>NC_141687.1:398311768-398911768 GCF_964263255.1 Lissotriton vulgaris
TGAGCCTCTGTCTTTTGGAAACCACGTTGGGAAGGTAGTGCTTAGGTGATCTACGTAGAGCAACTGGATATCCTTAACAGGACCAGTAAGCAGGAATAATTCTGAATAAAACGGCAAGAGAAAGACACAGAGAGAGAAAGAGCGAGAGAGGGGGAAGACGCGGTGAAGCCATGTGGTGGTGCATAGTAATTGTACATGTATAGCTATCCCCTGGCCTCACATTACAATCAAAGGGTCTGTATAAGTTATATCAAATGGAAAAATCAATACAATTTCTGCCATACCAAAAGGACCTACCAGAAAACTGATAGACATTTTCTTTGAATTGCATAATACAATTTGAATCCATGAGTAAACTTTACTACTCAGCTTTGAAAATCTGCTCTACAATATCCATATGGATGGTGGCCATACCAATTCTCTCTGGTGGAAGAACAAAGTGACAAAGTTCCACACAGGACAAGCAACATAGTTGGCGCTCATTTATTTCAGGAGTAACCATTTTATCTCAAATGTGCAATAAGCTAATCTACACACTAGGGCTAGCAAAGAAGGTGCAAAATAAACTCTGAATCTCGCAAAGACCTATCTGTGAAAGATAAAGAGCTTATCTGAAAATCTTACCTGCCCAATGACTTTCAATTTGATGTATTCGCCATCTTTCTTGTCTCCCAAATCCTCAGTTGAAGGTTTGGCTTCTTGCTAGAAAGCAAAAAGAATATCATATGGGTAGAGTTTCGTTCGAGACACATTTTACACCCAGCCAGCAAATAGTTTCCTGTAATTTAAATTCCACATTTTCAGTTGGAGTTCCTCTTCTGATATGGCCCGCAACTGACGGTGGATTGTGGATCGGAGCATGCACTGAAAACTGGCTGCACTGCAGCAGAGACAAAGCATAATACAAGGCCTGTATAAAGTTTCACAGGTGTCTTCAAACCATCCAACTCAAATCTAAACACCAATTTTAATACTTCCACATACGGTTTAAATTATCCTTATTAAGTATTGAACCTACCTGTGGAGAAAAGCTGGAAAAGCAATGCCATCAACAATAACCTGTGAAGTGGACAAAAGGCTTATACAAAGTACAGAAATATCAAAATGAACGTAACAAAAATGTCTGATGACTTTCTTTTGCAAGTAAAGCATCAACTACCACGTCAGTGTTATACATTCAGCCACATAAAAAGACAACATTCTGTGATGTTAGTGATGGACACAATACAGACTAAGCAAACGTTCCACGCAACAGCAGGTACATGATTAGACTAAATACCATTGGCTGAAGTGAACTGATGCATTAGGCTATGCTGTACGCAATTGTGGGCAGAGCTAAAACATGAGTGGCTGGTAAAGATGGATGAAGAGGGATCACCCAAACCCCCTATCCATGCATGTATATAGAGATTTTTAACTATTTATAATTTTGATCAAATAATGATGGCTAACACAAAGCTGTCTCCTCATCAAACGCACAGAAAACATGGGCAAAAGTATTTAACGTAGAAGGACATCAGTGTGGGAGTCTAGCCTGTGAGAAGTTAGCCTGGCATATTATGTCCACTAGTTCTAGTGGGCACCTTGCACCAGTGTAATCAACCCTTATTGATGGTGGTTGTAAAGTCAACCTTATAGAAAGCTATCCTGGTGGTAGCATGAACCAGCAGTCATCAGGCTAATTCTTCAGTAGGCGAGTTAAGCAAGTTGTTTTACCAATTATAATCCCTTGAATACCAAATGAAAGGACACCATACAAGGTATATATCAAATATATATGTATTTAATCTAAACACAACCCCTCTGCACTCTTTATGAGGTCAGAGGTAAAAATACAATACAAGTCACACAATTAATATACGATAAGTTGCACAGTATACGTTATGCCCTAGGGGCCTCACAAACCATATACTAAAATAGTGGTATAAGAACCATGAGAGAATTAGAAAGCAGGCCTGGGGACTGTGGAATCGCTGGGGCTACTCTACACAACCAAAGGTTAGGAAGGAGGAGGCCCACGGTAGACGCATGCAGTGTCTAAACACAAACGCGGGTTACCATTGACTTTCTATGGTGATCGTAAGAGTTACAAATATGCAATTTAAGGACACTTCCGGATGGACTAGGGCGGAACCCTTTTAAACTAGGACACTTCGAAAGTCAAGACCCACGCGAGCACCAGAGTACTTGTGTTAACTCACCCAGTAAAACCGGGTGCATAGGTGTCTTTTCGTGTCAGGTTTCGTCGTCGTTTTTTATGGAGAGCTGCAAAGAAGTGCTGCAGGAGATCAGAGGAAAAGTGTCCGGGTGGATCGAAGATCTGAAGAACCTGAAAGCAGAAGGGACAGAGTCTGGGTCACTAGCCAGTGACCAGGAAGGAACCAGGCAATGTCGGGTGATTTCAGGTGAAGAAGTCGAACTTGTCTCTTCAGCCACGAGGTCCAGGAGGCATAGACGATGACCAGGCGCTGGATTCGCGCTGTCCCACGATGGATCTAGTTGACTGCGATTTCGGTCTCCGGATTGGACCCAACAAGCCTAGGCAACCGCAACCCACGCAGGATGTCGAGATTGGCTCTGTTGCAGACCAGCAAGGTCTGTGGCGCTTTTCCTTTTTTTCAGGAAAGCTGGAGCAAGCCTGGAGCAACCAGGAAAGCAAGTTTGTTGTAAAGAAAAGTCTTCAGAAGGCTCACTAGCCCACGGACAAGGAACCGGGAAGACGAGTCGAGCTCAAATGCAAAAGCAGGGCCCACGGAACACTTGCGGAGTGTGGGGGCCTGGGCTTCGATGCATATGGTGCTCGGGGCTGGGGCTTCAAGCACTCCAAAGCACAACTTCGAGATACCTCTTAGGAGTGCAGCTTGCAAAATGCAGGATGTCCAGGAGTTCCGGTCCCACGTCTCTCGTGTCCGCCACGTGTCTCAGCTTTGCTGTGGGTGTGGGTCGGGTTCAGAGATGTCTTGAAGTCCATGTCCTGTGTCGCAGATTCTTCGGGATCCGGCGGGAGCCTCGAAAATGCAGACCGGCAAAGTTGCTGTTGGTGCCTGTTTGAACAGGGTGGTCACTCCTTGACCACAAGGGAGATGTCTTCTGTCTTCCAGTCGAAATGGAATGTCTAAGGTACAGGATTCTGTATCAAAGTTTCGTCCATGGTAATCTAAAGTCCTAGGGACACAGCTCCTATACTTATACTAAGGATGTGGGCTGGACTACCTGGCTAGGTCCCTCCTATGGGTGGACATGGGAAGGGGGTGGTTACACCCCTTTCCCTTTGTCCAGTTTCGCACCAGCGCTGGGGTTGAGTGCCCCAGCAACTGGTTTGAACCGGGCTATGCATGGAGCACCTTGTGTGCCCCAGGCAGTGTCTGGAAAGCATTCACTGAATGCAGCTCACCCTGCCCCAATACACTATAAGCCTGTCTGGGAAGGTGCTGGCACCTCCCTGGACAGGAAACCTATTGTCCAGGCCTCCCCTGCCGGAGTTTTGTCCAGCAGCAGGAGGTAATACACGTGTCTGATACAATGCCTCAGCGACACTGGAATCCAAGGCGCCACCTTAGAATGGATCACCTCGTTCCTCAACGGCAGAACCCAGAGAGTCCGCCTCCCCCCGTTCCGGTCCGTGGCTACCGAAGTCATCTGCGGCGTCCCATAGGGTTCTTCGATCAGCCCCACCCTCTTCAACATCTAATCTGAGCCCCCTAGTGGCCATCGCACGCAAACACAACCTCAACATCATCTCCTACGCCGACGACACACAGCTGATCTTCTCCCTCACCAATGACCCCGCTACCGCCAGAGCCAGCCTCCAGGAAGGAATGAAGGACGTCACGGAATGGATGAAGCTCAGTCGTCTGAAGCTGAACTCAGACAAGACGGAAACCCTTATCCTCGGACCATCCCCCTCTGGACGACTCCTGGTGGCCACCTGCCCTGGGCACCGCCCCCAAACCCACAAACCACGCACGCAACCTGGGCTTCATCCTGGACTCCTCCCTCATGATGACCAAGCAAGTCAACGCCGTCTCATCGTCCTGTTTCAACACCCTGCGCATGCTCCGAAAAATCTTCCGATGGATCCCCACCCCAACCAGAAAAACGATCACCCAGGCCCTCGTCACCAGCCGCCTAGACTACGGAAACCCCCTCTATGCCGGAACCACCGCCAAGCTCCAGAAAAGACTACAGCGCATTCAGAACTCCTCGGCAAGACTCATCTTGGACATCCCCCGCCTCAGCCACATCTCTGCCCACCTGGACTGGCTCCCAGTCAGCAAGAGAATCACATTCAGACTCCTCACCCACGCACAAAAGGCTCTCCACGACACGGGCCCAACGTACCTCAACAACCGCCTTGCATTCTACGCGCCAACCCGCCAGCTTTGCTCTGCCAGCCTCGCCCTTGCCACCGTCCCACTCATCCGCAAAGCCACCGCCGGAGGAAGATCCTTCTCCTACCTGGCAGCTAAGACATGGAACTCCCTCCCCACCCACCTCCGACTGACACAGCACCATCTCGCCTTCAGGAAGCAACTCAAGACTTGGCTGTTCGAGCAAGCGCCTTGAGACCCTAATGGGTGAGTAGCGCGCTCTACAAATTCTCTGATTGGTTGATTGATTGATTGTCTGTGGCAGCAGCATCCATTTTGTGATGCCGAGGCTCGGTTTAACTTAACCGGGTAAACCAGTAACTACATGTCTTCTCCCTCTAGAAGGGTGGAATGCTACCCCCGCCGTCAGGACTGGCGGGGGGAGGGAGGGGTAGTATTCCAAAGTGTTTGACACCTTACACAACATGTTTTGATAAAGCCAAACCAAAGTTAGCATTTACCGTGAGGATTATAATGCACTTAAGAGTATGTGGTATGGCTGTATCATAGAACAGCTGTAAAGAGATGGTTCCAAAAGCTGCAGAGGGGCTCAGCTCATGGTAGGGCACCCTCACATAAAACCAAGCACTCTGCCTCCAGGATTGTCAAGGCCTACTATAGGAGTGGCTTATAGGTGTATATGTATCTATATATGGATATAGATATAGGTATACTATATCAAAGTAAGGGGTGATTACACCACCTTACCCAGGCTGTGTGAACAGACCTATGGTGTCAGTTTGGAAGGCAAACCAGGGGTGGCACAATACATGCTCATGCTGCAGCCCCTGGTAGGCCTATGGTGCACCTATGCCAAGGGTGACCCAGTAACCAATCTGGTATGCACCTAAAGTACACAGAGTCCATTTTATAGAGAAAGCAGATAGACTGGTGCCCTGAATAGCAGGGTCCCAGGCCAACTAAGTCGAAAACCAGGAAAAAAGTGGGGGTAACCATTTAGTCAGATTCCACCTTCCTACATAGCCCATTAAAAGAAAATACAAAACCTTTCAAAATGCTCCCTGGAAATCCAAAAGAGGATAAATCGATAACTTTCTTGCGCTTAAAGGTTCAACAGATCAGGGTAGCAAAGAATATCCATTCCTAATGCCCCTTTCTGCTTCAAATGGACAGTGAACATCTGGTCCTCCTTCATGGTCCATGTTCAAAATCTAGGACAACAGGAAGATATTAAAACTATAGCTCAAGATGCCAAATAACAGACTGAAACTGGCCCAAAAAGTTGCATCCTCTGATAAAAACAGCTGTAATTCCAAGACTTTGCATCAAAAGAAAATGAAAGACTTGTAGCAGGTCCATTACAAAGCAGTCACGCCCACTTGATCCTCGACCCGAGTTGAAGACATCCTATACAAAGAGCTACAATTGAACCTCACCAGGGTTACGCACAGAATAGATGAATATTTAAAAAAAAATGCACAGTAAACAATAGAATAGCTTCACTAGTATCTGCAGGTCAAATTTAAAATCTACTGTGCAGAGTGCAACCTAAGAACATCGAGTAAGAAGAGAACCACCCGTGTCCCAATACAAGAAAGAATGTTCACTGCCCAGGTACAATGTTGTGCAATAATTCATTTTCTTCCGCCCAGACACAGTTAACTAATCTCGTCTTCAAAGTTTGAAACAATATTTATATTCCCAGTTCAAAAACTTGCCATTCTGGAAAATGTAGCCTTGCTATGAAGCAGCCAGGTAATACCCCATGTTTAAAGGAAAAAAAACGTGTTTAAAACGCCACATGCCCCAATCAGCAAGTTTCCCTATTTTGCTTGTATAAAAGAAGATACGAATATGGGAGCTGTAGCTTAAGTAAAGTACCGTAACAGTATGCATGGGCCAATGCAAGCCCTTTTCCCACGCAAGCCAACATCATATATTAAAAGAACATTTAACAAGCATTTACAATGCAACGGTCTCGCCTTTGCAAAAGGTAGAGCTTTTGGCATTGTAAATGTCAAACTTTTTATTTTGGCAATAGCTTAATCTCTCGCAAATGCGAGACCTATTGCATTGCATTTTGCTGCATGTGCAAGAAAAGTGTGGGGGTGCAAGACAAGATAAAACAGGATGCATGCATATTCCTCTAACAAGAAAAGCAATAGTGCTGGGGTTTGACTTCACTAAGAGTGAGCGGGTAGAGGAAGAGGTGTGGGTATCCTCCACGGGAGTGGGGTGGGGTAATTGTGCAGTTATCCGTTTCGGGACTCTCTGGCATATATGCCATTCTAAAGGAGGCCCAGATGCTTAAATGTGACCACTGTGCGCTCTCCTAGAGACGTAGATACGCAAACAGTTGTATTCTTTGGTTGTCTGTGAAACATGCACTTTGACCAGAATATATGACCGTAAAATTGATCCTCAGTTCAGAAATGTTTCAGTGTCCTGACGGGTAGGTAAAGTGTACGAGAGAGTAGTAGAGAGTGAGTAATAGAGAGTATTAGAGTGAGTAGTAATGAGTTGTGGCAGAGTTAGTATTAGATAGTGACTAGTATAGTGATTTGAGAGTCGTAGAGAGTGAGTAGTAGAGAATGAGTAGTAGAGATTAGAGTAGTAGAGCGAGTAGATAGAGTGATTAGTAGAGTGTAAGTAGAGAGTAGTAGAAAGTAAGTAGTAGAGAGTGAGTAGTAGAGTAATAGTGAGTAGCAGAGTGAGTAAAGAGTGCGTAGTAGAGGAGTAGAGAGTGTAGTAGAGTGAGTACTAGAGAGTAATAGTGATTAATAGAGTGAGTAGTATAGAGTTGTACTGAGTACTAGAGTGAGCAGTAGTGAGTAGTAGAGTAATTAGTAGAGAGTAGTAGAGAGTGAGTAGTAGAGTGAGTAGGGAGTATTAGAGTTGTAGAGTAAGTAGTAGAGTGAGTAGTGAGAGTAGTAGGAAGTGAGTAAAGAGTGCGTAGTAGAGGAGTAGAGAGTGTAGTAGAGTGAGTACTAGAGAGTAATAGTGATTAATAGAGTGAGTAGTATAGAGTTGTATGGAGTACTAGAGTGAGCAGTAGTGAGTAGTAGAGTGATTAGTAGAGAGTGAGTAGTAGAGAGTGAGTAGTAGAGTGAGTAGGGAGTATTAGAGAGTTGTAGAGTAAGTAGAAGAGTGAGTAGTGAGAGTAGTAGGAAGTGAGTAGCAAAGAGTGAGTAGTAAAGAGTGAGTAGCAAAGAGTGAGTAGCAAAGAGTGAGTAATAGTGTGAGTAGAGTGTGAGTAGTAGAGCGTTGTAGAGTACTAGAGCGAGTAGTAGTGAGTATAGTGAGTAGTAGAGAGTGAGTAGAGAGTAGTAGAGTGAGTTTAATGCTTCGTGTTTAAGTATTTGAGGCACTAAATTAGTGCAGTGTTAAATACTTTGAGGGTATGCATGTTTCATAAGGACTGGTGTATTTGGGGGTTGGTGTGAAGTTCTAATGAATAAGCTAAAATAAAAACGTGAGCACTCACCATTTACGGGCGCTCGGACACCATGTACTCCACTTAGCTAGATGTCTTAAGTCATTTTCAACCAAAGTTGAATTCATTCATCCACCCCTCCTCATCCTTCCAACTATTCGTTCATTGATCCACGCAACCAAGTCTGAAATCTCCGTCCATTAATGAATGGACAAAGGTCTTGCTAGCGAAGACAGAAAGTTGTTTATTCAACACTTATCCGCTCCTTCGCCGAGTTATTACACGTCATATTTAAGAACTTAAGCATGCCACCGTCCCCCTGTGTCCTACTCTGTCTCCAGGTTGGCTGCTCCTCCGTCCCTCGGATGACTGCTCCTCCGTCCCTCGGATGACTCGATGCCCAGGACAGCACACCGCCCGCCGGAGGAGAGTCTGACAGCCCGGCCCAGCCCAACGCTAGTCGCCCCCGGCCACAGATCACACGTGCATCAGGGCAAACTTGTGATTCGTAGATACTGCGTTAGCAGTTAGGGCGAGGCGTTCATTAGCAAAGATGACCCTCTCTTCCGTTCTCCTGCCCCGGCCCCGGCCTGCGGGGCTGGTGGTGTAACAGAAAGCGTGTCCTTGCAACTGTGAGCAGGCACAACAGCAGCATTGTGCAGCCCTCGCCACCCTTCTCCAGCTCCAGGCTTTTTCTGTTTGTATCTTTTATGTATCTCATGTAATGCTAAGTCCTTATGTATCGCAACTGGTTCTTATGTAAAGCGCTCTGACACCTTTGGGTAATGTTTGCGCAATATAAAATCGCAATAAATAAAATTAAATAAACTTTCATTTAAAAATAGAGGTTCCGAAGGCATGGAACGTCCCTCCACAACGTTGTCACGCAAGCTTTCACTGCGCAGAAAGGCATTTAAAAAACACAATTGTTTCCATGGGAAGCAAGCACTGGCGTTGCCAATAGGTTTTGCATTTGGAAAGTTGGAGCTATTGGTTTTGTAAATGACATTTTATATTTATATATTGTTTTTGACAATGCCAATAACGATATATAAATATAAACTGTCATTTACAAAACCAATAGCTCCAACTTTCCAAATGCGAAACCTATTGGCAACGGCAGTGCTTGTTTTGCTTAAGGCCTTTTTGGATTCCCACAGAAATCTATGTGCCGATCGCAGCGTGTTCTCCGCATGCAATGCCTCTTGCAAGGTGTCATCAGGGTTAATGTTTCTATTGTGCATTTTTTTTCAGAAAGGGATTCCACTCGGGGCAGGCGGGGTAGGCGAGCCGTGCAGCGGCTTTCTTATTCAGCCTTCCACTACACTCACGTTGTCTGCATGCCTGGCTGAGGTGCATTGGAGGCGCCTAGGAGCCTCCCACTACTCTCAAGGTGTCTGCATGCCTGGCTGAGGTGCATTGGAGATGCCGAGGAGCCTTCCACTACACTCACGATGTCTGCATGCCTGGCTGAGGGGCATTGGATGTGCCTAGTAGCCTTCCACTATAGTCTTGGTGTCTGCATGCACAGAGTTAGGTTGTGACACTTCACTGTGTTGAAAACACGCATGCACCATGTCCCAGCTGAGGTTCATTGCAGGTCAGTGACGCTTCTAGTACATAACGCTCTTTCCTGTTGGGAGCGAGGCGCATTGACTCTGCTTCTCAGAGCTGATGTACAGTGGCCCGCTCCCTGCACGCAGAGGATGCGCACTGCATGGCGTTATTGAGATGCGTGGGGCCTTCCATTGCACTAGGGGACGGCTAATATTTGAGGGCGGGGTTGTGGTGCACTAGATGTTGACTAGTGGACTTCCATGACGGAAGTGCATTGAAGCCGCCCCTTACACTGTGAAATGCCTCTGCCTATCAAGAATGAATGAATGAGAACGTTTGCTAAGTACAGTGCTGCTCCGGAGCCTGGTGAGGTGTGTTTTCTCTGGGAGTCTGACGTTCGACCAGGTGAGTCGTGCCTCTCCTCCAGCAATAATTACCACGTCATACACTGAAGAAAAAACAAAAGCAAAGCAGATTAAAAGGTTCAGCCCTGGGCCGTGGTTCCCCAGCCCGCGGCCGTACGAGCCGCCCTATAATCCCATTCTTTTTCCATCGCTCTCGCTTAAAGGCGGAAATCCATTTAGGGGATTTTTTAGGGAGGCATTCGGAATCTCACATTTTCACAGCATTGTGAGATGTAAAGAGGAGATTTGAGTGACAAGAGCCGGATATGACACTTGTAGGATTGATCTGCGTGCTGCCACTTAATTAGTTCGAGCTTTCCATGCAGTGAGTGAATCTAGCTCCACTCTGAGTCGTGTCTCTTTGGGATCACGTGTTGGTTAGCGCTCAGCCAAAGCACTTCTTTTCAAAGCTCGAGTGATCAGCTTTTGCGTGTTAATGATTTGAGGCTTCGATGTAATGTTAGCAAGTCAAAGGGAAATCCCTGGGGTGCACTAGTTAACTTCACATACCAATGTAAATATGCATTTACAAATATACGGAGGAGAACCTATAGTCCACTGTGTTCTGGGGAATATATAATAATTTCCACAAAGAAATAAAATCGTTCACAATCTAATTTTATTAAAAACCATATATCTTAATTAAAATACAAGACAATTAAAATTTCAAAGAAATATTCTTTGAGAAATAAGAAACACTAGAAACCAATATATCTCAAACACAATTAAAAAATACACAAACTTTTTTACGGCAAAGAAAGACATGTGTATAGCATTGCAGCAATTCATGAACAATAAACACAAAGCAAGAAATACAAAATGAAGAACCCCTAGTGTAGCTGTGGCTTCTGGTTGTCTCTGCCACAATTATATAAGTAGATCCACAGGCCTATCTCGTTTTAGCTTATGTAAACATCAGTGACAGTAATGCATGTACATCCAGTGTTTACTGAGCCCTGGTTGGATTCTCTATATCTGAAACAATGCGTCGACGCGTTTCGGTGCTGTACATTTGATTCTGTGGCACCTTCTTCAGGACTTCTTTGGTTGGGGTATCTCGTTTCAAAGAATAGTTAATTGCACCTTCTCCCCACTGTCTGTGGAAGAGGATCCAGAATGGGGTCTGCGTAGCGTTGCACTTGGATTCTGCAATCTTTTGTAACTACGTCCTCTCTCCTTGAAAAGGAGCTCCTTGTATTGGGATGTCTTTTTTCGTATTTTCGATCCTTTGGGTAATTTTAGGTGATGTATCTTATATCACTCTAAAACTTTCCTTGAACAGGCATAGGGTAATTCGATTCCTCCCCCAGAACTGGATATGTTCTTGGTCTCACCGGAGCCGCGTCTCTGCCTCGTTCACACACTCGATGTAATGTTACCTTTTTTCTGTAGCACGTCACGGCACACTCAGTCCATCTGTGAGCTCTGCAAAGAAAAGATGTTTCCATTTCCTAATTGAATACTGTTGAATTTCCTGGTGTCAGATGGACGGATGGCTCACAACCTACAGATCCCCACATGTTTGTTTCAACAGAGAGTGACCCGTCCAGACTTTATGCAAGAACCTGGAAGGGGCAGTGTGTGGGACGAGTGAGGCCCCAATGAAGCAGGCGGATTAGGGAGATGCGCGCAGGGAAGCCGGATGGGGGCGGGAGAGCCTGGTGGGGGGGCGGGAATGAGAGCGAGGGGAGGAGAAGTGTGGCGGATTATCGAGATGTCTGTAGCAAGTCACGGCACACTCAGTCCATCTGTGAGCTCTGCAAAGAAAAGAGGTTTCTATTTCCTAATTGAATACTGTTGAATTTCCTGGTGTCAAATGGACGGATGGCTCACAACCTTCAGATACCCACACGTTTGTTTCAACAGTGAGTGACCCGTCCAGTCTTTATGTAAGAACCTGGAAGGGGCAGTGTGTGGGACGAGTGAGGCCTCAATGAAGCAGGCGGATTAGTGAGATGCGCGGAGGAGGCCGAGGGAAGCCGGATGGGGGCGGGAGAGCCTGGTGGGGAGGTGGGAATGCGAGGGAGGGGAGGAGAAGTGTGGCAGGCGGATTAGGGAGATGCTCGTGCGGTCACGTGACCTGCTTTTGTGGTCACGTGACTCACATGCACTGTGAAAAAACTGCAGTGGTTTGACCAGTCGATGGAGCACTTGAATTTTCGCCTGTTACATTCGCAAGCGAATGATAATAGGCGAAACCTAAAAACCTTACTGGACCAAGCACGGGTTGCTATGAGAGTTGTAATAACATGTGGAAAACTCCCTGTTGTGCCATCGACGTGTTTGCTTTCGTGTGCAGTGCTGGAGTGATGAGAAAGGCCTTCGCTGCATGTGAGGCTTCTGCAGGACTGAATGTGCATTTAAAGGTCTGGCTGGAGCGGAGAATCCAGGGGAGTGGTGGGTGGTAGGGGGGGGCCGGCCTACGGCTGCCACTAGAGAACAGCCCACCAACCCGGACCGGAAGCACAGCAGTATGTCTAACAGAAGGCCTCATGCTGCATCTTATCTCTGTGCGGGACTTTCAGTGTGCAAGGTTTTCTTCCGGAGATGCACGCCTGACGCTTTGATATTGTTGGCTCTTGCTTCACACGCCGTAATATGATACACATATCATTTTTCCAAGGGGGTTTGTCACGCAAAGTCTCTGTGTGGGACTCGGAGTGTGCGAGGTTTTCTTTCGGAGATACACCTGTGACGCTTTGATATTGTTGGCTTTTGTTTTGTGGTAATGCGCAGAGGATCACACAGTAGTCAGTTGGAGAAATTCAGGGTACGTCCCGTAGGTGGATGCTATATAGGCAAAAACGTACCCACAAGACTACAACACCCTTATTTGCCAACTTCATTGTGTGAACGTCCGGATGATGAAAGGCTGAGCCACTCAGGTAGTAAGCAGAAATGTAACTTGTTGATTCGCACAGATCTCTTCGTTAAGTGTGGGCCCCGCTGAGATTAGCACCCACAAGGAACAAAAGCACTTTTCTTTCTATGTGCCAGCGAGACATCTGCGCTCTTCATCACAACTACGGGCCCTGGTCCCACTCTTCTGGCTGCAAAGGATGGGAGGCAGTTACCTTGCCTCGAAAGCCACAGTAGCTTGGAATGGACTGCCGTTTGATCGTCGGAACATACTAGATCCCATTCTGTTTAAAAAGAAGCTGAAAACATTTTTATTTGCATAAATTGGTCTCGTGGCTCCTCATGGTTCGCATCGGGACACTCGGAGTAGCAGCACACGCGACAGCGGGAGGGGGAGCGGGTTAACGGGCACACGGACAGCGGGAGGGAGGGCGGGAACGGGCACACGGACAGCGGGAGGGAGGGCGGGAACGGGCACACGGACAGCGGGAGGGAGGACGGGAACGGGCACACGCTGGTTCAAGGCGGCACGGCGGAGCTTCTCAAGTAAACTACAGCCCGGCCACCATCTTCGGACAAATCTGTGGACACCAGGCGAAACCTAAAAACTCACGAATTCAGTTATCATTTTTACAAACTCATTAGCTACTCAAACTATACGCCTGTGGTTAAAACAGTGCTGGTAAGGCCAACCAATGTACAGAAACAGGTAACAAAGTTGGCGCTCAATACTTCAGTGCTATCCGTAACATAGTTGGAACACGCAATCTACAGTTGAAAAATGTTTTCTATTAGAACCTTTTTTAAGTAAGCATTGGCAACACTTAATGACTATGCCAATGCTGTTCCGTATCAGGTTAAAAAGAAAAGCGCACAATATATATGCATGTGGCTTAGGGCAATGGCTGCTGCAGTGTGATGACAAACACACGGAAGCATCATGCTGGCCCTTGCATGCACTATAACACACTGGCCATTTTGTCTTTTTAAAACGTTTGATGCTGTAGAGGTCACGTTTGAACACTAGACAGCATAGCAAGAGCTGTTGTGTGCTGCTCTAGTGCCCTGGGTATGAGCAGGAGACTCTCCTGCTCAAGGGGTGGGACTGCTCTGCCAAAGAGACTATCTAGGCAGTGACAAGGAAGGGAGGGAGAAAATAAGGGTTGCTTTGTAAAGAAGTTATGAAAAAATGCATTCACTGAAGGTCCATTCGCCAAGTCCCAATAGATTCCTTTCACTCAATTCTACATGTCCCAAAACATCCCAATCATGTTTTGATAAAAATTGAGAAAGTGGTTTCCAAGTAAGCCGCCGAGGTCAGAGTTTTGTAGCTATTAATCACAATCCATGAATGGAAACTGTGAGAAAAAATGTCTTTGTCTGTGATCAAAGAGTGAAATTTGGCAGCTTTATTTATTACCTGTTTAAATGAAGTGAACTGCAAGTTTTTATCCCGTAGATTGGTGGTGCATGTTAACTCCAATGCACTAAACAGGAATTTATTTGCCTCCGAGTTTTTTTGTGTTTGCAGTTCCTGCCATAAAAATGTATTAAGATTATTATTATTGCGGGCATTTTCCTTTATTCGATACCACACTTTGATGCATGTGTACAGTCTTCCAAGTATTTCATTTATTAATCCGAATTCTAACCGCATTTGCGCTGATGATGCTGACCTAGGGAGTTGGAAGACCTTTTTATAAATTTTAGTTATTAGTTTGTTTAAAAATTCGGAGTCCTTACCATGCATTGCAACACTTGCATAAGCTAAGGTGGGTAACACTTTACTTGCAATCACTGTTAAGAGCTGTTTTAACGATGGACCTTCCAATTTGTTAGACAATGTGCAGAATGCAAAACGATGGATTTAGGCCCAGATCTTTGTACTGGGGTGAATGTAAGACATTATTCTGCATTCTGTCCATCAACTGTGTTTTTTGCAATTTTCACCCCAAGTGGGCTGGGTATGCTCAGACGTGAGTCCCAGGCTCTCCACATCACTGGAGTCAAGCTATCTAGGCTGAAGTAGGCTGATAGCCAGAAACCGGTCCTTGGATGCTTCATTCCGGTCTAGGAAAGACATGGCTTGGTAGTTCGGGCTGGACTGTTCCCATGAGGCATAGGGTCAAGGCTGATTTGCATATAGCCAGTGTCTGACCTAGGGTGGTGTGGAGTGCAAAAAAACAATGGATTTAGGCCCAGATCTTTGTACTGGGGTGAATGTAAGACATTGTTCTGCATTCTGTCCATCAACTGTGTTTTTTGCAATTTTCACCCCAAGTGGGCTGGGTATGCTCAGACGTGAGTCCCAGGCTCTCCACATCATTGGAGTCAAGCTATCCAGGCTGAAAAAGGCTGATAGCCAGAAACCGGTCATTGGATGCTTGATTCCGGTCTAGGAAAGACATGGCTTGGTAGTTCGGGCTGGACTGTTCCCATGAGGCACAGGGTCAAGGCTGATTTGATATAGCCAGTGTCTGACCTAGGGTGGTGTGGAGTGCAAAAAAACGATGGATTTAGGCTCAGATCTTTGTACTGTGGTGAATGTAAGACATTGTTCTGCATTCTGTCCATCAAATTTGTTTTTTGCAATTTTCACCCCAAGTGGGCTGGGTATGCTCAGACGCGAGTCCCAGGCTCTCCAAATCACTGGAGTCAAGCTATCCAGGCTGAAGAAGGCCGATAGCCAGAAACCGGTCCTTGGATGCTTGATTCCGGTCTAGGAAAGACATGGCTTGGTAGTTCGGGCTGGACTGTTCCCATGAGGCATAGGGTCAAGGCTGATTTGCATATAGCCAGTGTCTGACCTAGGGTGGTGTGGAGTGCAAAAAAACAATGGATTTAGGCCCAGATCTTTGTACTGGGGTGAATGTAAGACATTGTTCTGCATTCTGTCCATCAACTGAGTTTTTTGCAATTTTCACCCCAAGTGGGCTGGGTATGCTCAGACGTGAGTCCCAGGCTCTCCACATCACTGGAGTCAAGCTATCCAGGCTGAAGAAGGCTGATAGCCAGAAACCGGTCTTTGGATGCTTGATTCCGGTCTAGGAAAGACATGGCTTGGTAGTTCGGGCTGGACTGTTCCCATGAGGCACAGGGTCAAGGCTGATTTGCATATAGCCAGTGTCTGACCTAGGGTGGTGTGGAGTGCAAAAAAACAATGGATTTAGGCCCAGATCTTTGTACTGGGTTGAATGTAAGACATTGTTCTGCATTCTGTCCATCAACTGTGTTTTTTGCAATGTTATAATGTCACCCTTATTCCACATGTCTCCTATCTTCGTGATACCTATGGAGGTTCCATTGCCTAAATCCCTTGGTGTTAGCCAGGGAGCCGAGGCGGTGCGTTTCCCACAGCGGGGTGGCCAACGTGAGTACTCCCTCCCAGCCCAGGGCTGTTTGCGCTGTATGCCAAATTTTGATTGTGTGTGCTGTGGGGCCTGTAAGTGTGCAACGCTTTTTATTAGTGTATAAGGCCTTCATCAGGCGATCCACAGGGAGCATCTGCCTGTCAAGTCTGTATGCTGGAGAGTGAAGCCATTGATTTACAATCATCAGTTGTGCTGCCCAATAGTACAGTTTGACACTCGGAAAGGCTATGCCTCCATCGTACCAGCTTCGAACTAATTTAGTTTGCGATATCCGAGTCGGCTTCCCATCACACAACAATGAGGATATTTCTGCTTCAATACTTTTAAAATAAGAGAGTGGGGCCGGGTAAGGGGTATTTTGGAGTGCATAAAGGAACCTGGGGAATGCAAGCATTTTGAAGAGTGCCGCCCTTCCCAGGAGCGTCAACGGGAGGGATCTCCAGTGCGAGACATCTGACCTGAGACGTTGCAGGAGTTTTGCAAGGTTTTCTTCCATGAATACCGATTCCTGCGGTGTTACATAAATACCTAGGTACTTGAACCCTCTAGATGCCGTCTGTAACGGGCAGTCAGGAGGCAGCTCTTTCATCTGACCACATAGTATATATATATATCAGTGAATTTGCCCAATTTATGGTATATCCGGACACTTCACCATATAATGAAAGAATACGCATCAATGCCACTATCGAATCTGTGGGGGACGACAGATGTATCAGCACGCCGTCAGCGTAGAGGGATATGCGGTCTTCCCACTCCGCCTCCCATGTGATCCCACGGATCAACCGCTCCACACGCACCCTTGTAGCCAGAGGTTCTAAGATGAGTGCGAAGAGAAGCGGGGATAAGGGGCATCCCTGTCGCGTCCCCCGCCCCAGTGTGAATTCCGTCGAGATGTGGCCGTTGGCCACCACTTGGGCCACTGGCTTAGTGTACAACAGTCTGATCCATGCGCAGAATTTGGGGCCAAACCCCATTTTTTTTTAGTACAGCGAGAAAAAAAAAGGGCCATTCTACAAGATCAAACGCCATTGTGGCGTCTAATGAGAGGATAACTGCATCTTCTTTCAGCAGCGGGATGCGGTGGAGAACCCCATTTAGGCACCGAAGGTTGAGGGAAGTGTTACGCCTGGGCATAAGCCGGACTGGTCCGAGTGGACCAGAGTCGTGAGATGGGGTTGCAGCCGGAGTGCCAATAACTTTGCTAAAACCTTTGCATCTGCGTTCATTAATGACAATCGGACGATAGGACGACGTCAGGTCTGGGGGTTTCCCTGGTTTATGGATTGCTACTATAGGGGCCAACCTTTGGTCTCTGGACATTATTCCTTGCGTCAAACAATCGTTATACATCGGGAGCATATGTGGGGTAACCTTTTGGGCGAGTTTTTTATGGAGTTCCACTGGTAAGCCATTTGGCCCCAGCGCATTCCCGGTATGGAGTGCCGCCAGCACAGTCCCAACCTCCTCTATTGTTAAATCTTCCTCCAGTGAATGCGAGTCTTCTGGCGACAGTGTGACCAGTGGTATACCCTCGAGGAAGTTTTTACAGTCTTCCTCAGTTATTGCTTCCCGTGGAGAATATATTGTCTCATAATATGTTGCCAATTCTTCTACTATTTTAGGGGGTTCCGTAGTGGTGGATCCGTCCTCTGTCACCTTCGCTATCCATCCGTCAGCCTTTTTAGGTCGAAGCCTGCATTGCAGGGCATGGCCCTGCTGCAGGCAAAGACCTATTGTGAACAGGGGGATTTCAGTATTGCGTTAAACCACGCCCCCTTTTTCCATTGGCAGGCCTCGCGAAATGGAGGCCTGCCATTGGAGCTTCCGTGTGTTTTGTTGATTTGTCCACTTTCGATCCCGCCTCCCGAGGACTGGGTTACCTGCTTTACGGCACCCGGACAAAATTTCCTTTTATATTGTCATGGCAACCGTCAAGCAGGCCACTGTGTCCGGAGGAGCCCCGCTAGGATTGGCCCAGTGCCGCCTACGTCACCGGAGGCAAGGGGGCGTCGTCAGGCAAATAGGAAGCTTGTTCCGTCAGTGCCCGGGCCAAATTGTGATCCCAATCCGACCCGGTCTATAATGGAGGACAAGTCATTCATGGAAAGAGCCCTTCGACTGTCCCTCTCAACCACTGCCTTACAAGACGAGCCTGGGGCCGTCTTCACCCCACAAGGTAACCAGCAGCACAGAGGAACGAGACAGCGCGTATAACATTGCAACAACCCAGATATGCACCCTCTTAGTCTCACAGCTGGACTCTGCGCAAGCCTTCAGCTCCATACGTGCACCCGGCGCCTGTGAATAACATGCACACACCAGCCAGATGACACTCAAAGGCACGCGTTACTTACCCTTAAGAACACCGAGGATCACACCAGAACACCGAGGATCACACCAGGGGAATGTCACTGTGTGCTAAATGCATAATGTATGGTGGGCAGCCACTAACAGACATTGCTGATTACAAGCACTGAATTTGACAGACCAATGCCACCCCTGCCGGATAACTGGCGCGAGCCTTCTCACAGCCCGGTCACTACGGAAACACTTACCGCTCTCTTAGTCTTAGTGGTCCAAAACTGGACTGTGAAAAAGCTCAGCAGGCGGCCTAAGCACTTGCACGCAGGTGTCACCCTGCTGTTACAGTGTGAGCCCAGTGCTCTAGGGGGCGGGCGGAGTAGTGTGCAGGAAACAACAACGTCTGGTGTCATTAAAGCCGGGTGGCTTTCCGTGCCTGCCTGCGCAGCAGAAACTGGTTCCACTCTGACCGCTAGAGCGAAGTTTTAAGTGCCTGCGTTCATCCAATAATACATCAATCATATGGACGTAACATCTGTGTTGTGCCAATCGTTGACTCCCTGACAAGTCAAGGAAAAATCGCAAAGTGCCTGGTTGTGGAGCCTACCACTACAGGAAGAAGTAAAAGAGTCGCGAGGAAATACTTTACCGAGGCACCTCAACCAATGAACATGTGGGAAATGCTACGTCAGCCAATCGGACCTTGTAAATACACCGCTGCCCAATGATCCTTTGAACTACTAACCAATCCCGCAGTTCGCGTACACTCTCCAATCGAAAACGTCCGCATTCCTATAGCGTTTGCTTTTGCTTTGCAGTTGGAGACACGTGAAACCCCGATCTGTGGTCCTTGTGTTGTTTTAGGAAACGTTCTTTAATATATGCCTTGGTGCGAGATCAGTTGTGTGGACAACAGCAAACGTTGCGATCCAGATAAGGGGTTGCTGGGCTCCAACCCTTACTAGACTCATGGACGAGCAGAAGCAGTTCGCCTTCGGAGAAGCGGGTGATAGCCGCACCAGCCAACCAGGGGCGTAGGAGACACAAAAATTCTGGGGGGGGCGGGGACAACCTTGTTTATCTTGCTGTAAAGGGGTGTTCTCAGTACTACAAATACAGTAAGTAGCTCTTTCCTTCAGCTTGGCGCTCCCGGTCTGGTGAGGAGGGCTGAGTGCTGACTTCAAGTCTCGTCTTTGCATTGCATCGCAGCAGTAACTCAGATGTGGCAAAAGACGTGTCATTCTTATGAGGACTGGTAATGAAAAAAGCATGGGTGCACTTCGTACCAGTGTATTTTTAGGACGTCTTTCTTTATTTGTTTATTTCTTTTAAGAGCTTCTAGTATTTAATTTAACTAGACTTAGGAAAGACGATGTGTATTTCTAAAAGCAGAAATAGTGTAAGAGGGTACAGGGCGGCACAAATATGTTTAAATTAAAACTCAGATGTGTCTCCCCGAAGATAGGTAATACTATCACTTAGTTCTCTCACTTCAATTTTAGCGCTCCTGGGGCCTTAATACAGGCCTTAATACACCGCTGTCCATGTACAAAGACAACACTGATAATGAATAGAGTGGAATAATAAGCACCCATAAAAAACGAAGTAATACAGTGCAAAAGCAGTAAATAAATAAAAAACGGGCAAACCTCTGCTTAGATCTTCACAATAGGCAATTACATAGTTTTTAATTCCATCCATGAAGAATAGACATTTGAAAGTGCATACAATAAGACCTGATGCGGGATTAAAAGTCTTAAGGACGGTCCGGAGGGCTAATTAACAATGCACTCTTACAACATGCAGTAATAGCACCCACCTAACCTACGGCGCTAAAACTGTTTAAGCCCCGCTGCAGCACTGACTCATTTTACTTAATGTAAATATTTAGGACCATTTTGCTTGAGTTGTATATAACACGTAGGCGTAAACAGTAACACTCCCTTCACAACAAACCCTTTCTGAATGGTTCAATAGACTTAAAATAAATATATCGAGTGTGAAAATATTGACCATATTGCATTACAAAAATGTAGCTTAACCGCATCGCTGCTGCGGTGATTTTTCCCCTACGCAGCTTTTTTTCAAAAGCTGCGTTAGATGACGAGCTCAGCTCGTCATCCGCACACGCCCCCCGTGGCTGATGACGAGCTCAGCTCGTCATCAGCATCGAAGGGGTTAAATTCACCCAGTCATGTCTAAACTAGTTTTGCTTAACAAAACAGGGGGTTTGATAGCAATGGGCTTTAACTAAAAAGTGAGTGTAGGTGGTTCCATGGATAATATGGTGCATAGCTAAATACATAAGGTCCCAAATGCTAGTCCGTTTCATTGCAAATGCTGGTCTTTTTTCTCTATCCAGGCTAACATTTTCCCAGTTTTATCCCCCAATTCATAAATTCTATGTAGTGTATCTGTGTGTCTGGCCCTGGCCATATCTTCGGCATATGCACTGTATTCTTGGGTTGCCAGCCGCAGTGTGGGTGCTGTGGTGTCGGTGGGGTCTATCGCATGGGACATTTCGGCTCTTTGCACAGCAGAACCTAGTGAGTCAAGGTGTTCTCTTTGTTCTCTTTTATGTCTTGTGATTGCAGAGATAGCTTGTCCCCTTATTACCGTTTTGTGCGCTTCCCATAGGATGGAAGGTGATGATACAGAAGCTAGATTTTCCTCAAAATAATGATCGGTGGAAGTTAGTAGTGTTTTTGCTATTGCATGATTCTGTAAATATCCTGAGTATATCGGGTAGATCCTTTGTCGCCTAGTGAGGTGTAGGTAATCCGGATCGGGGAGTGATCCGATATCCCTCGCGGTAGATGTTCTATGGCAGTTACTTTCTCTGGGGGTAGAGCTAGTGTCAATATATAGTCTATGGGGGATAAACTGTTGTGTGCACCAGAGTGGAATGTATACTGACGCTCTTCCGGGTGTTTAAGCCTCCAGACGTCTGTCAATCCCATAGTGTTAGACCTGTCTGCATCTGGGGATACTCCAACCAACATTATTTATTTTTGTCCCCCTTAGCCTCCCAGTGGTTCTATTTTTATTTTTATATGTCCACCAGGATTTTTCAGTGCTGTCAAGGGGGCTAGGTGTTCCTTGACTATGACGCCATTTTTCCCTCATACCCTGTGAGGCCTAGTTTAGCTCCTGGAAAATCTAGGGACACTCATAAACCTAAAATGGTGTCCACCAACTGCCATAACGGACATTCCTGGAGAACAGGCCCATAGGCTAAAATGAGGAAGGTTCCAGAAACATCTAGTGGCTTCTAGAGGTCTCAGGCCATCCTATAAAAGGCCAGTGACCAGCAGCCATTTTGTGCAGTCTCAGGAGTGACCAGTGAGGAGAGAGGCGACATGTGGAGGAGGATTGCGCACCAGTGGTGACCAGATCGACCTGTGGGCCGGCTGTCGCGTTATTGCGAAGTGCCCCCTTTCAGGCTGACCAAACCCCACTGTCACGTCATCCATAAAGCGTGACCAGAGACTTTGTGACCAGATTGTAAAGAACCGGGTTGTGTTGTGAGAAGACCCTCGTTAATTGCAGCCAAGCGACTCTTGTGTACGACCTGCACATCTGCCCAGTAGGCTGTGGGCGGACCAAGTGGACGTCGGACTTGAGTTGTGCTTACTGGCCGAGAATTAACGACAATCCCATTCATACACTCGAGGCCAGCTCTCATGCGGTGGAAATAGGCAGCGAAATCGGCTGTGGCGCCTACCCGTGCGAAGCGCCGTCAGCCAAGCCTGTCCCACACGCGTGTGAAGTGCCCAGCTGACCCGTGTGTGAACGGGAGGAAGCGTCGTTGGAGGTGAGGCGGAGTCCGGAGCCAGGAGGAAGGACCCGGCGCGTCAGAAGAGGTGTGCCCGAGGCGGAGTCTGACGGCAGGAAGGACCCGGCCGCGTCACCGGAGGTGCGCCCGAGGCGGAGCTCCAGCCTGAAGTAACACGGAAGGAGGCAGAAGCGTCGCCACGGACTCGGCGGTGGAGCGCCGTGGACTGGCGTAAGCTTCCCCGTCTCCCCACCCCGACGCCGTCTTCATAGAGGCCCCATCGCCAGCGCCAGAAGGAGGCAACGCCAGCCAGATTGCCTTCGAATAAAGTAAGCCGGGAAGTGGGGGAGCGGGAGGCGGCTGTGCCGGCAACCAGTAGCTTTCTGTGGCAGCAATAACGAACGCAGCTACGAAGTGCCGAGTCCTACAGTATAAACATCGTGGAAATTTGACTACCTACCCTCTGACTATAGACACGAGTACACGAAGGGAGGGAGTGAGAAGGGACACGAACCGCTAGGTTCATGTGCTTGCGCCAGTATTTTAGAAGCTGGGCCAAAGAGTATCAGTAGTGTTTAGAGCTCCCTGACAGGACCTCTGCAGGCAATTAATCACCTGGAGTTAGACTCACTACCAGAGCGGTGTAGCCATTAAGTAAACAAAAGGAAACCTTATTAATTCATCTAGTCTCCTGTTTAGCTTTTTAGTTGGCTGTGGGCTCTGAGAACAGCGCTGCTGGGGGTAGAAGTCTGACAAGCTTGACCGGGGCTCTGAGTACAGATGGGTAATGTACATGCCAGCTTTCTGTAAAGCAGCCCTTTGAACCTATATAGTGAATTTTCCCTTCTGTAACATTTAAGTGAAGAAGCATTCTATGAACGTGATAGTGATTTACCTCAAATGTGAAGTGCCTTTGATTCATTTACACTGATTGAGAAAAGTATTGAATTGATGTGGTATATATGAAAACTGTGCTGCAATATAGGTGTACTGCTTTTGCCTAAAAAGAGAACAAAAGAAAATTTTTATAAAAGGTACTAGTATTTTTCTAAACTGGTGTAGCGTCTTTTATTTTTAGTGGTCAATCACTGGGTTACTGTGAGTGGGTCCTGTAAGCACTTAACCAACGCCTTGGAGTTTAGCTGTTTCCCCTACTGTGCCAGGCTACCCTATGTAGTCTAGGATACCCTAAGTCTAACACATAGTATTCAGGAATTCTATAAAAGCTTGAGAGGGTCTGTTTGATTCTCTGGGAGGGTTTCTATCCATGGTCGTATCAGTCACTGAATTAAAATCGCCCCCCATTATTAACTCTCCTTCCGGGAGGTCAAGCAGTAATTTTCGGAGGTCTTGGAAGGCTCCCTGATGCAGCGCTGGGGGTATGTACACCGAGAGTATATTGTAAGTACGTCCCTCCCATTGACAGGTAATAGCGGTGAATCGTCCGCCCATGTCTGCTTAATTATCAAGGGTGAGCTTTTCTAAATTAGAATACCAACCCTGCGTAATCATGAGGTGAATTCAGCGTGTGCGGCCATTTTAAATCCCCACCGATTCAGCGATTTGCAAGCTGGTCCCATTAGATGTGTTTCTTGGAGTAGGACCACTGTGGGGTTCTTCCTTTTCAAATATTGCAATACCAGCCCTCTCTTGATTTTGTGTCCCAGCCCGTTTACATTCCAAGAGATGAGTGTCAATGGTGTCAGTGTGTGCGTTTGAGAGGTCAGTGCCCATCTTATCCTACACAAGCAATCATGGAGAGAATAAAAAACAAGCAATACTAAAGAAATCAAATTGAAACTTATACATTCTAAAACCCGTACCCCACTCCCTGCCAGGTGGAACTAGAACTGTCCACCTCCCCAACTGAGCAGAGTGCTTACTGTCCCAAAGAAACAACATTGTTCGTGAGGGTGAGACTTCTGCATGTCCTTCGAGCCCCCTCCTTCCTCCCAGTGATAGTCCGTACAGTGCCGGTCATAAATACGTATCCTACTTCAGAAGACCCCTTCTTTTTCCCCGTGTTGTACCTCAGGATAGTCTCTCAACCCATTAGTGGAGTGATGGGATTCTTTTCTTAGTTCCGTCTGAGCGTCCTGCCGTGCCATCTGAGAGGAATGTATCCAACACGAAGACGGTCAGCTTGTTACCCATTTCGTAGTTTTGTTCAAAGGCATCCAGTAGTGTCGCAGGTGTTCACGGTCATCGTCGCTCTTGCTGCTTGCAGATAAAAGTTTGTTTTCAATTGTTACGTCTTGCGTCTCGGTTCTTGGATCCTTTAGTGGGCCTCCAGCCCTGCAGCCCTCCAGCCAGTCACACGCTTGGTTTGGTGATTCAAAGAACCATGTCTTTCCGTCTGACTCAACACGAAGCTTCGCCGGGAAGACCATTGAGTATTTTAATTCACGGGTCCGGAGTTCTTTCTTTACTTCAGTAATGGTTCTCCGCTGATGTGCCACTGCCGCCGTATAATCGGGGTAGAAGGTTACTTTGGAGTTGTCCATTTTGAGCGGCGGAGTGACTCGTGCTGCCTGCAAGATGGCGTTGTGGTCTCGGAAGTTGAAAATCCTGGCTAAGATGGGGCGTGGTGGTGCTCCCAGTTTTGGCTTACCCCAGGTACTCTATAGGCTCGCTCGACCGAGAAATAGTTGGACAATCCCTTTGGTTTAAGTTGATTTTGGATATGGTCTTCCACAAATAAGTCCAACGCTGGGCCCCCTTCAGATTCTGGTACACCTACCAGGCGTACGTTATTGCGCCGGGAGCGGCCTTCTTGTTCGTTAAGTTTAGCCTTCAGCTGGGTGTTGTCATCTTCCAGCTTTTTAACTTTCTGTTTTAAGTCCGCTGTGTCTCCGGGGAGTTCCGTCGTCGTTTTTTCTACTTCCCCCCCAGGCGGTCCGAAATTTTTGTGAAGTCTGCTCGCAGCAGGGAGACGTCCGTCGAGATAGTGCCCATTGAGGACTGCATTGTTTTTAGAGTGGCCAAGGTGTCCTCCAGGGTGACCTTCTCGGTGGCGTCCTGGTCCCCGACCAATGGGGGCTGTTTGCGCAGCTGTTCCCCCGTGAGGTATCCGGCATGTTTTTTGTGTACGCAAACTGTTCCAGTCACGAGTTTTGTTGTGGACGTTGCCCTCTGCCGCTCATCGTGTCCTGGCCAATCTTATCTAGATCAGGGTATGCACAGTTGATTTAACTGTATATTGGATGTTTGTCTTATAGTCCGTAGTACCTGTTTGGTATGACCTTTGGTGCCGGAGTCGGTGGGGTCAGGGCAGATGGAAAATGGCTATGGCGGCGTACCTCAGTATGTTGGGTTGTCACGTTCTTTACTGCAGTCTTTACCCCCTTATGTATCCAGCAGTGGCGGGTGCAGCGTCCGATCAGGCTGTGAACGGGTGCGATGCTGGTCTCACCCTCAGGGCCCTGCTCGCGCAGGTTTAAATATAATAGCTATTCGTAGGGCGTTGCAGCTGTGGTGCTTTTTGCACACTTGTGGCTGAATGTAGGAGCGTCTTCTCTTGCAGTTCGATCAGTGCTGCGGCGCCGCTAGGTGGACTCTACCCCCGATGCAATGTCAACGAAAATCTGATTTTATAAATCAATAGGCCCCGGGACGCCGTGCCCAGGATCCCGCTCCCGGGATAATTGCGCTTAAGGTACAAGTTAATGAATGCGGCCGTTCCGACCTATCGGCGCCAATCTTGCCTCTATCCACAGCCAGGCAAGGGGGGGTGGGGGGTGGGCGGGGGGTTTGTACACTCCCGTACCTCCGAGACTGCACTGAGTGTGATGTAGCCTGGTTCCTGCCGCTGTATGTGGTCCGAGGTCTGTGCCGTCTCTTGTTCCGCTTTGCTCCCCACGATGCCGGGCACCGGATCCACCTGAGTCCCCGGCTTCAGGCGCTTCGACAGGCCACAATCTTCCACACAGCAGTGCGACTCGGATTTCAAGAGTACAGCGAAGCGGCTTAGTGTTACATGCACCGGAGATCTTCCCGCTTTGCTGCCTGTGGTGAAACGCCAACGGTAGCTCGGATATATGTATGGATTTTCCTGGGAAGGGCTCGTTACCTACAGAGCTCCGTTAGGCTGCGGCCATCTTGGTTGGCCGCTAGCCACGCCCTCCCTGCTTGTATTTTTAAATAACTAAAACATACTTTATCAGCTCGGCGCCTGTTCAATGAATGTCGCGCTGGTGTTACTTTCATTCTCATGTCTTTGTCCTGGTGCTGTATCCAATTTTCTCTGCTCTCCCTCCTCCTTCTGAGACTCACCTTTCTTTTCTCTGGTGTGGTTCACCAAACTCAATTTTTTTCAATATTATATACTTTTAGTAAGCCACATTGCTGGTGTGCTGCTCTGCTTACCAAGAACATACAGTATTGAAAAAAGAGGAGGTTGGCGAGCCGCGCCTTTTTCCATTGACGCGGCTCGCCAATCTATTTTTTCAGTACTGTACTTTGAGCGTACGCCAGGACACAATCCTCGATCCCTCCTTTCAAAATCGGCAGCGCTGACCATAAATCCATTTGATCATATCCCTATAAATCAACAAACATAGCCCCAGTACTCAGGATTCAGTAAAAGATACGCCCTCAACATGTCTTAGTCCTCCCCACTCGAATTACAAAACCACCTGAACAGTATAGCTACGGCCAAAGACTTGGCCCCACCTTTGCGCATGTGAACTCGCAGAGAAAAAGTATCGCCCGATTGGTCCTCATGCTCACGTGTTTATACAACGCTGCTCTTCCGCGGGGTGTCTTTGCGTCTGTCACATTGGACATTTATAGTCTCACGGACCCATCAACTCGTCATGTCCACTGGGAAGTGGCAGTAAATGGAGGAGTGTGCACCCGATCAGCTTAAAAAGTACACAGCAGGGATGTGGAATTCCAATAGCCAGTGACATTGTTTGGGGTGAAGGGCAACAAGTTTTCATGTGTATTTTGTCCTTGGGACAAGTAGGCCCAGCCCCCTACAGCACAAACCCGTTGGCTGCCAGTTTACAGTACCATATTATGGATTAGGGAAGGCATGGTCAACATTTAAGGTAATGTGTGTGTCCGTGTGTTAATGCTGTTCAAACTTGTATTAATGGTTCATTAATGCAAAGCCTTTATAATTAGGGTGAGCACTAAAAGTAAATGTAAACTCGGCCTTCACTGCTGACGGTGGCTCCAGTATAAATGTGTACAAACGTTTTCAAAGTTTAGTAATATGAGGCTATGTATAATGCTCCCAGAATGCTCTCTGATTATATGCAAATATTTGCAGAAGGTTGAAAGCAAGAGTGATGGTTCTTTGCTTTCAAAATAAAATTCACAAAAAAATGCAAGTAGGAAAAAAAACATTTTGTAAAACTACTTTAAGAATTTAGGTACCATATCTTTGCAGCATCATTTAGTAGCATGTTGATGTATGCTTGTATTTCCCAAAAATATTCATAATGGAAAATCGGTGTAACCAGTTATAACACGATTATGGAAAACAAAAATAAACAAGCATTAGCAAAGCGAGTAGGTCTGAAATTAGTGGTCAGCCTTTTGGTTTTGTCAATGTGTGATTTGTTTATGCATGGTTTTTGTAAAACCTTACTGGTGTTAGAGCTGCTGGGCCCTCATCATTCTAACAAGCATTGGCAAAAATAGTTTCTGGTCTCAAAAAGCACACATTGCCACAGCAGTGAACAAAACTACTTTGTCTGCCAATATGCTACTTGTAAAAGAGCAGAATACCGTCACTCACGGTGAAGAGAGAGAGAGAGAGAGAGAGAAAGAGAGAGAGAGAGAGAGAGAGAGAGAGAGAGAAGAGAGAGAGAGAGAGAGAGAGAGAAAGAGAGAGAAAGAGAGAGAAAGAGAGAGAAAGAGAGAGAAAGGGAGAAAGAGAGAAAGAAAGAGAGAGAAAGAGAGAAAGAGAGAGAAAGAGAGAAAGAGAGAGAGAAAAAGAGAGAGAAAAAGAGAGAGAAAGAGAGAAAGAGAGAAAGAGAGAAAGAGAGAAAGAGAGAAAGAGAGAGAAAGAGAGAGAGAGAAACAGAGAGAAACAGAGAGAAACAGAGAGAAACAGAGAGAAACAGAGAGAAACAGAGAGAAACAGAGAGAAACAGAGAGAGAGAGAGAAAGAGAGGGAAAGAGAGAGAGAGACAGAATGTTATGAAACACAAAAGGTCATGGTTAACGCAAGTTCGAATTAGAGACCCGTTTATTAAAGAAAGTCTCAAAAGTGCATCCATGGTATATATCCTTGCATTAAGTGCATATGTACAGTTTCCGTGAATTCACAAGAATTTACAGAAGTAGGCCAAGAAATAGTAAAAATATTTGTGAACCACATTTTAGCATAAGCAAATGTGCATGTGTAGATTTGCTCATTTGAAAATCTGAATGTTTCAAGTTCTATTTTCCTCCAACTACTTTTTTCCCAACCCTGGAAGAGGTTTTACATCTGCCACTGTCAGAAATAAATTTCCAACCTTTTTCAGTACGGCAAAAGATCAGAAACAAGCATTGGCATAGCCAATAGGTCTCGCTTCTATGACCTTATAAATATTTAGGCCCCTTGGGGCAAGCGAGCGCTTTATAAAATCACTTCACATAACATATTCATTATTTTTGTAAAAAACTGCACTTTAAAACATAGTAGCATATTCTGCATACATATTCGTTTGTGTAAACAAAAACATGCCTCTTTTTATGCCATACTAAACTAAAATAAACAATGTAATATAAAAATCGAGTTTATTTGAATTACAAGCCTATACTGTCTTCACAGACAGGCAGTCACATTAATCAATCCCTTGATGGTCTATGCGGTCAACAAAATTTCTGGATGGCAGCACAGACTTGTAAATTTTCACCCGGCTGACAAATTCTCTCGTGGTGCAAATTTCATGTAGAAACCGTGCCAGTTTCCTCGTACTTCACAGGACTGATGTCAAGAGAGACCCATGTTGGTTTTATTCACTTTATTCGTTTACATAATTAGTATCCCTCACACTGAACATAAAATACCTCTATCTGTGCAATTAGCAAGGCAAAGACATGCAGACGGATTCGGCTCTGAGTGCGTAAATGTCGAGGAGGCCTTCCAGATAACAAGTTGTGATTAAAGAAAACTGGGTTCATACTCGACCTAGTCTAGAGTTTTGGCACCTTAATAGAACTAGGTGTAATACCTGCACACACACGTCTCAATAAATAAGTGCATTGGTTTCAGTAAAGGGATATATAATTATTTATTTGTATACGTCTACACCTATGTTTAATTAGCTTTGACGGTCAAACATACTCGCGTATATAGTATATAATAATTGCGAACGTCTTCTGTCAAGTAGTGTGTCTGTGTGTGTTTGTATATGTGCGCACAAGAGTTTGTGGGGAAGAGAGAGAACAGTTCGTTCTAGCCCCAAAAATATGCAAAAATAAGCATCAAAGTCCCGCAGATGTGGGAAACGCTTACATTTCAAATATGTAGTCTTCCTGTGTGTGTAATGTGATGCATGTTGATTTTTCGACCTTGTAGATATTTTTGAAAAACCCCTGGAACTCCAGGCTGATGCTAGGGATTCACCTGATCTGTTTCCCAGTGCAGTGTGCTGACCCAGAGACAGCAGCAGCGCCAACACACATTCACTGCAAGCCTCACTATAGGGAGCAGCAGTTTGTAAGAGGAGTTTTGGTGCAAATACAAAAAATGCGCACTTAAAAGACAATCAGCTAACACTGTGCACAGCTGGAGCCCAATATGTTTCCCATGAAAGGAAACTAAAGCACATGTTCATCTTTTGGGGTATTTTGACGCTGAATAACAAGTGTTTATTGAAGTCCATGTCAAGAGCGAGTCTTTCTCAGACTTTTTTTTTGGGGGGGGGGGGGAGTTTTAAATATTACGAACTCGACCAGAAGGTATCCAAACTCTTTATATTAATACCTGTTGTTACAGACAGACACGTTAATGTTGTTCAGCACTGGGAAATTAAGGGATTTGACCAGAATCACAGGCTGTTGAGCGTCCCTGACAAGACTCTAACCCAGTTCCCTAGCTTCAAGGTTGACAGCTGTAGACATTAGGCCACATCCTCTCCCCAGAACAGATCTTAAAGAACGCACTCCAGGGTGTGGAAAAGGAGTTGATAAAGTCTGCATGTCTAAGTCTCCTTAAACACGGGAAAAGTTGTGTGATTCCGACACTTGTGTGAACTTCTTGAATGAACCGCGGGTGTACTCTGGAGTTTACCATTCCCAGCGGATCCAAGTTCTCCGGGGGGTCCGCCATTGGAGTAGGGTAATTGTATTGGGGTATTTATAAAGTGTAACCATGGCCCTAGGAGGCACTGAACCAACACAACCACCAACAGAGCATGTAAGCAGCACCAGAGGGGATGCAGGTATGTTTATAATGTGACGTCGTGGAACTGAGTGAGTAAAATACCAAAGGGATCAGAAACAGCTGGGAGGGATGCAGTGTGAAAGGAGGGGGTGTAGTGTAGAAGGGGGTGTGCAACGTGGAAGGAGGGAGTGCAACGTGGAAGGAGGGAGTGCAACGTGGAAGGAGGGGATGTAGTGTGGAAGGGGGTGGAGTGCAGTGTGGGGGCAGGTGCAGCTTGGAAGGAGTGGTGCAGCTTGGAAGGAGTGGTGCAGCTTGGAAGGAGGGGTGCAGCTTGGAAGGAGGGGTGCAGCTTGGAAGCACAGAGTCTCTAGGACAGTAGTAGGACTGTGAAGAGGGGATTTTGAGACCACGCTTGAACTGCAGCCCCGCAGAGCAAGTCTGAGGTGCAGAGAAACAGAGCCCTGGTCCGCAGAGAGAACACCTGAGTCGCTGCTGCCAAAGAATTGGATTCTGTTTGAACACCCATGGTAGACCCATTAGGACGTTCCCTATCGTTAAAGTGCCAGGTTCCCAGACCTACACTTTCATTTGACAACCAAATGCATTTTAAGAGTTGTAGTGTTGGCTTGATCTAGCTGAGCACAATCATTTGACTCCGAAAATCCCAGGAAGGAGACAGTAGTAAGGTGATGAAATGTAGCAAGGTGGCAACGATCTCCCTTGAAAACTGGACACGTGACTTCCTTCCAGCATGCAGCGATGTAATAAACCGAATTAACATCTCAGCAAACAGTACACTAGGAAACAGAGAACAGTAAATATGTTGTCTTAACAAAATGACCAAGAGAAAAAGTTAACAAAAGTTCCAGATAAAATCTAAAACAGGAGCGAAGGCGTATGAAACGTCCCGCCAGTCCTGGCCGTTTAGCTTATAATAAGTTGCACTCTGGCGAATGCAGTTTTGCTTTTAGAATATGGTTAAAAAAACAGCATGCAACAAATTGCAAGGACAAGTTGAAGGCGTCACACGTGCATTGCTGGTATCCATGAACACGTACACAATGCATTACATTGAACCTCTGTAAACATTCAGATTTTACGTACAAACGTTAACGCGAAACTACAAGTCTCAAGGTACAATGTGCTGTTGGCTAAGAAGATGGCATTAGCTAAAGTGGTCTACAATATGGGACATTTGGTATCTATATCTATTTTGACACATTTACAACACATCCACTTCCAAAGCTGTCAGTGTGGTGTCCGTACTCTGTTTGTTCTCAGAAGGTATTTCAGCCTGTGTTTTGTAATCTTTAAGATATTTCTTGACTTGTGCGCCGGTACCTGGCATACACGCATTTGCTGTCCACTAGAGAGAAGAATGATCCGAGTTTGAATCCTGGCGTCACCAGTTTGAGTGATCCTGGGAAGAGCACAATTTTGATGTGCCACAACTGTCTTATCTGTAAATATGGGGGCTTATTTACAACATCCTTCCTTCTTTCATTTAGTGGCTTCCCTGTGAAATGGATCCAAAAAAGACAAGCGGGCGCACCTCGTGCTGGCAGCAGGGGGAGAGGAGAGAGGAGAAGGCCTGCGCCTGTTTCCCTTGCGGGAGCGAACAGGAGCCATATGGTTTCAAGGCACGCTCCCGCAAGGGAATTGCCAAAAGTGCATGCGTGGCCATTGAAGGCAATGCAACGCGTGAACGTTTTTGGGGTTAAAACAGAATCGATCACTTAAGGTCTCCTGTGCAGCGCATGCGCGCTGCGTAGGCGAGACCCAAAAAGTGTTGGTGAAAACTCATAAAAAATGCAAGTTAGTAGGTTTGCACAGGCTCAAAAGGGCATTTCAACCCTTGAACTATTGCTTGCCACTACTTTCAGCCCCAGTATGTAAACCTGCAGAAACGTAGCAACATAAGGGAATAGCTAGCATTCAAACCCTACTATGGTACGAGCCATGGCATAATTAGAGACGCTATTTAAGAACTCTCCTAAAATGAGATTGCTGCCGTAATTTGTCACCACATTACATGGCACAAAAGGGACAAGTGGATTTTGTTACAGGACAAGTAGATTTATGAAGCAACCTGACCCATGGACAAGTGGATATTTTATTAAATTCCACACCCCTGTTGGATGTAGTTTGCAGCAGGGAACACAAGTTCGAACAGGAGAAGTTGCATGAGATGTCCCAAGTAATGTGCAAACTAATCAACAACAATATTCGTATTTTAAAGCGTTCAGCCGCCAAACCAGGCAGAAGCTGGCAGAGTCCCTATCCCAAAATGGCTCAGTGGCTTAAGAGGCAAGTCTTTAGCTGTTTCCTGAAGAAGCTACTACATCTTTTGTGAACACGTGATAAATGAATAATAAAATGCCCAAAGCTGGCACTCTTTCACCCAAAGCTCATTTAGCATAGCCACACGTTTAGCATTCTTGGCTTGTTTCTTTGTGCCTTTGACAAACAATTTCTCCTTACGTCCGTTTCATATTTGTAGTGGCTCGGTGTAGTAAACAGGCCTTGACAACTTATAAGGCCTCAGCTTGTTTCCTTCATCCTATGTAGTCCTTGCTACACACTAATCTGATTGGGAGTGAATGGTCACAAGACAGCTCTCAAAACACATAATTTAAGGATTTCTATGGAAGGATGAACTTGCTCGTGCCTTATCTCTCCCTATCTTGAATTAAGACTTCCTATGCCCTATGTGCAGACTAGGCGCTGAAGCATATCAGTGACAGCAATGCATTACTGAAACTTGGATATGGCCACATGCACATCAATAGAACCTTCAGCCTGCTGGCTCCACTATCATGGTTCTCCCTTGTAGGCTAGACAGAGTTCTGAGAGTAGGGAAAATATTTGGGGGTGGGGAGGCGAAGGTGAGTGACACTTACTCATCTTGTCCTATTAATAGTGTTAATTATAACCTTGTTCACATTGTTATTGTTACACAAGTGCAATTAAGGCAAACAAGATGTACACAAGCTTTGTTAAATGCAAATTGATTACATACTGGATTTATTCCATCTCTGATGTGTTCCAAAATTTGGCAGACATGCTGTTTAGGTAAACAGATTACCAAATTCCTAACAGTTTAGTGCTTTCTATTGAGTGAAATGGATAGGCAAGTTAGAAGAAATGTTTCTGAAACAATGTAACCAAGGGTCACAGTGCAATAAACTGTAGCACTGTTTTTGTTGCATTTTGCCCCAATGACTTGCCTTCAATATCTGGGCCCCCCACCAATTCTGACCCTTTCTCTCCTCCACGTGAACATGAACTTTCCCATTCAACCCCACTCACAGCCCACCTACTCTTGTCATCTCTTCAGTAGGCTGGTCCATCTTTTGGCGCTTGCTCCTCCACCTTTCTGTGCTTGGCTTTACGTAACGTATTCTGTTGGGCATCAAACTAAAGGTTAATGGCATCTTCCAAAGGGGTCTTCCTTGTTTGGGCTTGGTATGCCTCTGGGGAAATCCGACAGAGCTAAACGTTTTGACAGGGGAGGATAGCCCAGCTGTTCACAAAACTTGGTGCTTTTGAGGTGAAGCTTATTGCAGCGAGCATGCGTTGCGAGGCATGCAGTATCTGCTCGGGGTGCTTAGACTACACTCACCGCTTACCATTTGTTCCTTCTGCATTCGTTTCTACTAATTGGTCAAGCGCTGGTCTTTGGCCCACCTTTGGGCGTGTTTTTCTTTTTGGGGCAACTGCCCCACTTACATATCCCCATACTCTGTGACTGTATTTTTTGTTTGTTTGGCGCACTCTTGTTTAGCTGAAATGGTTCTGTGTCCTGAACAAGACTTCTATATGTTTTCGCCTGTTCGGTGCTTGTTAATTTTAGAGTTTCACCCCATACTTGTTTTACTTTATTATGATCGGATTACACTGCAAATTGCATAGTGTTTATATGTTTTAGAAAAACAAATATGCAAATCTAAAAGAACAATCATACAACGTTTGCTCTGTCTTAGGCGTCAACCGGGATTATTTGAAGCACTCGGCTTGTCTTCAGTTGCTATATTCCAGCACATTGGATGTTATATAGCCTTAAACGCCGATCTTGATTAATCTGTAGGGTAGTACAGGCTTTCCGTGTGTGTGTTCATTTGAAGTTTTACTTTTATGGCTTTGTTGCTTTTTTATAAAAATAAAAAAAAAAAACCGCCACCTTCCTTGACCCCTGAGAAAAGAGGCAGTGATGGCAGTATCAGGAGCACCAAAGGGTGGCAGCAGCTGTTAACCCCTAGCTTTCCTAAGTGCTGCCCTTGAGCACTACTAGTACACCAGTGAGAACAGCCATGAGTAATCACTCACTAAGATCTCCCGGTTACTACACCTCACATTCCTCCTTCCTTGTTGTATAAGTCTCCTGCTGCACAGGAATTCACCCAGCTTTTTTCAAACAGGATAAATGCAGACACAATCATAGCTCCCTCAGCTCAGCATCTCTGTAAGACTTCAACCTGGGCCACCAAAGTTTGTACCCGAGATTATAAAACCCATGTGTTGAACTGCCAGGATCTCTTCATTGTATGCACCAGGTACAGAGAGATCAGTGTTATTTGCCCAGGATCACACAATGAAATTAAGCAACCTTGGCAAAATTTTCAGTGTGGTCCTTTATGACCTAGGCAGGGATGCAGTGAAAACGGAGTGAAAAAAGTAATCATACACAGCGTTGAGGGAAGTGGCCCCCAGAAGAAGTGCCTGGGGGTGTGTTTACGAAGTTCTCCAACAGCAAAGCTGCAAGCCACCAAAACTGCAGAGTGGGGCTCAGAACAACTCCAGAGTTCTTCGATGATCAGAAAGCAATGATCAGAATAGTGAAAGGTTGTTTTCCCAATGGAGACAAAATTAAAAAAAATAAAAGAGGCCCAGTTTCTTGCAATTATCAAAGATAACTCAGAAGCTAGCACGCCGCAAGGCTTCAGAGAAGGATTGCACAAACAAGATCACCAAACAAAATCGTACAGAACGCTACTTTCCACATCAATAAGTTCTATAAAAATTAAAAAAAGACAATGCAGCCACCTTCTTGAAACCACCATTTGATACAGACCAAAAAGCAAAATACTGATGACAGATGGGCTGCTTGGATAGAGACATTTGATGATTTCATTGATGCAATAAAAGAAGCTGATAAGAGGATTATCAAATACATTAAGAATCTTGCTGGAGAAAGTGCAAAAAGTATAAGAAACGAAATTACATACTGTCAAATCAAAACACATTGAATCTCAAATTCAATCCAAAGGCAAATGTGGATTACAAAAGATACATTTTCAGTCAGTTTCAGTTTCAAAAGCTTTATTTTCAGTCAAGAGCAACCAAAAGTTGGTGAAAACATCAACAAATTTGGTGAGAGACTGGATACGCTCAAACACTAAGTTCAAAGAATTTAACAATGAGGAAGTTATACGTCTTGGAGTTATTGACAGATATCGGTCAGATCCATTCAGACAACGGAAGCTGAGAGAAACTTAGTCTGAAGCGAGTACTCACATGGCTGCAAGAGATTCAGAGTGTGCCGATTGACATGGAGGCCGGAGGGGCCCAAAGTAAGTCAGTCATGAACACGAGAAGTAAGCAAAATTACAAGGCAGGGCACAGAGTGATGTCTCCACAGAAAAAGATTTGGTCCTTCAGGTGTGGATATTAGTTTCCACACAAAGGTAAATGTACCACCATTGGACAGATCTGCAAAGGCTGTGGGAAGGAGAAACATTTGTAATGTTTACAGGGGGAAGAAAAAGTAAGTGTGACCCGGCGGGAAGAGGAAATTGCCACCCAAACGTCCCAGAAGAGATGTTAGGCACACACCCACAAGGCTATGCAACCACATCAGTCAAGGTAAGTCAATAACAAACAAAGTCAATCGTCATCTAAGTCATCGTTGAACACTTTCTCAGTATATCAATGTGAAGCGAAAGTGAAGACTATGGTTATGCAATGTCCATGTTTGCCTATGGAAGACGTGCGCATGTTGGACTGGCCACTTGTGAAGAAAAACGCAGGTCAAAGAATACATGACATGAAAAAGCACTAAAGTCATTCAAACATTGGCTGAAAATTACACCAAAAGTAAACGGTTGCTCAGTACCAATCAACAGTGATGTGTCGATAAACATTATGCCTGTGAAGAAATACAGTGAACTATCTACACTGCTACGACTTACCCCTTAGAAAAAGAAAGTGTATACAAGGGCTCCATTAACGTAATTAAAAAGGCCATGGTTCATTTGTAGTAACGATAAAACACGAGAACAAGCACTGGCGTTGCCAATAGGTCTCGCAGTAGGAAAGTTGGAGCTATTTGTTTTGTAAATGACAAAGCCCTTTATGTTTTTTAAATGAAAACTAAAATAAAAGGCATTGTTATTTGCAATTGTAATAGCTCCAACTTTCCTACTGCGAGACCTATTGGCAACGGAGAGAACAACATGAGTGGTGGGTGAAAACCACGAGGGAGACGCACGCACGGAGACGAAGTTAAATAATGCGTCACCAACACGACACACGAAAGAAAGAGAAAAGGAACGACGGAACAGTGGGATAGGAAACATTACCTATGAAAAAGGAAGACACAAAGGAAAATAATGGAATGTAAGGAAAAAGAAGCAAAAATATACGTGAGAAAAAAAGAATTGAAAGGAAAAAAATAAAGACAAGTACGGGAAATGCAAGGGGGGGTGGGTTGGGTTGACAAGGGAGAGAACAACACGAGTGGTGGGGGAAAACCACGAGGGAGACGCACGCACGGAGACAAACTGAAAAAGGTGCAGCTTCTTTTGTCCACAAAGCCATGGCAATGACTAATTCTGACAAACATACCCATGCATACAATACGAAGTGAGCACACTCCAGGTGCACCTTTAACCTCTCACTATTTACTTTATTTTTAAATGAACTTAATAAAAATAAATGTTAGTTCAATAATGGTGTCGTAGCATTACAAAAACAAACTGCTTCGAAGCCATAGAAGTTAACTAGTAAAATCTGGCACTATTTTATCCACTTTTTTGTGAAATGTTATCTGGTTTTGGAGTTTGGCTATAGACAGCTTTCGTTTTCAGTTGCTATAGATGTGTGCATTGTGTACCCATTGTGTTGTTAGTAAACCTTGCTACATTTTATGCTTATAATATTTAATAATGGGATATCGGTACCTCCATGTATCTACTTAAAACAGACACATGTGAATTGCCAAAGCATGGTTTATACATACTTAAATGTCTGGATGTCAGTCCTGCATTTTAAACCCACTCAAACAAATGTACATTAATGTGCTATTTCTTGCACCATAATGACATATTTTCCAGCCAATGTTTGCTTCTACCAGCCTCTAAAGCTCACAGCATCCTGACCACTAGCAGCTTTGTGGTTAGTGGGGTAGCTGGGATTCTCATTGGTTTAAAGGGATTAAAAGTCAAACTACAAATGGCGGTAAGGAAAAAAGTAACCAAAGCTGGCTCCTTACTTCACGCAAGTTTTTGGGCTTCAAGCAGTCCCATCTCTTGTTTTCGCTAGTTTGCAATAAAATAATCGTTACAGTTTTTGTATGAATCGCAACATTCATGCAGCAGCACTTTGTTGTCGACCCAGAGGTGTAAAAAGCTGTGGAAACAACCTTGAATGTGTTCTTTGTTTTAGATGTGAATTTCGGCGTACAATGAGAGCTTGGCTAATAATCAAGGGCTGAGAATGTGCTCTCCTGACCCCACCACACCCAGGCCACCAACCCTGACATAACAGATTCTAAGTGTCCCCTCAATGGAAGTACATCAGCTGTAAGCCTTACATGAGGTGCAATGGTTTAATATGCATTGGAATTCAAAGAGTAAAGCGACCCAGGAGCACAAACATAACGCACAATGTGCAGCAAAGAGCTCTATACATTGACCTTTGCTATTCATACCATATCTGCGTGGAATGATCCTGTAGGTCAATTCTCACGTTAGCTGGGGAGTGCTTTTTCAAGTCTCCTGGTGCAAGGAGCGCGGCTCGGGTGCAGGCAGCAGGCCTTTCTCCTGAGGGGGAAGAAGGAGGCAGCTCGAGCCACGGAGAAAGTGGGCGGGTATCTGCGTGGAATGATCCTGTAGGTCAGTTCTCACGTCAGCTGGGGAGTGCTTTTTCAAGTCTCCTGGTGCAAGGAGCGCGGCTCGGGTGCAGGCAGCAGGCCTTTCTCCTGAGGGGAAAGAAGGAGGCAGCTCGAGCCACGGAGAAGGTGGGCGGGGGTCATGAACATCAAGCATGGCATGCTGCTGCCTAAGAAAGTTTAATTTTCAATAAAGAAATGGTTTGGGGAGCCACAGTAGAAGAAAGGCACGCAGGCGTGGTTCTTCCAAATGAAATGCTACGTGCCAGGGGAGTGGGGGGCGGAGATGAGACAGAGACAAGAACAGGGGGAGAAGAAAAAGAATCATAAACAAGTTAGTGTGTGTGGGGGTAGGGCTGAAGCGAGAGACACTCGGAGAGAGAAAGGCAGGCAAAGACAGAGACAGACCAAGAGTAAATAGAATCAAAGACAGCTAGAGATTAGATGTTGCAAAGAAAGAGAGAAATTAATGAAGGTTAGAACGAAAAAGCACCAAAGTAGTGAAAAACAACACGTACCTGATAATGCTGGGAAACTGAAAGTACGGCCGGCCTGCGGCCGGCCATGAATAATTAGGGGAGGAGAAGCCCTTTGATGTGCTGTGCGGCCGGGAATGCGCGTGCATGTTTAATCACGTGGTTCACGTGAACTGCATGAAAACCGCGGGGCTGAAAGCCCTTGGTTTGAAGATGATTTTCGCCACTTGAATTCTCGCTCCGCTCGATGCGCTTGCGCGCATCGATAGGTCGCGAGACCTAAAAACTAAAGTACAAGCACTCATTTATGTACTTTAGGTACAGAGTCAAGTGTCTGTTTACTCAGTTTCAGCACCACTGTTGATATGGGACTAATAAGTGAATAACAAATACTCATCATGAAATAGTAAGGCAATTCCCTTCGTTGTTTCATGGGTAAGGAAAACTCAAGTCTATGAAAGTGAAATTGCACATTAATGAGTATGTCTGCCCTCTTGCTCAAAGACACAGACAAATTGCATTTCATTTACAGGAAGCTGTGTAAATAGAACTTGAATCCTTACTTCAAACATATCATTGAGCTTTCCTCTGGTCCACCAGCATGGGTTTCTCCCATAACGGTTAGTATCCAAAACAGGACATTGAAGGATCTGTACGCATCTGCGTGGATATGCACCAACCTAACAACATCACCCTGTCCGCATATTGCTGACATAACACAATTGAATAGTGCAAAGGGCTTCTCGCCCTGATTTGATTAAAGGATATTATCAGTTGGAACTCGTGGAGAATTGCAGGTACATTACAACCTTTTCTCAGGGTTGTGGAATTCATCACGCCCAACGCCCGAGACATGCTGTCTTTTGACACAAACTAGAAGATTAAATGTCTATTTTGTCCAGTGGACAACAAGACATTAATTTGCAGTAAAATGGTGCAGAAATACGGCACTATGGGGCTCACAGCCAATAAGGAGGACTGAAAGAAATCCCTTACATACTGGAAACATGTGTAGGTCTGTGAATGGCTAAAACCCTTTGACTGGACTCTAGCCTTTGATTGGCTGGAGAGCCCGGAGCTTAAATGTTGCTTCCTACTTGGGAGGATACTTGGGGGTGTGCTCAGAGGCAAACATTGTTCTCCTATTGGCTTCTGAAGGCTGGCTGCAGAACACTGCACAGACCTGCTCTATCCCGAGCGCCTTGAGAAGCTACATAGGACACATGATAACTATGCAGCTCCAGCTTCTAGTGTGCGCCAGCACTCTCCGGTAAGAAGCTGGAGCCTGAGTTCTGAAGGAGACATCCAATTTGGGTTCCTAGGATGTCTGCCGTATTCTTTCGCTCTCCCACTGTCCCTTTCCAAGGCCTCACATGATTTTCCCTCGTGCCTATGCTGCTGCTATGATTCCTACCCCTTGGATCCAAGCGGGGTGCTGATCTATTGTCACACAAACGCCAAGACTAAGCGCCCGCTCGGCACCTGGTACAAACCCGAACAGAGACCCTGTGGATCCATAAGGTATAAATCATCTACAGCCCATAACGTATTTCCTTTCAGACAAAACAGAAGGTCTAAAACCGTAAGTCAACGGTATTCATTGCCACTGGTAAGGGTGCACCTTAGGGTGTGCATACCCCTGTGGCATATCTGGTCCTGAAGAAAGCCTCGCAAATTCCTTAAGGAGGCTGAAACATGTAGACCGGCGATCACTTTCTCACTAAGGAGGTCTCGGGCCAATTTAACCAGTTAATACATCCATCTTTATCACCTTTTAACCTTACCTCTTCTTTTTTTTTTTGTTTTTTTTTTTTAACAGTTTTACATAGCGCAAACTTAACCCATATCGGGTATCAGAGCGCTTTACATAGCACTAGTTGCATTACATGAGGACACATTCATTTTTTGTTAGGCATAGGGAGATTAAGTGATTTGCCTAGAATCACAGGATGTTTACCGTCATTGCTCAGACACTAACCCAGTTTCCCAGATTCGAGGTAAGTCGCCCAAGCCGTTCGGCCAACTGCTCTCCACCATTAAAACTTTTCAGGGTATGTAAAGGAAATTTTAATCACCAGGGTGTTACTTTGTCACACGTTGCACCTTCCAAACAAAACCCGCTCCACTGTAATCAGGCGTCGTAGCACACCCGAGAGGCATTCAGTCCCACGGGTGGGAACCCGATGATTAAGCATGTCACCAACTAGGTTGGCGAGTGAGGGTTCTTCTTAAAAACACTCTGCGACTCCTCCGATATTGCTCATCATTTTGATTCACTCTTTCATTGTTTATCTATCTAGTACTAGGGGACTAAGAGTGGCTCCACTAGAATCCCTTCTCTTTTTGTTACTACTGTGGTTAGAGGGAGCCATTAAAGCAAAAAAGATACTCTGTACAAAACACCATTGAAAGCATAACCCAGAAAAATATTTGAGTGATCACTCTCTGAAATTAATAACTTACATGCAATTCTTTCTTGCTGTCATTAAATGCTTTATTTGTTCAAATATTTTATTGAGTTAAAAAATTACCTTGCTTACTTCAGGCTTGCCGTACCTTAAGATGAAAGCAGACTGCCAACATGCTATGGGTGTTAAACACAGCTTAAAGTTTGCCAGTATGTTTTATGACCATTTCCTGTAACCCACATGTTTTAGCTGCGAGTTTTACTCTGTCTTCTTTGCTCTTTGTCTATCTCCTACATGTAGCCTGTTACAGTTTTAAATGGTTTTACATTTTTTAAAATAATTAATACTTAAATAAAAGTGATTGTAATTTATAATGGCAATAGCTTAAACTTTTGTAAATAACTTTTGTGAAGATTATGTTCAGTGTATTTTATTGTGACAAAAATCCAAGAACAGAAGTGAAATATTAACATCTTTTTGTGACATCTATACTACTATTATAAAGGAAGAACTTTGAGGCGGGTAAACTCGGGAACCAGAGCGCCAACCCACACACCCGATACATCGTTGTAATACTCAGGGTGTGCAGATGGACATAGGCTATATAAAGTAAAAAAATACGTCATATTTCAAAAATGTACATTATAAAAAAAGTAGTGCCCTCAAAGTAGCGCCAGCCGCGACCTGCGTGCTGACGTCAGGAGCGCGGGGAGGTGCGGCGTCCAGGAGCGCGAGGAGGAGCGGCGGACATTGTGCGGGGAAGGAGCGGTGACGAGCAGTGGACATGGCGCGGGGGAGGAGGTGAGGAGCAGCGGACCGGCGGGAGGAGTGGTGACCAGCGGCAAGGAGCGGTGAACTGAGAAGCGACGGCTGAGGTAAGGCTCCGGAGGACAATGTCAGGCAGGCAGGGGTCGGGGCAGGCGGGGGACGGGGACTTACACCAGTGATGCTGTGGTTGCGCCGAGTGATGCTGTGGTGCTGCCGAGTGATGCTGTGGTGCTGCCGAGTGATGATGTGGTGCTGCCGAGTGATGCTGTGGTGCTGCAGAGTGATGCTGTGGTGCTGCAGAGTGATGCTGTGGTGCTGCAGAGTGATGCTGTGGTGCTGCAGAGTGATGCTGTGGTGCTGCAGAGTGGTGCTGCAGAGTGGTGCTGCAGAGTGGTGCTGCAGAGTGGTGCTGCAGAGTGGTGCTGCAGAGTGGTGCTGCAGAGTGGTGCTGGCGAGGGAGAACGTGGTGGTGGCGAGGGAGAACGTGGTGGTGGCGAGGGAGAACGTGGTGGTGGCGAGGGAGAACGTGGTGGTGGCGAGGGAGAACGTGGTGGTGGCGAGGGAGAACGTGGTGGTGGCGAGGGAGAACGTGGTGGTGGCGAGGGAGAACGTGGTGGTGGCGAGGGAGAACGTGGTGGTGGCGAGGGAGAACGTGGTGGTGGCGAGGGAGAACGTGGTGGTGGCGAGTGAGAACGGGGTGGTGGCGAGTGAGAACGGGGTGGTGGCGAGTGAGAACGGGGTGGTGGCGAGTGAGAACGGGGTGGTGGCGAGTGAGAACGGGGTGGTGGCGAGTGAGAACGGGGTGGTGCAGAGTGATAACGGGGTGGTGCAGAGTGATAACGGGGTGGTGCAGAGTGATAACGGGGTGGTGCAGAGTGATAAAGGGGTGGTGCAGAGTGATAACGGGGTGGTGCAGAGTGATAACGGGGTGGTGCAGAGTGATAACGGGGTGGTGCAGAGTGATAACGGGGTGGTGCCGAAGGGATAACGGGGTGGTGCCGAAGGGATAACGGGGTGGTGCCGAAGGGATAACGGGGTGGTGCCGAAGGGATAACGGGGTGGTGCCGAAGGGATAACGGGGTGGTGCCGAAGGGATAACGGGGTGGTGCCGAAGGGATAACGGGGTGGTGCCGAAGGGATAACGGGGTGGTGCCGAAGGGATAACGGGGTGGTGCCGAAGGGATAACGTGGTGGTGCCGAAGGGATAACGTGGTGGTGCCGAAAAGGGATAACGGGGTGGTGCCGAAGGGATAACGGGGTGGTGCCGAAGGGATAACGTGGTGGTGCCGAAGGGATAACGTGGTGGTGCCGAAGGGATAATGTGGTGGTGCCGGGTGATAATGGGGTGGTGCAGAGTGATAATGGGGTGGTGCAGAGTGATAATGGGGTGGTGCAGAGTGATAATGGGGTGGTGCAGAGTGATAATGGGGTGGTGCAGAGTGATAATGGGGTGGTGCAGAGTGATAATGGGGTGGTGCAGAGTGATAATGGGGTAGTGCAGAGTGATAATGGGGTAGTGCAGAGTGATAATGGGGTGGTGCAGAGTGATAATGGGGTGGTGCAGAGTGATAATGGGGTGGTGCAGAGTGATAATGGGGTGGTGCAGAGTGATAATGGGGTGGTGCAGAGTGATAATGGGGTGGTGCAGAGTGATAATGGGGTGGTGCAGAGTGATAATGGGGTGGTGCAGAGTGATAATGGGGTGGTGCAGAGTGATAATGGGGTGGTGCAGAGTGATAATGGGGTGGTGCCGAGTGATAATGGGGTGGTGCCGAGTGATAATGTGGTGGTGCCGAGGGATAATGTGGTGGTGCCGAGGGATAATGTGGTGGTGCCGAGGGATAATGTGGTGGTGCCGAGGGATAATGTGGTGGTGCCGAGGGATAATGTGGTGGTGCCGAGGGATAATGTGGTGGTGCCGAGGGATAATGTGGTGGTGCCGAGGGATAATGTGGTGGTGCCGAGGGATAATGTGGTGGTGCCGAGGGATAATGTGGTGGTGCCGAGGGATAATGTGGTGGTGCCGAGGGATAATGTGGCGGTGCCGAGGGATAATGTGGCGGTGCTGAGGGATAATGTGGCGGTGCTGAGGGATAATGTGGCGGTGCTGAGGGATAATGTGGTAGTACTGTGGTGGTGCTGAGGGATAATGTGGTGGTGCTGAGTGATAATGTGGTGGTGCTGGGTGATAATGTGGTGGTGCTGGGTGATAATGTGGTGGTGCTGGGTGATAATGTGGTGGTGCTGAGTGATAATGTGGTGCTGAGTGATGCTGTGGTAGTGCTGGGTGGTGCTGAGTGATAATGTGGTGGTGCGGAGTGATAATGTGGTGGTGCGGAGTGATAATGTGGTGGTGCGGAGTGATAATGTGGTGGTGCGGAGTGATAATGTGGTGGTGCGGAGTGATAATGTGGTGGTGCGGAGTGATAATGTGGTGGTGCGGAGTGATAATGTGGTGGTGCGGAGTGATAATGTGGTGGTGCGGAGTGATAATGTGGTGGTGCGGAGTGATAATGTGGTGGTGCGGAGTGATAATGTGGTGGTGCGGAGTGATAATGTGGTGGTGCGAGGGATAATGTGGTGGTGCGAGGGATAATGTGGTGGTGCGAGGGATAATGTGGTGGTGCGAGGGATAATGTGGTGGTGCGAGGGATAATGTGGTGGTGCGAGGGATAATGTGGTGGTGCGAGGGATAATGTGGTGGTGCGAGGGATAATGTGGTGGTGCGAGGGATAATGTGGTGGTGCGAGGGATAATGTGGTGGTGCGAGGGATAATGTGGTGGTGCGAGGGATAATGTGGTGGTGCGAGGGATAATGTGGTGGTGCGAGGGATAATGTGGTGGTGCCGAGGGATAATGTGGTGGTGCCGAGGGATAATGTGGTGGTGCCGAGGGATAATGTGGTGGTGCCGAGGGATAATGTGGTGGTGCTGAGGGATAATGTGGTGGTGCTGAGGGATAATGTGGTGGTGCTGCTGAGGGATAAGCCAGATGGTTTACCACCGAACTTCGAGAGTCCAGGCGCACATGCCGCCGCCTTCAAAAGGCCTGGAGAAACACCAAATCCACAGAAGCCCACAACAACTTCAGAGCCGCCACCAACGCCCACCATCAACTCATAAGAGAAACGAGGAAAAAGTGATTGAAGACAGAATCTCCACCCACGCACACAACAGCAAGGAACTCTTCAGCATCATCAAGGAGTTCGCCCAACCCACCAGCGAGTCTACCGACATCCCTCCCTCACAAGACCTCTGCGACAAACTCAGCATCTTTTTCCACCACAAAATCAAGAGCATCTACGACAACTTTGACGAAGACAACCAACACACTGAACCCTCACCAACTACACCTGACACCCGGAAACCAGCGATTGATGACTGGACAGCCCTCACCACCGAAGACACACGGAAGACAATGAAGTCAATCCACTCAGGGGCCCCCACGGACCCCTGCCCCCTCCACATCTTCAACAGAACCGCCAACACCATCGCACTAATGCTCCGCCAAACCATCAACCGCTCCCTGGCGACCGCCTCGTTCCCCGACGACTGGAAACACGCCAAGGTCAACCCCCTCCTAAAGAAACCCTCAGCGGACCCCACCGACCTCAAAAACTACAGACCCATCTCCCAGCGAAAGTCATCGAGAAAGCCATCAACAGCCAACTCGCCACATTCATTGAAGAACACAACATCCTCAACTCCTCCCAATCCGGCTTCAGAAAAAACCACAGTACGGAAACCGCCCTCCTCGCTGCAACAGACGACATCCGCAGCTTACTAGACAAAGGAGAAACAGTAGCCCTCATCCCCCTTGACCTATCAGCGGCGTTCGACACAGTCTCTCACCGCACCCTAATACGCAGACTCTACGATGCAGTAATCCAGGACAAGGCCCTCGACTGGATCTGCTCCTTCCTCTCCGGCAGGATGCAGCGGGTCAGACTCCCCCCTTTCCTCTCGGACCCCACACCTACCACCTGCGGAGTCCCCCAGGGCTCCTCCCTCAGCCCGACGCTCTTCAACATCTACATGGCTCCACTTGCCCCCATCGTCAGAACCTACGGACTCAACATCGGGTCATATGCAGACGACACCCAGCTCATCCTCTCCCTATCCAACGAGCCCAACACCGCCAGACGCAACTTTCTAGAAGGCATGGAAGCCGTCGCCAAATGGATGAAAAACAGCTGCCTACAACCAAACACCAACAAAACAGAAGTACTCATCATGGGCCCAAACCCCGACGCCTGGAGCGACACCTGGTGGCCCACCGCCCTCGGAAACCCGCCAACCCCCACAGACCACGCACGCAACCTGGGAATCATCCTGGACTCCGAGCTCAAAATGGACCGCCAGATCAACTCTGTCTCATCTTCCTGCTTCCACACCCTCCGCCTCCTTCGTAAGACCTTCAATGGATCCCCCTCGAACACCGAAAGACAGTCACTCACGCCCTGGTCACCAGCAGACTCGACTACGGCAACACACTCTATGCCGGAACAAGCAAAAACCTCATCCGCAAGCTACAGAACATCCAGAACGCCGCCGCAAGACTGGTCCTCAACCTGCCAAAACACTGCCACATCTCCCAGCACATGCGCACACTCCACTGGCTCCCCATCGAGGCGAGAATCCCCTTTAGGATGCTCACCCACGCACACAAGGCCCTCCACGGCACAGGACCAGCATTCCTGAACAGCCGACTCAAATTCCACGCACCCCAAAGGACCCTACGATCAGCCCAGCTTTCCTACGCCGTGGTCCCCCGCACCAGAAAGACCAGATCGGGAGGCCGCTCCTTCTCCTTCCTCGCGGCCAAAACATGGAACGCCCTTCCGCTCCACCTCAGACAGACAGCATCGCTCCCCATCTTCGCAAGAAACCTCAAAACCTGGCTCTTCGACAGACCCTCCTTGATGGAATGGAACCTGCACCCCCCCACACTCCCCCACCTCTAGCGCTTTGAGACACTTACGGGTGAGTAGTCGCGCTTTAATAAACTCCTGATTGATTGATTGATTGACATTGTCCCTTTTTGCACTTTATCCACTGAGTCACTGTAAATATTGATCACTTGCCCCGTGTTGTTGACTCAGACAGCATTTACCTATGAATAAATTGCAGTCAAATTTAAAAATTCTTTCTCTTTGAGAAAATCTAAATCGGGTGATATAATACGTTCTTTGTTAGTATTAATGAATGTTATTTTTTTTCATGTTTGATTGCGCCACCGTTTGATTCTGCTCTTCATATTATTAATTTTCAACTACAAAGAAAGAGCACGTGGAAGTAGCCATGGCCAGGTGTTCAATAGAAGTAGACACCAGAATGAAGTGTGCGGCGAGTAGCCACACAACACTGACCTTATCTACCTGATCTGCATAAAACACGAGAAATTCAATTTCACCCAAATACTCCTGCATTGAAACTGGGAGTTGCCTAATCGCACAAAATTATGGGTATCATACTTTGCTAACTAACTCGCGCGATCACTTACACAAGTCAAGGCAGTCCGCCTACTGAGGGTGACTGGAGACAAACCAAAGTTGGAACATCGGCGCTGTGCTACTGGTGTTGTGCAATGCCGCCTGTGGATTAAGTTCAGCATGTGTACATATAAATCCTTTTCACTCAAGGTCCTAAATCCTCCCTGTTATGTCCGTGGATCAAGCTGAGCAATCAGAACAAGCGTGCAGCAAGGTTCCCACTCGGCTCCGTTGTAAAAGTCACTGCTGTAGATTTATAATCGTGACTTGCCCCGTAAAACTATGTTCAAACAAGCAAATCCCTATTTTGAGGTAATGCACCATGCCGTTGGATGCGTTCTTTGTACCCGCTGGTCAAATTCATTATTATCGGGAAAGTAACAAGCAGAATCGTAGTGGAAGAAAAGTGAACATAAATTAATTGACAATACGAAGGTGAAGTGGCATGTGTGTAAACAGGAAGCCACACGGGTCCTACTCGCTAGCACTAAATATTACTGTCTTTAACAACCGACCCCCAAGGAGACGATCGACAGAAGAAAAAAATCTCCCCTCTCCAAACAGAATAAACTGCGAGAGGAAGAAGCGATGTTGTCCCTCCTTTGTAAAACATTACAAGTCGGGCGCATTTCTCCGTTTACAGGCTAGTTAATATCACGGGCTAAGAGGCTTTGAAAAATCGACACATAAGGAAATGTTTTCAAAGTAGAGTCACACATCCGACGGGTTGAATACAACTAGGAATACGTCCGAAATCTAGCATGGCAATTCACGTACCAGCTCCCCTTAGACCACGCAGAGAGGAGGAAAGGCGGATGAATAAACGAAGCATTTTAAATGAAAACGTTGAAGCTTAAATGTGCTGTCACGGGAGGAGCAAACCTGTCCCAGTCTCCCTCCATTGCTACCAGACGCGAGTATGGGAATATAAAACATCCCTCTTCGGAAAGCTACTCACCAGTTCAGCCATCTTCCCCTGCTTCCCTGGTCCGAAACACCGGGGGATTAAAAACAGGCAGAATTAAGCTCGACTATCCGAACGTCCAATTCCCAATCTTCTTTCTATTCCTCTTGTTGTTGTTGGGTTTTCCCTCCCGCTTCCCTATTACGTTTCGTTCACATCAACAGCACTACCAGCTACCACCGGAAGAAACTTCCGCTGCATCTGACGCAACTTCCTGCCTCCATCTTTTTCGCGACTATCCTCTCGCTTCTCGCCTCTCCACTCCTCTCACTCTCTGGACTGCCCTCTGCTGGGAAGCTGCTGGTTACAACAGACAGTGTAAATAAACTTTTTTTGCAATTTTCAATGGGCGAGGAACTTTCTTTTTTATCCTTTAGTTTATGATGGGCAACCAGGAACATTCTTATGAGTTGTCTCGGGAGGATTGCAGTCTTCTCCATTATTATAAATTCACAGTATTCAGAAGGATTTGTCTTTGTATGATACTGAATGGAAAATACTAGCAATTCCTACTTTGCCGTATTTAGGAGTTAGTCAGTGCTTTAAGTGGGGGGGGGGAGGGGGGCTGAGTCCCCCAAGTTTTTTTTTTTTGGGGGGGGGGGGTCTCGAAAGGGAGCTCTAGGGGGCTCTATTTTCGGGCCTCAAAGGTCAAAGGTAGGGTGAGCAGACGTCCCGGTTTTTCTTTGGTGTTACTAGTGTGGGTAACATGTCTTGATAGTGAAATACTGCCAATTTCGTTTTTCACTATTGAAAGGCTATCTTGCCCATAGGATAACATGGGGAATGCTGTGTGATATGTTTACCTACAGTTGCTGTGATTGCTGAGGAAGGGACTGTCTGCTGTGTGCTGTGTCCCCTGACTTGAAGAGAAGCTGTGCTGTATGCTTTGCCCCTCTGAAGCCTGCATGTCTCCAAGAAGAGCTGGGAACTCAGGGATACAAAAGTTCTCCAGCAACCACCCTTCCAGCTGCTGTGTGGGTCTCTGCGCTCTGCCTTCGTGAAGCTGCCCCCCTGTGAAATCTGTCTCTGTGTGCTCATCGGCACACAGCTGGGGCGTAAGGTCATGAGGCCTGCTCTGCCTCACACGTGATCTGCCCCAGGATCGAGTCCCTCGTGCTCTGTGTGTGCGTATTAACGCACCGCTGAGGAACTTTGGAGCGCCTGCTTTGACCCCGAGCGCTGTGTGCGCATTGACTCCACCACCGCCCCTCGAGCTGTGTTGTGTGCCTGAGGCCAGGTTCACCGCTCTGAGAAGGAGCCTTGAAAACACCCTGCCAGTATTCACCACCATTGTCATTTCCAAGCCGCGCTCGGTTTGATCACAGCAACGAGGATTTCCCCCAGCAACGCGGAGGTGCGTCTGGAGAGGCGCAAGGCAACCGGAGTTCGCTCGTGTTCTTCATCGAGGAAAGGAGCTGCCTGAACCTGAGGCCGAGGCGTGTCCCACTGGCGAAAGCGGCTTCACTGGAGATCAGCGCAGACCGCAGAGCCCCCTTCACATCCTAAGGTAACCGGTAACCGGAGTTTGCACAGGGGGGCAAATTATGATCACACACACTACCAGCGGGCCTTGACAGGTCGCCCTGTTACTACTTATGTGTCAGTGGTGTAACAAAACTTGAGGGTCCCCCCCCTGCAAAGTGCCTGGAGGGGGCCCCTGACCACACTCAGGAGCTTGGGGAGCCCCGCATCGTGGGGGCTGCCGGGGCCTTTGTTACATCACTGGAAGACTTCTGGACTTTAGCCCAATAGCTGCCTTCGCTTTCCAGTTTATAATTCAGTTCACATCTGATTGGCAGCCCTCGCAGTTTCTCATTGTCGCCCTCTCTTTTTCTTGGGTCACCGTTAGCACCTCTCCTACCATGCCCCTTTGTAGTGCTGCTTTCTGCCTACTTTGTTTGGTGGGTCTTAAAAGTGTGTTTGCAGCAGTGCATCGGGTCCTTCAGTCAGATTCCTGGCACGCCCCTGGGTCACTGTTGTACCACTCACTGCTGAAACCAGTATGGCTTGTTTCATAAGGAATCTATTCCTTGTTATATGCCCAGTATTATCTGTACAGCACTTTCCCTCAGTACTACAGCCAGTCAGCTTTCCTCCTCTTGTAACACCAAGACAGGGGATGCTGTCTCTTGAAACAGAGCTGTGCAAAGGAGGTGGGCTCCAGTTCACCATTGCTCTTCTGCTCCCATTCCCTGGTTCTCTAAAGACAGAGGGATTCTCTTTGTCACCTGATTTCTGGGCCTGTTGGCACTTTCCATCCTTTGCACCTGTTGGCACTTTCCATCCTGTGCATTAGTGCAGAGATTGAAGGATGGCACAGGCTTTCAGTGGATTCATGAGTCCAAAACTTGACAGCAATTCATGTTAGAATTATTCCCATCACCTGGTTGGTTATTGCGGCTGACTCCCTAAATGCAGTGGCTACGCCCAGTTCCACGATCAATTTTCATAGGAACCAAGCTATACCTCTCTGATGAGACCGAAGTACGTTCTGCTGACCCCATCTCTAGTTACACATTAGTTGCCCCAACTAATCCATTGTAGTGTAATAAGAAGGTGTTTTACAGTTGTGATATATGGGAAAACGCTACTTTGGGTGATTTTGTGACTGGATGCGACTTAATGATTTTCTTAAGCACACAAAGCTAGTTATTTTGATTTAGACCACGCCCCTACTTGGATAGGCCACACCCCTTTAAGACATTTGCCACGCCCCTTTTAGAGCACCCCCAGTTTTTTTTCCCACTTAAAGCCCTGGAGAAAGTCTCTTTTAAAACCATATATTTCATTATTTTTCTCTGACGGCCTGATTACAAGTGCCCTTGTGATACACTCTATCTGCATACACCTATTGGCGTAAGGATCGCTGTAGTGGGGTGATATTTAGTACACCTGGTTAACTGTTTAATTTGAGCCGGTGGTTTCCGGTGCTCAGTAACGGAACTTTTCATGAGCAGCAGTTAAGGACATAATCATTTATGATAGGAACGGGGAGATTAAGTGATTTGCTTATTACTATGTGCAATACAGTTTACATTCTCTGCTATAAAATTCACATACTCTGTTAAAGTCTGTCAGGACAGTAGGCACAGATTCTATGTCAGGGCTGACGTTCCGGATTATCCATTCCCTTCTTTGCTTTATTTGAATAGCAGCCATGTAAACACGTGTTATGGAGTGGAGTGATTGTATGTAGCGTAGACTGGAATTGTGTAAGTTGGATTGGAATTGTTAGTTGTGGAATTGTGTGGCGTGGAATAGTGTGGTGTGGAGAGGATTTGTGTAGCAGAGTTATGTGGTATGGTGTGCATTGGAATTATGTGGACACTCGTAACAGGGACTGCACCAAGAGGTTGACTGCACAAATCTGCTATAATTAAGGCAGCTAATTTTAAAGCATTGGCAAAGCCAATAGGTCTTGGCAATGCCCAAGCTAATGTCCATGTCGATGTGAATGCTTTTTTGCTCTTTTGTGTGGCCGCACATCTGATGTTTTGCATGGCTCAAAGTTATTACAAATCTCGCTATGATTACACCAATGCAAGCCATGTCGTAATGCTTTATTTTTTCATAAGAGGTTGTTATATCTCAAAAGTAATGAATTGGGGGCGTGGCCGGCCAAGATGGCAGAGCAGACGCGACCTGCTTCAGCTCCCGTTCCGCGCAGCGCTTGGTGAGCCTTATTGGTGGCGAACCTGGATGGAATGGCAACCACGGACCATCCCCGGGCTGCGGAAATCCTGAGGCACACAAAGGTGGCACCCTAAGAAACTTTCAAGGCCCCTGGAGCTCTGCATAACTACGTACTGGAGCGGCGCATAGCTCCGGGCGCAAGATGGCAGTCAGCGCGTTACCCGGCGAGCCAGCCGGGGGTCGGCGACCAGCAATCGCTGAGGCGGCTGAGGGGAGCGCTGACACTGCAGAAGCGGCGGAGGTCTAGGGGGTGAGTCTCGGCCGTCTGCAGAAGACTGCACTTATTCTACACACTCTGGAGGCCGCAAAACCGGCTGCCTGATTTCAAAATGGCGGCCGGTGGGACACCATGAGATGGCGGCGGGCCTTGTGGGGCTCCAGCTCACTCCTGCAGACCCAGACCTGGCCTGGCGGAGTATCAGCAGTGGGGCAATGTAAAATGTGACCTGCAGGGCTTACTGGCGGATTGTGCCTTGAGTCTTTTGATGTGGAAAACAATCAAATCTGTTTGATAAAATGTGACCTGCAGACGGCAAAAGAATTGATGGGCGGCCTTTACGATGGCCACGACACAGCCTGGCACCTCCTGTGACTTGGAAAGGCTGGAGAAGGCTACCGATGCTAACACCGGGCGGCCACGCGCCTAGCAAGATTTCCTCCCCACGCTATTACGGAGGAGCGGAGCAGCGTATGCAGACATCAGGGGAGGTTGGTATCGCCAACGAGATATGTGAGCTGCTGGGAGACTGCGCATCGCTGCTTCCTTCTGCAGCACGGGCCTCCTCCTGACCCTACATTGGATGCAGAGAGGGTGCCCCTGGCGAGCTCAGAGGCGTCCGAACGGTGTGGGGCCACTTCCTTATGTCTCAGAAGAAAGGCACAAACAAAGGAACTGGCAAGGTATCAGATTTCTTCACTGCTGCTAATAATCGGCCGGCTCTCAGGGACAACTCGGAAAAGACAGCCATGGCCTTTTCCAAAGCAGATCTCCAGTCCGTGTTTAAGGACTTCAAGTCTGAGCTGCGCAACAAGCTTGGCAGGACATTAAATCTTCTATTGACCAACTGCGCTCAGATCTGTCAGAACACTTAGCCTCTCTCCAAAGAGATGTAGACTCCGTGGGCACCAGAGTTCTCGATTTAGAGACACACCACCAAGAACACAAACAAGTGGTGAGTGAGTGTCAGGAAGACGTCCGCTCTCTTGAGGAACAACTTCAGCAAACGCAGCTATAGACTGAAGACCTGGAAAATCGCGCTCGGCGGGAGAACATACGCGTCAAAGACCTGGAAGAGGGCGCAAAGGGGCCAGACCTAGAGGCTTTTATGGAAGGCCTCTTTGCGGAGATCCTGCACCCCACAGTGCTCACGATAAAGTTGGACAGGGTACACAGAGTGGGTCCCCCCAGAGGGGTGAACGGAGGAAGCCTCGTGAAATCCTTGCGAAATTCCACTCTTAGAAAACCAAGGAGGCGGTCCTACAAGCGGCCAGGGCAAAGGACTGCATCTCCTTCCAGAACTTCTCTTGTGCCATCTTCCAGGATGTCGCTCCTTCTACACTGGCATGCAGACAGATGCTGCGACCTATTACTACCAAACTCCAGGAAGATCAAATATCGATGGACATATCCTTTCGGCCTCAGGTTCGAACTTCACAACAAAAGACGCCATATCACCGCCTTGAAAGACGGCTTGCACCTCTTGGGCCTGCCGACGGAGGAGGGAGACTCCTCTTCTGGTGCTTCCGGAGACCCTCCAGGGGGTGCAGCCTCTACCTTGGCCTGGTCGCAGAACACGAGAAGGGGAAAACACTGAAGATGACGGCTGTTGCGGGGATTATCTACTACACGGGTGGTTGTGCCATAGCTCTGAGCAGTACTCTCTCGTAGAGGGGGTGAGCTATACTGCCCCTTACCCCAGTTTGGTTTTTGCCATGGCGACCAAGGACTTTAAAGCGGGGACGGGAGCCTAAAGCTGCAGTGTCTGGGACAAACTGTGAGTGACTTATGTTCCATAGATTCCTTATTGCGATATCGCTACAGTGCTGTGCGGACTGGGTCCCAGGACCCGTTGTCCCCACCAGTCCATGCGCGGGCAGATCTGCCCCGCGTTACAAAGAACAATGGTTTTTGATTATTGTTTTGGTTTTTTGTTCCGTTGAGTTTTGCGGGGGTTGGGGGGTGGGGCGGGAGGCATGGTGGTGGCTGTTCTGCTTTGTTCTTTCCTGGCATGATTTTTGCATGTAATCATGGGGTGAGAAGGTGGGAGGAGAGGGGCGGTGGTGGCCACAGCTGCGACAATTGGGAGAATTCCGGCACTTTAAATTGCTCGGGACCCTTCCGGTGCTCATGGGCGAGAGAATGGGGAACTATCACGGTGGTCGTTTGGGGCATGCTGGTTGGAATGTCAGTGAGGAGATGCATAGGTCCTGCATTGCAATGCCAATTACCGTTGGTACATGGAACGGCAAAGGGCTTAACTCCCCTCAGAAACGACAGAAAGTCTGGAAGTATATACTAGATCATCACCTTGATATAGTAGCCCTAGAGGAAACACACTTACTTAAATCTGAAGATTCCTGTCTAAAACACAAGCAATACCCACTTATTTATAAGTCCTCAGCCTCTACCAAGCATAGGGGGGTGGCAGTCTTATTTCGGTCTACTACTCAGTTCCATCCCCTAGGAGTGCAGAGCGACAGGGACGGACGTTGGCTTATGGTTAAGGGGCGACTGAAAGGGAAATTCTGCACCTTTGTGGCACTTTACGCCCTTAACACTGGACAGAAGGGATTCCTGCAAACTCTCCTGGGTAAGGTGACGGATTTTGCCGAGGGACCTCTATTTGTTATGGGGGACTTTAACTTAGTGTGGCACCCAGACTTTGATAGCACACATACTCACCGCTCTGACATGGGCTCTTTTTCCATTGACACTCACAGACATATTCAAGACCTAGTACTATTGGACACATGGCGCGCTCTCTATCCCCAAACCAGGGGACTATACCTTCTTTTCCCACGTTCACCACTCCTACTCCCGGCTGGACTACATTTTAGCCAGCCAGTCCCTACAGGGCAACTTCAAGGAGGCCAATTTATTCCCCATATCCGTCTTGGATCATAGTCTATACTCTGTATGTCTTTCCTGGTTTGGTAATGCCCCGTCGCCTGCTTGGTGGTACTTCCTGGCGTCGTTGGCGAGGGATAAGGAATCATGTGCCCAATTACGGGAGACTATCAAGGAATTTTTTACCCTTAATAGACCGGAAGACACATCGAAATATAACACATAGGACTCCTTTAAGGCTGTGCTGCGGGGCAAGTGCATTGCGCTGAATAGACAACCGGCCAAGGAAAGAAAACTACTAGAGGCGGAAATAGCAACTGTTGAACAAATTCACAAGCTTACACCCACCAGACAGACACTACGCAAACTCACTGCGATCAGGGGCAAACTCTGAGCTATCTATAATAATAGGGCAGAGTTCACTCTTCTTAAGCTGCGTAATCTATCTTATACTCAAGGCAATAAAATAGGGAAACATCTCGCTAGGCAACTGAAAGGTAAAAGGGAAAGGGAGTATATAGGGAGTATTCAAGATCCCTCAGGAGATGTTGTCCATAGAGACGAGGACAAGGCGGACCTCTTTGGGGAGTTTTACAAGACCCTATACTCTGCAGACACCTTGGACGCTGATGGACGACAGGACTTCTTAAGGAACCTGCCCATCCCTCAGGTCTCTCCTGCTTGGAATGAAGAGCTTATAGTTCCAATCACACTTGATGAGGTTACCTCGGCTATTAAGGCACTGAAACCCCATAAAGCGCCTGGCACTGACGGTTACATTGCAATTTTCTATAAGATATTCGCATCTGACATCGGTCACCACCTAGTTAGGCTTTTTATTAGAATTGCCGCGGACGAGGACACGACTGATTCCATGTCCGAGGCGGTAATCTCGGTGATTCCCAAGCCAGGGAAAGATCCCTCACGCTGCGCCTCCTACAGGCCTATTGCCCTCTTGAATATTGACGCAAAACTATATTCTTCTATTCTGGCTAAGAGACTGAATGACCTCATGCCGCTCCTTATCCATCCAGATCAGTCTGGCTTCATTGCGGGACGCCATACTCACAACAACACCCGCCGCATTGTCCGTTTGATCGAGATGGCCAACAAATTTTTGATTCCTGCAGTCCTGATCGGGTTGGACGCCGAAAAGGCATTTGACCGCATCGAATGGAGGTTCCTATTCTCCACACTCTCGGCGTTTGGCTTTTCCCCTCAATTTATAAACATAATCCATGCCAACTATCGAAAACCACGGTCTAAAGTATCGAATAATGGCATGCAGTCCTGCCCCTTTACGCACTCCAGGGGGACTAGGCAGGCATGCCCCTTGTCCCCCTCAGTTGTTCGCCCTTAGTATAGAACCACTAGCAATTGCTGTCAGAGAACACCCTGGGATTGAGGGTCTACCCTTCACAGGAGAATCCCATAAGATCTCTCTTTTTGCAGACGATGTCCTCTTGTCCCTGTCTAACCCGACGGTATCTCTCCCGCACCTACAGAAGGAGCTAGATCGCTTTGAGAAGACTGCAGGCTTTAAAATTAATCTGGATAAATCTCATATACTTAACCTCACCCTTTCACAGAAGGAGGTCCTTCACCTTCAATCGCTTACGCCTTTCCGGCTCTTCATGAGGGACCCTTTGACGCCTGGCGGGAGGGGGGTTGCCTGGCGCTGACCCACTTGTTCCACAAAAGTGACCCCCTTGCATTCGGTAACTGTAAGAGAGACTACGGGGTTGGAGAACTGAGTGCTATCACTATACCCAGTTGCTGCATTGGGCCTTAGGTCCCCAGATCCGAGATGGAGCTACCCGCTCCCTTACTAAATTTGAGACCTTCCTTGTTAAATCCTCATCCATGAAGGGGGCAATTTAATTTCTGTACAAACTTCTGCTGTCTACTACACTTTCTCCCCGGCCGAGGTACATGTCTATGTGGGAAGGGCTGGTCCAACGGGACATTACTGACGAAGAATGGGCTCATCTGTGGTCTTACATTTTTAAATTCAACCAATCCAAAGATCTACGAGAGGCACACTTGAAGACAATGATGGACTGGTACTTATATCCATCCAAGCTAGCTCGGATCTTCCCGGGCACGTCAGATAGATGCTGGCGAGGGTGCGGACTGCTCGAGGATTTCCAACACATTTGGTGGGACTGCCCAACCATCAGACCTTTTTGGGAGGAAATCTTAGCTCAGGTGAAAGACATACTGGGGTATCCCATCCCGACATCCATGGCTGAAATACTTCTAGGCATCCGTGATCCTATGTCAGAACATCAAACTAGTGCGGATAAGAGAATCATGTGGCTGTGTATTGGGGCGGCATGGAAGAGGAGAGAGGCGCCAGCAATGTCCCTGTGGCACTCCCGGCTCTGGAGGTTGCTTAGCCTGGAACATATGTCGGATATTTTTAAGGAAGACTTCAAGAACTTCGAGTTTAGATGGGGGCCGCTGGTCTCCTTTCTTTCACGGGGTCTTCCGTCAGCAGTTTGTCCCGCTACAGTTCGGGCCCTACATCTCTTCCAACTCTAAGTAGGCTCCAAATCAGCGAACCCATGCCAGGATATAGAGGCCACCACCACGGTAGGGGGTGGGGGGGCGGTTCGGGGAGGGGGGGTGGGTTTGTTCAACTGTTTGACTCTTGGTGCGATATCTGGCTTTGGCTTAACTTCTGATCCCAGGGAAAGAATCCCTCTATACTCACACACTGGAACTATGTTCGATGATGGCCCTGTAAAGAACACTGACTCTTGCAGAGATGGCGACGGAGCTGACGTAAGCTCACACTGACACTCCCTAACGTAATGTTTCCGCTATGTACCCATAAACTTTAGAATCTGTATCCCTCAGTTAAGCTGCAAGTTGTGATTGGGGTGCATTGACACGTACACCAGGGTTCTTCTTTTATGTTCCACTGCTTTGACTAATGACCAGCTTTCCCCTGCGAGGGATAATGGGCGGATTGTGCCTTAAGTCAATGTTAAAAACTTAATAAAAACTTCTTTGAAGAAAAAAAAAGTAATGAATTGGACGAGGACGAAAAGATAATAGGTGGTTGGAGAGAAAAAATGAACTGTAATAAAGCTGTTTTTGCATAATATCCTGGTTTAATGTCAAACATGTGTTGAGAATATTTATTTTCAAGGAACAAAACATTCCTCTTTGTGAGCATGACAACATGTACATTGTATCATGCAATAGCCGGCAATGTATAATCTATGGTGAGTTTAAAAAAAAACAAGCACTGAACAATATTGTATACTTAGCACTATGGCGTTTTGTTCTTAAGTGTTAAAACATTTGTGATAAAGTCCTGCAGAAGAAAGACTGACAGCTGTTTTACACTGAAAATATTACTGCTATCACCATGTAAGATTTACAACACAACAACTATCTTGGGACACTGTTTCACTGGATTTAGAATGAAACATTCATGGAATCACACCCACTCTCATGCAAAGCTGGGGCGCAATGGGCCTGTCACGCAACAGATTGAGGTAAACGGCACACAACAACCACCTCACCCAAACGCACATAATCGGATTGAACAATGCTTTGGTGACTTTTGCATTTTGAAATAATAAAAGTAAATTGGCATAATGTATGGGGTGCAACAACTAGTCAAACTGTACAAAACTGTAAGGACTGTTTCACGCTTTTGCACTTTACCTCTGACACAACGTGTTTACATTTTCAAGCACAAAGAATTTTAAACATATTTCTGGTGCTGGCAGTCAGCATTATGGGAGAATAAAGTGTTTTTCCAAGGAGGGAATGGAAATAGAATAAATTATATTTACTGAGGGTGAAGGGGACATGATTTCGCCACTGGGAAAGCCGTTTTCTTCATAAAGAAAATAAAAATGCAGGGGGGCGTGGCCGAGACAGCGATGTGAGCAGACGTGCCTCGACCGAGCTCCGTCGCCCCGCTGCTCTGATTAGCCTGTTTTAGCGTAGTCCCGGGGGAAATCCACTCCTGGGGACCCCCTGTGCACCGCCGACCCTGCTGGTGATCCTTCCTGGCGGCGAGCCGCGGTGGTGAGAAACCCCGCGGTCGCAGCACTAACCTCCGGGATCCCCGCGATCGGCCGCTGGCCGCCATCTTGCCGTGGGTCCACTGCTGAGACGTCTGGACTGGCTCCCGAGGAGAGGACCGGCACTGCAACCCGGGTGAGGCTCCGGAGCACCCCTGCTCCCACCCGCGGCTCCACACCGCCAGCGGAACCAGCCTGTCGCCAGCGGAGTCGTGCTGAAGCTGCCGGAGCCGGGCTGCCTTCAGCGGGGCACACAGCGGCGGCCTGGACGCCGCGTCTACGAGAGCCCCCGGCTTAGGCGGGAATAGCAGGCCCAGACCCGAGGGGTCGCCGGCGGTCCCCTGCCCACGAGCCCTGGTCACGGCTCCATCGCCCGTCGCTGGACCCACCCGGTGAGCTGCAGCGCGCCGCCCCCTCCCCCCCCGCCTTCTCCCGGAGGGGCCCGGCGATTGCGGGGCTCGACCGTTGATCTGCCCGCCATCTTCCCCCCTCGGTGGAGGACCAGCCCCCGCATATAGACGATCCCTGCCTGAGTGCTCCCTGCTGCCCTGGACACATAGGCAGCAGCCTGGGGAGCGGACCGGACGCTGCGCGTAGACGAGCCCTGAGCCTTGGTGGGCCCCAGCTCTACAGGACACGTCCCCTGGCCGCCTCTCCACTACAGCCCAGCCCTGCCAAGCCTGGTGGGCTACAGACTGGGTGACCCTGCCGGGAGCACACAGAGACCCAGGGGGCCTCTGCCATCTGCTACCTCCTGGCACTGGGCCTCTTGCTGCTGGGACGCTGGGACGCCCGGGGGGCCCTCCTGGACACTCCCCGGCTGCTGCGGTAGGGCCGGCTGGGCGCCGCGCTGGGGGTAGGCCCTGACCCAGGCGGGACCGGGAGACTGCGCCACACCACGAGTCATCGGAGGCCCTCCGTCTGTAGGCCTCAGGCCCTGCCTGCCGTGGACCACCTGCTGCCATCGCCTACCTGACACCTCCCCTGCCTATGCGCTACCTTGCCTCTCCGGTTGCGCCATCTACCCCCGCTCCAGCGGCCCCTTCACATCCTGGACTTCTTCTGCTTGAGTGCGTCCCGCGTTATGTCAGCGGGCTGATTCGGCTTAGGACTTGTGAGGGCTACGGCGCACACCGCCATCTCCTGCATCGTGGTCTTGAGCCCCTGATCGTGGGACCCGGGCAGCTAGACCACAGAGGCGCCAGCGCGGCCTCCCTCAGAGTATCCCCCACCTCGGACCGGGGACTGTGCGCGGTAACTGGCCCTGCCCCCCATTGCCCTGTGACACCTTGAGTGGACCATGACCCGCGGCAAAGGGAACAAGCCGGACCCCCCACCCACCACGACCAGGGGAGCATCAGTAGCTTCTATGTGGGGCAAGGCGGGCTCGCCATCATCCTCCGGGGGCCCCTCATCATCGTCAGGAGGGAAGCCCCCACCGCCAGCCGACTCTCCGCCGGTGACGCAGGCCTTCATGTCCTCCTTCATGGCTGATCTAAAGACTGAGATTGGGTCCCTCAGGACGGAGGTCCACACCTGCGTCAAAGAAATGCGCAAGGAAGTCACCGACCTCGGCGATCGGGTCGACGGCCTGGAGAAAACGGTCGACTCCCGCACCGAAGACCTAGAGCAGATCTGGCAGAGAGTGGCGACCCTTGAAGAACAACATATCCAGCTCCAGATCAAGCAGGAGGACTTGGAAAACAGGGGACGCCGCAACAACCTCCACATACGGGGTGTGCCACTTGGAGAAGAGGGGACTAATACCATGGCCTATGTGGCCCTGCTCCTGCAGGCGGTGTGGGGCGAGGAAGACGCCCCCCCCGCCGCGCCTCGACCGCGCACACCGAGTCTTTGGAGCGGGAGGAAAAGCGGGCCTCTTGCCTGGCATCGTCACTAGACTCCACTACTTCACTGAGAAGGAGGCCATTTTGAAGGCGGCTAGAGACAACCCGGACCTGCGGTACGAGGCCACAAGATCCAGATCTTCCAGGACTTGGCCCCCACCACACTCCATAGACGAAAGGTCTTCCGCCCGATCACAGAGAGGCTCCGGACCCTCAACATCTCTTACCAGTGGGGCCATCCTTTCGCTCTCATCTTCAGGTGGGAGGGCAAGCGCAGGGCACTCAGGTCCTATCGAGAAGCGGCACAACTGCTAGGCATGCCAAAGTCCCCGGATCACAGCCCGACTCACCCTCCCCGCTCGGAGAGGGCCCCCCCGCGCTCAGAATGGTCCACTGTGCGCAACCGTTGACGGTCCCCTCCGGTGGACGCACTCTCTGCCTCACAGACCAAGCAGGACATCATCGCACACATCCGCTCCCTTGAGGGCGACCGCGAGGAGCAGGCCTCCCAACCTCTCGCTTCTGGCTCTGAGGGTGGGGATCGCCCCTCGACTCCGGAAGGCCGCTGATCATTGCTGTTGTGACTCAAGCTACCCTGAGCGCACGCTCGCCCACTGGGCACTTGGATTTGTCCTCATGCGCCATGGTGACCTAACCCCACTGTTCTTGGGGGAGGGGCTCCCCCCTCTCACTGGCGGGCCACATCCGTGGCTTTCCCCCCCCCCCCGCGGGGGCCAGAAGGAATGGACGACACCCTTTGCCTCCTCCAGGCCATGTACCGCATCACCGAGCCCCAGCGCCCCAGGGGTGCCTGACCAGACCGAATGGACCCCACGGCCCGACACACCCCCGGACTACCTCGAGGCAGCGGGGTGGATGGGCTCCGAGACGACTTGATTTCATTACATTTAACCAGATATCCGCTCCCTCCCTTTGTCCCGTAGGAAGTGACATTCCTGAGTTCGTCCAAACCCTCGGGTAGAGGATGTCTGATACCTGGGACACTGTACACTGGCCCTGTTGGCCTGTTTTGGTTCTGTTTCCCCTATGCGCCTTTTCTCTTTTTTCTCTCTCTTCTCTTCCTACTTTTCCCTTACACATCCCTCTCTTATTGCTCTCTCCCCGCGCTTGCGGAGGGGTGGCATGGTGGGTCCTGCGGGGGTTGGCGCGCTGGAAACGTGATGACGCTGCCGCTGTCCTGTCTGCGGGGGGTCTGCTAGGCTGGGTCTTGCGCGACTCCAATCCTCCTTAGTGCTATGACAGCGAACATCCCTACACCCTTGAAGGTCCTTTCCCTCAACGTCAAAGGGCTCAACTCTCCCAACAAGCGGAAGCAGATATGGCGCTACCTCCTACACCACTCCCCTGACATTATTCTCCTCCAGGAGACGCACCTTCTCAGGGGGGACATCAAACGCATGGCGCACCCTAGATACCCCACCCGGTTCTGGGCATCCTCTGACACCAAGACAGCGGGGGTGGCAATCCTCTGCAGGGCTGGCATTAGGCGGGGACCCGTGAAACCCTTTAAAAGCACTGACGGGCGTTTCCTCCGAGCCCCGGTACAGCTAGGCTGTGCACAGTTCACTCTAGGATGTGTGTATGCGCCCAACCAGTCGCAGGACAAGTACCTCCAGACACTTTTGCGGGATCAGCTCCCATCGGGCGACGCTAATGTAATCCTGGGCGGAGACTTCAATCTTGTTTGGGACCCCGAGCTAGATCGTGCGGGTGCCCCCTTTAACGGCGCAGGAGCAATGTCCTCTACCCTCAGAACGCAGCTTACAGACCTGGGACTAGTAGACGTGTGGCGCTACCACAACCCGGGGACCCGAGACTACTCCTTCTACTCACATTCCCATCGGACATACTCCCGAATCGACTACCTCTTCACCTCCCTTGAATTGGCCCGAGACTCCTTAGCTGCCGCTATATCCGACATCTCCCTGTCGGACCACGCCCACGTGGAGCTTTTGCTGCAGGACCCCCTGGCTCGTGCCACTCGTGAACGCAGATGGGTGCTCCCACCGAGGGTCCTTCGAGACCCGGATGACGTCGCCAGCATCCATGACGCCATAGACTCGTATTTCACCGTTAACGACACCCCTGACCTGCCCTTTCACACGGTCTGGGATGCCTTCAAGGCCACCATTCGGGGCCACATCACCTCCCTGGCGGTGGCGCGGAGGAAGGAGGCGTTCAAGATGGAAACTGACCTGGCCAGCGAGATCAAGCTGGCGGAGGCCCGAGACCGGGACGCCCCCACACGGGCGACAAAGAGAACACTCGCCAATCTCAGGGGGCAACTCCGCACCCTGCGCACCAACAAGTCGGAGCACTCCCTGCTAGCGCTCAAGCAACGGTACTACGAGGGAGGGGACAAGGTTGGTCGCCTACTAGCCGGCAGGCTGCGGGCACGTGCCGCTAGGGCCCACATCGCTAATGTCACGCGGCAGGATGGCACCTGCGCCACCTCTGAGAGGGCCAAACAGGCTGCGTTTGTCGATTACTACTCCTCTCTGTATGCTGAGGAGCCCACCTCTGCGGAGGCACGGGAGGCCGTTCTCGCGGACTTCGAGGGGTCCCCGCTGTCCCCGGCGTGTGCAGCCACGCTAGAGGGCCCCCTGCAGGAAGAGGAAATAGCGGAAGCTGTCAAAGACCTCCCCGTGGGGAAAACCCCGGGGCCGGACGCCTGCCGTTGACCTTCTATCGCCTGTTTCTGACCCAGCTCCGCCCGCATCTGCTGCGGCTCTACAGCTCCTTTTCTGACACCGCTGGCCCGTCCCCCGATATGGGCCTGGCGGAAATTGCCCTGATCCCCAAACCTGGGAAGGATCCCGCCCTATGTGCCTCTTACCGCCCCATCGCCCTCCTTAACACCGATCTCAAGATCTACACTAAGATCCTGGCCAAACGACTGGACCCGCACATGCCGGGACTGGTGAACCCGGACCAGGTGGGATTTATACGGGACCGCCAGGGAGCCGACAATGTTCGCAGGTTGGCGCACTTAGTGGGAAAGGTGCACCATTGGAAAATCCCGGCCTGCCTCCTCTCGCTGGACGCAGAAAAGGCCTTCGACCGGGTTGACTGGGCCTTCCTACGGGCGGTCCTCGAGAAACTAGGTCTTGGCCCTAACATGATCTCCAGGTGCATGGCCCCTTACCTTGGGCCACAGGCTAGAATTCGGGTCAACGGCCAACTGACACCGCCGCTCTCGATTCACAGGGGCACGAGGCAGGGATGCCCGCTCTCGCCGCTCCTGTTCGCTCTAGCGGTTGAGCCGCTGGCGGAGCTGATTAGGCGCGCTCCTGACATCCATGGCATCACCCACGGGGGGCGCACTAACAAAGTAGCGCTGTTTGCGGACGACCTGATTCTTACTCACACGAACCCCCGGGTCTCCCTCCCAGCGGTGCATGAAGTCCTCTCACTGTTCGAGCAGGCGTCCGGCCTTAAAATTAACCACACCAAATCTTGGGCGCTTAACCTCACCATCCCCGAGGAGGAGGTCTCCTCCCTGAAGGGGGTCGCGCCCTACCGTTGGGCGGATGACCACATTAAGTACATGGGTCTGGACCTCACACCCCACCTTGACTCGTGGTCCTCGAGGAACTGGGCCTCTTGCCGTAAGGAAGTCTTGGCGGACCTGCGGAAATGGAAACCCCTGATGATTTCCTGGCTGGGGCGGCTCAACGGGGTCAAGATGTCGGTCCTCCCCCGCATTCTGTATGTTTTCCAGTGCCTCCCCACCCCGATCCCGATTCACTGCATCAGGAACCTCCAGCGCGACCTCACGTCCTTCATATGGGGGGGCAAACGACCCCGGTTCTCGCAGAAAGTCCTCATGGAACCGAGAGACAGGGGCGGCCTCGCCTGCCCGAATCTTCTCCACTACTATTGGGCGGCGCATCTCCGGTTCGTGATAGAATGGGGTGCACGCGAAAGCGACAAGCACTGGTTCCACATGGACCGAGTGGTCACGGGGAGCACCATATGGGTCCTGCCTTGGTTACCGCGGGTGGCACGCTCCAGAAGTGCATACATGGCGGTCCCCACGAGGACGGTTCTTGAAGTATGGGACAGAGTGGCAGTGTCCAAAGGTCTAACCACGTTCCCCTCTCCACACACCCCCATTGCAGGTAACCCGCACTTTCCCCCTGCTGCCCAGACCCGAGCTTTCGAGAGCTGGATACAAGGAGACTGCAGGGTTGCAGGAGATCTCTTTCTTGGTGGGTCGCCTAAATCGTGGCTGGACTGCAGGGAAGAATTTAGCCTCCCTTTAACCGCCAGCCTACATTATGTGCCGCTGCGCCACTGGGTCTCGGGAGACGACATGTATCAGGCTGCTACCAGGGCATATACTCCATTTGAGAAGTTGGCACGTTCCCTCGGGGGACTGAAACGGCTCATCTCCCAGATCTACAACATCCTCCAGCACCCCACCACTCCGCCCGCGCATCCCTACCAGAGACAGTGGCAATCGGCGACTGGCGCTGATATCACGTCATCTCAATGGACTCGGCTCTGGAACGACATTCCCAAAATCTACCGCAGCATCCCACAGAGGGAAAACGCGTACAAGATGCTAACGCAATGGTACTACACCCCCCTAAGACTCAGCAAAATGTTCCCCACTTCCTCGCCACTGTGCTGGAGGTGTGGCACTGCGACTGGTGACTTCGTACACATCTGGTGGTCGTGCCCTGCCCTGGCTGTATTTTGGAAGGAGGTCCTTAGTCACATTAAGAAGATGTTGGGTTTTCCCCTCCCTAAAGAGGTTTGCACACTCCTGCTGGGCATTCGGCCCCCCACACTTAGGGCCCTCACGCGCAGCGACTGGATCCTCACCCTTCACATGTTAGGCGCTGCCAAGCAACTCATTGCTCTGTACTGGAAGCGGGCTGAGGCACCGCCGATAACATCCTGGTTCGTGCGCCTCTGGCAGGTCCTGACTATGGAGCTGCTCACGGCGCGGATACAATCGAGGGGGGTACGCTTTAAGGCAGTGTGGGAACCTCTCGTGCGTCACTTGTGCTCCATCACCTATGCCCGCCACATGCCCCCCAGGCTCCGCGCCCTGCAATTGTTCGAGGACGCCCTCATCCCTGCTGACCCGAGCAGACTAGGCTCTTAGGCACTTCCCCCAGTACTGGTTTGCGTTTCGTATCTCCTATCGGCGACCGCAGACACACCCCTCTGACCCCTCTCAGCCCCGCCACTGCTCACTCCTCTTCCGACTTTTTCTTCTTTCCTGCTTGCCACTCTGGCTTCCGCCCCTCTTCGGGGCAGTTTGGTCCCTGTTGGGCCTTTGAAAATGTGACATCATTGCTCTCCCTCACATACGCGCCTCCCCCACACAACGACACATTGCCAGCATATGGCCGCCTCCTGCTGTATTCTCCCCTAAGCCATGCGGCCGGCCCCCTCCGGGGGTTGTAGGCAGGGCGCTGTGTTAATGGTTCCACCTCCCCTGGCTAGCTACACCTACTGGTTTTTCTCTGCGCGGCCGGCCCCGGCACGGGGTTGTAGGCTTATCGCTGTGTTCACAATAAAAACAGATTTGAACAAAAAAAATAAAAATGCACCTTTGTGTATCATTAATGTTTTCAGAATTTTTCAGATTGTTGAACATCTGCATAAATGTTATGCATTAGCCTTCTCCAGGAGATCTGCATCTGTAAATCCCTAATTAATTAGAAACGTTCCCCAAATGAGGAAGTAACCCTGATGCGAAGATTTTCAAATTTCTTCCCTAGGGGATTGGAAATCAGACCTTTCTGTGACATCATTTTCCTTACAGCTGACAATATGGTAATAATTAAAAAAAACTGGACACCATTATTAGGATTTAAACAAAAAAAGAGAAACACAATCACATGAAAGTCTTGTCAGTAGCAGTCGCCCAGAGGTGATCCAATTTGCATTAGAGTAGTATGAGTCTCAGTCATTCACAATCAGGTGAAAGAGTATGCATTTTTTTGTTTCACGCAGCTTAACAACATTGTCATTTTTGAGAAACGATGTAAGGAGGACCCTGGGTATGACAGTCCTAACCCTGATTAACCCGATTGGACACCTTACCGTCCTCATGATGATGGCGATGAAACAAGTAACGCAGACTGCCCAATAACAAAGGATCTTTTTCCCGCCCCACAGAATGCAAGGTTTGACCCGGAAGCCGTTCATCCCGGAATCGGCGGGACCAGCCAAACTAACCAATTGGGAACAACCCGAGCAGGTCACGAGCAGCAGAAAAAGCCGAAAGCAAACACAGTTGGGCGCCAGCTGGAAGAAAGACGATAAAGTCGGAGACCGAGACAGACGCCGGAGGAATGGAGAAGATCTCGAAGGATGCCGCTGGTCCCAGATACATCGCAGAAGAAAATCCGGACGAAGACCCAGAAGTCCCCGATACCTGGACCGAGGAGTGGTGGATCCCGGAGGACATGCACGAACCGCCACAACTCAGGAAAGTTGTGTCAGACAGCGGTACGTGACGGGGACAGAGGAAACACCCGGGAGAAGGGGAGGAGCGGGGTGGGTCACTTTTAGGGAGACATTGAACACTCTCGGCTCTCACCTGAGCCCTAATTCTTCCCTATACCATCCTCTACTTACCCTCCTTGTTAGGACCTATATCCTGCACTATTTAGATAAATCTTTCATAGGTTCCGCAATTGGTGGACCGTCTCTATTCTTATTGATATTTTCTCCCTGCACATTGGTTATCCTTTCTTTTGTGTTTTTACACTCAGACCTCACTCCTTTTAGCAGGACCTATCAAGTGTGATGACAGGTTAGGCTGGATAGATATAGGACATGGACAGTGACCACTGTTTCTTTTCCTTTGTTTGAGGGCCTGCTTGCGCTCCAGGGATCCAGACCACGAGAGAAGCTCAAGAGGTGCTTGTGCCATCCGGTAGCCCCAACAAGAAGAATCCTTGGAGGACCATCTACAAAACATCCTGTGCTTTATCAACAGGAATACTTTAGTTACTCTTCTTTTCAACATAACATTTAAACTACATCCTGATCTTTACTGTGTGGTGTTGTATACCATCAATGAACCCTACAGCATTGATCCTATACTGCCTCCTCGCTTCTGTTTCCGACCGTCCCTCAGACAAACATCCATTTCCAAACTGCAGTAGAAATACAAATTGGGGGGCTAGAGGAGGTTTAGAGACCAGCAAGGGTATACTTCCCATACTTTATTAATTGAGAACACAAAAATCCACGGGTCTAGAAAAGAGAGGCTAGATTACAGGGGGCAACATCAAAACCTCAGAAGACGTCCCGTTATAGGACGGTTTCCCTCACCTACCAAAGGTGGCATGCTACATCATTGGACAACCTCCTTGCACCATGAAGTCTAGTCATGGTGCGGGCTACAACCTCCTCACTAAGGGCAGTGGATTAAAAAGAATGACAGGCGATGAAGATAAGTAATTAAAAAAGAGTAACATAAGGGGCCTGTGGCCAGTGGAAAGACACTGGCCACAGGAAGCAGTACTTAGTCCATGCTCCATTCAGGGACAAAGACTGAACTGGGAGGCGAGGAGGAGGCGCCGACTAATGGGAAGCAGGGAAATGAGTGACATGGGAGACCAACAATGGTAAGTAAAGGTAAGGAATGGGCAGGCTGTAAGCCCCTTTTAAGCTTTTTAAAAAAAAAGAACAATAGGTTTCTCCTACAGCACATGCATGCTGTTGGAGAAACCTAAAAACACCAAGTCCCAACATCAAACAGAGAACCATTAATCATAGTCCAGATGTTCTTATAAACAGTTAACACGTCACATAAACCTCATCTTCTTTGCTGCTCAGCGGCCATGTTAAGTCCCTTTTTCCTTATTTCCTATAAATATACTGTTAATAGATAATTGTTACTTATTTCATTTCTTATCTGGAGACTTAGATCATCCTCCCACCTTACATTGCTCTGAGTCGTGATGACTGACTGGTCAGCAACCTATTTAGGTCTCACCTAGCGATGCTGCGCTATGCGCTGCTAGCGAAGCGATACTTATTGTCGCTGTGTACGCTGCGAAGTGGGACATTAGATGTGCACGGGCTTAAAAACCCATTGCAGACAATGGGTGTGAACGCGCGCTTTAGCAGACATGGGCTGTGAACGCGCAAGTCTGTTCTTGCGCTCCCCCACACGAGCGAGTGGGTGAGCCGCAGACCACGCCGGTAGTGTAGAGGTTAGTTAGCTCATTGTTTGCTACTTAACTCGCTGTTTTTTCTCCGCACGTTTTCACGGTGCCTTGATGCCTACACAGGCAGCACACGGTGACAACATTCTTTTTTCATTCGCAGCCTCGCCCCTTGCTCCTCGCGCGTCAATGTTTATTGTGCTGCAGAAAAAAGACGGAAGCAGCAGAGTTCACGGACCTCTGATGGGCTTGTTTAAAAACAGCACCGTGCCCGCTCACCGCTCCCGCTTCCCCAGCGCCACACGTCTGATCGACTTCAACAGTCTGCTCTGTAGCCTTGCACTGTATGTCTGTGCATACCCGGCTCTGATGTCTGTAATCCTGAACCCCCCACCGCGCACACACACACAGACGCACGCGCTAGGCTTTGCGTCCATAGTTTGAATCAATTTCTCCCTCCACCCACTCGGCTTTGCTGTTCCAGCCTCTTACCTTCCTTCGCACCCAGGGCTCTGCTGCTGCATCCAATCATAACCCGTTTCCTCCCTCTGGCCACCTGGCTTCTAGCCCATCCACCTAACAGTACACTACCCTCTCTACTCTACCAGTCCGAACCATGTTCTCTCACCTGTGCCAGTACTTCTTTTGTTAGGTCTGGTTAGTAAAAGGTTTAGCTCTACAATGAGCCTTGTGTAAAATTGAAAAGAAGGGGGCTCCTATAATGGTCACTGCTTTACATACCAGGGAATCTTGAGCACCCCTCCCTACCCGACCATCTCCCTACACCAGACAGGTAATAAAAATGTGCAGTGGTTGCAGTTGGGGTGGCCCCCTGTACAAAGCATCACGTGGTACAAATTGGACACTGTTTACAGTATGCCTGCATGTGTTTAAAGAGTACCTGATACACAGGGATACTGCAAACAGTAAACTGCATGCATGTCTGGCTACAATGAGCATATAATACAAATATGGGGTTGGTGTTTGTGTTTGGAGTTGGAAAAATTGCATAGCTTTTGCTTTGTGTCTGGATTACAGATGAGGCAGAATTTACAGTAAGCCTACTTTCCTGTCTTTATTTAGCCTGTGATGCGTTTGGAGTTGGAAAAATCCCATAGCTTTTGCTTTGTGTCTGGATTACAGATGATTGCAAAAAACACAGTTGATGGACAGAATGTAGAACAATGTCATACATTCACCCCAGTACAAGGATCTGAGCCTAAATCCATTGTTTGTTTGCACTCCACACCACCCTGGGTTAGACACTGGCTATATGCAAATCAGCTCTGACCCTGTGCCTAATGGGAACAGTCCAGTCCGAACTACCAAGCCATGTCTTTCCCAGACCGGAATCAAGCATCCAAGGACCGGTTTCTGGCTATCAGCCTTCATCAGCCTGGACAGCTTGACTCCAGTGGTGTGGAGAGCCAGGGACTCACGTCTGAGTATACCCAGCACACTCGGGGTGAAAATTGCAAAAAACACAGTTGATGGACAGAATGTAGAACAATGTCATACATTCACCCCAGTACAATGATCTGGGCCTAAATCCATTGTTGTTTTGCACTCCACACCACCCTGGGTTAGACACTGGCTATATGCAAATCAGCTCTGACCCTGTGCCTAATGGGAACAGTCCAGTCCGAACTACCAAGCCATGTCTTTCCCAGACCGGAATCAAGCATCCATGGACCGGTTTCTGGCTATCAGCCTTCATCAGCCTGGATAGCTTGACTCCAGTGGTGTGGAGAGCCTGGGACTCACGTCTGAGTATACCCAGCACACTCGGGGTGAAAATTGCAAAAAACGCAGTTGATGGACAGAATGTAGAAAAATGTCATACATTCACCCCAGTACAAGGATCTCGGCCTAAATCCATCGTTTTTTTGCACTCCACACCACCCTGGGTTAGACACTGGCTATATGCAAATCAGCTCTGATCCTGTGCCTAATGGGAACAGTCCAGTTCGAACTGATTCAGAGGCTCCGTCCATCACCACCCCCTTTTGTACCGCTTTTGGCCGCCACAAGTGTGGCAGGGTATGCTCAGACGTGAGTCCCTTGCTCACTTTGCCATTGGATTCAAGCAAGCCGGGCTGAAGACGGCTGGAATGCCAGAAACCGGTCCTCGGAAGCTTGTTTCCGGTCCAGGGAAGACATGGCTTGGCAGTTCGGGCTGGACTGTTCCCATGAGGCACAGGGTCAGACTGATTTGCATATAGCCATGTCTGAACTGGGGTGGCAGAGTGGGCTAAAGAACGGTGATGGATTAAACCCAGATCTTTTGACTGGGTGTGAGTGTTTGATTGATTCAGATGCTCCGTCCATCACCACCCCCTTTTGTACCGCTTTTGGCCGCCACAAGTGTGGCAGGGTATGGTCAGACGTGAGTCCCTTGCTCACTTTGCCACTGGATTCAAGCAAGCCGGGCTGAAGACGACTGGAATGCCAGAAACCGGTCCTCGGAAGCTTGTTTCCGGTCCAGGGAAGACATGGCTTGGCAGTTCGGGCTGGACTGTTCCCATGAGGCACAGGGTCAGACTGATTTGCACATAGCCATGTCTGAACTGGGGTGGCTGTAGCGATTGTGGTGCCCGGGGGTCGAGGGAAGGTTGTACTATCCAAATCCCGAAGATGGTATGCGTGTGGAGATGTGTGTAGGAGGGTGAACTACATTGACCAGCATTCCCAGGGGCAAGCAGGAAGAGTCATGAGACCCAAAGGCATATTAGCACCTCCCATCCTCACGGACGTGCTTGTCAATTTCGATCCTAGTGAGAGAAGTCGGAGTGGCGGATGTGTTCCCCGCCGGATTCCAGCGAGAAGCAAGAAGATTTCCTGAGTTTGAGAAGCCGTGATGTAAACCAGCGTTGGATCTTTCAGCGCTCCCCGGATAAGTACTTGTGAAACGAAAGCGGGCTCGCTTTCGTTTATCGTTTGGCTGCTCTTGATCATCCCTAGATAGTTAGTTTAGGGCGCTCTTGAATCGTAGCGCGTGTACATTACCTTGTATTGTGCAATATTCCTCCTGAGACCCGCTGCGCTATTATTTCCTTTACGTTTCCTACAGAGAGGGTTTCTGGGAGACGTAGTCCCGGAACTGTTTTGCTTTATTTTTGGTGCAACAGACAATCGCTACCACAAGAGACAGAGACGTTGTGTCCTTTGATGTCCCGAGTTTGGTTCACTGTGCTTAACTTGAGGCTGAACACTAAGAGCGGTTTGTGACGTCTAACAACCGTTACCTTATCTATCTTTTGTTGAAACCTGCATACCACAGTCCTGAACTCTGAACGAAATCGTCATAGACTTTGCAGGCTTGCTGTGGTGCCTTTTCTTTACGGCCTGGGTTTTGTGTGATTCTGGTGAGTGAAGCGCCTACCTGGTGATTCTGATACTATTTGGGGCACATGAAGAGTAGAGTTGATTGTGTTTCTTACTCTTCCCAAATTAGGTGGGTCCTCTCCTGCTGTCCTACGCATCTTGGTTACCAGACTCCTGAGGGATCCCAAGGAATCATCGCTACCCATTTATTATTTTATCCACTTCCCCTTTCCCGGCTAGGTACGTGGGCACACAGTGTGTTTCGCTTCCACTGTGGGTTCCGTGGCTGGCGGGGGGAGGAGAGCTTAGCATCAGAAGTTGTTTCTGCCGGACACCTTGAGCAAAGGTTAGTGGCGTGTGTGAGCCTGCGCTGCTGCCAATCCCTGACAGATTGACAAGCCCAAGTTGACACACCGGCCCGAACGATGAATGTTGAGGCAGTCTTGAACTCTCTGGTGGAAGGCATGGCCGCCTTACAACAGGAAGTAGCCACTTCCAGAGCTGAAAACCAAACCCTGTATAAAGAAGTGGGTACCTTAAGAAGGGAAGTCGCAGGACTAGTACAGAAAGGAACAGGAGGGAGTCCTTATATCAAACCCGCTACATTACCTCCCCCTGGTGCAAAAAAACCTATGGAAGTGGAAGGGGGTGGGTTTTCTGTTCCCCCCCAACTAGCTACCTCCAGTGCTTCCTCGGCTGAGGCCGCACATACCGTTCATGTGGTGCAGACTGTAGGTGTTCCTTTAGCTGCCCCTGAACGCTTTTATGGAGACCCCCGCAAGTTTGAAACATTCCTGAACCAATGTAGGTTACATTTTTTATGTAAGCCAGGGGTATTTCAAGATGATTCGGCAAAGACAGCCTTTATGATGTCTTACATGGGGGGTAATGCTGCTAGTTGGAACATCCCCTTGCTGGAGAAGAACGACCCAGTGCTGCACGATTTTTCTGCTTTTTGTGTTGAGTTGCGCAAACTTTTTGACCGCAAATCCCATATGTTGACCCTGGATAGGGAACTACTTACCATACGTCAAGGTTCTCAGGACTTGTTGACTTATATCACCTCATTCAACAGGTTGGTGGTGGAAACCGATTGGCCCCCTGCAAAACGCATCTCATTATTTTATCAGGGCCTTCGTGGTGAATTAAAGGACGTCCTTGCACAAGTGGTGCAGTTACCCGACACCTGTGAAGAATTCATTGATTTGACTGTCCAGTTGGATCACAGGCTCCTAGAGAGAAGAGGGGACAGATCACGAGGAGACAATCGCCCTTTCTACCCTCGCTTTCGGAGTCCGATAGAAGAACGTTCCAAACCTTCCGAAGGTCCTGAACCCATGCAAATCGGTGGTATCCGTGGACCCCTGACACAGGAAGAAAAAGAAAAAAGACGTCGCCTGAAGCAATGTCTCTATTGCGGAAAAGGGGGTCACTTCATAAAGGACTGTAGAGCCAGGAATACAGTTCCAGCCCGAAACCCTGTCCCAAGGATACAAGCTTTAGTACAGTCCGATCAACCGTCGGAAAACTGAAGAACCCAAACCAGGAAGAGGTCTCTGTCTTGGGTTGTCTGCCGCAAATGATCTCCCCATGTCTTGCAAACACATTGCATCCTGCAGTGGCGCATATGAACCTTCAAATCATCCTCTGGGTCACCCCACAGAAATCGTTGAATTTGGATGCCTTAGTAGATTCCGGAGCCACCGGAAATTATATTGACCAGGAATTCGCTCTGAAGAATGGAATCGCCTGTGAGAAAAAAGAGAAACCAGAGTTGGTGAAAGCCGTGGACGGAACTGTTTTATCGTCGGGTCCAGTGGCCTACCACACCTGTCCCATGCTGATGCAAGTCGGAGACAATCATCAGGAATAAATCCAGTTTGATCTCATTGATGCCCCCCAGTTTCGGCTCATCTTGGGAATGCCCTGGTTAACGCTACATGATCCAAAGGTCTGTTGGGCAGCACGCACTATCACCTTGTCATCCGACTACTGTCAGGAACATTGCACTCAGGTCTCTTCGGTTCCCTGTACTACTGAGCTCTCGTCTTCTCTTTGTTTGGCGGCTGCATGTCCTCTTGAACAATACTGTTGTGCCACGATACTTCCCTCGGAGTATCGGTCGTTCTCCCCTGTGTTTGACAAACAACAGGCTACCCATTTACCGCCACACAGGGTATACGACTGCAGAATCGACCTCATACCAGGAGCAGATATTCCGTGTAGTAGGGTCTATGCCATGACGGAGAAGGAGACAGAATATCTGAAGACATACATTGAGGAAAATTTAGCATCGGGATTCATCAGGCATTCGTCATCTCCTGCCTCATCGCCTATGTTTTTTATTCCTAAGAAGGATTGCGCCGAATTGAGGCCCTGTATCGACTACCGAGCCATTAACCGTGTGACCATCAAAAACCGGTACCCTCTCCCCTTGATACCAGTGCTCATGGACCAACTCAAAGGAGCCAGATACTTTACCAAACTCGATCTGCGTGGAGCCTATCATCTGGTGCGTGTCAAAAAAGGGGATGAGTGGAAGACAGCGTTTCGAACGAAGCTGGGCCTGTTTGAATACAGGGTAATGCCCTTCGGGCTGTGCAATGCCCCCGCCGCATTTCAGTTTTTCATGGACGAGGTTCTGCGGGGCTGTCTAGAAACCTATTGCATAGTCTACATCGACGACATCCTGGTGTATTCCTCCACTCTTTCAGAACATGTCACACATGTGAAGTCTGTACTAGACCGATTACAACGTAACTCTCTCTATGCCAAGTTGGAGAAATGCTTGTTCCATGTCCAGGAAGTGTCCTTCCTTGGGTACATCATCAACGAGAAGGGCTTTCAAATGGACGAGAGGAAAGTAGAGGCGATCATCAATTGGACTACACCCAAAACAGTGAAAGCTGTACAAAGCTTTCTCGGTTTCGCCAACTACTATCGTAGATTTATCAAGGACTTCTCCAAGATCATACATCCGATTTCCTGTTTGTTACGTAAGAATACACCTTTTGTGTGGAGTAAAGATGCGGATGCGTCTTTTCGATACCTGAAAAAGCAGTTTACTCAGGCGCCTATTCTTCGTCATCCTGACTCGCAACTACCATTTATACTGGAAACCGACGCATCTCAAAATGCTGTGGGGGGAGTGCTTTCCCAAAGACACCCTAGTACGGGCCAGGTACACCCCGTTGCCTTCTTCTCAAAAAAGCTCACGCCCTGTGAGGTAAACTATGCCATAACAGACAAAGAACTTTTAGCTATAAAAAGGGCATGTGAGGAATGGCGGCATTATCTACAAGGCGCAGTACATACAGTTGAGATCTATACTGATCACCGGAATTTGTTATTTTTGAAAACAGCTAAGGCCCTCACTCCCCGACAGTTACGATGGTCTCTGTTTTTCTCTGACTATAACTTTGTGATCAAATATAAACCCGGACCCCAAAATGGGAAGGCGGATGCTCTGTCACGTTTGGAGGACGGCGAACAGAAGAAGACCGAAGACGTCGAATCACCTTTGATCCTTCAGGAATCAACCGCCAGCGTGGGTTCTATAGCTCTCTTGTCGTCAAACAACTTTCTTGAAGACGTGAAAATAGCCCTTGCAGATATGAACGTGCTTGACTGGATACAAGAGGATCCGGAGCATCGCACGGAAAAGGATGATCTCGCCTACCAGGATACTGCACTGTTTATCCCCACCGATGCCCTAAGACAACGGGTACTGGCCTGGTCTCATGATTCGGTTCTGGGGGGACACATGGGGATGTACAAGACTATTGCTATTGTGGAGCGTTCCTTCTGGTGGCCCCAGCTACGAGAGGAAGTCCGGTCTTATGTGAGGAATTGTGCCATCTGTACGCAAGGAAAGGCTGTGCATGCTCGACCGGTGGGACTACTGAGACCCTTGCCCATACCTCCCCAGCCTTGGCACACTCTCTCTATGGATTTTATCGTTGAGATGCCTCCTTGTGATGGAATGACTGTGATATTAGTAGTCGTCGATCACTTGACGAAGATGGGCCATTTCATACCCCTGGAGGAGGTCCCCACGTCTACGGAATTGGCAAAAGTGTTTCTTCAACATATAGTCAGGGCCCACGGACTTCCTTGTGTGTTGATCACCGACCGGGGTTCTCAGTTCACTTCTCGATTCTGGAAGGCGTTGTGTACCACCTTGAACATTGACGCCCGTCTATCCTCCAGCTACCACCCTCAGACGGATGGAAAGACGGAGCGCCTGAACCAGACCCTGGAGCAATATCTTCGTTGTTTCTCTCTGCGGAATGATTTGGACTGGACTGTGCTACTTTGGATGGCAGAATTCGCATACAACAATGCCGTGCACTCAACACTGGGTTGTTCGCCTTTTTTTTGTCTCCATGGGTACCATCCTAACATCCTTCCCTTTGAGTGGCCTGTCCGTTCCCCTGTTCCTAGCATCCACGAACACCACGCCCACCTAAGAGCGGTGTTGTTGGATGCACGAAACAACCTGGCCGATGCCCAGTCCGCGCAGAAACGCTTCGCTGATAGGAAGAGGAGGGTCGAGCCGGCATATGGGGTAGGGGACAGGGTGTGGCTCTCTACCAAGAATCTCCACATTAAAGGGAACAATAAACTGACACCCAAATTCGTGGGCCCCTACAGTATTGTTGAAGTGATCAACCCTGTTGCTGTGAAGCTCCAGCTCCCGGTGGGTTGGAAGATACATCCGGTGTTCCATGTCTCCCTTCTGGTTCCTTGCCCTCCCGGTATGAGAGTTCCGGTTGCTCCACTCCCGATTGATGTGGATGGTCAGGAGGAATTTGAGGTGCAGTCCATTCTAGATTCCCGTATGGTGAGGGGCAGAATCCAGTATTTGGTGGAGTGGAAAGGTTACGGCCCTGAGGACCGATCCTGGGAACCTCTGGGGAATCTGCACTGTCCAGAGCTTGTTGACCGTTTCCATGCCCTACACCCGGGTAAGCCTGGTCGACCGCCGAGTCGGCAGTCCTCGAGAGGGGGTTCTGTAGCGATTGTGGTGCCCGGGGGTCGAGGGAAGGTTGTACTATCCAAATCCCGAAGATGGTATGCGTGTGGAGATGTGTGTAGGAGGGTGAACTACATTGACCAGCATTCCCAGGGGCAAGCAGGAAGAGTCATGAGACCCAAAGGCATATTAGCACCTCCCATCCTCACGGACGGTGCTTGTCAATTTCGATCCTAGTGAGAGAAGTCGGAGTGGCGGATGTGTTCCCCGCCGGATTCCAGCGAGAAGCAAGAAGATTTCCTGAGTTTGAGAAGCCGTGATGTAAACCAGCGTTGGATCTTTCAGCGCTCCCCGGATAAGTACTTGTGAAACCGCACCGCACCCAAACCGACAGACCATGCACGAAACCTGGGCTTCACCCTGGACTCCTCCCTCTCCATGACCAGGCAAGTCAACAGCGTCTCCTCGGCGTGCTTCAACATCCTACGCATGCTACGGAAGATCTTCTGGTGGATCCCCACAGAGACCAGGAAGACCGTCACCCAGGCCCTCGTCACCAGCCGACTGGACTACGGCAACGCCCTCTACGCCGGGACCACCGTCAAGCTCCAGAAGAGACTCCAGCGGATCCAAAACGCCTCAGCCAGACTCATCCTCGACATCCCACGTTCCAGCCACATCTCCGGACATCTGAGAGACCTTCACTGGCTCCCCGTCAACAAAAGAATCACCTTCCGCCTCCTCACCCACGCACACAAAGCCCTACACGACCAAGGCCCGAGCTACCTCAACAGCCGAGTCAACTTCTACGCTCCCAAACGCCACCTCCGATCAGCCAACCACGCCCTCGCCGCCGTCCCCCGCATCCGAAGAGCGACTACAGGAGGAAGGTCCTTCTCCTACCTGGCCGCCAAGACCTGGAACTCCCTCCCGTCCGACCTGCGCCTGACCCAAGACCACCTCTCCTTCAGGAAGAAGCTGAAAACCTGGCTGTTCGAGCAGTAGCGGCACCCCCCCCCCCCCCCCCCCCCCAGCGCCTTGAGACCCTACGGGTATGTAGCGCGCTTTATAAGTGTATCTGATTGAAACGAAAGCGGGCTCGCTTTCGTTTATCGTTTGGCTGCTCTTGATCATCCCTAGATAGTTAGTTTAGGGCACTCTTGAATCGTAGCGCGTGTACATTACCTTGTATTGTGCAATATTCCTCCTGAGACCCGCTGCGCTATTATTTCCTTTACGTTTCCTACAGAGAGGGTTTCTGGGAGACGTAGTCCCGGAACTGTTTTGCTTTATTTTTGGTGCAACAGACAATCGCTACCACAAGAGACAGAGACGTTGTGTCCTTTGATGTCCCGAGTTTGGTTCACTGTGCTTAACTTGAGGCTGAACACTAAGAGCGGTTTGTGACGTCTAACAACCGTTACCTTATCTATCCTTTGTTGAAACCTGCATACCACAGTCCTGAACTCTGAACGAAATCGTCATAGACTTTGCAGGCTTGCTGTGGTGCCTTTTCTTTACGGCCTGGGTTTTGTGTGATTCTGGTGAGTGAAGCGCCTACCTGGTGATTCTGATACTGTTTGGGGCACATGAAGAGTAGAGTTGATTGTGTTTCTTACTCTTCCCAAATTAGGTGGGTCCTCTCCTGCTGTCCTACGCATCTTGGTTACCAGACTCCTGAGGGATCCCAAGGAATCATCGCTACCCATTTATTATTTTATCCACTTCCCCTTTCCCGGCTAGGTACGTGGGCACACAGTGTGTTTCGCTTCCACTGTGGGTTCCGTGGCTGGCGGGGGGAGGAGAGCTTAGCATCAGAAGTCGTTTCTGCCGGACACCTTGAGCAAAGGTTAGTGGCGTGTGTGAGCCTGCGCTGCTGCCAATCCCTGACAGTGGCAGAGTGGGCTAAAGAACGGTGATGGATTAAACCCAGATCTTTTGACTGGGTGTGAGTGTTTGATTGATTCAGATGCTCCGTCCATCACCATCCCCTTTTGTACCGCTTTTGGCCGCCACAAGTGTGGCAGGGTATGCTCAGATATGAGTCCCTTGCTCACTTTGCCACTGGATTCAAGCAAGCCGGGCTGAAGACGGCTGGAATGCTAGAAACCGGTCCTCGGAAGCTTGATTCCGGTCCAGGGAAGACATGGCTTGGCAGTTCGGGCTGGACTGTTCCCATGAGGCACAGGGTCAGACTGATTTGCATATAGCCATGTCTGAACTGGGGTGGCAGAGTGGGCTAAAGAATGGTGATGGATTAAACCCAGATCTTTTGACTGGGTGTGAGTGTTTGATTGATTCAGATGCTCCGTCCATCACCACCCCCTTTTGTACCGCTTTTGGCCGCCACAAGTGTGGCAGGGTATGCTCAGATATGAGTCCCTTGCTCACTTTGCCACTGGATTCAAGCAAGCCGGGCTGAAGACGGCTGGAATGCTAGAAACCGGTCCTCGGAAGCTTGTTTCCGGTCCAGGGAAGACATGGCTTGGCAGTTCGGGCTGGACTGTTCCCATGAGGCACAGGGTCAGACTGATTTGCATATAGCCATGTCTGAACTGGGGTGGCAGAGTGGGCTAAAGAACGGTGATGGATTAAACCCATATCTTTTGACTGGGTGTGAGTGTTTGATTGATTCAGATGCTCCGTCCATCACCACCCCCTTTTGTACCGCTTTTGGCCGCCACAAGTGTGGCAGGGTATGCTCAGACGTGAGTCCCTTGCTCACTTTGCCACTGGATTCAAGCAAGCCGGTCTGAAGACGGCTGGAATGCCAGAAACCGGTCCTCGGAAGCTTGTGTCCGGTCCAGGGAAGACATGGCTTGGCAGTTCGGGCTGGACTGTTCCCATGAGGCACAGGGTCAGACTGATTTGCATATAGCCATGTCTGAACTGGGGGGCAGAGTGGGCTAAAGGACGGTGATGGATTAAACCCAGATCTTTTGACTGGGTGTGAGTGTTTGATTGATTCAGATGCTCCGTCCATCACCACCCCCTTTTGTACAGCTTTTGGCCGCCACAAGTGTGGCAGGGTATGCTCAGACGTGGGTCCCTTGCTCACTTTGCCACTGGATTCAAGAAAGCCGGGCTGAAGACGGCTGGAATGCCAGAAACCGGTCCTCGGAAGCTTGTTTCCGGTCCAGGGAAGACATGGCTTGGCAGTTCGGGCTGGACTGTTCCCATGAGGCACAGGGTCAGACTGATTTGCATATAGCCATGTCTGAACTGGGGTGGCAGAGTGGGCTAAAGAACGGTGATGGATTAAACCCAGATCTTTTGACTGACTATGAGTGTTTGATTGATTCAGATGCTCCGTCCATCACCACCCCCTTTTGTACCGCTTTTGGCCGCCACAAGTGTGGCAGGGTATGCTCAGACGTGAGTCCCTTGCTCACTTTGCCACTGGATTCAAGCAAGCCGGGCTGAAGACGGCTGGAATGCCAGAAACCGGTCCTCGGAAGCTTGTTTCCGGTCCAGGGAAGACATGGCTTGGCAGTTCGGGCTGGACTGTTCCCATGAGGCACAGGGTCAGACTGATTTGCATATAGCCATGTCTGAACTGAGTGGCAGAGTGGGCTAAAGAACTGTGATGGATTAAACCCAGATCTTTTGACTGGGTGTGAGTGTTTGATTGATTCAGATGCTCCGTCCATCACCACCCCCTTTTGTACCGCTTTTGGCCACCACAGGTGTGGCAGGGTATGCTCAGACGTGAGTCCCTTGCTCACTTTGCCACTGGATTCAAGCAAGCCGGGCTGAAGAAGGCTGGAATGCCAGAAACCGGTCCTCGGAAGCTTGTTTCCGGTCCAGGGAAGACATGGCTTGGCAGTTCGGTCTGGACTGTTCCCATGAGGCACAGGGTCAGACTGGTTTGCATATAGCCATGTCTGAACTGGGGTGGCAGAGTGGGCTAAAGAACGGTGATGGATTAAACCCAGATCTTTTGACTGGGTGTGAGTGTTTGATTGATTCAGATGCTCCGTCCATCACCACCCCCTTTTGTACCGCTTTTGGCCGCCATAAGTGTGGCAGGGTATGCTCAGACGTGAGTCCCTTGCTCACTTTGCCACTGGATTCAAGCAAGCCGGGCTGAAAACGGCTGGAATGCCAAAAACTGGTCCTCGGAAGCTTGTTTCCGGTCCAGGGAAGACATGGCTTGGCAGTTCAGGCTGGATTGTTCCAATGAGGCACAGGGTCAGACTGATTTGCATATAGCCATGTCTGAACTGGGGTGGCTGAGTGGGCTAAAGAACGGTGATGGATTAAACCCAGATCTTTTGACGGTGTGAGTGTTTGATTGATTCAGATGCTCCGTCCATCACCACCCCCTTTTTTACCGCTTTTGGCAGCCATAAGTGTGGCAGGGTATGCTCAGACGTGAGTCCCTTGCTCACTTTGCCTCTGGATTCAAGCAAGCCGGGCTGAAGACGGCTGGAATGCCAGAAACCGGTCCTCGGAAGCTTGTTTCCGGTCCAGGGAAGACATGGCTTGGCAGTTCGGGCTGGACTGTTCCCATGAGGCACAGGGTCAGACTGATTTGCATATAGCCATGTCTGAAAACACAGCAGCCAATGAAAATGCATATTTTCATGATACCAGTATAACAAAATTACATTTCCCATGATGCACATATGTATAGGCACGCCCCCACAGTCCATAAGAACCCCCAGCGTGCTGCCATCTTCCTCTTTCTTTGAAGCGAAGTCCAAACGATAACTTGAATAATTGTACAACGCCTCCAACGTGGAAGAAAATATGGTCCTCAAGCATATGATCTTATAAGCCGTCTTCGTCTAGTCAGACTTCTTGTCTGATCCTGAAACAAAGGAAATGAAACAACCGTAACCACTGAATACATGAGTGGACAAGCTTGTTACACTTAACCAAGCCGGGTGGGCTAATCCTCGCCTCCGTATCCTTAATAGAATTGAAAATTCTTGCCGCGAATGCTAGCAAATTTTAGATTCTATTACAGGACAGGAGGCTTCAGGTTATGCTAGTTTAACGCTCTTTAAAAACCACAGAATAATATGACCCACTGGCTTATAATAAAATGTCTTAAATGTCAACTCAGAGGACCAATCTGCACAACGCAAAATGTCCTGAATGTTAGAACCCAACATGAACGTTTTTGATGCCATTGCGCCTCTCACAGAATGAACACCAAATATTTGCGTGTCAATACCAGCTTCTTGCATTATGAAACAAAGCCATCTGTCAATGGTGGCGGCAGCCACAGGTTTAAAAGGTTTCTGCAGTGCAATCAACAATTGATAACAACCTTGAGGCCTTAAGGCCCTTGTGCATTCCTCATATGTCTTTAAACATTGTACAACACATAATATTTCATTTTCTGGAAAAGCATTATAATTAATATGTCTTGACAATGTTTTAGTATGACCTGTAATATGAAATGAAACCCCTTCTGGGGTAAATACTCTACCTGTAACGTCAAGTGCTCTCACATCTGAGGAACGTCTGTACGACGACAGGCTAAGCAGCATGGCCAGCTTGGCAGATAGCTGCTTCCTAGATTGGAGTGCATTAACAGGCCATTTGTTGAATAAAGATATCACTAAGGAAACGTCCCACACACCCCTATATTTGGGCTGGGGAGGGTTGGCAACCCTAATACCTTTAAGCAATTTACATACTACCGGGTGCATACCTACCGGTTTCCCGTCTATCTGGGCATGCCCCGCAGAAATGGCCAATCGGAAGTTGTTAACTGATCGATAAAACAGACCTTCCGCCGCCTTATCCGACAAAAAATTCAACACATGGGTAAATTCCGCCCCCACGGGATCCAAACGTCGTTCCACGCACCAATCCACCCAGTTCCTCCAGGCTGAGGAATACCGTTTTCTGGTAGAAGGTGCCCAGGCCTGTCTGATAAAGTCCGAAGTCCTGTCCGAAACTCCTGGCATTTGCCATTGTTCCCTGAAAGCCTCCATGCCATCAGCGTGAGCCTGCCCTCTAGAATCAAGGGATGCTGCTCCTGAAGAGGACCCAGCAACAGCGAATCCAACTCCGGTAGTAACCAGGGAAGATCGCAACTCCATTGTAACAATTTGGGGAACCACGACTGGGACGTCCACCACGGCGTCACCATGACTAACTCCGCCCGTTGCCTGATGACCTGCGTCATCATTCTGGGGATCAGCAAGAACGGGGGAAACGCATACTGTATCGCATTCGACCAGTCCTGCAGAAAGGCATTGGTCGCCTTCACCAATGGATCCGACCTCCACCTGAAAAACTGGGGAATCTGATAAGTGAGTCTGGAGGCAAAGAGGTCCGTCTGGAATGGACCCCAAATCTTCTGAAGCCACTGAAAGACTTGGGGATGCAACTTCCAGTTGCTGAAATCCCTGAGGTGCCTAGAGTTCCAATCCGCCACCTGATTGGACTGGCCCGGGATGTATTCTGCCATCACTGAGATCTGATTCGTGAGGCAGTAATGCCAAAAATCCTTGGCTATCTGCACAAGAAGAGACAATCTCGTGCCACCCAACTTGTTGATGTACCTCACCGCTGACACATTGTCCATGCAGAGGAGGATGCAACATGAGGTTTGCCTCGGGGATAGCGCCCGAATTGCAAACGACTCAAACGACTGCGAGCAGTTCTATGCAATTTATGTGCAAGGAAAGTTCTTGCGGAGACCACATGCCGCCCGTGGAGATGTCCCCACAACGTGCGCCCCAGCCTCATCGGCTGGCGTCTGACTCGACTATCACCTCTGGCTGAGATCCGGAGATTACTCTGCCGTCACAGGCGTCCACATGGCCTAGCCACCACTGTAGCTCTGACCTGACTTCCTGTGACAGTGGGATGACGTCCGAATAGAACAGTCCCTTCTAGAGATGCCTGATTTTTAGGCGTTGAAGGGCCCTGTAATGAAGAGGCTTGAATGGATGAGGCCAATATCCCCACTACTCTTGCGATCGCCCTGAGTGTGACTGTTTGACTGTTCAATAATTTTAGGATCTCCTTCTTGAGGTCCTTTAGTTTCGTCTTTGGAAGGCACAGTTGGGCCGACTGTGAGTCTATTGTGAATCCGAGGAAGTCTATCCTCTGAGTTGGAACAATCACTGACTTCTTCGGATTGATAACAAAACCTAGGCTCTGAAGCAGCGTTGTCGTAAGGACGAAGTGCTGCCTGAGTGTTGCTTGATTCGGTGCCATGATCAAGATGTCGTCGAGGTATATTATGAGCCGTATACCCCTTTCTCTGAGATGGGCCACCACTGGTTTCATCACCGTGGTGAAGCTCCAAGGAGCTGAGGAGAGCCCGAAAGGAAGAGCCAAATATTCGTAGCATCGGCCGTTCCAGCTGAACTGGAGGAACCTGCGATGCGGCGGGAAGATTGGAATGGATAGGTAGGCGTCCTTGAGATCTAACCTGACCATCCAATCTCCTTCCTGCAGAAAATCCGCTAGAAGATGGATACCTTCCATCTTGAAATGGTTGTACGTTAGGAATTGATTGAATTCTTTGAGATTCAGAACCAGTCTGTTCCCACCTCTTTTCTTCTGTACAATAAAGATGTTGCTGCAGAAGCCGTGAGGCCCCCTGGACGGTGCTATCGTATGCTTCCGCAGCAACTCTGCAATCTCCTTGTCTATAAAACTGCGATCTTGTTGGGAAAAATGGATATTTGCTGGGGGACTTGACTGAAATGGACGAGAGTAAAACTCTAACTGAAAACCCTGCACAGTTTGCAACACCCAGGAGTCCTGAGTTAGCTCCTGCCACTGACGTAGACAGTGTTGAGTGCGACCCCCCAAAGGAAGAAGAGAAAGGTCTAAAACGCTCACATGTGGGCTGCTGGGCCTTGAAGTTCGCCCTGTTGTTGCCGGACTGGAAACGCCCTCTGTTGAACCTCCTGCGGGATGGATAGAAGGTACCTCCGCGAGTGGAATCATTGTCATTTCTTCCGCGACCGAAGTCGCCTCTCTGGGAACCTTGGTGACCTCCATGGCCTGACGAGTGGCCCCCTTTTTCGCCCGGCCCGATTAAAAACGCACTGGTTGAACACTCGTTTTATCACAGATTGCCCTTTATCCAGGGTAGTAAACGTACCGACGTACTTTGCAACTTCCTTGACAAAGCGCTCCCCAAAGAGCTGTCCCGCCGAAGGGGTCCGGGTTCTGCATCTGACAGCTCTGTAAGGTTGCTGTCCATCCGTATCAGGAGTGACTTCCGCCTTTCCGATGAGATTGCACAATTTGCGTTGCCTATGAGGCATATGGCCCGTTGGGTCCAACCTGCCAAAATATCAGGGTCTATCGGGAGAGAGGACTCCTTGGCCGCCAAGGCCATTTCCAGGATTTTGGCCAAAGGGCCCACAACGTCCAGCATTTTATCCTGGCATCCCCGCCAGGCACGGTCGATGCCACGTTTGGGGTCCTTTGAGAATTTTCGCAGGAATGTTAGCAGGCTTGCGTCAATTTCAGGCGTCTGCGCCACTTTGTCCGGCAGCTCGGGCGCCGACATTCTGACTTTAGGCGATTGCGTATTTCCCTGGGGAAGCTTTTACTCAGGTTTTCATGAAGATAGGCCGAAACAGCGGGGGGAGGCACCCAGTCTGAGGATCGAGGGTTCATAATGTCGGAAGGATCAAAGGTGAAAGGGGTAGAGGGAGGATCCGCCCCTGACGGCGGAGTTGTCCTCACCTTCTTTGGTGGGGCTGGCTCCTCCGAGGTGTCAGTGTCGGTATCGGTATTTGTAGTGGCAGAGTCGGTATCTGTATCTATGTAGGTCTTAGACTTAGCTTTGGCCTTTGTACCGGAATAGGAGTGTTCAGCCGTCCCACTAGCGGGCAACGTGGAAAGAGCCTGTGCATGTGGCCACTGCACTGGGTTAGAAGAGCACTGGTCAGATGTGGAAGCCTCTGACTTCTTCTTTTGCAGCTTTTTGTCGTAGCCTTGTCTCTTGGCGAAGCCCTCTAGCTGCTTCCTGATAGGGCGCAGAGCCACCGCTAAAGCCTGTTAAACAGTCTGACGTGGTCTCCATAGCCCTGTTCACAGAGGACTGGACCGAGGCGTTAAAAGCATTTACCAGGTTGTCCTCCAAAACACCATCCTGCTGTCCGTCATATGCCTCCTCCTCAGCATACTCTTCTGGGTATTGCTCCCACTCAGATATTTTCAGGGGTGGCGTGAAGCTATAACAATAGCTATATGCAATACAATTAAAAATGAAGTTCTCTGTGAGTCCCTTTCACAGCCACAAGGAGGGGTAATGGGGGATGGAGGGGGGGTCAGCCCACCAGCACACAAAAGTTTTACACATAAAGACCCCCTCAGCAAAGCTGTAGTCTGAAGGGTCAGAGACCCAGGCCAATGCACTAATAAACAGAGCGTGTGCTCACTCTCTTCTGGCCAGAATTTTACAACCTGGTACAGGTGACCACTAAGGCAGAGCGATGATCGTGAGAAAAAACGTTTGAACTATGGGGATATTCACGCTGCTAACGTGCCGCCCAAACGCGACCGAAAACCGCCCAAAACAAGCCCAAATTCAGCGCATCGGGGAGCGCGTCGCCGCCGAGAGCCACCCGGTACCTGCAGCGTCGCAGGGCGATGAGGGAAGCACTTGCGCATTCGCGAGGAGCGCGCGTCTAATGGGGAGAGATTACTAACCGGGGACAAAGGCTCACTGAACAAGAAGGATATCGGTCTGCCCCCGGTCAACGACCGTCACCTCCACACGCCATATACTGTCGTGAATCTAGTGTCACCGAGGCATGTAAATGACAGCGGGCCAAAGCGACGCGCTAACAACAAAGCGCTCCCCCGCTAATGCCCAATTCCCTCAAAATCTAGTCAGAAATCACACAAGGCATATATCATCCTAAACATAGCATCATCATGTCATAAATAAATCGTAATCTTCATTAAAGCAGAAAGCTATTAAAATCAGTACACAACATACAAACAACAACAGATGAAGGGAACAAAGTGCACTTATCTCGCTGTGAGCAGCAAAGAAAGAGGAAGATGGCAGCACGCTGGGGGTTCGTATGGACTGGGGGGCGAGCCTATACATATGTGCATCATGGGAAATGTAGTTTTGTTATACTGTTATTATGAAAATATGCATTTTCATTGGCTGCTGTGTTTTTGCAGTAAAGATTTAGAAGCATAATCTGAAGCCTCCGGTCCTGTAATAGAATGGGAGCTTGTGCCTGCTGTGTCCAACCTGGTAATGCAGCTTAGGTTGGAGACATTGCAATGAGCAAGTCGGTTTGGCTGTCCTAAGATGGCTGACAAAAGCGACATGCGCACTGACAACAGTGCCCAACACTCCCCCTCCAGCTTGTCATCGTCTGGCCCGCCCCAAGAAATGTTCGTGTTAAAACTAAAACGTTAATATCGTTGAATTTTTCAGGTTTTGCAGCTGCTGGCGGGAGCGGGGGGCCGACACTCCTCCACCATGGCAGAGGATCCACAGCTGGATATAGGAACATAGTTCACACAGACAGGTATGTCTGTGAATTGTGTTCATGTATATTTATAGGCTTGATTCATTGTTTACTGTGCTTCGCCAGTGGCTTCCTCCTTTCCTCCATAAATACAGTATGTTCTGTGGCAGCGGACAGCACTACCCTGTGAATAGTGGAGTGGGACTTAAATTGATACTGCCTGACGGATTGGCAAATATGTTGCAATCTGACAATACCAAAATTCCAGTCAACTAACTGAGGAGTGTACCATAGATTTTGTTTGGGGCTATGATAGTGCCAACTTATAAAGTGCTAGAAAAACTATGTGAAGTGAAAGATTACGGTTTCTCTAGGGCCTATGGCCCAACATCTAAAGGTCTTCTTAGCAGGACTTCTTGACCACCCCTATGCCAAGACTTCCAGAAGCCTCTCAGACTAAATCTAAGATCAGGTCAACCCAGGTGAAACACGACACCCTGAAAAAGGTAAAAAGGGCATATTTAGATACACTCATTCATTAACCAGATGAGGGCGAGGAGGAAGATATTTCAGAAAGCATAGCTTCCTTGCCTGACAGAGAGGAAACAGATGGGGAATCCGTTGACTCAGAAGACAACAGTGCCCAGTGCCTAAAAGAATAAGAGCTACAGGTCAATTAAGCTCTGAGTCGGGCCTTCTCTTAGGCACCTTTGATCCTGATGATACATTTAATCTCCGGTTCTCTGAGTGGACCTCGTCCCCAAAGACCACAACCTACCTCCAAAGTTGTCTCCACAAGCCCTTCCTAAAGAAGTGCACAATAAGCTCAGAGCACTCACCCTTCCCTACCAGGGAAGATAGCATTGGCCCCTGATATTGATACGAACCTGACTTATTTAGGAACATTCATCAAGGACCCCAAGAAGGGCATTGACAGGTCTTGGAAAGTTTGCTAAGATAAATTGTTGGATCTTATTGGTTCCTTGGCAAATAATTTGGACCTGGCCTTTGCTGCTAAATATCAAAATTCTCCCATTTATAATGATGTTTTGGTGAGATGGGAAGAATGTGCTATCTGTTTGCTAGGTAACACCAAATGTGCTCTATCTTCCAAACGTCACAGGTCCATCATACTCCGTTTGGACCCTAAACTCTGTGACCTGCCAACAATGAGGCAGGCCGGTCAGCCTACAGCCTTTTGTTTGGCTGCCTTTTCGTGAAAGAAGTGGTCAGATTTGTAAATACCTTTACTTCCTTAGACACAGCCCAGGCTTCTCTGAAAACGTTTTTAACCCTACTATTCTTCCAAGGCTGGTAGAGACAGGGGCCAGTCTACCAGCCCCTTTGTCTACCAGGCTTCTTGCTATATAGGGAATACATGGTGATGTACTGGTTGAAATGATTACCAAAGAGATGTCTTGTTCTTCCCATCCTGCTCAAGAGGCTTCGGAGATCGATTTCAAAGAGGTGCCTTCAGGAATTCCCCCACCAACTGTTCCTTTCAGGGTGAGTCCTTCCCTTTCTTCCCATCTCGATTTGGGGGGTCGAATTCAAAATTTTCTTCATGTATGGCGTCTAATCATGCCAGATGCTTTGATCCTGCAGACGGTCCAAGGTTTCCACCTAGAATTCTACTCAAAACCAATGCAGACATCACCTCCCAGATCAGCTTTTTCCACAGAGAAGTTACTCCCTATAGATCAAAAGGTCTCTCCCTCCTGAAGAAGTGCATTCAAGAGGTTTTCTAACAATGTGTTCCTAGTGAACAAAAATGGACAAGGCTCTCGCCTTGTGATCAATTTGAAGGAGTTTAATGCCTGGACTCTTTACAGGAACTTCAGGATAGAGGGTGTGCATTTGTTATGAGACCTTTTAAAAGAAGGCAACATTATGGTCAGACTAGAACTGAAAGATGCTTATCTTTCAGCCCCTATCTTTCTTCCTCATCGTCGCTTCCTCCAATTTCAATGGAGACACACTACATACAGATTCTTGGCATTATCTTTCAATCTTTCTTCAGCTCCTTAGTGTTTCTCAAGCTGCTGAAGCCAATGACGGAATACCTTCGAGCCACAGGCCTTCACCAAATTACTTACCTGGATGGCAACTTACTCATGGCATCAGATCCCCATTTCTTGAAACAACACTAACATCTGACGATATATCTCTTAGAAGGTTTTGGGTTTGTGATCAACTACCTCAAATCAGTATTAACTCCTTCCCAACAAATGACCTTTCTAGGCTTTGCAATAGACTTATTGCCTGAGTTAAATCTTGCTGGATTTGGTCCCATTGTTGCTTTTCTGTCCGATTCACCGTCTGCCTAGTAGGCTGTCCACCGGCTCTATTTAGATGCTGGCAGGTCGATGGGTGAAAGACCGTCGGAGTGCCGCCATCTCCACCAGATTTTTTCATCTGCGTTGAAGGCACCATAGGCAAAAGCAGCTGTCAGGGGGAGTTATCACACTCATGGCAGTGCGAGGTCTAGGTCCCGCACCCAAACACTCCTATCACGGGATCACACACCCCTATGATTGGTAACACACAACTCAAAGCAGATTGTTATCCCCATGCGCAAAATATACCTGTCCTTGTGGGAAAGCTCATGAGGCTGCTGTGTTAGCACGTTGGTGGTGTCTGTGTTACTGTAGGTCCCTTTAAGGACTTTGTCATGTGTGGTTCCTTTTTCTTCTGCAATCCTTCAATGCCATTGTCTTTGCTTTGTTTAGGGTTATACACACGGTTTGGGACTACATTTCCCATAAGTCCTGTGGACGGCCATCTTTGAAAGCACATCCACGGACACATCACTGTCCTTACTTTTTTGTGCCTCTCGATGCAGGAGGAGCTCTCTGTTCCAGCTCCCGCATTTGCTGGTGATTCTAAGTGTTGTTGCACCAGGTATTGGGCACAGGTGCTGACAATCAAGAAAGGACAGACAGGCCTTTACATTAAGGCGGTTCGGGAATTTCTTCTCGAGCATACGCAGCTCCGCTCAGTGCTTCGTGGTTTTCTTTGATCCTGATTCTATCCTGCGATTTCATTGCTCATTCTGAATACGGTATGTGTAGCACAAACATTTCAGAGTTGCAGATGTGCTGTTGACTTATATAGTATTTAGTGCTATTTTTTGGCAAGTACGAGTTGTCCATATGTAGGAAACAGAAAACGACCTTTATAACATGGTCAAAACACCGCAATACATTTAGATCGGTGTTTTTAAAACGCAAGTTGTTACAACGACTTGCACTGGAAGGCGCTTTAGACTAAGGAATAGTGTCATTTACTATTCCAACACCTTCCCTACTGTATGTAGACTGAAGTTGGAATAGTAAATCACACTATTCCTAAATCCACTGCCCTCCAGCGCATTGTAAAAACAGCGATGTAATGTACCGCGATCTAAATGATCGCGCTGTATCATCATACATCCGTAGGAAACGCCTATTCATGCAAATGAGAGTCATATCATGTGAAGTGTGATCGTGATTTTATTTAACTCGAAATTGAGTGATTATAGTTTTGAAGACCTTCAAGGAATACTCAAGAGCCAATAGTATTTTCTGAGAGATATAGTGTGCCACTTAAAATACCTCCTGATATATGATGTGACAGTTGCTCACGAGCTGATGAGCCATTTGGAGGAACAATTAGTGTATTGTTTGATGGCACCACTTTAAGGCCATTTCTATGTGCTATTGGCAATTCAGGTTCCGGGTCAGAAGGGTAGTTTTAGTTGTTGTTTGATTCTTTAACCATTTTCTTTTCCTACGGGTCTCCTTCCTAGCTGTCTCCTTCCTAATTCCCTTACCCCGCCTGGCCCATCTAATCTTTGGTGCTATAATAGCTTACTGAATTGGAGTTGCCTGGAGGTGTTCCACATATTAGGTCATACAGATCTTTTGGAACAGGCCATGTCTGACAGGAATACAGCCAGTTTGTCTGCTGGGCCAATCACAATGTGTCTTCCTGCTAACGTAACTGTGGCGGGGAACCCTCCACACCTGAGTTGGCGGATTTGAATGTATATAGGGCCAAAACATACCTTCTTTCTGTGTCACTCTTCCTTTTCCGTCATGGAGAAGATCGTCCAAGTCCTGCTTTACTGCCGCTACTTGACCACAAAGCAAATCAACCCTGTCGTCACTGGAATCGAAGGTAAGCTTCTATTTTTACTTGTTACTTTTTGTTTTAATCTCTCTTACAAGCTATAACAGACAAATGTGTAATGCTTATGTGTGTAATGTTGTCGTTTAAGAAATGTAAAGAAACACCTGTATAATTTTATTGTAATTTTAAATTTGGTGCAAATTGGTGCAAAATGCCTTCATTATAATGGACACTTACACAAAAATAGACATCAATCAAATAATCTAAGACTTAGCACACATATGTGTTACCTTATTTTTACTAAACTATAAAATCGTAAACATATGCACTGCGCATTCTTGGGATAATAGAAATGTATTGTAATGTAGAAATTGCACTTGACAAGGTGAACCGTTTGTTTTAAAATAATGATAAAATCAATGTTAGTTCCAAACTTTAATCAATTATTATATATATCAAATTAACACTTCTCCTTGTCTAGTGCATTTCTTGTAGTTTATTAAATGCTATTTGTGTCATTATTATTTTAAGGTGCAATGCATATATGTTTATTTTCTTCACTTATCAAGTACAAATTAACACATCTGTATGAACACTTAAAAAAAAGACAAATCCATTTAATTGTCCCTTATCATGATGCATGCTTGCACCAAAATGTAAATGTCCATCACATACTTTTTAAAGGCAGGACAAACTTGGTGAAATAAAAATATTTTGTGTTAAGAAATGATATCATTCTCTTAAATCAATATATTTTATTGCAAAACAAAAAACAGTAAAAAAAAAACTGATTGTCAAAAAAACATGATGTTGGAGTGTTGCCTCGAACTTGCCTCCTAAACAGACTGCCAAAACTGGAACCTCCTTAGGAAAGTTCATCTAGTGAGCACAGAGCAGGCACCTCAAGAATCTTTCTTGGGAGGGGTGAGTTTGGGTTTGACAGGGGTTATGGCCAGGTAAGACATACATTCAGGAGGAGGAGTTCAGGTAAGAAGGATGAGAGACAATTGGGTTTGTGAGGTAGAGGGAGCTGCAGTGGGTGATGTGTGTGTGTGTCTGGTGTTTTTATGCAGTAGCATGTGTGTCTCGAGTGTGTGGTGTATGTTTGGGTGTTTGCTTCCTGGCAGGTGTATGTTGTTCAGGTGAGTGTGTGGGTTTGGTGGGTGTTGTTTTGCATGTAGGAATGCTTGTGTGTGAGGGTGTTGTTTGATGAGTACTATTGAGGTAGTTGGTGTGGCTATGGTACCGGTGGGTATATGTTTTACAGTTGCATGTGGATCTGGTATGTTTGGATGTGTGTGGTGTCTCTGGTGTTTTGTATTCGGGTGAGTGTGTGCGTCTGTGTTTTGTGGGTGTTGCTTTGCGTGTAGGTGTGCTTTTCTTTGAGGGTGTTCAATTTGGATGAGTGTTTTGTTGAGGTGGTTGGTGTGGTTGTAGTGCCTGTGGGTGTATGTTTTGCTGTTGCATGTGGGTCAGTTGTATGTTTTGATATGTGTGGTTTCACAGGTATTTTGTATTCGGGTGAGTGTGTGCGGTTGTGTTTAGTTGGTGTTTTGTGTGTAGGTGTGCATTTGGATGAATCTGCCGTTGAGGTGGTTGGTGTGGTTGTGGTGCTTGTGGATGTGCTGGTGCTTGTGGGTGTGGTGGTGCTTATGAGTGTGGTGGTGGTTGTTGTGGTAGTGGTTGTGGGTGTGGTGGTGGTTGTGGGTGTAGTGGGTGTGGTGGTTGTGGGGCCTGTGGGTGTAGTGTCAATAGTGCCTGTATGGTGTTTGGGTATTTGCTTGTTATGTTATGTTATGTTATGTTATGTTATTTTTTTATTTAGTATAGCGCAACGGTTACTCAAAAAGAGAATCCCGGCGCTTTAGGTAAGGTGAAACTGGTTTCAGAATAACACAACACAGATAAAAACAGATTAAAGGTCCACAAAAGAAACAGGGCTACAGGCAAACCTATTGAGCGAACAGCCAGGTTTTGAGGCCTTTCCTAAATTCAAGAAGACTGGTCGCCCCCGCAAAGGGAGCGGTAAAGAATTCCACATCTGTGGAAGCTTGTGTTTCTTAATGTGTTTGTGTTTATGTGTGTGTGTACGTGTGCTTCTTGCCTGTGTTGGAGTAGGTGCCTGCAAAGAAGTGAGTGTGATTGGTTATGGGGTGGGACTTTGAATTTGGATGAGGAAGGGACCTGTGTTGGGGCACAAGGTTGGGCTGGTTGGAATCCTGCTGTCAATGAGGAGGCTGGTCGTGCAAATTGTCTCTGCAGGTCAGACACAGAATTATGAATGACTTCCAGGTATGCTCCCATTTTTTTGCACATGGCAAACCACAGCCCTGGAAGCCATTGACAAGTGCAGTCTGGCCCATAGATATGCTGTGTAAGGGGTCAATCGCCTGCTCACTCAGCGCAGCCGGGGTGACAAGGGGTGAGATGCCTGTAGTGAAGGGACCCCAGCCCTTTTAGGGGGGCTGGTTTGGCCAACTGGGGGGAAACGCAAGAGGGAGGGTGGAGATGGGTCTCTGGGTGGCGGACAAAGATGTAGTTGGGACAGTTCCTGTAGAGTCCGCCACCACTAGGGACTGATTGCTTGTGGAGGCCTCCGAAGATGTTGACAAGCTTCTGGCCTCCGTTCCAGTCCCCTACCCCCCCGTGCCAGTGTGTTGATCTTTGTCCGTGGTTTCACCACCTGAAACACAGTGGCCAGCTGCTTCCCCGCCTTCATGGACAATGTCCCCTCTGCCTGCTCTTGAAGGTGCTGAAAAGCCATATACAATAGTTTCATTGTATCTGGGTAAATAGAGCTGATCATGAAGTTTTTCTCAAAACATTTTCCAAATTTTCAGATTTCACCTGCTTCAAGGCTTTCAAACGTTGGTTCATTTTTTATCATTATCTGATGCATGTTGGGAACATCTTCAGAAACCCTTTGATCACAGTCTTGTAATTTTCCATTATTGCTCCTAAATCCTTTATGATCTTTTTTTATAACCATTGTCAAATCTATCCAGGAACTGTTTAACACCTCTGAATGGTTCTGACTTGTTGAATAGTGAGCTTACGTCACACAAAATGATATAAAGGAAAAATACCTTTGTATAGTGTGTATACTAGGAACAAATCTGGAATATGTGTATCTATAAAAATTCAAATATAAATCAATGTGTGTTAACAATTACTGCAATGTTGTACCAATATTAGTAGAATCTGAAAGCATACTCCCTTTGTTTGGGCATTTCACAATGGTGACACTTCAAGTAACTTAAGTATTTTTCAAATGTTAAAAATATTACATGGAATCAGTACTGACTTTTTTGGGGATTTGCAAATGACTTCTACAGAATAAGTAAAGGACCTGTTACATTTCTAATCCACTTTAGTACAAATCAAAAATAGTGAAAATCATTGTGAACTACTGAAGGCTAAAGCAATTGCGCATTTTTACCAGACACCCCCACACCCAGCTTCATTTACTTTACGGCTAATGTCCATTGAGCCGGATACTGTGGTTTGAACGACATACTATGACTAAGGGCACTAGAAAAGGGCTGCCAATTGTGTCAGCGAGAGCGCGATCTTTGGGTGGATGTCTGAACATGTGTGCGTATTAATGGGACATATTTGTATGGCTGATTGAGAGCCTGTGCTGTATGTTCTTGCATCACAGTATATATGTTTATGTGCCACGGTTACATGAATAACACAAACATACAATTTAAAAAAAATCTGAGACATTAAAAAGTGCAGGAAAAATATTCTGCCAAAAAGTTCATAATATGGAGCATTTTTCTGCACTTTAAATTTCTCTATTTTTAAAAAACGGCTACAGTGTTAGGAGGCAAGTGAGTCTTTTTGAAACACTGTCTGCATGCACATGACATATGCGATCGTCAACGAAGACAGACACATCCATTGCCTTTCATACGTTGCTATCACACAAGTTGGCCTATGGCTGTGCCTGTTATGGAGTATCATACCCACTACCCGGTCAACTTCCCCATGCGGGGGTTTGATAGCAAATATCCTGATGGTGAGGTCAGGCACCTGTCATTTTAAATTGTGAAATAGCGTGTGTGACTTTTAAGTGCATCACCACCACTCAAAATGGTACAAAATGCGAATGTTGTTAATTTGTTTTGACAAAAAAGTGCGATGTAGTGTGTTAATGTGGTTAGATGCAATATTTGTGAGGTGTTGTTTATACCACCGTTAACGGAATTACCAATGACAAAAATAAAAAAATGTAAAATGTCTAAATAATACATTTAAAGTGTGTTATTTTCACATTTAAAACAAAAATTATTTGCACATGTAAATAATGTTATTTAAAAAAATAATTATAGCAAACATATTAATGTTCTGTATAGTTATGTAAAAAATTGATGAAATGTGTGTTTTAATTATTTTAAATGCAGACATATGAACCCAGAGAAAGTGAGGAGATGGTAGACTCAGGTGTTCAGACCATTTCCAGACCTTGCAAACATGGAATAATGGGATACTATCAAAAAAATCAGATTGAATAGGCAAACAATTCCTGATTTTTGTCATCAGCTGGAGCCAGATGTTCTGCCTCACATAGGAATACCACAGCAAAAACACCAACACTCAAAATCATGGCAGTACTACATTTTGTGGCCACAGGATCATTCCAATCCACTGTGGTAGGATCTGGTGGAATGTCACAACTAACTTTCGCTGGTGTTTTACAAGACGTTCTTTCTTCAATGATAAGACACATCAACAGCTTCATCAAGCTTCTGTGAAACGAGGATATTGCCAATGTGAAGGGAGATTTTTATGCTCTGGGTCGCCAGAGAACAAGTCTACTGCAATCAAAAGAACCTCCATTTATTCAAGGTGTAACATGTCTGTTTACCAGATTTGTACATCACAAGCATGCGTGCGCATTTTCCTGGTTCAACCCGTGATTCCTTTGCACTACGGAACAGCAGTATACCCCTGCAAATGTCACAACTTGTACGTGAGTGGGCCTCGCATGTTGGTAAGTACAATCTGTCAATATATTTTTTGGTTAATTTCACGTTTAATGATTGAAAATATTGTTACATTTTTGGTCAATTTTCTTTTTTTTTTTACTATAGGAGACTCAGCTTATCCTAACAGACCATGTTTGTTGGCACCGCTGAGGATTCCAACAGTCCCAGGGGTATTCCACTTCAATGAGCCCCATGAAGAACACAGAAGCTGGTAGAGCGGGCTTTTGGGATCCTAAAGGCCAGATTTCAATGTCTGGATGAGACTGGTGGAGCTCTCCTCTACTCATTCGATAAGGTGTGCCACATCACTATGGCCTGCTGCAGGTTACACAACATAGCCCTGCGACGGAACATCCCATACATTGCAGAGGATGGAGACCATGAAGAGCCACCAGGTGAGGATGTTGAAATGCCAAATGAAGATGTTAGTGGTGAAGAGGAAGGAATGGACATACATCAAGATGTTATCGACAACTTCTTTACATGAGTGTGAGTATATATTTACAGTTTATTATATTACATGTTAAGCCAACTTTTAATCTAATTAGGATGGCAGTCTGTGTTGGAAATGTTTTAGAAAGAGCAAGTTAAGTAAACTACAGTGCAAAGATGTTTGTGGATCAAGGTTTTAACACATTGAGTACTGTCTTCATCTACATTGTTTATCGTTGATTGTTCTTAGAAAATGTGTACTCAGTTGATTCATTTGTTATGTGAAAAATTTGTAGTGTAATCAAATAATTGCTTTTGGTTTTAATCTGTTTTAGGTTCCTTCACCATGTCATCTTTATTTAGACATTTCAGAGTTGTGACAGTTGCAGTTATATGCTGCTGTTGCAAATTATAAAGGGAAGTTGGGTCGATCATGTGAAAGACGCACACAGACTTTGGGTGTACATACTTTGTACAAAGACAACTTGCACAGTGATTGAATTGAAGTTTTTAAGATTGCATTATACTTGTTTTCTGTGAATTGTTGGGACCAAGCCAATAGGTGCTGCTTAAATTGCTCTAACCACATGTTGTAGTCGACACAAAGCATACTAACTCTCTTCACATTTGCAAAATATTCATTTTGTGTTAAGTGTTTGTGGCTGTTGATGTGTGTTATCATTGTAGAAAGAAAGTCTTGTAGCTCAACACTTAAAGTTGTTTATGACAGTGCACCAGATACTGCAACCCTGTATTGGAATGATGCTGTGGCCACTAAATTGAGTACTGCCATGATTTAGACTATTGGTGTTATTGATGTCATTTTTGTTTTATTCAACATAACAAAAAACAAAGACAGGATGAAATCAAACAACAACACCAAAAATGAAAACAGTCAGGATGAATTAAACTATTATTGCAGAGCCAACACTACTTGAAGTTCAATGTCCAAACTACAACTGGCATCAGAAAGGTAAATGTGTTCAGAAAATAGTTCACAAAGTGAATGGTAGTCACACATTGGTGGTGGTAGAGGTATTGCTATCCTCTCCTAGTAGTATGCCTGAAAGCCCCCTCCTAAGGGTAGGGGCGATCCACAGTTGCAGAGACTGAGTTGGGTGCAGCTCTTTTCTGTTGTGGCAGGCCTCCCTTTATGTGGCTGAGGCAGATGTAGTTGGGCCAGATGTATTTGAACCACAAAAAGGGGAAGATGTTGCTGGAAAAGCCCTGCACATACGGGTAAAAATATCATGCAGCAACCCAGTCAGGGAGCTGAAATTGTGTTCAGATTTTCCATCTGTACATTGTGCTCCCTCTGCAACTGATTCATTTCCCGAAGTTCTGTCAGGACCTAGCCTATCATGTCTTGGGACTGATGGTAGCCTGGGTGACAGTGAACCCAGTGGCCTCACTTTGCTGGTCCACAGATTTCCTCCCATGAACCTTACCCACACTATCCTGTGCCCGTGACCCAGCGTGCCTCATCCCACTGGTTCCTGGCTGAACTGGAGATAGTGGTGGTGGTATATCAACAGCAGACAGGACTAGGAGGCACATGATTGGTATAAGGTGTAGTATCAGCAGGGTGGGAGGAGTAGGTGTAGACCGAATGAGACTCAGTGTAGCTGTCTTCCCAGACAGACCACATGGACCAGGCTGCTGCTCGTCAGATGGGCTTGCAGGAGTGTAGTCCTCACTGAAGGCTTGATCCTGGTCTAGAGTGGGGGTATCCGTGGTAGATGGTTGTCCACATACTCTAGCTGATAGTCCTATTATGAATTAATAAAAATACAGATTTAAAAAATCTGGATTATACATCTAATTATTTTTAAACAAAAAAAATAAAGCAACCTAAAAGTAAAACATTATGATTGTACCTTACAGTGTTATTATAATAGGTTACACACACAGTTTAAATGACACACAAAACGACTTCAAAAAAGCAAATGAAAAGATGCCCTGAAATGCAATAAGATGATTGGAAAGTATACATAAAATATACCAAACATTTTCACTTATAATGAGCATACAAAATTACATATCTTAAAAACGTTTAGTAAATGAACTTTGCTTTGTGAAACAAATAACATCAATTTAATCAAATAACAGGAATAGGACAACATACAAAATGAAACACGAAAACATTTCAAAACAGCATGATATAGAGATTGATCAATGCATAGCACTTTGAGCAAGATAAAATTGCAATAGTATTTTCACAAAACAAAAACAAGACATCATGGTAGTTGTAGTCATTTCAATTAAACATTAAAAACACTTGCAAATGTTTAAGTTACATATGCCTAGTGAAAATATGCTGTTAAAAAGAGCAGACATTTACAATATAAAAACATATATGCAATATATACAAGAAACATTACATCATGAGAAATGTTATGGACATCGAAATTTGTAATCTTATACTTAACAAAATAAATTCAAACAAACAAACAAACTACTACTATTATAAAGAGAGAACACAAACCTTTGAGCCAGGTAAACTCGGGAACCACAGCGCCAATCCACACACCCGATACATCGTTGAAAATGTCATGGTGTGCAGATGGACATTGGCTATATAAAATCAAAATTAAACGTAAATTTAAAAATGTAACTTAAAAAAAAAAAGTAGTTCCCTGGAAGTAGCGCCGGCCGCGACGTAGCGCTGGCCGCAACATGCGTGATGACGAGGGGGAGCAGCGGACATGAGCGGCGGACAGGCGGGGAGGAGTGGTAACGAGCGGCGAGGAGCGGCGGTGAAGTCAGGAGCGCCGGCTCAGGTAAGGCAAAGGGACACGTAAAATGTCGGGGCGGGAGGGGGCCGGGGACGGGAGGTGGCTCCGGGACACGGACAATGTCGGGGCGGTCGGGGCCGGGCGGGCGGGCAGGGGCCTGGGCGGGCGGTTGGCCCTGAAGCCTTATTGCCCCCGGACAACGTCGGGCGGGCTGCTAGTATATCTATACATATATATATATATGCAGCAACAGTTGCCAAATCACCATCTCCAAAGGACAGCGGACACAAAGTTTATAAGTGCTTAGAATTTGATTGTGCTTTTCCCCGCAACTCCGCCATAACGCGTTTCAAGCCTGACGGCCCTTGATCACATGACACGACTCTGGAGAAGTGTCCGGCTATTTAAAGTGACAGTGCATTTTGAATTACAAGTACGTCATCATAGACATAGTGAAAATATCAGCTGGAATTCGTAATATTTTAAAAACAATAGCGTTTTAAGATACATATATATATATATATATATATGCGCACCACCAGCAGAACTGTAAAATCTGAATGGCTTGGCGCAATCTAGCCAATCAATCAATCAATCAATCAATCAAAGACATTTGTAGAGCGCACTACTTACCCGGAGGGTCTCAAGGCGCTTGGGGGGGGGGGGGGTACTGCTACTGCTCGAACAGCCAGGTCTTGAGCTTCTTCCTGAAGGAGAGGTGGTCTTGGGTCAGGCGCAGGTCGGGAGGGAGGGAGTTCCAGGTCTTGGCGGCCAGGTAGGAGAAGGACCTTCCTCCTGTTGTCGCTCTTCGGATGCGGGGGACGGCGGCGAGGGCGTGGTTGGTCGATCGGAGGTGGCGTTTGGGAGCGTAGAAGTTGAGGCGGTTGTTGAGGTAGCTCGGGCCTTGGTCGTGTAGGGCTTTGTGTGCGTGGGTGAGGAGACGGAAGGTGATTCTCTTGTTGACGGGGAGCCAGTGCAGGTCTCTCAGATGTCCGGAGATGTGGCTGCGTCGGGGGATGTCGAGGATGAGTCTGGCTGAGGCGTTCTGGATCCGCTGGAGTCTCTTCTGGAGCTTGGCGGTGGTTCCGGCGTAGAGGGCGTTGCCGTAGTTCAGACGGCTGGTGAAGAGGGCCTGGGTGACCGTCTTCCTGGTCTCGGTGGGGATCCACCGGAAGATCTTCCGTAGCATGCGCAGGATGTTAAAACAGTACGCGGAGACGGCGTTGACTTGTCTGGTCATGGAGAGGGAGGAGTCCAGGATGAAGCCCAGGTTGCGTGCGTGGTCTGTCGGTTTGGGTGCGGTGCCCAGGGCGGGGGGCCACCAGGAGTCGTCCCAGGCGGAGGGCGAGGAGCCCAGGATGAGGACTTCCGTCTTGTCTGAGTTCAGTTTCAGGCGGCTGGTCGTCCATGATGGAGACAGAGTAATGTTTGCAAGCAGAGAAGTCCGCTGCATCGACAGCGGTGAACTGTTTGTGCAACGGAAAACACTCTCTCAATGCGGATGGCTATTCATCCAGCACACATCTAAATTTGGCAGGCAGGATTCCCTCAGCTTGACGAAGTACTTGTAAACACCTCTCTAAAGGGAAGACAGGAGTCCTGCCAAGATCTGAATCAGGCCCTCAGTCTCTGCCACCCTGGCTCTTCCTCTTCACAAAATTCGAGACATCAGGAAAGAGATTCTCAAGGTCTTGAAGAAGCAATCCCTCACTCTTCGCTGACTTGCCAGACTGGTCAGTCTTCTTGCCTCCTCCAGCCAAGCAGCTTTTCCAGGTCCTCTCAACTATCAGGCCCTTCAATGTCTAAAGATTCATCACTTACAAAAGAGGCTGTCTTTTTCCGACCAAGTCCAATTGACTGGCGAGGTTCATCATTAACTCCACTGATGGCTTGAGCCCATGGATGCATGGAACAGGAAGGCCGTATTTGATCTCGTTCTGGACTAGGTGATTGAATTGGATGCTAGCTGCCTCAGCTTGGATGTTCGATGCGGGGACCTTTCTACAGAGGGCAGATGGTCCAAAGATTAATTCTCCCTTCACAATAATTGTCTAGAGCTTTTAACGGGCTCTTTTGCGATCCGTGCTTTCTCTGGCCATCAGGCCAGCTGTTGTATTCTGTTGAAGACGGACATCTTACTGGGACAATAGTCAATCAGTTAGGGCAAACAAAGTTGCCAAGGATTTCTGTTAATGTTATGTTATGTTACTATAACTTATTAAGCGCAATAAATACCTCAGAGGTGTCTCGGCGCTGGCAATAGTGCCTTTCCCACAACCTGCCAATAGTTGCAATGTATCTTCCAGGCAAACAGAAATCAGTGGCAGATTGGAACTCACATTTCCTGAAGATAACCAGTGAATGTAAACTGAACTCCTCATTATTTTCAAGGATATTGCTGAGGTGGGCTCCGTGTCATATGGATATCTTTGCATCTTGTCTGGCTTCCAGATACCCTTGTTTTTCAGCTGGAGACCAGACCCACTGACAGTTGCCACGGTCGCATTTCTTCAGTTATGAAAGGGTATGAACTATGCCTTCCCATACTTCTCCATGATTGTCAGAGTGGCCCAGAGAGTTCAAAAACCAATGAAAGAATTGATCCTGATACCTCCCCTGTGAAAAACACGGTGTTGGTTTCCCCTCCGCTGGAACCATCTTACGACAACCTGTCCCGATAACTCTCCCACATCTCCCGGATCACCTCTGCTGGACCTTCTTCATCTTTTGGTCAACCATTGTCTTCTCACTTTAGTGGCCTGGAGACTTTCCGGAAACCCAAGCAAATGCCATGACTTTCAGAACAGGCTCTCAACCTCATCGACCAGGCCTGGTCTGATGCAACTCCCAAGAAATATAAGTCGGCTTTGAACAGATGAGTTCACTGGTGCGTGAAACAGGATCTGGTTACTGTGGCAACAGATGTGTCAGTCATATCAAAATCTGGAATCTTTAGCTGCAGAGGATCTCTCATACAGAACTATAGATTCATACAGATCGGTTGTATCTACGGGTCACACTCCTATTACCAACAGACCTGTAGGTGAGCATCCTCTAGTTTCCAAGCTCATGGAAGGCATTGGATTTTCATCTACCCCTCATTCTAAATACTCTTCACTAAGGGATGTTTTAGTAGTTTTGAAATTTCTACAAAATTGGCCAAATAAATCAGTTCTAATCAGAAAACAAATCTCTTCTAAGATGGCCCTTCTAATTTGCTTAGTATCCTGCAAGAGAGTGTCTGATGTCCACTCTCTGGACCTAGCAGAAAGGTTTTACATCCCTGAAGGTGTCTCTTTCATCATCTTTAAAAGAATGAAATCAGCATCTAGGTTTGCTTCATTTCCTGCACTATCTGGGAATCTAAGTTGTGTGTAGTTCATTGTCTTAAACTTTACGAGATAAATACCTCTCCTCTCCAATCCTCCCCATCAGGACAGCTTCCCATTTCCCCAATTCATTCTCACGGACCTGTATTTTGTTCAACTGTGGCTCGGTGGATTCTATCTGAGGCAGGCATTGATGCTTCCATTTTTGATGCACATTGTGGGTCTGATTCAGATCTTGGCGGTACTCCTGCCATCCCTCTGTGACTGTGGTTTCAAGTACTCTATCGTGTTGACGAAGTCCCGCCTCCCATATTTAAATGTGTGCAGACTCTGCTGGCACTATCACCATCAGTCTGGCAGAATTCTGCTGAGCCAATTTAGATGTCCCAGGTGTGCTGGCATTGTCCTGGCAGCAGATTCATGATGTAGTGGGTACTTGGTGGAGTAGAGACTGTTAAGTACAACTTAGTTTCATGTCAATACACATATATGTTGTGTTTGCCACAAAAACATATTTAGGTAATGTGTTATGACCGGGAGACATCCATTACAACGCGGTCTTTACACCGCGATACGTTTACAACATGGCCATTACAACGCAAGTCGTTACAACGACTTTCGCTGGATGGCGCTATACACTGAGTATTAGTATGATTTACTATTCCAACACCTTCCCTACTGTTACGTAGGCTGGAGTTGGAATAGTAAATCATACTATTCCTAAGTCCAGCGCAAGTCGTTTTAACGACCGCGTTGTAATGACTGCGTTGTAAACGTAATGCAGTGTAAAGACCGCGATGTAACGTCATACATTTGTTATGACCGTTTGTGTTACACATAGCATGCCACACATTCAACATACACAAACTGTTAAATGCATACCCATAGGCACCACAAGCATAACACCCCCAAGCAACAAAACAACAAAACAACAATAATGTTTTCAAGTGCCAAAACAGGTGTGTTCCCTCTACCTGGATAAGTAGGAAAATGAACACTACTCCATTACACATTAGAAAAAATGTGCATGTAAGAGCAATGCAAAAGATACATGGTGCTACAGCAATTGTCAATACACATATCATTGTAGGACAATTGTACAAGTAGCTTACCTTAGAAGCCTGGCAACAATGGAGTCATTTGGCATCATGGTGGAGTCGGAGCAGCATAGGAGAGACCTATACGATGGGGTAAAAAACGGAAATGGAAGAGGAAAATAGGAAAAAAGATACATTTTTACCTCATTTCCTTCGATCCCACCAACTCAAAGTAGGAGGTATTCCAGCCACTGTTGCCTCATCGGACAGGCACATCATAATTAGCTCCACAGAATCCTTGGATAGACTCCCGCCCCCAGCTACTTCTGCCTATGGCACCGTCAATGCAAGTGAAGATTCCTGTTGAAGTGTCTGGCGGTCTTTTGCCCATGGTCCAGCCAACATCTAAATAGAGCGGGTGGACTGACATGTCAGCGGGTGGTGAATCCGTTGAAAAAAATCGACCTTTACCGCTAAGATCTAAATCAGGCCTTCTGTCAGAGCAGCTGTGACTTCTAAATCTTTCAATGCAGGAGCACGTTAGGAGGATGTCATAAGCATGGCAGACTGGTCTTCAGAAACTAAGTTCAAGGAGTTCTATTTTCTCTCTTTTTTCTCAAATTGTTGCTAAGCTTTAAACATTCATAATCTGAAGCCTCCAGTCCTGACATAGAATTGAACAAGAATTTTCAATTCTATTAAGGACACGGAGGCGAGGATTATCTCACCCATAAGGTAATCTTTAAAATCTTGATTAATTGATGTTTTCCTTTGACCCTCCCACTTTTGATACTTTCCTAGTTATATGAAGAGTCACTTAATGGTTTTCTCTTTCGTTTTCAGATCAAAAGCAAGGAGTTCAGCCTTAGTGCTTTTTATGCTAGTTTCACCTCGCACCAAGCAGGCGTGATTTATGTGACGTGTCAACTATTTAATAGGACATCTGGACTGTGATTGGTGGTTCTCTATTTGATGTTGGGACTTGTAGTTTTTTCTCCATTGTTTTTGGGTAGTGTATTCATTGGGAACCTGATGTACAAGGTAAACGTACACCTTGTTCAGGAAGGTTTCTGGGTTGATAATTAACCCAAAAAAGTCTGTTGCATTTCTGCTGGCAGGTCTAGCAGGGAGGGGTGGGGCTGAACTCCCACTGCTGGCGCTCACTTGGAATAGTGACCAGTTTCGTTATTTAGGGAAGCAGAATACCCACTCAACGGAAGCCCAATATGCCTTTAATATGGGGAAAACCCCTGAAGCATTAAAAGTGTCAGTCTTTTTCTGGAACAGATTTCTGTTGGTCATGAGACGGGTGGCGCTGGCAAAGACGGTGCTGCTTCCCTGTTGCCTTTTTACTCTGCAAAACTCATTCTGCCGCATCTCGAGTGACACCTTCACCACTCTGACCAGTCTCTTGGTCAATCTGGTTGGGACCAGTAAGCGTAGCATAGTCAAACTTGATCTCCTAAAGCTGGAAATGGAGCAGGGTGGCCTGGGGCTCCCGGATTTACACCTCTATTATATCGCTGGTCTTCTCCAGTATGTGGCGCAGTGGTGCGCAGTTGGCCTGAACATGGAAAAAAAGACTGCTAGCTGGCTGTTGCCCAGAAGCGGACCTCCCTAAGTACCTAATGATGGGTTTGAGGATCCCACAGGCCTGCCCTTTTGTGATCAAACAGGTTACCTGGGAGCGCGTGGTCACTCTTGTGTTGCGTATGGCCCCTTATGCCCGCGCTTCCTGGCATTGATGGTATTGGTGGTGGTATTGGTGGAGGTGGTGGTATTGGTGGTGGTGGTATTGGTGGTGGTATTGGTGGTGGTATTGGTGGTGGTGGTATTGGTGGTGGTGGTGGTATTGGTGGTGGTATTGGTTGTATTGGTGCTGGTGGTATTGATGGGGTGGTATTGGTGGTGGTATTGGAGGTGGTATTGGTGATGGTATTGGTGGTGGTATTGACGGTGGTGGTGGTATTGGTGGAGGTGGTATTCGTGGTGGTGGTGGCATTGGTGGTGTTGTTGTTAATAAAACAGGCTTTTGAAAACAACCTGTTAAGCGGCTTTAATACAGATGACATGTAACACAGATGTGCTGTTGTCAGCTTCAGCTCATTAGCACAGGATTATGTGCTACCTGGAATTCACCTGGAATTCACATGACTTAATCATTTCTAAATCCATTTTACTTTGGGGGTTGAAACAGACATGAGATAATGCTGGGTTAAAGTGAATGAACGGTACAAAAGGGGGTGGTGATGGACGGAGCATCTGAATCAATCAAACACTCACTCCCAGAAACAAGCTTCCGAGGACCGGTTTCTGGCATTCCAGCCGTCTTCAGCCCGGCTTGCTTGAATCCAGTGGCAAAGTGAGCGAGGGACTCACGTCTGAGCAGTGGCGGCTGGTGACATTTGAAAGTGGTAGGGCGTAAAACAATTCCCGTACTGCACTCGGGCCCTCAGTACACGTTGCCGAGTGAGGTCTCGCAAGAGACACCTTAAATACACCGCCTCCCCCGCCCCAGCACTATGGACACACAAAAAATGGCCCCAAACATACTTGCTCCTGCTCAAAGCAGGTAGCAAATGAGTGCGGATTTTGACCCGTTTCCCTCAGAAGAGGTAAATATGAGACGGAGGGTGTCTCCATGTTAATCCCCATTCAGATACATTAGCCACTGCTTTCTCTCGTGAATACCAAAGCTGGAGCTCCCAGCCCGCCCCTCCTCTCAGTCAGGAGGAAGAGGGCTCCACTGACTGCTGGTTCGAGGACCACGCCCACTTCTTTCCCACTTCGCTAGCAGATAGCATCGGCAAAACAAAATACACTAAACATCTCTTCATGCACGGAATATAAAGTACGAAGTGACACGGCGCGCAGGAGAAACAGGGTTATACGACATGAGAACACTGTCACCCCTACAAGCCTCATTTCACGCTCCATGCACGATCGCAACTAGCAACACAGATTGCCCTAACCATTAACCATATCGCTTTGTATAAGGTAAAAGATCGCTTCCAGCTTACTGTCATTAAGGTTACATTTAAAATTAATTTAAATATAACAAACTTACCTTGGCTTCCCGACTCGAGTCCCGAGACTGCTCCCGCCGTCCTGCATTTGAATACCGCCGCTCTCCTCACGGAAGCCTGCAGGCAGCCTCCCTCCCCTCCATGGCAGCCAGCGCTGATTGGTTCGGCTGGCTGCCCTAAATACGTCATTTCTCCGAGTCTGCATCCTGCAGAACGGAGAATGGGAGGAGGCTTGGGGGAGTGGCTTGCCCACTGTTGCTAATACTGTCTGTTTGGACTGCCTCTCAGGCTGTCCAAACAGTCCGTATTCACAACATTGGGCAAGCCACTCCCCCAAGCCACTCCCCCCTGCCCTGAGGCTCGAGTTAGTAACCAGGAAGTTCGCTGATTTCTCGCCGTGCAAGAAGGGCAGGCAGAAACAAATGGTAGTTATAAATAAATAACTACCATTTGTTTCTGCCTTCTTCTCGCACGGCGAGAAATCAGGGGGGGCGGCGCCCAAACGCCCCAATGTAGAAACCGCCACTGCGTCTGAGCATACCCTGCCACACCTATGGCGGCCAAAAGCGGTACAAAAGGGGGTGGTGATGGACGGAGCATCTGAATCAATCAAACACTCATACCCAGTCAAAAGATCTGGGTTTAATCCATCAATAGTTCTTTAGCCCACTCAGCCACCCCAGTTCAGACATGGCAATATGCAAATCAGTCTGACCCTGTGCCTCATGGGAACAGTCCAGCCCGAACTGCCAAACCATGTCTTCCCTGGACCGGAAACAAGCTTCCGAGGACCGGTTTCTGGCATTCCAGCCGTCTTCAGCCCGGCTTGCTTGAATCCAGTGGCAAAGTGAGCAAGGGACTCACGTCTGAGCATACCCTGCCACACTTATGGCTGCCAAAAGCGGTAAAAAAGGGGGTGGTGATGGACGGAGCATCTGAATCAATCAAACACTCACACCCAGTCAAAAGATCTGGGTTTAATCCATCACCGTTCTTTAGCCCACTCAGCCACCCCAGTTCAGACATGGCTATATGCAAATCAGTCTGACCCTGTGCCTCATTGGAACAGTCCAACCCGAACTGCCAAGCCATGTCTTCCTTGGACCGGAAACAAGCTTCCGAGGACCAGTTTCTGGCATTCCAGCCGTTTTCAGCCCGGCTTGCTTGAATCCAGTGGCAAAGTGAGCAAGGGACTCACGTCTGAGCATACCCTGCCACACTTATGGCGGCCAAAAGCGGTACAAAAGGGGGTGGTGATGGACGGAGCATCTGAATCAATCAAACACTCACACCCAGTCAAAAGATCTGGGTTTAATCCATCACCGTTCTTTAGCCCACTAAAGTGAATTAAAGCAGGCACCCGTGTTACTGGGCGGCCGTGCTGCTTAAAAAAACACAAGCGGTTTCAGCTAAAGCAGCGCATGTCCGGCCTGCAGTAAGAGAAACTATTTAAAGTAAATAGTGCTTACAGACTAAATAACAGGTCCCCTGTAACAACTGAAGTAAAAGGGCCAGTCGCCAGGGGAAGGTACAAATGAAGACAAGGCCACACTAAGGAGGGACTAACAAGCCTATTAATGAATCCGAAGGTAGCATTTACGAAACATAATGACACAAGCCAATGAAAAATATGGGAGAGTGGGCGCAGTTTATATCCTATATTCTACTACAGCAGTCACGAAGAGCGAGCAGTGCATGCGCGCAGTCGCTTGTCTTGACCTAAAAAGACAGGACCGCTCCTCCAGCAAATGTCTTGACCTTCGATTGAGAGGGCATTGTTCCTCCAGGTCGCCTGACTGGTCCCTGACTATGTCTAGTCCCGACTATGTAAAGATTTTTAAAAAGAAGTATGTAATCGCCTCAGGGCTGAATTCCCCAAACCAATCCTTCAGGGTAAGGTGGCATACACACTGGAGGTGGATGCGTGGATGGTAAATTTCAAGAAGTTAGCAACAGATCCCAAAAGGGCTGTACAGGTCTTGGAGCTCATGTCAAGACAAACTGCTGGATTAGTCAGGACCCCTCATAAAATCTTAGAAATGGCCTATTGGGCCAAGGAATAAAATATGCCTATCAATCCTTTTCGGTTGATTATAGAGGGCCATGTGCCAATTGGGGAATTTTAATTGCGCTATAGCGATAGAAAGAAAGCGATCTATTCTTATGTGCATAAGTCCTAAATTAACAGAGTTGGTCCCAGCAGAAGGGGGACCAATTGCCGACAGATTGCTCTTCCGTGATCCTTTTGTTAAAGTGTTGACTACGTTTGTTACTACCTTTAAGGTACTTGACAAGGCTCAAATGTTGCTAAAAAGGGTTTTTCACCTAACCTTTTTGCCAGGGAGTTCAATATAGGGGTCAATCTTCAGGTCGTGTGCACTATCAAGGGTCCCAAAGAAGTTATCCGTCAGAACAAAAAGCGCCATGATACCCGTAGGGTGGCAGTTGCGCTATACAAGAACTATATACAATACAATACAATACAACAAAGAGGGTATTGGAACAACAAGGGAGAGGGGATTCCTTCTTCCCATCCAGACGCCACCGGGGCCAATATTCAGAGGTCAAGCCTCAGACAGTGTGGGACCTGCATTCTCTGGAATTTATTATTCCTCCTTTGGAGGTGATTTTGGGGAGCATAGTGAGACAATTTCTGCATAGGTGGCAGGCTATAATACAGGGCTTGTGGGCCCTGAACACAATTCAGAGTTTCAAGCTGGAGTTCTAGGGTACTCCTGTTCAACAATGTTACCCCAGGCCTCTGAGTTTTCCCTTCCAGATCAGCTTTTTATAGATGAGGAGATTCAGAGTCAGTTACACAAAGAGGCTATATCTGAGACAATTCCTCACCCCTGTTTCTACAGTAATGTATTTCTGGTACAAAAGAAAGGTGGCGGTACTAGACTCGTGTTAAACTTGAAAAACGCCAATGCTTGATTCTTTACAGGTGCTTCAAGATGGAGGGAATCCATCTTTTGTAAGATTTACTCATACAAGGCGACTGGATGGTCCGTCTGTACCTAAAAGATGCCTATCTGTCTATTCAAATCTTTGCTCTTCACGGGGTTTTTTTCAGTTTCAATACAGCAATCAATGGATTGTGTATACAGTGGTCCCAGTCAGCTTGTTGTCGGCTCCTTGGTGCTTCACCAAGGTAATGAAATTGGTCATCAGAGCCAGGGAGACCGTCTAATCATTTACCATGGCGACCTCATCAATCTGGGCCAGGAACAAGCCATGGTTCAATTGCATCTCAATTGGGCGATTCATTTACTTCAAGAGTTGGAGTATTTCATCAATGCTCCCAAATCTAATTTGACTCCCTCTCAGATGGTAGAACTCTTAGGTTTTGGTGTAGCTTCTATTCGGGTTCAGCTTCGATTGCTGACCCTGAAAATTCAGACTATCAAGAACGAATTGAGGTCAGCATTGTCCAAACAGACAATGCCATTTAGATTACTGCCTAGAAATGCGGAACTTCTGGCTCCTTCGATTTAAGCAATGTTCCTGGGTCGACTTTATTATCAAGCTCTGCAGCACCTCAAAATACGAAATTTGCAGAGGGGCCTTTCTTATGTGCCCCATCTTGATGTAGTTGCAGGAAGCATCAACAGAACCTTCTTGGTGGATGATTCATATGGAGGTGTGGAATGACAAGGCCGTCTTTGGCAACACACCAGAGGTAAGGATTAAGTTGGTCACCAGTCATTGGAGCAGGTGGGCTCATTGCAGCCCTGTGTCTAAAGGGGACAGATGGTCAAGAAGATGAGTTATCTTTTCACATCAATTACCTGGAGCTCCTAGCTGGCACCTTTGCATTCATGACCATGTCTCCTCAGATAACAAGTTGTTGCCTTCTTGTATGGATGGGCAACATATCGGCTGCGAGGCACATCAACAAACTGGGTTGGACGAGGTCTCACATAATTATGGAGATTGCCAAGGACTTTTGGCATTATTGTGTTCAACACTATGTTTCAGTCATTGCAAATTACCTCCCGGGCCAGAGGAATGTGGCTGTGGATTGGAATGCTAGACACCTGAGTTACATCAGGTACTAGAAACTCCATTTGCTAGTTTTTCATTCACTGATGCAAGTTTGGAGTCCTTGAGAGATCAACCTTGTTGCGTCCAGATTGAACCATCAGTTGGACAGTTTTTTTAGTTGGAAGCTGGACCAATCAGCTCTGGCAACATGGACGTATTTTTGCACGGTAATACAGGAAGTCTGCATTATGCCTTTCCCCTTTTTCAAATGATTGAGAGGGTGGCGACTCGGATGAGGATGCAAGAGGCCGAGGTGGGTCCAGTGACTCCTCTTTGGAGGGTCCAGCTGTGGTTTCCAGGCTTTTTTGGAACTGCTGTACGATCTCCGGATGAGCTGTCTCGTCCTTCCTGATCTCTTGACCAACCAGAGGGGCTTTACATTCTGTTGCTGCAAGCAGATCAGTGGAGACTCATGGCATGGAGGCTTTCAGGAGTCACTGGCAAATGCCAGGGCTTTCAGAGCAAGCTTTATCCTACATCAAACATTTCTGGTCCGCTCACAAGAGACATTCCTCGGCCTGAAAATGATGGGTTAGTTGGTGTCTGGAACAGGGTGTAGAGCCCATGGAGGCTGAATTGTCCTTCGGTCTAAATGTTTTGTGGATTTAGCCACAGGTGGTATGTATGGCCTATAGGCCAGTCAACCAATATAGTTTATCGATTTCAGCAGAACATTCTCCTGTGGAGGGTAAGATGGTGGGCAAACTACCGAAGGTCTGCAAATTATTCTAGGGTATTTGGTTTGCCAACCCTCCTCTTCCCGTTACTCTACATTGTGGGATGTATTGGTGATATTACGATTTTGGACCATTAGCCGGATAATACTGAGTTGCCACGGAAGCAGCTGTCAGGGCTCTAGCTATTCCTTTAAGCATGGTATCTTGCAGGAGAGTTTCCATAAATGTGCTTTGGATCTTACAGGTAGAGTATTTTCTTCAAACTGAGTTATTTTTCAGATTTCTAAATGTACAAAGCCAAATTCTAGGAGCATTCGAAATCCTGCTTTCCCAAATAATCTCAAATTATGTGTGGTTCATTGTGTGAGAACGTATGTGGATGCTACAGGAGTCTGGAGGTCTGTGGTTGATTGCTTTACAAAAACCATTTAAACTGGTTTCCTTGGCCACTCTGGCTGGATGGGTTGATTAGCTGTTGAGTAAAGCAGGCACCGATACTTCTATTTTCGGATCTCACTCCACTAGCGAGTGCAATGCAAGACATTTGCTTTGCGTTCTAGGCTTGAATATATAGGGCGGCGGATTGGATCTGCTTACATGTGTAAGACTTTTTATTACAAACCTGTTGTTGATGTGGCAGCTTTGAACAGGATATTCATAGCCTCCGATCCTGAAATAGAGTAAATGATTTTCTAGTTGTTGCATCAATCATTTTTAATTCTATTAAGGACATGGTAGCAAGGATTATCCCGCCCATGTTCTCTGTGTTACAGATAGGTAATTAATGAGATGTTAATGCAAACATTTTCCTGGCCTATCCATGTTATATTGTAGTTTTTAAAGGGGGCATGGTTTACAGTTGCAAGATTAATTTGTTTCACGGTTTCAGTGTTGTCAAGTGTTGAAGCTTTCGTTCAAGGTGCATGTAGTGGTTCTATTAGTTTTTCTTTTTGGACACTCCTGGTTGAAGTATTTGGATACGGGATTGGTTGATCTGGGTGTTGAGGTTCCAGTTCTACAAGTCTCTTGGAGATGGAGAACCAAGGAGATGCGATTCGCAAACAAAGAGGCAGAAAGACAGTGCTAGCCATATTTGAAAGGTCAACGTGTGAGGTAACACGGTTCTTAGTATAATGGGAAATGTTGTTTTTATTTAAAAGTGTTTTCAATGGGTGCTGTACATTTTCCAGTTAAGAAAGACACGCATCATCCTCACCTCCGTGTCCTTAATAGATTTGAACATTTTAGAGGTGGCACTGTGGTAAGGACGGGGAGTCGGCCGCAGTGGAAGACCGGAAGTGGAGCCTGTCGGGCGGAGACACCCAAGACCGCCCGGAAGTAGCTGACGGTCTAGTTGTTCGCGGGATCATGCAGGCGGGGAAATCGAGGAAGGACAATATAAACACGGCACACACAGAGTCCCGGCGGCGTCTTTAGGAAGCAATTCCATGGTGCCTGGAGGAGGAGGAGGAGCCCAGCAGTGCAGGAGAGGAGCAGCGACCGGAGGAGCCCAGCAGTGCAGGAGAGGAGCAGCGACCGGAGGAGCCCAGCAGTTCAGGAGAGGAGCAGCGACCGGAGGAGCCCAGCAGTCACGGCAGGAAGCAGCGTCTGGAGGAGCCCAGCAGTCATGGCAGGAAGCAGCGTCTGGAGGAGCCCAGCAGTCACGGCAAGGAGCAGCGTCCGGAGGAGCCCAGCAGTCCCGGAGGAGGTGCGGACCAGAACCCAGGAATTTGAATTTTGAATTTAAAATATTTATAGAGCGCTGCGTTCACCATTCAGTTTCTTGGCGCTATGGAGGCAAAATTAGCAGAGGAGAGGCAATAGAAACTGATACAGAGAGAGGGGGCAAATGAGGACAATTTACAGCGGGAAGGCCTGCTTGAATAAAAAGGTTTTGAGGCCTTTACGGATGAGAGAATAGTGCTTGGCCGACCGAAGGTGGTCAGGGAGGGAATTCCAAAAAGTGGGTGCCAAGAATGAAAAGTTGGCCCCTCCCCACTTTTTGCGCTTGTAGCGGGGTACCTGCAGAAGAGATTGGGAGGATGAGCGAAGCTCTCTGGTAGGGACATACTCCCTAATCAAAGAGGTAATGAAGGCGGGAGCTGAGCCCTGGGGTGCCTGGAAGACCATGCAGCCAGTTTTAAAAAGGGATCGCTCCCTGACAGGTAGCCAGTGAAGCGCCTTCAATAACGGGGTTGAGTGGTGGGAGTGGGAAAGGCCGTACACTAGCCGGGCCGCCTGATTTTGAACCAGTTGGAGCTTTCGTAAGCTGTAAGCTGGAATGCCGTTGTACAGGGCATTGGCGTAGTCCAGCCGGGAGATCACTAGGGCGGACATGATCAGTTTAAGTGCCAGGGGAGAAAAGAAACGGTAAACAGTGCGAATAGTGCGAAGAGTGAGAAAGCAAGAAGAGACAACGGAGCTAATTTGTGAGTGTAGGGTAAGATGATTATTCATTTTGATGCCTAAGGTCTTGACTGTGGGAGAGGGAGTGGGAGGGGAACCTAAGGAAGAGGGCCAAAATAAAGAGTTCCAGGACTGGAAGAGCCACCAGTGAGAACCAACTCAGTTTTATCCGGGTTCAGCTTCAGATGGTTGTGGCTCATCCAGTCCCTGATAAAAATCATAATAGTCTGGAAATTGGAAATAGAATAGGAAGAAGAAGAGAGGTTAAAGATGAGCTGGAGGTCATCCGCATAGTTATATACGGTGACCTCCAGCTGCTGGAGTGCAAAGATTAAGGGATAGATATAAAGATTGAACAAAAGAGGGGAGAGAGAAGAACCCTGGGGAACACCACAAGTGACCTTAAGTGGAGTAGCCGAGAAATCCCCCAGCCGGACCGCCTGGGTGCGGTCCCTCAGGAAGGACGATAGCCAAACCAGGGCTGAGCCCCCGATTCCCGCCGCTCTGATACGTGAAAGCAAGATGGAGTGGTCCACCGTATCAAAAGCGGCTGAGAGATCGAGGAGCACCAGGGCCTGGTGTTTGTTTTAGTCCATGCCCTCCCTGAGGTTGTCCAGGACCGACACCACGACGGACTCAGTAGAGTGCCTAGGCCGGAAACCCGCCTTACGAGGCGCCAGGCCCCCAGTTGCTTCTACATGGGCGCAGAGTACCGAGGTTACATGGCGCTCAAGCACCTTGCCCAAGTAGGGCAACAGTGAGATAGGGCGATAGATGACTGGGGCGGACGGATCTGCACCAGGCTTCTTCAAAATAGGCACTGTAGTAGCAGATTTGAGTGCTGGAATCACAACCCCCTGAGCAAGGGAACTGTTGAGAAAAGTGATCGGGGGCTGGGTGCAGACAGAGTAAATCTGTTGAAGAATACGAGCCGGGCAGATGTCTGCCGGGGACCCTGACTTGACCTTAGGTAATATTTCCAGGAATGCTTCTTCGGTGAGAGGAGGAATCGAAAAGAGACAGCGCTGGACAGTAGGAGAAAGAGGTTCAGGAAGGACAGGAAGGGAGAACACGCCCCGGGTCCAGACGCCACGGCCCTGTGGATGGGCCGTGGCCCAAGGCAAGTACCATTAAGGGGTGCCTTCCAGTGGGGGTGGTGGGGGGTGTTAACTGGGTGATTCACGCCGGCCTCCTTCCCACACACTCCCTACCTTTCCTTGTATCCCCACTATCTATGGTGACGGTAGCACGTAGCATTTTTAGGAGAAGAGCAGTTTGACTAATCCCGACCCCTTTTTCTTTTTCCTTCCGGGGAGAGCCAACAGGGAACAGACCAACGCCAGGAAGACGGTATCCCAGGAGCAGACCAGCCATCCCGGAAATCGTCTGACGCATCACCTGTTCTTGTACATAGTTGTCTTTTCATGAACTGTAAATTCAGAAAGAGAGTGGTCCTTAACCAAAAAAAGAACAAACGTTCCCAATAAATATGCTCCAAACTAATATCCCGCATGACCAGTGACTCATTGTAATGACCACTTGGACATTCTTACAAAGTGTTGTCAGATGTGGGATACCGCACGCCCACCATAACGCGACTAGCTATGACACAGCCCATACAATTGGACGACATGGTCACTCAGCTGGCCGAAGGGCAAAGGCACCTCCAGTTGGTGCTCGAACAACAAATACAGGAAGCCCGACTAGGGAGGGAAGCCTTACAGGATGCCCTAAAGGAACAAGCTGCCAGAACAGCAACCAATCAACAAGTCCAAGACACAGCCGTCTTGAGACTCACCAATGCGGTTGTCAATGCCCGGGTCCACCCAACCGTTCCTGGGACGGTACAGAAATATAGAGAAGGGAAGGACCCTGATTATTTTTTTTTAAACTTCGAGAGGGTAGCATCCAAAGCAGCCTGGCCCAAGGAGAGATGGGGCCAGTACATAGCCCCACTGCTCTCGGGGGAATTGCAGGCGGCATATCAAGCCGCCAACCCAACAGGAACAACCGCCTATGACGACCTGAAAAAGGCGATATTGGAGAGACTGGGGTTCGACCAAGAATATTATCGCCTGAAGTTTAGAAAGGAGAAATGGGCTGCAGGAGACAATCCCCGGGCCTTGTACTACAGGATACGGGATATGTGGAACAGATGGCTAACCCCTCACATATCCACCGTGGGAGAGGTGGTAGAAAAGGTTTACCTGGAGCAGTACCTGGAAGCATTACCGCCTTCCACCCGCTCATGGGTGAAACAGCATCCTAACCTGGACACGTCCTCCGCAGTGGACATAGAATGTGCCTACCATAGATCCCCTGATTTCAGGGTAGGCAGTCTCAGCTTTCGTCCTCTTGCTGGGCGGTTCTGAAACTGCAGTAGCCCATCTCGTTGTTGTCTGCAAGGGAAAGAGGGAGAGCGGTACAAGATGTCTGAGAAAAGAGGAAGTCATTTTTTTCCTTACGCCTTTCCCTTCTGCTTTTCCTGTCCCTAGGGGTTGGGTGTCCAGCTTTCCCTTCCTTCCTCCCAGACCCCTTCCTATACCCAGCCCAGGTTCTCGGCCAAAACCGACCCAAAACCATTAATTCCCCCTCGTCCTGTCCCAAGACCGACCTTGACCCCTCTTAACTCTAGTGGACAAACCCCACAATGTTTCCATTGTGCAGAGTGGGGGCATATAGCCAGATACTGCCCACAGAAGCACCCACCCGCTGAACCTATGGAGGTGGGCTATTCACGAGGCAGGATATTCCTCACTAAGGACGGACCACAGCGGTATAAGACCGAAGTCTACCTAAATGGAGAAAAAAAAAAGCCTTACTGGACACCGGGTGCCATGTCACCATGATAGACGGGTCCCTATTTAAGGTCCCAACTCCACTGGGCTCAAAACAAGTGAGAGTAACCTGTGTTCACGGAGATACGAAGTCCTACCCGGTAACCGAGGTTCTGTTGGACGTCGACAACAATCCTCACCTTAAGAGAGTAGGGGTGATTCCGTCCCTCCCGGAGGCTGTGATCATAGGGACCGATCACCCTAAATTCGATGAGTATCTGGAGAAAAATAAAAGGAAAGTACAGGCATGGCTTCAGGAGGCCCCTTTTTCCTCGACAGACCTAGAACACCCAACCCCTAGGGACAGGAAAAGCAGAAGGGAAAGGCGTAAGGAAAAAAATGACTTCCTCTTTTCTCAGACATCTTGTACCGCTCTCCCTCTTCCCCTTGCAGACAACAACGAGATGGGCTACTGCAGTTTCAGAACCGCCCAGCAAGAGGACGAGTCCCTCACACATGCCTGGGAACACGTCCAAGAGCAGACACCAGAACAGGTAGGACCATTCTTTCTTATGGAAAAGGGACTGTTGTACAGGGCTGAGCGGAAATCTACGGAAGTTAAAAAATAATTAGTCGTACCAACCCTTTACCGGGAAAGAGTCCTTCTGCTAGCACACAACAAAATGGAAGGGGGTCACTATGGGAAGGAGAACACCCTCAAATATCTGTTAGAACGGTTCTACTGGCCAGGAGTGTACAAAGATGTAGCCAAACATTGTGCTGCTTGTGTGAGATGCCAATATTCTAATCCAGGTGGGGTCCCAAAAGCCCCCTTACAACCCTTACCCATAAACCTGATTTTTTGTTTCTCTCAGAGACTTGGCTTAATGAGGGTTCCCTACCTGATATTTTAGCTGCAGTTCCCTCGAACTACTACATTCTGCATGTCGACAGACCAGCCGGTAAAAGAGGCGGAGGGGTCGCTGCGATTATTCGCAGCACCCATAAAGTCTCTTCTTTACCATCCTTCAACATAATAGGAACAGACAACCTGATTTTTAAATTGGACACTAACACTGGATCACTACTTCTGATCCTCATATATCGCCCCCCTCAAAATATGCCCTCTTTCACGGCATCCCTAGCAGAACAACTTGCCCCCCTGATAATTTCCCATAATAAAATCGTGCTGCTGGGAGATTTCAACCTTTGGTTGGACTCTGCTGAGTCTGACTCTCAGGCAGCTACGCTGAAAGAAACCCTCCTGGACATGAACCTCATCCAACATATTCACCTTCCAACTCATGATAAAGGGCATAGCCTAGATCAAATTTGGTCTCAAAACATTTCCCTGGCTATTAAGTCCATCACGCCCTGCATTTGGTCGGATCATTTTCTGATCAACTTCACTATGACCACTGAGAGAAGTAGAAATCCCCTGCCCAAGCTAGGAGGAAAAACTAGAATGTGGAAGAATGTTGATATCCCCGCTTTTATTGGATCCTTAACCTCCTCCCTTCCCTCACTTGATCAGGACATCGAAGAAATGGAAGAATCCTTCTCAGGGTGGCTACTCCAGGCAGCGGATGCCCCCTGTACCAACTTTCCCCGCTCTCGCCCCAATGACGCTCATAGGTGGTTTACACCTCTTTTGAAAACCCTTAAACTCGAAATCCGTCAATTGGAGCGAAAGTGGCGAATAGCCTATTTAGAACAAGATAGGGCTAACTATTGCAAGGCTCGTAAGGACTACCAAAAGCTTATTTTAAAACACAAAACCGACTATTTTTCGGAAAAAATTCTCAAGGCTCATAACAAATCTAGAGAATTGTTCAATATTGTGGAAGATCTCAGCACCAGTGACAGAACCTCTCTTCCGACAGTCCCCACTCAGGAACTTTGCAATTCACTAAACTCCTTTTTCTTCGATAAAATCTGTACCATTAAACAAAATATTCCTACCACACAGCCTCCCCTTTTTTTTGCAGACACCTTTTATAACTCTGCTACCCTGGACTCCTATCCCCCTATTGAAAGTGCCAACCTATCCAAACTTCTTACTAAGGTTAAATCCGGTTCCCCTGAGGACATCTGCCCCCCTCACATTCTGAAAGAAGTGGGTACCAGCATCCCCGGGGGCCTACTTTTCTTGCTGAACGGATCACTTACTCAGGGTAAAGTCCCAAATAACTTTAAAAAAGCCCTCCTTATCCCCCTTATAAAAAAGGCAGGAGCCAACCCGCTAGATCCGCTCAATTACAGACCTATATCTCTGTTGCCATATTGTGCCAAACTTCTGGAGTCTCATGTTTGTGACAGCATCTCCACATTTCTGGAAAAATCAGAGTATCTTGCACCTAATCAGGCTGGTTTCCGCCCTTGCCATTCTACTGAGGCGGTCATTCTCTCGGTGCAGAATACTCTGAGGCAGAATGCGGATGAAGGGATCCATCAGGCTCTGGTGCTACTGGACCTCTCTGCTGCGTTCGACACGGTCGACTATACCATCTTGGTCGACCGTGTCGAGCAGGCAGGCCTCATGGGCCCTGCGCTGAGCTGGATCCATTCATTCATCACTGACCGAACTCAATCGGTCAGACTGGGCTCCTTCACGGCTCCTACCATATCTACCATCTGTGGAGTACCTCAAGGCTCCTCGTTATCTCCCCTGCTTTTTAATTTGTACCTACGCCCTCTTTTATACTCCCTCAGGAATGCAAAGGTAACCATCTTCAATTATGCTGATGATTTGCAGCTCATCTTTCCTTTGAACACCAAGGACTCTGTGGTAGAATTTCAAAACACCATGTCCCACATTCTGAGCTGGATGAGCTGCAATCATTTGAAACTTAACCCAGGCAAGACCGAACTGGTCTTGCCTGGACAGAGCACACTCAGTTGGAATCCCAGTTTCTGGCCCTCCTGCATGGGCGCCCCCCCATCCAAGTCATCCTCGGTTAAGAGCCTTGGCATCTTTATCAGCGAGGATCTCTCCCTGAAAAAACAGGTTGGAGCAGTTGTGTCTTCCAGCTTTTTTCAGTTGAAGAAAATAAAAAAAATTGCCTGCTTCTTCTCCTCAGCTGCCCTCACTCAGATCGTCATCTCCCTGGTTTTGTCCAGATTGGACTTTTCCAACAGTCTATACCTTGGGCTCCAAACTGGAGAGCTTAAACGCCTCCAGCTGGTTCAAAACCAGGCAGCCAGACTTCTTTTGAACATCCCCAGGAGGCAATCAGTCAGACCTGGCCTGAAACAGCTTCACTGGCTGCCGGTTGAGCAACGCGTGGCCTTCAAAGCCGGGTGCATCCTATTTAAGTCTTTACATGACACTGGTCCCCTATTCATTAGAGACTTATTTAAAAGATACAGCCCCTCCCGCAACCTCCGGTCTACCCATAAATCCCTCCTGACTGATCCTCCGTATAAGAAGAAGCGTCTCGGAGGCAGCTGCTTTGACCACCTTGCAGCTGCCTTCTGGAACTCTCTTCCCCTTCTTCTAAAACTTAGTGATAACATCCTCAGCTTTAGACACTCCCTGAAGACCTGGCTCTTCTCTCAGGCGCATCACTGAGCTGCTTCATCTCCACCAATTGACGGTCGCGCCTTGTTCCTCCCTACAGCGCCATGAAGCCCCCGGGCGTACGAGCGCTTAATAAATGCCAAATAACATTAACATTAACATTAACATTGATGTTCCTTTTAAGACAGTCGGAATGGAACTGGTTGGACCCTTGACTCCTTCCGCTAGAGGTCACCGCTATATCTTGATCATCGTTGACTACGCTAGGCGATACCCAGAAGCCTTCCCCTTGTCAAGTATGACCACACTGGCAGTAGCCCAAGCCATGATCACCCTTTTCGCAAGAGTCGGTTTTCCCTCTGAGATTCTAACGGACCAGGGGACCCTGTTTGTCTCACGAATGATGGGCCAGATCTTTTTTTTTTTTATTTCAAATCGTTTTTATTGAAGTAAGAAAACAAAAGTAAAAGACATTACAGTAAATCTTCCATCATAAGTGAGTTGATACAGATATTGTCAGACCAGTACAGAAACTACAAATGATAAAAATAAAGAGAAAATCACTCTTGCTTATCGCATAGTTATAGAGTAACATGTCAAACACTCGATTTGTGGATGTAGGGTATAGCTCCAACATATGGACGAAGGTGCACACTCATATATTGAAGGTACTCTCATAAGGTCGTATTGCTTCAAGGCGGCTCAAAATGAAGGGAAGATTTGTCTAATGATTTCCATAACTTCCTATTGGATGGACACCACGTAGAAGACTGTAATGCTTGATTAGTAGCACCTCTTAAGAAAGACAGCCATTCCTGCCAGATCTTGAAATTCACTTCCTTAGCACATTTCCACTTGCATAAAACAACCTTACAAGCCAATGTTAACATTAGGTCCAAAAGCTGGCGATCTTGCTCATTTGCCAGTCGTGGTTCCAGCCCCCCTAGAATGACATATACAAATTCCTTCATAGGTTTTATCTTAAAGACGTGATGAATGCATACAAATATTTTCTCCCAGTAGTCTCTCAGTAAGGGACAGTTGAATAACATGTGAGGAAGATCACCAGTCCCTGATTGGCAATTCCAGCATTCCGGAGAGTCACGTAATTTACATTTAAATAGCTTTTCCGGAGTCCAGAACGACCTATTCAAGAGCATATACTTCGTCTGGAATAGGATGGGTGATACTTTGTGGGCAAGTGCTGACTTATGAATCAATTCCCAGTCAAACTCTATTCCTGTGGAATTCGGTTCTGCTTCCCATTTTGCTTCCACAGTTTTGTGGGATTTACTGGGCAACGGTAGCAACAGTTTATACACCTTGGAAACGAAGTGACCTGTGTGCATAATGCGGGGGAGATGTGTAATCAGCCATGGAGTGTAGGGTGAGAAGTTACGGCTAGTCAGTGTCGCCTTAACTTTTAGGAAATTATAAAAGTCTATCGGGGGTAGGTCAAACTTCAGCTGTAAGCTTGAAAACGGGATCGGGTCGCTTTTGTCATACAGATCTCCGGCTAGATTAATACCCTTTCCGGACCATGACTCCCAGAAGAGTTCCACACCCGCGTGTTTAAGGTAGGGGTTTCTCCATAGTGACATATATGATGATTTAGAAAATGTCAATTTGGTTTTGTGCGTTTGGTCAAGTCTAAGTAGGGCCCTTCTGGTATTTAACATTATATATCTGGAGTGAGGCAGGTGCGACAGATCCATGGTGATTAAGGACTCAAGGGGAGCGTGGCCCACTATTGACCTCTCAATGTCAATCCACACAGGAGTGTAATTTGGTGATGTTATTAACCATTGAGCACCTTGCTTACAAAGAAAGGCTGTCTGGTAGTTCCTGAAAGAGGGCAGACCCAGGCCGCCTTTATCTTTCGCTAGTTGTAGCTTCTTTAGAGATATCCTGGCTTTCTTGCCCCGCCACAGGAAGTTACCAAACAGCTGGTCTATTTTTGAGACAAAATTATTAGAGAATGTCATAGGGAGCATACTGGCCAGGTAGTTAACTAAGGGAGTCGACATCATTTTGAGAGTTTCAGCCCTGCCCCACCAAGAGAGAAATTTTGGGGACCAACTTTCTAGAAGAGTAGATATTTTTTTCAGGGTCAATTCTTCATTTATTTTTAGAGTGGAGACTAAGTCTTTATCGAAGTCCAGCCCCAGGTACTTAAAGCATTTGGGCTGCCATGTAAGACCAGAGTCCCCTAAGATCCCCTTGTCACCTATATTGTTCAGCAGTTTGACCTCCGTCTTGTCTTTATTGAGCTTGTAGCCCGATACTTTAGAGAAATCTTCAATGTCCGACATGAGGGCAGACACTGCCTCCTCCGCCCTTTCAGAAAGGACAAGCACATCATCTGCATACGCTGTCAATTTGACCGTGCAGTCTCCAAACGGTATACCTGCAATTTTAGGATCTTCCCTTATATGGTGTAAGAACGGTTCAATTGCCAATGAAAATAACGAGGGCGACAAAGGGCACCCCTGCCTCGTACCTTGTTTTAAGCAAAACGAGGATGAAAACGAACCACCCGCCCTGACTCTTGCCGAGGGGCAGCAATAAAGGGACATTACTAGCCGTGTAAATGTTTCCCCCAAGTTAAATTTATTGAGGACTGCTTCGAGAAAGGCCCAATCAACCTTATCGAAGGCTTTTTCGGCATCTAACGTTATTGCCACTGTAGGGGTATCTAGAAGTTTAGCTTTTTCCAACACATGCGCTAAAATCCGTGTGTTATCACTGGACAACCTATGCTTAAGAAAGCCCGCTTGAGACGGATGGACTAGTTGTGGGAGCACCTTTTGAAGACGTGCAGAAAGTATCATTGCTAGGATCTTACAGTCAATATTAATTAGTGAAATTGGCCTGTAATTTTTAGGGAGCGATGGGTCTTTCCCTTCTTTAGGAAGTACTGCAATTGTTGCCTCTGCCAGAGTACCTCTTACTTCTCCAGAGCTATTTATTTCTTGGAATAGGTTTAACAAGGGCCAAGTTAATATAGTGGGGAATGTTTTATAGAATTTTGCTGTAAAGCCATCCGGGCCTGGTGCCTTCCCTGATTTCAACTTTTTAATCGCACTTTCCACTTCTTGAGCTTTAATCGGGCCATTTAGACCAACCTGATCCTCATCAGAGAGCCGTGGAAGATCACACTCATCCAGATAATTCTTAATCTTATCTTCTTCCACCTTTGCATTTTTTGCGTAAAGGTCTTCGTAGAACACCCTAAATACCTCAGCTATCTTGTCTGGCTCAGAGTGTGAGTTCCCAGAGGCGTCTTTAAGGATGTTAATACAATTCTTTTGTACTTTAAATTTCAAATATGAAGCAAGACTTTTCCCCGCTTTATTGGATTCACAAATTTTAAATCTCCGTCCTTTGTCAAGCCAAACTCCCGCCCTTTCACTTATTAATTTGTTGTGCTCATATTTTTTATTTGCCAAAGCATAGAGAGTCATATCGTCTCTAGTCCTTAGATGCTTACTTTCAAGATCTACAATCTCACTTTCCAGAGATTCCAACTTTGCGTTGTAATTCCTGTTCATGGCAGACCTAATCTTGATACATACTCCCCGTATTGTACTTTTCATGGCATCCCATCTAATAAGATCAGATGTGTCCCCTTCTTTATTAATTTGCAGGTAAGAGACAATCGCAGCCTGTATCGCAGATCTATGTTGAGCATCGCTTAATATCTCGTCATTCAGGCGCCAAGATGTCTGGCGAGGAGAGGATTTGGCATTTGCGATAGACAGGGAAATACAAGAGTGATCCGACATCACACGAGGCTCTATGGTGGTAGATTCTATTCTGGGTACCCCGTTCTGTGTTATAAGGATGTAGTCGATCCTGGAGTACGAATCATGTGGTGTAGAATAAAAAGTATAATCCCTCCCTGTAGGGTTCTGGAGCCTCCATGCATCCACTAAATGAAAGCGCTCACACAGATTAATGAAGGCTTTATGAGATTTGCTTGGTTTGAAGGGGCAGTGGGAGTCCCTATCTAGCGTTGCGTCCTTTGGAAGATTGAAGTCACCACCCACTATGTGAATAGCGCTATCTGGGACATTTTCCATATGTTTATTTAGATCTTCCCAAAACTTGAGGTCACTGGCGTTGGGAGCATATATGTTCGTAACATAAAATTCCGTATTGTCCTTACTTAGTTTGGCCGTAACCCACCTCCCGTCTACACTGGCCTCGGAAGATAAAACCTCCACCTTTGATTTCTTCGCAACAAGTATCAACACACCATTCTTTTTATGTACAGATTCAGCCCCCACAACCTCACTGTAAAACTTATTCCTCAGGTGGAAAAACAGCTTAGCCTCCAGCTTTGTCTCCTGTAGCAATACAATATCACCTTTTAACCTACGCACATAGTCTAAGATTTTTTGTCTTTTGATCGGCTGGTTCAACCCTTTAACATTAAGAGATAGTATCTTCATTGTGTCCATATTGCAAACTCCCATTGGAGTATTCACAGTGTTATGTGTGAACAGTTAAGGGATGTTTCATTCGGAGAAAGACATTCATCACACCCGACCAACTGCAGTATGTTAATCTCTCACCTCCCCAGAACACAGAAAGGACATATGAGTGAACATAGGGTCTATAACCCTCACCACCATCAAGTGTCAGTGCAATAGCGAAAATGCAAGCAAGAAGCAGAAGAAGAATCAAAAATAAAAGACATTTAACACATACCCGAACCCCCAATCCCCTCAACCCTCCACCCTCCCCACCCCACCTGTATATAGTAGGCATGGTGATTTGGAGAGAGAACGCGATGCAGCCTCCCCGTGCCTAAACATATCAATAATAGTTTGGAGCATACGAATCTATGGACATTCACTGCAATCTCGTAAATTGTTACTAACTATTGTAACTACCATAAACCATACATCTAATAACCTAGTACGTAAGATGTAATTCAAAAACTATAAGGGAAAAGGACAAGCGAAACATGGCATTTCCCCAGTTTGAGTGAGTAACAGAATCAGCCGTATTACCAACTGGTAAAGGTATAGGGTTATGTAATGTGACATGCGAAAATGTATTAAACGTATTAACTCAAGATGCAAGTATACAAATGTGAAGACATGGATTCCATAATCAAAAGCCTTAAACCTGGGCCTTAACCTGGACCCTCAAAAGTACCACATTTGTGCGACCCTCAAAAGTACCACATTTGTGTGACACAAGAGCCTGAACATATTCTCTGTTTTGCTTAACAACCAGGAATAGGAAACCATCGGAAGATGCGTGCAACCTGATGACCCTCATTTATAGCCTGAGGCTGAAGCTTGATCAGCGGAACTTTCAGGATTGCTCGTCTCCATATCCAAGTCTTCAGGGCCATCCAGCATACGTTTCAATTTCAGTGGATCTGAAAAAATGTGCGGAGAGCCCTGAATAATCACTCGATACCTCGCCGGACCAGCAAATCCATATTGGAAGCCCCTTTTCTTCAGCTGCGGTCGGAGCGCCAAGAATGCCTTCCTGACGTCAACCGTCTCTTTACTATAGTCCTGAGATATATAGACCTTAGCAGATTTCCACAAAATGTGATTGTTTTTACGCATAAAGTTAAGAATCTGTTCTACATGCTGGTACCGGAGCGGTTTACAAACAATAGCTCTGGGACCTTTTTGATCCTTAGATATCCTGGCCGGAACTCTATGGGCTCTATCAAATTCAAGCGGGTGTAGAAAAGTCATGTTAGTAGCTTGGGTAAACCAGGACTCAAGAAAGGCCACGCAGCTCCCTAGTTGATCCTCTGAACATTCCGGAATACCAAAAATGCGTAGATTCCCCCTTCTATTTCTGTCTTCCAATTCAGCGAGCTTCCGTGTCGTTTGATCCGCCGCAATGCATAAGCGTTTTACAGCGTTGCAGGTCTTGACTTCCATATCCTCGAGTCTGCTAATCCTCGTTTCTGCCTCTAATAGTTTTGCGTTGGTGTCGCGGTTATCTTGTCTGATCGCTGCTACCTCTTCTTTTGTAGCTTTCGCCAGATCTCTGACCTCATCAAGTCTGTTAAGTATCAAGTCAATCGGATCCGGGTTATCCTTCCTTCCTTTGCCAGGTGAGGGCTGATCAGACTTAAGCCTTTTTAGGCTTTTTGCTAGCTCTTTATCTGACATGATCGCTGGTGGCGTAGATTGGCTGATCCTGACACCAGCAAAGAACAATGACGAATCAGGGCCACCCAGTAGCCGAAGCAATAATCAACCTATTTGTCCGTTTCTGTTCGGGATCGGGTACTGTGATGCAATGTGCGCTTCCTCACCACATGGCAGAAGCCTGCGTCGCCATTTTGAAAGCCACCTCGTGTACCACTCTCAAGTAAAACCTGCCTCAGTAGGACCACCTTGTCAGCCAGCTTATGCCACAACCTCAAATAGTAGCGCGTAATAGGGACCAGTTCAGAAGCCTGCATCCAAGTCTTCAATGTAATTCTTTTTCCCTTTTCCTTGTTTACTGATGTAAAACATGTATCAGTAGCGGTTCAAAAAGCCCCACGCATTGTGTTCTACACATTTGTCCAGCACACAGCATTCATATAAATACCTTTGCCAGCCCCTGGTTTTGCACATAGCTTATCTGTTCATTATAAGACATCAAGTGTCGCTTTATTCGCATTTATCCAGTACCCTGCCATCATTAATTTGAGCAGTCGAAAACCATGACCTGCTTTCACACGTAAGCTCGTAGCAAAGCTTCAAAATTCGAAATGCGCAGATTCTTGCAAAACGTTAGTCCGCCATTTTGTGTGAGCGCGAGTGCGAGCGGTGGTCACCTCCTGGGCTGCTTCTTTTATACCCCAAGCGCTGGCATTACTCACGGTTTCCTTGTTGCGTGTCCTTGCGCTTATTTCAAATTCCGGACCGCCACCGGAGACCTCAGAAGTCCGCCCTCACAACGAGCGGGATCCCCGCCTTTCGTTTGCCGGCATCCCGGGCGGTCACACAGTCCTTCCTCCGCCGTAGTTCACTGGAGCCCGGCAGCAACCGGAGCGGAACTACGGAGCAGCCAAAACCCGACTTTCCCTTCGCGGAACTCGCCGATCAAGCCCTCAATGTGGTCCTCTCACATTCCGGCATCTGATTCTTCCGTCGTTGTTGGTACTGCAGTGGTATTACGCGCTCCAGATCTGGATCACGGCCGCAGCACGGGCAGATAGACTCACAGAGCCGCCATCTCTCTCGGCGTCCAAACCACGCCCCCATGATGGGCCAGATCTGTGACATATTGGGGATTCATAAAATATGCACTTCGGTCTATCATCCACAGACGGACGGTCTTGTGGAAAGATACAATAAGACCATCAAGAATCTACTCCGCAAGGCCGTCTCCGAGACATGGGGGGACTGGGACCAAAAGCTACCTCTGGTTCTTTTTGCTCTACGGACCCATGAACAGAGGTCTACAGGATTTTCTCCCTTCGAATTATTGTTCGGGAGAAAGCCAAGAACACTGCTCGACATGGCAGCAGAACAGTGGGAGCAAGAAGATGAGGAGGGGAAACCCCTATTAAAATATACCACAGACCTTAGGTCGTCCCTGACAGATTTCTGGGGAATAGTACACAATAACATGCAAGAGGCACAAGAAACCCAAAAGAAATACTATAATAACAACAGCAAGCTCAGAGAGTTCCAACCAGGCGACCGGGTCCTTATTTTGCTTCCCTCCTCGGAGGAATAACTCTTGATGAAATGGCAGGGACCGTACACTATAGAGAAAAGAGTGACTCCAGTCACTTATAGCGTGTTCCTATCACACCATAACAAAGGAAAACAGATATACCATGTCAATCTGTTGAAAGAGTGGAGAGACCAAACCTCCTTAGGGGTAACAAACATGGTCCTATTGGCCTGTTCCTACCCTCCTATAGACATTCCCTCTTCCCCAGTACAGGAACACTCTGACCACCCAGTCCCTACAGGGACAGTGTAGACAGACCCCCAGAAAACTCAAGTCGAAGCCCTTCTAACGTCTTTTCCTGGCTTGTTTTCCACTCGCCCAGGTTTAAACTCCCTGGTCCAACATAAAATCACACCCTTAATCCCCGACATTGTAAAACTGAAACCATACAGGATCCCAGAAGCGCGCCGAGGGGCCGTAGAGAAGGAAGTATCCGACATGTTACAAGCAGGGATCATAGAACTGTCCCAAAGCAACTGGTGTTCTCCAGTGGTTTTAGTGCCAAAACCAGACGGAAGCATACAATTCTGTATTGATTTCAGACAAGTAAACAACATCACGAAATTCGACACCTATCCCATGCCACGAATCGACGAAATGGTAGAGCGCCTGGGACAAGCGCGTTTTCTGTCAACCCTTGACTTAACGAAAGGGTATTGGCAAATCCCGCTGGCACCCTGTTCCAGGGAAAAAACTGTGTTTGCCACCCCTTCAGGCCTGTACCAGTTTAGGGTACTTCCCTTTGGGCTGCATGGGGCACCAGCAACTTTTCAGTGGTTGATGGACCGCCTCCTTAAACCGTATCAATCAATTGGCAGCAGCTTATCTAGATGATATTGTGGTGTTTAGTCAGACATGGGAAGAACACCTGGAACACCTAAAGGCCATCTTCACAGAGATACAGAAAGCAGCTATAACCATCAACCCAAAAAAATCTCTGTTAGGCACTAATGAGATCCAGTAACTTGGCTACACCATTAGCGAGGGGTGTCTGAAACCAAAGATCAACAAGGGAGAAGCCATACAGGCGGTTCCCAGGCCAACCACGAAAAAGGAGGTTTGCTCCTTTTTGGGTTTCATAGGGTACTATAGGCGGTTTATCCCAAATTTTTCATCCATCGCTAGCCCTCTTACTGACCTGTTATCCAATGGTCGCCCTACAAACATCCACACATGGACCTCAGACCAGGAAGACAGTTTTCAGGCCCTCAAGCACTCTGTTTGCACAGCCCCCTGTGCTACAGTGTCCAGACTTCAAGCGACCGTTTGTATGACAGACGGATGCCTCAGGCCATGGCTTAGGAGCCGTATTGTTCCAACCCGACAATCAGACGAGGTTAGACCACTTTTATTTATCAGTTGGAAGTTGCTCCCACGGGAGGTACACTACTCAACAGTCGAAAAAGAATGTCTGGCAATAAAATGGGCCAGAGAATCCTTACAGTATTACCTGTTGGGCCGACAGCTCCTTGTCCACACCGACCACGCTCCCCTGACCTGGCTTTCTAGACACAAAGACACAAATGCTCGCATCCTTAGGTGGTTCCTCGCTCTGCAACCTTTCTCGTTTCAGACTATTCATGTTCCAGGAGTGAAGCAGATCTGTGCGGACAACCTGTCCCGGTACCCTTCTCACGAATGGCCCCACCGTCCATTCCTATGGGGGAGGATCTGTGGTAAGGACGGGGAGTCCGCCGCGGTTGAAGACCAGAAGTGGAGCCTGTCGGGGAGAGACACCCAAGACTGACGGTCTAGTTGTTCGCGGGATCATGCAGGCGGGGAAATCGAGGAAGGACAATAAAAACACGAAACACACAGAGTCCCGGCGGCGTCTTCAGGAAGCGATTCCATGGTGCCCGGAGGAGGAGGAGGAGCCCAGCAGTGCAGGAGAGGAGCAGCGAGCGGAGGAGCCCAGCAGTGCAGGAGAGGAGCAGCGACCGGAGGAGCACAGCAGTTCAGGAGAGGAGCAGCGACCAGAGGAGCCCAGCAGTTCAGAAGAGGAGCAGCGACTGGAGGAGCCCAGCAGTCCCGGCAGGAAGCAGCGTCTAGAGGAGCCCAGCAGTCACGGCAGGAAGCAGCGTCTGGAGGAGCCCAGCAGTCACGGCAGGAAGCAGCGTCTGGAGGAGCCCAGCAGTAACGGCAAGGAGCAGCGTCCGGAGGAGCCCAGTAGTCCCGGAGGAGGTGCGGACCAGAACCCGTGGGAGTACACCCTAAGATTGTACAAGGCGCTCACGCCCGGCGGTCCCAGGAAGGGAGAAAACGCCCCGGGTCCGGACGCCACAGCCCTGTGGATGGGCCGCGGCCCAAGGCAAGTACCATTAAAGGGTGCCTTCCAGTGGGGGTGGTGGGGGTGTTAACTGGGTGATTCACGCCGGCCTCCTTCCCACACACTCCCTACCTTTCCTTGTATCCCCACTATCTATGGTGACGGTAGCACGTAGCATTTTCAGGAGAAGAGCAGTTTGACTAATCCCGCTTCTTTTTCTTTTTCCTTCCGGGGAGAGCCAAGGTGGAACAGACCAACGCCAGGAAGACGGTATCCCAGGAGCAGACCAGCCATCCCGGAAAACGTCTGACGCATCACCTGTTCTTGTACATAGTTGTCTTTTCATGAACTGTAAATTCAGAGAGAGAGTTGTTCTTAATCAAAAAAAGAACAAACGTTCCCAATAAATACGCTCCAAACTAAAACCCCGCATGACCAGTGACTCATTGTAACGACCACTCGGACATTCTTACAGGCACCAAGGAAACATTTCATTTCAGCAGGTCAAACCCGCTGGAGGTGAGCAGAGACAAGATCCAGTGTTTACTAAGATATGCAGATTTTGGTGCATTAAACACCCAAACCCGCATGTGGTTCCCCATTAAAAGAAATCTACTCACATTATGTGCTATTTATTGCACGTGATTCATTCTGATTCCTGAGGTGTCTGATTTTTTTAGGTGCATTGCCGTACCACCTATCCCTTAAGGGCACCTGTAATAAGACAGTAAACCATCTCTGATCAGTGGGTGAGGTAATCCAAATTCTTTCTGAGTCAAAATATTCTCAGAAACTGGTTCCCAAATGTTGGTATTTATCTACATGGTTACTTGTCCTTGTAGCTTATGATTTATAGGTATCCCCAATAGGACATCAAAAACATTCATTATGGAAAACAGAAGTACCATTAGGTGCAAGCGTAGCAAAACAAAAAATGTTTCTCACACTTCATCAAACATTCAGGTTCTGAAGATGACATTCAGTGGGTTGTCATAAACAAAATACAGATTAGGCCAGACGCAACAAGAACAAGTGAAATTGTCTATAATGTAAACAATAGATAATCAAACTACAGAAAAATGTGATTGGCATGAATGACAAAAGCCCATGGTTTCATGTACTGTAGGTATTCCATCAATAACACACTCTCCATGACCCGACAGTTCAACGCCGTCACCTCCACCTGCTTCAACACTCTCTGCCTCCTCCACAAGACCTTCAAATGGATCTCACCCCTCCCCCGAGTCAAAGAAGACCATCACCCACGCACTCATAACCGAGCAGACTGGACTACAGAAATGCCCTCTACGCCGGGATCAACAAGTCTCTGCTCCGAAAACGCAGACCATACAGACTACAGCAGCCAGACTCGTCCTCTGCATCCCTCGACACGAACACAGCACCCAACACCTGCGCAACCTCCACTGGCTCTCCATTGAGGCGAGAGTAACTCTCAAGATACTAACCCATGCCTATATATGGCTCTAAAACACCGGACCTCAATATCTCAACAACAGAATCTCCTTCCACGTACCCAAGATGAACCTCTGATCCGCTGACCTCGCCCTCGCCAAACCCCCACGCATCCATAGAGCAAGAACAGGTGGAAGAACCTTCTCCTACAAACCTGGAACAAGCTGCCGGTCAACATCAGAAACGCCCCCACCCTGCACATCTTCAGGAAGACCCTCTATACCTGGCTCTTAGACTGACCGGAGCTGCTCCCCCATCCCCAGCGCCTTGAGACCCTCACAGGTGAGAAGCACACTTAACAACTCCCTGTTGATTGAAGGATTGTTTGTCGAATCATCAACATATAGAAGCAAGATGTAAACATTGAATGGATTGGTGGAATAATGTCTGTAGTAGACCCAGATGGACACCACATTATACTCAATAATCATAATCCAGACAACCACTTGAATTATGGCACAAAAGTAGTATGACTAAATAACATTTTTCGTTTATGTAGGTCTATCTGGCATATTACTAATCTAACTTAACATATATTGAAAATAACCCCCTGCTTAAACATACGTGAATACAAAGACACCCAAGTTGGCCCCCGTAAGGACTCTGTTCTGCCCCACCCATGTCGAGCTTATCGTTACAACCTGTTCTTGGCTGAGAGAATTACATGTCTGCGCACACTCTCCCACAGCCGTACAGGCTTCCTGTGCCATTCTCAAGAGTAGTATTTGCTAGCGTATACTCCCTCAATAAAATAGCAGCAGACGAGTTCTACTCTGGTAGGTGAAACCATTCCTTTTTTAAGAGGTAAGCACAATCATATTGTACTTTTCATGCAATTTACTCCGAATGGCAAACAATAAGCTGACTAATATTCTCTATAGTCCACAGGGCTGCATAGGAGAAAAAGGTCGCTCTCCATCAGGCTCCAATACAGTCAGGTTTCAGGTGAGTGCGACACAAATGAAAACAGTCTGCAGCTTGTATTGCAGTTCCAACAAACACAAACTACGTCATACTTGTAATAAAAACAGCCTACTTTGAGACTGATATTGGCATGCTTGCATTTTGCTTGTGATAGCTTCCTTGCCACTAAATACAGAGTGCTAATTGCTGACTCTTGGTTTACAGAGCTAAGTACCAAACTAAATCCTCCATAAAGAGGCTATTTACCAGCTAAAAGAAGGGGTTGCCAAACGGCTCATGATTTTTGCTCGTACCTTATACTTCAATGAGAGCATTACCTCTCTTCCCATATTTAGAAAAGATAAGTACTCTGGGGTTTTATTTTGTTACATACGCTTCCCCAACCATGCACATTGGGGCCGTCAATTTGATATAATCAGAGCAGGAGTAGGTTAGTAGGGACTTGATAGTCCTATAGAAGAGTCACTGACCTAGTTAGGTCTATATAATATAAAATGCGCTACTTAGATATGAAGAGTCACAACTCATCATCACAACTCATAATCTTTTTTATGGTTGCCAAAGGGAGTGAAAAATAAAAATAGTCTGAGTATACCTTTAGCAAATTTAAGATTTAAGTCCCAGTACAGCATCACATAATAGATTATCTGTCATCCATCTGCACAGAGTGACATCTCTACGATCTTTAAAAGAAGACGCCAAGCAAGAGAACTTTATTTCCCATCAAGCATCTATGCTGGAAGTGACATCACTGGACTTCTCATCATCCATCTGCACAGGAAGTGACATCACTGATTTTTCCATCATTCATCTGCACAGGAAGTGGCATCATTGGTTTCCCGACCACGGCACCCTGCGCTCTTCCCCATTCCCAGGAACTACTTAATGGTGGCTGCAGCATGGACACGCATAGCCAGAGCTCCACTGGCATGCCAGGGGCAAGCATGTCCACGCCTGGAACATGCCCAGTGCCAGGAACCCTGGCCATACCCACAAATATCCTGATGTGCTCTACTGAGCTTTCAACCCTGGCTGCCACGCACCGCACTGTTGCCACATGGTACCACACATCACCAAAGGCGTTCTCCCACACCCTACACCCACTACTCCCCCCAACACCGCACTTGTTCTCGCTCATACAAACCACCTACTCTCCATCCCAGAAAGCAAACAGCACCCACACAACACCCACACAACATGCCACACTTGCATGCATGCTCCTCAACACCTGCTCGCTCACCAAACACCCCATGGAGATATGGGAGATATGGGACCTATTGCACGACCACAAACCCAACCTGTTCTTCCGCGCGAAACTATGGCTAAACCTAACCTCTGCACTGGATAACACTACAGCCATTCCCATCCGCTATAAGATCACCAGGCAAGTCCATCAGCAGAAGCAAGAGGTGGAGTAACCATCATATTCAAAGATGCAATCAGGTGCACCACCTACACAGACATCCCCACCAGCTACATTGAACACCTCATGTTCAAGATATGCAGCACAGCTAACTTCTCTCTGGATGGAACCCTCATGTACAGACCACTAGGACCATGCACCGACTTTGCCAGCGATATCAGGGACTTTGTCGCACCCTTCACACCAGCACCTTCAACCTCCTCTAAGACCTTAACTTTCACCTAGATGACCACACTGACCCAAACTCTATGGCCCTTCTAGAAAACCTCAGACACCGTGACCTCAACCAGCACGTTACAGAACCCACCCACACCGCAGGACACCTATTGAACCTGATTTTCTCCTCAATAAGCAACATTGCAATTGACATGCCAGAAACTATGATCTGGAGAGACCACACCATCACCAGTTTCAGTGTACCCATCCTGCACCACCTCAGACCTACCACTACCAGAACCGGCTGCTGTAACTGTAAAAGCAACACAGAAATTAATGGGCAGCCCTCATTCTCCTGGACTTTTCTGTAGTGTTTGACGCAATCTCACACCCCATCCTTTCAGGCCCCTGCATGATATTGGCATCCAAGAATCCACTCCTTCTGCTGAATCTCATCCTTCTTAATTGATAGAACACAAGCTGTCAATGTGACACCTTACACCTCAGAAGCCCCAAACACATCTGCGGAGTGCCTCAAGGTTCATTGTTCAGCCCCATTCTCTACAACTCATACATGATCCCACATACATGATCCCTCTGGCCAACATCATCTGCACACACAACATCAACATATTTTCCTATGCCAGCAGTCTATAACTCATACTCCCCCTTTCAGACAAGACCCTCTAAACAAGAGACCAGTTGACCGCCTGCATGACCAATGTCACTAACTAGATGAAAGTCCATTGTCTGAAGCCCAACACCAACAAGAGAGATGTAGTGATCTTCCGCAAGAATACCTCACCATGGGACACCAACTGGTGGGCCACCAAACTTGGACCCACAAATAGCACCCAAGATAAAGAATCTTGGAATAATCATCAACAGCAAACTGGACATGACCACTTAAGGCAACGCTGTCACTGGTATACAACGTTTACAACGCGAGCGTTACAACGAAGTACCATTACCACGCGGTTATAACAACGAAAGTTGTTACAATGAATTGCGCAGGGTGGCGCTCAAGGATAATAAATCATTTAATTTACTATCCCAACACCTTCCCTACTATCCACGGGGACTGGTGTTGGAATAGTAAATTATATTTTTTTAATTTGCGCCCCCCCCAACGCAAGTCGTTGTAACGACTTGCGTTGTTACAACCGCATTGTAATGGTACGCGTGGTAATGGTACGCGTGGTAGTAACATACATCCGCTGTCACTGCACCCTGCTTCCACACCCTGAAGACACTAAGGAAGATCTTCATATGTCGCCCAAGCAACACTAAAGAAAACGTCACTCATGCCCTAGTCACCAGCAAGTTGGATTACGGGAACACCCTCTTTTCCAGGGTCACACACTAGAGAACCACAAACCATCCAGAACTGGGCAGAGATACTCATCCTCAATCTCCCACACAGAACTCACATCATAACACACCTCAGGGAGCTCCACTGACACCTGATACACAAATGCGCTAATTGTACACTCCTCACACACATATTCAAGACACTAAACAACTTAGGTTCCACTTATCTGAAAACCTGCATCTCCTTCCACAGACCACCCGGACACCTCTGATCCACAGGACTCCTACTTACACAAATCCCATGCATTCACAAAACAAGATCAGGAGGACAACATTCTCTTACATTACTCCGAAAGCATGTAATGGTCCCCGCTCCACAACAGAGCCTCTGCCTTTCTTTTTGATTCTTCAAGAAGCTGAAGACCTGGCTTTTCAGTTAACCAGAAATGTCAAGCGAGCTCTCACTTAAATAACTGTGTGCACTACTGTATAGAAATTTCAAAACAAGTTAACAACCTCTATGCATTTCTATGACACTGCTCCTATGTTAATCATTGTTTAAACAGAACAAAATCAACACGCGATTATTGTCAGATGAATTGTTGTTTGTTATTGCACAATTCAAATGCCAAATACAAGATTAAAATATTTATATACATCATACATTGATATGATGGACATTTTCTCAATGAGCTGACTTTTTAACTGAGCAGTTCAGTTTGTACAAAACGCAAAGCTTTGCATTCCAGGGTGGCCCGATGCATTTCGGGACACCACGTCCCTTCTTCGGGGGCCACTAAAATAAAGAGAAAACACAAAAATATATGTATGTTTGCCTTAAATGGGAAAAAAAAGAAAATATATATATATATGTATGTTTGCCTTATATACAGAAATATCACGTCCAAATGTACATTGCTACCGAGTATTTAGACATTACAGGGATCGAAAATAACATAACCCCTCATTTAGTACAGAAGAAAGCCATCACCAGAGAATGCCAGTGAATAAGTGAAGAAATGAAAAGGCTGTGCTGAACCCCAAAAAGATGCAAAGTTGAAATAAATGAATTACCTGTGATGAGGAGCATCAAATAGAATAATGGACGGAAGATGTGCATGTACAGCACAGCTGGCAAATGCAAAAATATGAAATAAGTAAATAGCGATAAACAAAAAGGTGCCTGAAAAGCGGAGCAAAAAAATGACAGGTAGAGTTACCTGAGTTAAATAGAGGTCTCTTGTACTGAAAAAGGTAAGAGACACAACAATAAAATACACTGATACAGTGACCAGGCACAAGCCCACAAAGTAACAAACAAATCGGTAATCCACGTACCTGATATGAACTAATACAAGTCACCAAAATTTTAATGAGAGTCTGCAGAAACAAAAAAAACACTGTGTCACTAGCTAGGAAGCAAGTAAACCAGGCAGAGAACATGAACCTGAAAACATAGCCTGAATCTTACTGGGGATCTCTGAACACCATAGCTGTATTTCCGAGTTTCACGACATACGCAACACGGAACCGTGAAAAGGGATGCCTAGCGCGGTCACATGACTAGCTTCAACAAAAACGAAAACGGACTGCAAGGTGCCGCTATGGCGGAATACAAACACCAATGTAGGGTACAGATGAAAATGAAAAAAAGATGGATGTCCTATGAACTGAACGAAACATGTGACCAAGGAAGCAAAAATGCGAAAAACGTCAAATAACACAAAATTAGACCGGATGAAGGCTCTAATTATAAACAAGTTGCTAAGGAGGTCATTGAAAGATGGCCACCAATAGCAAGCTACTTCAGCATGCAGCAGAAAGGTGCGAGTCACGGTGGTTTTTAGGTCTCGCCTTTTCCATTGGAAAATGGCGAGAATTCAAGTGCTCGATCCACTAGTCAAACCACTGCAGTTTCGACTGCAGTTTCTTCACAGTGCATGTTAAAAAATGGGAGAATCACGTGACCACAAGCCTCTCGTGAACGAGCCCAGCCAGCCCAGCCTCCCGCACACAGCTTCTCCCACCCCCTCCCTCTCCAGCGCCTGCCTTCCTTGACTCACATTAGATCATCAGAGGCAGCCCAGCCAAGCACACGCATTTCCCCACAGGCTTCCCCATTGCATCACCACATCAAAGCCAGCCATCTGTTGCTACCCCAGCGTGGTGCCGCCAGCAGCTTCACTTCAGGCATCCACTCCCCCAGCCCCCTACTTCACACTTCTCACGGTCACCAGGCTGTGTTTGCACTCCCAAACTCTCTTTCTGTATGTAAACTTCTCCGGGAGCACACTCACATTTCAAGAGTTCTGTGGAAACTTCAGAATTGTATGCTTTGTAACTTGCCAATACTACTGCATTATTATTTATATATTTAAATGGCTCATCAAGAACCGAGAGAAAGTGTAGCCGAGTATCAAGCGATCGCTTGCGGTCAGGCATACTTATTTGTTCGGCTGTTTTTTTTTCTCGGGTTAAATTTGCTTTGCATGGGAATTTGACATGCTCCAGGGCCCGTCCACAAAGACGGGCAGGCAAAAGGGTAGGAAGTGTGTCCTCGCGGCACTTTCCCGGGTGCAGATGTGCGACACAGAAAGGGCTAGTGTAAGCAGAATCAACTCCACACTTTCCTTGCAAATGTGGTGTTTGCTTTAAACGCAGTTTGCACCAATGAAACAGAAAGACACGGACACACACCTACACAGAAGTCCCAAGGAGCCATAATTATAAATGTACAGCTCGTGTGTTTTCACTATTTAAATGACTCATCAAGAACCGAGAGAAAGTGTAGCCGAGTATCAAGCGATCGCTTGCGGTCAGACATACTTATTTGTTCTGCTGTTTTTTTTTTCTTGGGTTAAATTTGCTTTGCATGGGAATTTGACATGCTCCAGGGCCCGTCCACAAAGACGGGCAGACAAAAGGGTAGGAAGTGTGTCCTCGCTGCATTTTCCCGGGTGCAAATGTGCGACACAGAAAGGGCTAGTGTAAGCAGAATCAACTCCACACTTTCCTTGCAAATGTGGTGTTTGCTTTAAACGCAGTTTGCACCAATGAAACAGAAAGACACGGACACACACCTACACAGAAGTCCCGAGGAGCCATAATTATAAATGTACAGCTCGTGTGTTTTCACTATTTAAATGACTCATCAAGAACCGAGAGAAAGTGTAGCCGAGTATCAAGCGATCGCTTGCGGTCAGACATACTTATTTGTTCGGCTGTTTTTTTTCCTCGGGTTAAATTTGCTCTGCATGGGAATTTGACATGCTCCAGGGCCCGTCCACAAAGACGGGCAGACAAAAGGGTAGGAAGTGTGTCCTCGCGGCACTTTCCCGGGTGCAAATGTGCGACACAGAAAGGGCTAGTGTAAGCAGAATCAACTCCACACTTTCCTTGCAAATGTGGTGTTTGCTTTAAACGCAGTTTGCACCAATGAAACAGAAAGACACGGACACACACCTACACAGAAGTCCCAAGGAGCCATAATTATAAATGTACAGCTCGTGTATTTTCACTTGAGGGTTGTTTTTCGAGTCCGCTCAAGCGTGGCCACCAACACACCCGAATATGTCTCTGTAGGGGCAGTGGGTGTTCGTGTGAAGGAAGAAATGCTTTGCGGAGAAGTGCCCCCCTCCCCATCCGCCCCCACCAAGAGGTTTATGTTATTGGAAGAATGTTCTAGTTTGGAGGAGGAAATGCAGCTCGAAAATGGCCAGTGCAAGCAAGGCATTTCTGAGCTCGTGTTTGTGCCTTATTTAGGACAGGGGCATGGTCATTTATAAGGCGATGTTTACGTGTTAAGAAGTGTTATGACAAGCTGTTTCGGATTCAAGGGAAGAGGCCTCCACGGCACTCAGGGACACCACCACAGCCCTTAGGGACACCAACACAGCACTCAGGGACACCACCACATCACTGATGTACACCACAAAATCAATCAGGGACACCACCACATCACTCAGGGACACCACCACATCACTCAGGGACACCACCACACCACTCTGGGAAACCACCACACCACTCTGGGACACCACCACACCACTTTGGGACACCACCACATCACTCACGGACACCACCACATCACTCATGGACACCACCACATCACTCTGGGACACCACCACATCACTCTGGGACACCACCACATCACTCTGGGACACCACCACATCACTCTGGGACTCCACCACATCACTCTAATACACCACCACATCACTCAGCACCATAACAGCATCACTCAGCACCACAACAGCACTGTCCTTGCTGGCTAACAACAAGCATTCCCATAGCCAATAGGACTCGCATTAGGAAAGTGTAAGCTACTGGCTTTGTAAATAACAATGCTATTAATTTATATATTTTCAATGCCAACACATATAAAAAAAATAATTGTCATTTACAATACCAATAGCTCACACTTTCCTAATCCGAGACCTATTGGCAACGCCAGTGCTTGTTGTTGTTTCGGTTTGCAATGAACGTTTGCTATGCCTGCTTGAATTTGTAATGTGCTGCTAACGTGGGGCTATTAACAGCGCTGCAGCCGCAATTAAACAAGGGACACGGCCTTTAGTATCATGCGTGTGGTCCCGACTGCCGGAGCCGGGCCACGCCCCTTTATTTTATAGCCGGCGTGTGTCGTCACACACCGGCGCTAAACAGCGTCCTCCGAGCGCGGGTAGACTGCAACGCTACACGGCCAGAGGACACTATATTCCTTCCAACCTTTATCAAACAATAAACAGTTAACGATAAAATGACAGGGAAGATCTGTTACCAGTTCTTAGAGGATTCTAGTCCTTAGTTCATCACACCATGAACCCTGCCAGGCGGGAGGACGGCATCGGGTTGCGTCTTAGGTCATACCCGGAGTGGCCTCCCCAGGAGGAGGGCATTGATGGATTCATTTCTTGTGAGTCTTCCCCCTCCAGAGATCTTGGCTGGGTTCTGTCTGGCGTCCCCAACAGCTCAGGGGTACTCTGGCCGGACACGTCTAGAGTCCCTTCGAGGGTTATCCCCTGGTCACCATCCGGTTCTACTTCTTCCGGTCGATGATTGGGACTGGCGTCCAGGTTGTCCGCTGACTGTGTGTAACGACCGGATTTTCGGACCAGATGGAATCAGCTCCTAGGAGCCCCTCTAACCCAGCCGAAATGTAATCACCTCCCTCCTTAGAACGTATTTACAATGAATATGGATATATGTATGCACATCTCGTACCTAAGGATGGGGAAAATAGCAATAAACATGCGTAGGTTTTCTACAATATCCTATTCATACCAACTAGTCTCGCTGCCACTTAGGCCCAGACTAATCTACCCTGGGGCAGGTCTGATTATGTACTCTTACACACTGATCTCCTTCAGTGCTCACTCGACACGCAATCCGGCGTGTCTACACACGGGCCTGCAGTCCCAGTGCTCTCATACACACACGATCTACAATCCGGCAGATCTCCACACCGTGTCCTTCCGGTGCTCTCATTCACACACGATCTACAATCCGGCAGATCTACACACCATGTCCTTCCGGTGCTCTCATTCACACACGATCTACAATCCGGCAGATCTACACACCGTGTCCTTCCGGTGCTCTCATTCACACACGATCCATAATCCGGCGGATCTACACACCGTCTATCTTCGGTGCTCTCATTAACGCCGTGTACCAACGACAATCACTTTCCTATGAACACTTATGGAAGAAATCTCTCATTTTCTACTCAGGATAAAACTACGATAATAGAAATCAGTATGGCTTTCTAAATTGAAATATGTACCTTCCGCTCTTGGCATCAAACGTTCCCTCTCTCCCTCATTGCTCAGTCATTTCTTACCTGATCGGGAGTCGCATCCGTTCATGCAAACAATGTCTGACTAGAAGACCAGGTTACCCTGATTGAACAAGAATACAAGGCACATGTCGGTTCACTAAGAACTGGGGTATTTTTATTACAATAATTATAAACACAATACTACACGATAGCATAGATATATATATATTCTGCAAAGAAAAGTAAAAGGTTAGAATGCGCGCTTTATAAGGGAAAGGGCGGAGGTCACCTGGTTAACGTGAAGTCGGGGTTCGGCAGTCATCTAGGTTCCCTTCTCGTCTGTGTCTTGGCTCGTCTCGGAATCACACCTTAGCAGTCACGGGTACACGTCTGCACCGCTATGCTCGATCTCCTCTGCTTCCCTCCAAGTCACTGGAACCTCTCTCGTTATTAACTGCTGTCTCTCTCTGTCTCTGATTGCTCTGCACTACTTCTCCTTCTCCTTCAATCTTTCTCAGAGAGTCTCAGCTTTCTCGGACTTCAAAATGGCGACTGTCCGCCTGGAAATAATTAATGACATAGATGCTAACGGCTAGCTGCCGCCTACAGACTGACTGACTCATTGCCTAACACTTCCGCTAATATCAAAGCCTGTCCCTTCATGGAAAGTTACGGCCAGTAACCTGCCGCCCACCAAATTCTTGTACCTCCCCGTACCAAGGACACGCTCCCAGCCGGCCGGCCTGAAGTTGTGTCTTCGGAGTGGAGAAAAATACAGTCTTTCGATAAGGGCCAGCCTGAGCCGGTTCTCTCCAAGCGAACAACACCTCGAAACTAAAACATTACACTTGACCTAGAAAGCCTCTCAAGCTACCAGGCAGAGGGCAAGATGGAGTCTGTCCCGTTTAAGGCCTACAAGGCCCGAAATAAGCATAACTCCATAGAAGATACACTAACACTCTTGCAAAAGGATGGATCATCACTAATACTAATATATCTATCCCCTAGCTTAAGTTCATAAGCCCTGATCTAAAGAAAAGGGTACGAAAATGCACTACTGTGCCTCGTGGATAAGTCCCGTTTATAGCCCTAATCCCTGTACTATAAGGGTAATAGGCTGGAGTCATCTTCCATCATCCTCCCTCCAAAGAGGGCCGAAAAAGTCGGTCATTACACTGTGGCTCCCGAGTTCCAGCCTGTGCTTTTTTGAAGAAGGAGATGTTTCGGGTGACTTCTTCAACTCCTCTTCGGGCCGTTATTAAGGTGCCAGTGCGGCGGGTGACTGTCCAAGGTTGGTGTTCAAATGGAAGCCGGAATTTGCTTCCGGGGTACCGGGTAATGACGTAGACTCTGTCCCCCTTTGAATGTCCGGCATACTGGCTTGACGGCTGGCGCTGGCCTGGTCATTGGAGTTGGTCCTGTTAGCTAATACTTTTCCGGCGTCAATCCGAGACGGGGTCCAACTCGGGAGATGTCGGACAGTGTCCTGTACGACTCGGCCCATGCTGGCTGGCCCCGGAGCTGCTTCAGTCGTGAGATGGGGTGTCAGCCGTTACTCTCGCAGGAAACTGTAAATGACTCTTTCAAGGGGTGCTTCGTCCGCCTGCGCAATACGTATTACCTTGTTGAGGGTGAGCATAAACGTTTCTACTTCCCCATTCGCTTGGGGCCAACGGGGAGTCACTTTTCGGTGTTGTGTGCCCCATGCCTTGAGGTAATCCGCAAAGTCTTGTCTGTGGAAAGGCGGGCCATTGTCCGTTTTCACCACTTCGAAGATGCCATGGGTCACAATGGTTTTCTCTAGTTTGGTGATCACCTCCGTGGCTGTCTGGTTCCCCACGATCTTGACTTCTGGATATTTCGTGTAGTCATCAATAATAACCAGGGCATTGCTCCATCTGGGAGGTGACCGAAGTCTACGCTGACACATTCCCATGGCCGCTGCGGGTTGTCTTCTGTGATGACCGGATGGGGCCCATCTGGCTGGCCCGACGCTTGGCACCATCAGCATGTCCTGACCGTGAGTTCCACCAGGGGGTCCATTCCTGGGAACCACACTTTTGCCCGGCTCTTCGTCTTCACCATACCTTGGTGTCCTCTGTGCGCGAGATCCACCGCTTGTTGAGCAAGACTTGAGGGGATCACCAGTCGAGGGCCTCTGAGTAGACAACCACTGCTGTCTACTGACAGTTCGTCTTTCACTCTCATGACGGCCTCCAGGACAGTTCTTGCTTGTGGCGTCCGCCTGGTCATGGTGGATTGGATGTGGCGCCAGTTGTTAGATTGGACTGCCTCTATGGCTAGTTGCAGACATTTGTCTGTCCGGGTGCTTCTACGATGGTTTCCAGGCTCATGGGGAGTGGCCGCGACCTTTCAGACACAAGCCGGACATATTCTTCCATGTCCTCGGCATCCTCTTCTTCTGCTCTAGTGGCGGCCCTGGGATGTCGCGACAGGCAGTGTGCTGGATTGAGGACCCTGGCTTGTACTCCACTTGGTAGTCGTACCCTTGTAGCTGGAGGATCAATTTTTCAATCCTCGGGGGAGGCTTGGATACTGACCCCTGGAACAGGGGAATGAGTGGTTTGTTGTCTGTGGATACGGTGAATGGATGGCCATACACGTATACGTGAAAGTGCTGGCAGGCCCAATGGATGGCAATCGCCTCTCGCTCGATTTGCGAGTATCTCTGTTCCGTGTCCGTCAGTGAGCGACTTGCGTAGGCGATCGGGGCCCACTCTCCGTTGCTCTGTAGTTGAGTGAGTACTGCTCCTAGCCCATATGGGCTGGCGTCATCAGCAACATTGGTGAGTCGGGCTGGGTCAAGGCTTGCTCCTGTTCCGGGCCCCATTGCCACGTGGTGGTAGACTTTGTCAGTTCCCGGAGGGGCTTCGTAAGGTTGGACAAGTCTGGGATATAACGCCACAGAAGTTCACCATTCCTAGGAAGCTTCTGATTTACGAGATATTGGACGGTGCTGGGGCTTCTTGGACATCCTTTACCTTGTCGGGTCTGGGGCCACTCCCTTGTCGGAGAAGGTATAGCCAAAGAAGCTGATTTTGTTCTTCAAGAACTAACATTTTTCTCGGTGCAGGGTCAATCCGGATTCCTTGATCCTCTGTAGGACCTTGCAAAGTAGACGGTGGTGTTCTTCCATCGACAAAGCACATATCAGCAGGTCGTCACTCACATTCAGGACTCCCGTGATTCCACTGAGAACTTCGCATATGGTGTTTTGGAACACCTCCGCAGCACTTGAGATTCCGAAGTTCAAACGTCGATATCTTCGGAGATCGACATGCGTCGAGAAAGTGGTGATGTATCAAGAGTCTGAGTGTAGTGGCAGTTGGTGGTAACTCGATTGTAGATCCATCTTCGAAAACCATTTCGCTCCGTTCAGCTCCCCCAAGATGTCATCGGTGGTGGGGGTTAGGTGGCGTTCTCTCTTCACCGTGGCATTTGGAAGGCGCATATCGACGCAGATGCGGACTTGTCCTGGTTGTTTCGGCTTCCGTGCTACTACAATCGGGGACACCCATCGGGTGGGCCCACTGACCTTCTCAATAATCCCTTGTCTCTCTAGTGCCTCCAGTTCCTCTTCGACCTTCTTCCGCAGATGGAACGCAATCCGCCGGTGTCTCAGCGCCACTGGTTGAACTGATGGGTCAATGTGGAGAGAGACTTCCTTCCCTTTTAGGCATCCAGTGCCTTTGAAGACGTCTTCGAACTCCTCCATAATGACTCCAAGTTCTTCTTCCTGCACCGCCATGGCGAACGAAATTAGCTTCAGCTCCTCTGCTGACTGCCCACTCAGCAGCATTCCGCTTCCTTCCTGGGTCACATACACCGTGGGTGGAATCTTGAGGTCCCGGTGCTTTAGCTCCGTCTTGAAACATCCTCGGAGCAGGATAGGTTTCTTTTGTCCGTACGTGAACACCCTGATTCTGGCTTCCTGCAAGGGCGGGCGTGGCCTTAACTGATTGTACACATTCGCGGCCATTAATTCAATCGAGGCCCCAGTGTCAATGATGGCTCTCACATCCTGCTGGTGAATTTTGATCCTGCACCTAGTAAGTCATCGTCTCTTCCGTCGTGGCTGGTCTATTGCAAATACGTAGTGGACTGGGTAGTCTCCTGCATCGTCGTCCATGTCCTCGCTGTCATGTGCCTCCACTACTGCCTGTGCTGCTTCTTTCCGCGGTTATGTGGAGCCGCATACCGCCGCGAAGTGGTTCATCCATCCGCAGGAACTGCATTTCTTATCTCTCGCCGGGCAATCTTGCATGCGGTGGGGCGTGCCACCGCAGTAACCGCACTCCTTTTTTTTCTCTTGTGGTCTCTTACCTGAGGCTTGACGCGCCTTGGGCCTCACTACATTTACCGCTTCCACTGCATTCGCCTGCTCCGTCTTGATGGGTCGGTGGCGGGCTGCCACCATGTTGGACGCTCTGGCTTGTGATAGCTCCTTCGATCTGCCCAGGGTGAGGATATCAGCCAGGGGTTTCCCATCTTCCTGGAGGATGTTCACTCTGAGTTTGGACGAGTAGCATACTTGGATTATCTGCCCCCGGATTTCTTCCTGTTCATCCCTAAATCCGCATGTACTGGCCGATTCCTTCAACCACCCGTGGAACGCGTCTAACGACTCCTCAGCCTCCTGCTTGGCCTGGCAAAAAATAAATCTCTCGTAGTGTCTGTTCCGCATCGGTTCAAAATGTGCGTTTAGGGCGTTCAGCAGCGTCATGTTGGTTTAGGGTGTGGCCTTCACTAAAGTTTTGTATATGCGGTGGATGTCTTTGCCCCCAAAATGGAGCAGTAGGGCCCTGCGCCTGTCTCGGCCTATGCCTGCCCCTTCGAAGTATATCTGTAGCCGGTCAGTCCAGTCTCTCCACCTCGGGGCGAGGGACGATGGAGGGCCATCCACTGTAAACGGCTCAATGGCAGTGATTGACGCCATTCTTGTGCAGTCGCAGACGCTCTCCGCGGCACGTGCGCCGCCTACCTTTTGGACTCAGCAGTCACTGCCCCGCCGAAGGTGCCGAAACACACAGCCAGAGGCTCCCTCTGTGCTCTGAGTAGCAGGCTTCGCCGTGATCGTCTGTCACCAGAGGAGCGTGGAATTCACTAGGAAGGGCTCAGGCAGGGCACTCAGGGACACTCCCACTCCTCTTCAGACACCTCACAGAGCTGGGGGTCAATAACAGACCAGGGCAGGCCTCACAGGAACACCACCGCAGGCTTCCACTGAATAAACAGAGCCCCCATGGTTATATGGCCCACATCAAGGGCTCCAAACCACTGCTGGGGACCGAGTGCACACAACAGTGCACGCAGGCTCCTTTCCGCCTCGTCGCCAGTGTAATGTGCTGCTAACGTGGGGCTATTAACAGCGCCGCAGCCGCATTTAAACAAGGGACACAGCCTTTTGTTTCATGCGCGTGGTCCCAACTGCCGGAGTCGGGCCACGCCCCTTTATTTTATAGCCGGCGTGTGTCGTCACACGCCGGCGCTAAACAGCGTCCTCCGAGCGCGGGTAGACTGCACTGCTACCCGGCCGGAGGACACTACAGAATTAACAGCTTAGTTTTTAAAGTTAAGTGGTATCCAGAAATGCTGTGCTGCCTCCAATATATATGATTCAGAAAAGGGGGTGGTGATGGACAGAGTATCTGAATTAAGCAGAACACTCCTACCCAGTCAACAGATCAGGGCTTGATCCATCACCGTTTTTTAGCTCACTACACCATCCCAGCTCAGAACCTGGCTACATGCAAATTAGTCTGTCCCTGGCCCAGTGCATCATGGGAACAGGGCAGACCAAACTTCCAAGCTAATTCTTTTACTGGAAAGGAAACAAGCTTCCGGGGACCGGTTTCTGGCATTACAGCCGTCTTCGGCCCGGCTTGCTTCAATCCTGATGGTGCAGTGAGCAAGGGACTCACATCTGAGCATACCCTTCCACGCTTATGGTGGACAAAACAATTCAGAACAGGGGGTGGTGATGGACAGAGTATCTGAATTAAGCAGAACACTCCTACCCAGTCAACAGATCAGGGCTTGATCCATCACCGTTTTTTAGCTCACTACACCATCCAACCTCCAATATATGCCTGCTTAAATTAACAGCTTAGTTTTTAAAGTTAAGTGGTATCCAGAAATACTTGTATCCAGACATGTAGTGCTACCTCCAATAACATATACTTACTTTGTCTGATGTCTGTTGTGGCAGAAACCGGCGACTATGTTCATTTGTTGTTAGTAATCGTACCAAAATGCAAAAAAAGCAAACCCAGACCAAGTCAAAACACAGTGAATAAGTAGAAAACACTTTACCCCTACCCATTACAAGGGCACTAGGTTAGTGTCCTTCCAATTATAGTGCTTTGCAGATGTTTTAAGGTCTTCTTTCGAGTTTTGTGTTGCTCAAATGGGTGTAATTTCTGACATTTATATTTTTCCCTCGTCTTCATTACTTAAAATTGCTCGTAAGGAAGTGTCACTCATAGTCGTTGAATTGTCACTCATAATTGCACTGAAATTATGAAATTTCACCCTTAGCAATCTGAAACCTTGGCAGCTGTGACCAACTCGAGTGCATACTGCACACTGATATGAGAAAATGAGTATCTAACGACATAAACATGTTGCAATGGAGAACAAAGGCGGTAGAGTACCATAAATCCAGAAAGGCCAGTGCACAAAGGTGGGAAAGTGAAGAGAAGCTAAACGAATAAAGTTCTTCTTTTTAAAAAAAAAATATAAAATCTGTGTTTAAGTGAGCATAGTAGTCCACACATTCCTGTTCTTCCTTGTTGGTTGAATGTGGTACCACGTTGTCAAAAAAATCTTTAATCTAAGCTTGCGCATGAAACGGTTGTCTCTGATCGTGAAAGACAAATAACAAGGCCTCCTTTGCAAACTGCAACAGCAAGCAGCGATGTGGCTAGTACCAGCACCACGCAAGAGGTCTCAGGTAACTCTACCCGTCATTTTTTGCTCCGCTTTTCAGGCACATTTTTGTTTATTATCGCTATGTACTTATTTCATATTTTTGCATTTGTCAGCTGTGCTGTACATTCACATCTTCCATCCATTATTTTATTTGGTGCTCCTCATCATAGGTAATTTGTTTATTTCCACTGTGCATCTTTTTGGCGTTCAGCACAGCCTTTTCATTTCTTCACTTATTCACTGGCCTCCCCTGGTGATGGCTTTCTTCTGTACTAAATGAGGGGTTATGTTATTTTTGATCCCTGTGATATCTAAATACTTGGTAGCAATGTACATTTGGACTAAGAATGTATGTGATATTTCTGTATATAAGGCGAACATACATATATTTTTGTGTTTTCTCTTTATTTTAGTGGCCCCCGAAGAAGGACGTGTTGTCCCGAAATGCATCGGGCCACCCTAGAATGCAATGATTTGCGTTTTGTACAAACTGAACTGCTCAGTTAAAATGTCAGCTCTTTTAGAAAATGTCCATCATATCAATGTATGATGTATATAAAGGATTTTCTAATCTTGTATTTTTGTTATAATTCTTGTATTTGGAATTTTAATTGTGCAATAACAAACAATTCATCCGACAGTAATCTTGTGTTGATTTTGTTCTGTTTAAACAATGATTAACATAGGAACAGTGTCATAGAAATGCATAGAGGTTGTTAACTTGTTTTGAAATTTCTATACAGTAGTGCACACAGTTATTCAAGTGAGAGCTCGCTTGACATTTCTGGATTAATGCACACGAGGGATTTGCAGCCCACTAACTCTGTGTGGCACACAAAAAACATTCTTTGAATAACAAATATTTGTTTAAGCATTTTTCAAACATTGGTTACAACTTTAAAACCAGGTGTGCACCGCATACTTTTTTATTTTTTGTAGTAAATCTTTTCAGTTAACCAACCTTCCATATGCAGGGCTAGGTGCACACACACCTGCTCAGTGCCAGGATACCATTGCGGGTGATAGTGCACTTTACCAATGCACATAACATAACATGACACGCAAGCTACAGTGGGTACAGAACTCCGCTGCCAGATTCCCAGATCAGCCTCTATCTCTGGCTCCCTGAGTGACCTCCATTGGCTCAGGGTTGAGAACCGGATCAAGTTTAAAGCTCTGGGCTACATGTTCAGAATTAAGCTTGGCACAGCTCCCCAATATTTGCAAAACTTAGCTCACCCCTATCTACCTTCACGCACTCTTCGGTCCACTAGTCAGGCTAAATTCCAAGGAGCAGATTTACAAGCCCCATGCGCCGCTGGTGCATCACATTCCGGGACGCACTGATGGTGCAGCCTGCTAAGGGATATTTACAAGGCCAGGTAAAGTCACCCTGCTTGACTTAACCTGTGCTTGTAACTATCGCCCCTGTTCATGCAACACTTTGCGTGTTAGGGGCGGGACATGGGTGTTGCTGTGGGTGTTTCCACGCAACACTCATGTCCACTGATGCATTTCCAGATTTAGGAGAAATCGTAAACCTGGAAATGCGTCAGTTTGCTATGCCACCATAGGAGTGGCGTAGCGAGGCGCAACGAGGAGAAATGCTTCAATTTCTCCTTGTTTTTTCCTCTTTCAATGTGTGCTGCATTCTACAGCGCGCATTGAAAATGATTATTTTTGAGAAGGAAGGTGCCCCTTCCTTCACAAAAGCAATCTTCCCATGGCGCAGGCATCCTTGCACCATGGTGCAAGGGTGCCTGAGCCGGCCCATGGCTGGCTGCTGGGTAAGAGTGGTCTGTTTCACTCAGACACTCTGTTCATCACCACCCCCTTTTTGTAAATCGTTTTTGGCCACTATAGGTGTGGCAGGGTATACTCAGACATGAGTCCCTTTCTCACTGCTCCATCAGGATTCAAGCAAGCCGGGCCGAAGAAGGCTGAAATGCCAGAAACCGGTCCCCGGTAGCTTGTCTCCTTTCTGGTGAAGAATTGGCTTGGTAGTTTAGTCTGCCCTGTTCCCATGATGCACTGGGCCAGGGACAGACTGATTTACATATAGCCAGGTTCTGAGCTGGGATGGGGCAGTGAGATAAATAACGGTGATGGATCAAGCCCTGATCTTTGGACTGGGTAAGAGTGGTCTGTTTCACTCAGACACTCTGTTCATCACCACCCCCTTTTTGTAAATCGTTTTTGGCCACTATAGGTGTGGCAGGGTATACTCAGACATGAGTCCCTTTCTCACTGCTCCATCAGGATTCAAGCAAGCCGGGCCGAAGAAGGCTGAAATGCCAGAAACCGGTCCCCGGTAGCTTGTCTCCTTTCTGGTGAAGAATTGGCTTGGTAGTTTAGTCTGCCCTGTTCCCATGATGCACTGGGCCAGGGACAGACTGATTTGCATATAGCCAGGTTCTGAGCTGGGATGGGGCAGTGAGATAAATAACGGTGATGGATCAAGCCCTGATCTTTGGACTGGGTAAGAGTGGTCTGTTTCACTCAGACACTCTGTTCATCACCACCCCCTTTTTAGGTTTTGCCTCGCCGAAGATGCGCTCTGCGCATCTTTTCGGCGCAGGCGAAAACCTGATGAGTTGCATAGTGTGGCTTGGTTCGGCCCTCGTCCTTGATTGGCTGGCTCCGTAAACGGAGCCTTGCCATTGGACGAGGGGCCTGTCCGTCAATGCCGGACCAGACACGGGGGCGTTCCCGACATTCTTTGGCTTTTGCCGACGTCACGGGACGCCGGGAACGCCCCCGTGTCTGGTCCGGCATTGCCGGCACTTCTGCGTCTCTCCTAACCCCGTGACTGGCCGGCCGGCCAATCCTAGCGCGGCCGGCCGGAAGTGCCCGCCCCCCGCAACAAGAAGGAAGACGGCAAGCAGTATGGCGGCGCCCGCGGGGCTCCCGAAGGTGCAGGTGAGTCGATTTGTGCTCCCGTCCCCGTTCCCGCCCCTTCTCCCGCCCAGCCACGCAGAGCACCGGCCGCCCGCTCTCTGTCCCCACCGCAGGCCCAGAAGGCGCCTGCCGCCCGCTCGCAGTCTCCCCCGGCGCGGAAGGCTCCCGCCGCCCGCTCCCAGTCTCCCCCTCAGGCCCGGAAGCCCCCTGCCGCCCGCTCCCCGTCACCCCCGCCGCCGAAGAAGGCCCCTGCCACCCCTTCCGCCCCTGCTCCTTTCCCCGCCGCCGGCAGCCGCTGCGGGGGACCTCCAGCCCTCCACACTCACAGAATGAGCTTCTCCTCATTCAAGGGCAGTCCACTTTTACGGCAGCCTCTTACACAGAAACGAGACGAACATTGCTTTCCGTCGCTTCAGAGCAGGTCTTGGCGCTGTTAGACAAGGACTGCTGGACCAAGGCCCACAAACTCTCCGAGGAAATATTTCCACACCGAACCTACATTCTTCAAGCATTTGCGGCGCGCAGCTCCACGTATTCTAGGTTTGTATCCCAACATCCACCCTTCCTCTTTGGTATATTGTTTGAAAATGATGCCAAACTATTCAGTTGGAGACGATGTGGCTTACCGACAAGAGCTGCCGATGTTGGAACTGGGCAACCAGCTTCGAGTTTCAGAGTCGGCTCACAATCATGTGATGCTGGGCAAATCACTTATATGATATATCTATCTCTCAGTGCCAACACAATAAATAAATGTATAACGTGTCCTTGTGTAATATAAGTGGTACCCATGTACAGACCTCTAATACCTTCAAGTCGAGTTGCGTTGTGCAAAAGAAAATACAAATACATGTAGAGCCAGGTTTTCTCACTATGTGGTTATGAAGGCACAGCTGATGGTTCTAAAGAGAAACCAGTAAAAGAATCCACTGCTCCAGAGTCTGGTACATCACTCTTGCTTTCGGCAGCAGAACGCAAGAGCGCGGCTATAGAATTTCATTTATTGGTGGTCCCGGGGCTGAACCACTTCCCCTCAGATTTCCGTGTTTTTTTCCGTGACACATATGGACATTGAAACCCTGGGTCAGACTAACCATGGTATTTTTTTAAGGAGTGGTAAATTCGTATAATGTTCTCTTATATAATTATGCAAACATTCTGGGGCCTGGGTGAAGAAGGAAGACGGCAAGCAGTATGGCGGCCTGGAGGGAACCCCGGGAGATGCGGAGGAGGTGCAGGTGAGTCGATTTGTGCTCCCGTCCCCGTTCCCGCCCCCCTCCCGCTGGTGACCGACTCCCCTCCCCCTGGTCTCCGTTGTTCCCACCCCCTCTCCTGCTCGCAGCGTCTCCCGTCCCCGTTCCCGCCCCCCTCCCGCTGGTGACCGTGCTTTCCTGTTGTCACCCACGGAAGTCACAGCTGAAGCTGCCTTGGCTTGAACAATGTGTGTATGCAGGTACTTACAGGAGGCGGTGTCCTGTGCAGGGAGCAGCAGTGCAGGGTATATAAGTTTTTCCATTTTGCAATGTTGCCCTTGAAAACTACATTGTGTGCATCAGCACAACCACGGGTGACAAACGGCTTGTCTGAGAAACAAAAGTTTCCTATGTAAAGACAAGACGCGCCGAACATTTGTGTTACGATGTTCTTCCTTAGCTGAGGAGGTGTAGACCTATTGCCACATTAAGATGATATTTCTTTGACCTTTAGGATAACGCAATGTGCTGATGATTAAAGACTTAAGGTTTAGAAACGCATGAGGGCCGGCTGCTCATTGATGTGTTACAGAAGTAATAGGAACTCAGAACCCCGGGAGATGCGGAGGAGGTGCAGGTGAGTCGATTTGTGCTCCCGTCCCCGTTCCCGCCCCCCTCCCGCTGGTGACCGACTCCCCTCCCCCTGGTCTCCGTTGTTCCCACCCCCTCTCCTGCTCGCAGCGTCTCCCGTCCCCGTTCCCGCCCCCCTCCCGCTGGTGACCGTGCTTTCCTGTTGTCACCCACGGAAGTCACAGCTGAAGCTGCCTTGGCTTGAACAATGTGTGTATGCAGGTACTTACAGGAGGCGGTGTCCTGTGCAGGGAGCAGCAGTGCAGGGTATATAAGTTTTTCCATTTTGCAATGTTGCCCTTGAAAACTACATTGTGTGCATCAGCACAACCACGGGTGACAAACGGCTTGTCTGAGAAACAAAAGTTTCCTATGTAAAGACAAGACGCGCCGAACATTTGTGTTACGATGTTCTTCCTTAGCTGAGGAGGTGTAGACCTATTGCCACATTAAGATGATATTTCTTTGACCTTTAGGATAACGCAATGTGCTGATGATTAAAGACTTAAGGTTTAGAAACGCATGAGGGCCGGCTGCTCATTGATGTGTTACAGAAGTAATAGGAACTCAAAATAATGTTTTGATCACGTGCAGGAAGCATTCTGAAGATACAGGGAAGCTAGGGCCTCCATTGGCTGAACCAGCAGGATGATCCGTAGTGAAGCATTGATCATAAACCTCAGTTTTTTCACCCAGTTGATTGCTCTTTTGAAGTCTGGCATGGGCTAAAAATCCCTTTTCCCACCCCCTCTCAGACTATGTCTACTAGGAACTGGGTTGAATAGAATGTCTTTACTATGGGAAGTGGAACAACATTGTTCTTTCACTTCAATTATTAATTCACCCACAGAAAGTTATCTTTCCACCGGTGAATGGTGGTTGGGGTTAAGAAGTAAGCAGAAGATTAATGGCTACTTTTACCATAAAGCACAATGCTTGGAAGAAGCTTACTTGCAGCCCAGTCTGTAATTGTCGACCACTAGAACTGCCAAAATTGTTCAGTTTTGCACGTGCTAATCATTCACACACTCAGGGTACTATCTGGCCCTACTTTGTCACTTTATTCACAGTCATACGTCACGTCTTTTCATGTGACCCAGTTGCATTTTTCTTAGGATTATCCATTCCTGCAACTCAAAGTAGTTTCAAGGCCATGGCTCCAAAAGGGAATATGTGAACTATCAATTCAATAGCACACTGCCTTTCTTCAAGCGAACTGCTTGGCATCTTCAAAGAAACATGGGATAAAACAATTCATGTGCATTTAATTTCTCCACAAGTGTAGCAGAGTAGCTCCTAGAGGTCCCTTGTGGAGCCTTTCCTTCTGAAGAGGTAAGAGGCTTCTATCCGCCACTGGCACCTCTCCCACAGCTCTCATTTTCCTCCCTATGACACAGGGATCCAGCAGACACATCTGCCATGTTGACCTGGGCATGAAATCAGTGACCGCCACTACACCCTTGCTGCTCCCTGGTTTATGAAAGTGCTAACAGGCTGACAGGGATCAGGGATCAGACCAAGCACCTGGAGAAGGACAGTCTGTGCTAATGTGCCGCTCCATATACCGTCCATGAATGATGGCCCAGCCGTCAGCCATGGTAGCCCCTTGGGTAGGTAGGAAATCTGTTTGGAAGGCTACTTCGGGTGAAGCCCAGATCCCTGAGCCCTGTAGGTATTACCACAGTGTCCACCACAGGTATCTCTAGTATAATACCCAAGGAAATCAGACAGGGCAATCTGCTTGATGGGCATCTTTTAGGTGTTTAGGAAGAGGGAGCTTCATGGGATGCATATTAGTCTCAACGGACAAGGAAGTATTAGTTCCCAATGTACAAGTGTCACTGTTGGCAGGAACCCTGGCGATAGGTGGGTGTCTTCATCGCTCTATCTCTCTTCCTGTGCATTGAGGGAGAAAGGAAGGTGCGGTGCTCCCTGTGTGGTCTTAACATGTACGCTAGTACAGAAGCCTGATATATTTAATTTCAGCACCTGCCACAGCACACCCTTTTCAGCATGTGATGTGAATGTGTCCCTATTACCTCATCTACATCCCCTGCTGACCATCAGAGACAGCAAGAACCTTATGGTGTATTTCTGCTCTCTAGAGACGGTACAGAAGGAACCCTCTATCGTTTCACATGCTCTTTTCCATTTCTCTGTCTCAAGTCACTCCCTAACTTAGGGTAGGGTATCACCTCACTGAGTCAGACATCCATTTTCCAGCCTGATGTACAAATATATTTGCAGTTTGTGTCTTTTCAAGTGTACCGCTATTAATGATTTGCTGTTGGCCTGTATTTAGGATTTCCAATACGGGTTTAGTGTTAGGATAACATTTCTGTACAATGCATGCCTCAAGACAAGCTTAAGCCTAGGTTCTTCTTGCTTTTGTATTTTCAGAAATTTCAGTTTTATCCACCCTTTTGTTTGCTAACAAATGCTTAACCGAATCTAATTCTGGAAAACATATAACTGTGATATTAGTTTTGTTGCGGTTTAGATTTTGAAGAAATTGACACAGTCTGTCCAGGGTACTGTTTTGATGGGGAATGTCTGAAAACAAGCCCCATAAGGAATTTGCATTGATAGGCCACAGCAGAGATTTCCAGTGTTGTTCCATGGTTGCCGCAATTGTCAGATTTTCTACATAGACTAAATGTAACTACCTTGAATCTAAGCTGGGATTTTTTAAATAGCGGTTGTTATTTAAAATCTGGCATGGATAGAACTCTTATGGACCAATATTGATAAGACACCCCTGGGTTATAGAACCGTTGAGTGCATACGGGTAACGAAAGATGGACGCCTTTTGGGTTGAAAATATTTTAGTAGATCGCAGTGGTATAATTCTATGGTGGATGACAGTACAGAGACGGTGAAATTTGAAGACGAAATGACCATTAGGGTCTTTAGTGATTGTTATGTATTGCCCATAGTTAGGGATTGTAAGTGCAGAGGTATTATCTCAATTTGAAAAAAATATCATGAGTAGGGTAACTGGGGGAGGCATTGATTTTTGACAAGAAAAGCAATATTTCCAACATACTAAAACAGCGAGAATGGGTGTTTCATTTTAGTCTTTGCTCTCCATTGAAATGGCTTGCTACCTACCATTTTCAGAACAAAGAAAGGGGTGTGGCAGTTATTTTGATGAGGAGAAAAGATAATGGGCCAGAAGGTGTGTGTGTGGGGGGGCTCTGTGTGGGTGTGCGTGGGGGGCTTTGTGTGGCTGTGTGTGGGGGGGCTCTGTGTGGGTGTGTGTGTGGGGGGGTGTTTGTGTGTGTTGGGGGGGCTCTCTGTGGGTGTTGGTGTGTGTCATTTGCGAGAGATAAAGCTAGTGGCATTGTAAATGACAATGCCATTTATTTATGTTAAAAAAAAACATAAATAAAAATAATGTCAAGAGCAATGCCAATCGCTCTAACTTTAACAAAGGCAAAACCATTGCATTGTAAATGCTTGTTGTAAATCGTTTTTGGCCACTATAGGTGTGGCAGGGTATACTCAGACATGAGTCCCTTTCTCACTGCTCCATCAGGATTCAAGCAAGCCGGGCCGAAGAAGGCTGAAATGCCAGAAACCGGTCCCCGGTAGCTTGTCTCCTTTCTGGTGAAGAATTGGCTTGGTAGTTTAGTCTGCCCTGTTCCCATGATGCACTGGGCCAGGGACAGACTGATTTGCATATAGCCAGGTTCTGAGCTGGGATGGGGCAGTGAGATAAATAACGGTGATGGATCAAGCCCTGATCTTTGGACTGGGTAAGAGTGGTCTGTTTCACTCAGACACTCTGTTCATCACCACCCCCTTTTTGTAAATCGTTTCTGCACCAGCGCAGGGGAGAGCACAGGAATGCGACATATCATTGGGCTTGCAGTGCCACACAGCGGCACTTTCTTGTAGATCTGCCTCCTGGTGCCTAGGATTAGATTATCCCGTATGGGCGGCCGCTCCTTTTCTTACTTGGGCCCTGTTTGTGTAATGCTCTTCCCCTGTCTCTTCGCACCCAGATTAACTATACACTCTTCCACAAGTCACTTAAAACCTGGCTTTTCACTCAGTAAGTCGTTGCTCTCGTTTCTTTTGCTCCTGTTCTGGTGAGCGCTGGGAAAACCTTTTTGGGTAGCTGCTGTGCCTTATATACAAATTTAAATAAAAAAAATTTAAAAATAAAAAATTCAGTATAGCATATTAAGAATTGCTTCTTTTCAACTATTGGTACTGGCATGGAAATACAAACAATAGCTCCATCCAACAAGAGATCTGTATGCCAACTGAGCAAACCCTAACCAAACTCAGTTTTAGAGGTGGGCCTGATGAAACATGTCACTGTGTGTGGGACAGGGGCCAGCATTCTTTTTACTCTAAAATTATTCAGTAACTCCTACATGACTGTTAGGAGTATGGATTTTTTAAGGTAATTAGTGACCCCTTCCAAGTCACAAACTGTGTACGACACAAGAAACACAGGGGGTCTACCAGCTAACTATTAAAGCTGCACTGTCAAAACTGAGTCGGCTAGATCTCAGAGTGTATATATATCACATAGACAGTGTATTTGTGGAGACAAAGGAGAAAAAGAGTGAACTCACCATGCATGGAAGAGACCGATACATCACAGAGTATTCATGAGTGGCTAACCAGTCCAAAACAAATGATGTAGGGTTTCCATCAAAAGAGACTTAATGATCAGTCATATCATCTGGTCAAATCCTGGTGCATAAAGGGCTGGTCCCCTGATCATAGGGACAGAACCGAACCTTATTGCTGTTTTGGGATTTGGTCCACCAATATAAACGAAACGTCCATGATGACTGATCTTTGATGGTAGAATAGACAAGTGCAACAGAACTAATAGTGACTTAAAATAGGATGGAATGCCCTCCTTCTGACGACTTTATTCTGTTGACATGACACGCCTCTTAATTAAAAACCAGAACAGTGCAAAAGGACAGTAACAAATATCTGCCTATAAATGGGCCAACATGTTTCTGCCTAGTAGGTGTTCAATCCCTTGGCATTCATCAGGGCCTCTGCTCTTATACTAGTTGCACTCCTAGTAGTGAGATAAAAGAATCACCACTATCACCAAAGAAACATGAATATAAATAAAGTACAATAGTTACATACGGTACAACCTGTAGTAACCATGGACTTTCACCCTCCGACTCACTTAAGCTACAGTGAATCCTGCGAAGGAAAGCATTGCATAATTAACATTGTATTAGATATGTCAGTCCCCAATAACATGTGTCACCCAAAAACCATCAGTGTATATACAAATTAAATATTCAATGCTCACCCTTAATGGTAGGGGAATATACCTCACCTCACCTGGACTCTGCTCAGGTATAGGAGGCCCGCACTACAAAGATATACGGAAGAAAAGAGGGATGTAGCACAATAAAACCAAGAACTCTTAGCTTATCACCATGCATCAAACTCATTTCTATATATAGTGCCCTATATCCAGATGCTCACATGTGGAGTAGGTCAATCTTCAGATTCAGTATACCAAGCCCTAGGGTAACCCAAAAAAAAAATTGGACTCTGACAACAGACTGGTATGAATACCAGATATGCTCTTTCAAAAGATAGTTTTGGCAGTATAGACTATTTACAACAACAATCATCTTAAATAATGGCAGTCAGTGATCTCATGTTCACTCACCTATCCGTCGGTGCCTCAAGCTTCCATCTGAGGCTTGGGGGAGGCACTGACCAGTGTGTAAACTCTGTATAAGTAGGCTGTCGAGGGTGATGTTCGTATGGTAACCCTCCGCCTGACTAGTCTCTGCTTGTTTAATAGTAAGTAAATTGTTTGATGTCCTAAACTTACTTTAGCGTTAACTCAATGTGCAGGACAGCAGATTCCTTAGAAGAATGTTGTCACAAAGACTTGCATTCTGTTAATTCGCTTAAAACTTACAGCGCACTACTTTGCGCTCGAAAAAACGCGTGAAAAACTACCAAACGCGTCATCGCAGCCATTTTAGTAGTTTAATCATATGCGCCCTTGAAGTTGTGTGCCCGTGTATGCATCTTATAATTCACTATGCTTAGGGACACCCGTAGGTATCATTTATCCTGGATGTCAATGCTCAAAACCGACTAACTAAGTAATAAGCTTGGGAGCAACGACTAAAGACGATGAGCTCCTATGCTGGCGAAATCTCGTGAGATCTCGCGCTAGAGAACCACAAGATGACATCACTACGGCCATAATTGTAGTCACTTATATGACTAGGTATATACGGCTTTTCCAGAACAGTCCATTGGAAATCCGTTTCAAGGTGTGCCTGGTCCAAAAAATGTCTAGTGAGCCTAGTGTGGCTTTTCTTACAGCGGAAAGAGCTCTTATGTTCCAGCATTCTAGTCCGAACTCGCCGAGTAGTCATTCCTACATACCGTATGGAACAAGGGCATGTCAGCATGTAAATTAAATTGGTGCTATTACAATTACTGAAATTGTTCTGCTGACCAGGCACACCTTGAAACGGATTTCCAATGGACGGTTCTGGAAAAGCCGTATATACCTAGTCATATAAGTGATGTGTCCGGTTACCTTTTCAGAAAGGAACATAAATGGATCTATAAGCTTCAGTCTGACAAAAGGGGACTAAATGAGGAGATTCCTTGGACCTTACTATAATGATCTATCCCTATAGAGTAGGGGTTACAGTCATCCCTACTTTATAAGGTATATGAAAATTGACATACACTGAGCTACCTGGTCTGAAAGGTTTAGAAGGAACACTGCCATGCATGGGATAGTAGTTACGAATTACTACAATGCCTATACTAATGAAGCCACTGACGTGATTCTGTTGCCATCTATTTCACATATGGAGTGTTTGGGATAAATTCTGCTATTTGACTGACCCACACTACCTCACAATCACTGTTGTTTACACCACCTATGGAGTATTATTAACTCTCCACAAGGATGCATGGTTAAACTTGTGCAACATCTTGTAGACTTTTTCTCTACTAATCGTCTGTTAATTCTACTTCATTTAGAGATCCTGCGATTATTCTGCTATAATGTATCTGGTAAATATGTTGTTGACATTTCGCTAGCCTAGCATTTATTATCTAGATTCGAGCCATAGATCCTGTGATCATTGCGTCATATTCGCGATGTTTGGGACTACAATTATGGCCGTAGTGATGTCATCTTGTGGTTCTCTAGCGCGAGATCTCGCGAGATTTCGCCAGCATAGGAGCTCATCGTCTTTAGTCTTTGCTCCCAAGCTTATTACTTAGTTAGTCGGTTTTGAGCATTGACATCCAGGATAAATGATACCTACGGGTGTCCCTAAGCATAGTGGATTATAAGATGCATACACGGGCACACGACTTCAAGGGCGCATATGATTAAACTACTAAAATGGGCGCGATGACGCCGTTTGGTAGTTTTAGACGCGTTTTCGCGCGTTTTTTCGACCGCAAAGTAGTGCGCTGTAAGTTTTAAGCGAATTAACAGAATGCAAGTCTTTGTGACAACATTACACTAAGGAATCAGCTGTCCTGCACATTGAGTTAACGCTAAAGTAAGTTTAAGACATCAAACAATTTACTTACTATTAGGCAAGCAGAGACTAGTCAGGCGGAGGGTTACATACAAACATCACCCTCGACAGCCTACTTATACAGAGTTTACACACTGGTCGGTGCCTCCCCCAAGCCTCAGATGGAAGCTTGAGGCACCGACGGATAGGTGAGTGAACATGAGATCACTGACTGCCATTATTTAAGATGATTGTTGTTGTAAATAGTCTATACTGCCAAAACTATCTTTTGAAAGAGCATATCTGGTATTCATACCAGTCTGTTGTCAGAGTTCAATTTCTTTTTTGGGTTACCATAGGGCTTGGTATACTGAGTCTGAAGATTGACCTACTCCACATGTGAGCATCTGGATATAGGGCACTACATATAGAAATGAGTTTGATTTATGGTGATAAGCTAAGAGTTCTTAGTTTTATTGTGCTACATCCCTCTTCTCTTCCCTATATCTCTGTAGTGCGGGCCTCCTATACCTGAGCAGAGTCCAGGTGAGGTGAGGTATATTCCCCTACCATTAAGGGTGAGCATTGAACATTTAATTTGTATATACACTGATGGTTTTTGGATGACACATGTTATTGGGGACTGACATATCTAATACAATGTTAATTATGCAATGCTTTCCTTCGCAGGATTCACTGTAGCTTAAGTGAGTCGGAGGGTGAAAGTCCATGGTTACTACAGGTTGTACCGTATGTAACCATTCTACTTTATTTATATTCATTTTTCTTTGGTGATGGTGGTGATTCTTTTATCTCACTACTAGGAGTGCAACTAGTATAAGAGCAGAGGCCCTGATGAATGCCAAGGGATTGAACACCCACTAGGCAGAAACATGTTGGCCCATTTATAGGCAGATATTTGTTACTGTCCTTTTGCACTGTTCTGGTTTTTAATTAGGAGGCGTGTCGTGTCCACAGAATAAAGTCGTCAGAAGGAGGGCATTCCATCCTATTTTAAGTCACTATTAGTTTTGTTGCACTTGTCTATTCTACCATCAAATATCAGTCATCATGGACGTTTCGTTTATATTGGTGGACCAAATCCCAAAACAGCAATAAGGTGCGGTTCTGTCCCTATGATCAGGGGACCAGCCCTTTATGCACCAGGGTTTGGCCAGATGATATGACTGATCATTAAGTCTCTTTTGATGGAAACCCTACATCATTTGTTTTGGACTGGTTAGCCATTCATGAATACTCTGTGATGTATCGGTCTCTTCTATGCATGGTGAGTTCACTCTTTTTCTCCTTTGTCTCCACAAATACACTGTCTATGTGATATATACACTCTGAGATCTAGCTGACTCAGTTTTGACAGTGCAGCTTTAATAGTTAGCTGGTAGACCCCCTGTGTTTCTTGTGTTGTACATTGAGTAGGAGCTGGGGATAAAATCAGGTGTGGGTCTTTAAACTACATATCCCTTGGACCCTTTGAAACTATTGTGGTGTTTGTCTAAGTCACAAACTGTGCCTGATTCACAAAAGGTAAGATACACCTTTGGAGTAAGTTTACACTTTGAATATAGAGGTTAGCTAGCTAAAAATTTAACAGGGCGAGCAAAGCCCAGGGCCTGGCTTGGCTCTAAGAGCTAATGCAGGGGCTGAGCCCTGAACATGTTTATCATGTAAATTATGCAGGAAACATCACATAAAATATGATAAAGTCTATTTAAAATGTAATTTTTAAAATTCTTTTAATATGTAAAAGCTTTGACATTAATACATCACATCGTAGCACTGCACTGAGAAGTACTTATTGGAAGTGATAATTTTTAAACATGAACTTAGCACTATCCCTACCAGCCCTGACAACAGTGTCATTAGAAACCAAGAGCAAGACAGTTGTGGTGTGAACCTTGTATGTGGCCAAAATTGTTAAAGCTAGGGCAACATTATATTCTATTAAATTAAACATATTAGGTTTTTGTACAGCTGGTATTTTGAGTTCACATATTTGATGGTGCTTCAGTATGGAATAGTAAAGAAAAGCAGGATTGCTAATATAGAATATTTGCTTAAAATCACACAAATTTGGTTAAGCGATTAATCCAGCTTTTCTGGTTTCACTTTGTGCAAATAATACTCCTTATTAACTAAAATGTTAATGCTTTGCTTTTACCACTTTATGAGGGTAGAGCAAGGGTGGCAGACAGGAGACACATGACATTTCAGCTTGTTATGGGCTGGATGTTCAAACGAGACCTGAATGTGAGCTAAGTTCACAAACTCAGAGTGTAAACTTTCTACAAAAGTGTATGTGACATATCTCTATCCCCAAAATTATGCAATTTGCCTACTCTTCTGTGGGTAGGTGATGTCCCTCCCTAAACCCCTCTTTGATCCTCCCTAAACCCCTTTCACTCCTCCCTAATCCAATTTCCTTTTTTTAATAGAAAGTCTGCCTCACCCACTCTCCTGTGTCCCTCCCACATTTACTAGAGAAATCTATACGAACATGTGCAGAGACTCTTCAGTCGGGGCAGAGAACTCCGCATATATAAGTCTAGCCAAAACATACATTTTGAATTATGTTTTGTAGTACTACAATGTGCAGTTTAAAAATGGGGCCTTGTTGCCTCTGGTCTTGCAATCCTGTTGACCTCTTCCACTCTTCTTTGATATATTGATCTAAGGTAGGCAACCTTTCATTATAACTACTCAGAACACTGTTGTCACAGAGACACCATGTGATTGTTAAACCATCAAAAGATGTTTATTTGGAAGGTGGGGACTATGGGCCATATGTCGAACAAATTTCCCCATAGACCTAGAATGGATAAAACCATTTGATACATCTGGCCCTATAAGTCATGTCACTCTTTTTTTCAGGCCTCTACTCTTTTTTTTAAAAGATTTATAGATGTGACCAAATATTGACATAGTCAAGTCTGTTACATTCTCACAACCTGCAGAAGGCAGGTGTCCATACACAACATTACCTCACCTGCCTCAGTACCTTGCCCTGTGTTACGGTCATTCATCCACTTCTCCAGCCACCTGAAGTTTGCCTTGACTACTAGCAATGATACTCGTGGACAGGCAAGTGTATGAAGCGAATGTGTAACATTGTTATCCAGTTGGAATCAAATGGCATTGTAGGCCATGTGACACCAATGGTAGACTAGAGTAGACTCCAAGAATGATGGAGAAGTGTGGCTCAGGGGTTAGAGGCGGCAGACCCGGAAGCTGAGATCGGCCCTGGACCAGGGTTCAATTCCCCGCCTCGGCGGGTCTTGGGCTAAAAATTCCACGGACTCGATAATTCTCGCTCCGGTGCCTTCTCGACTCACGGGTTCACACTCTGCGACTCTGGGCAATAGCTTGCTTAATCTCCACAACGGCCCCTCGCGGCGGGATGCCTGGCTTTCACCTTGTGGATACCCTGCCGGGGTTATCTCACAGGGAATACCAGGACGGGTTCCCTAAGCAAGCGCCGGGAAACCCACTGCGGGTAGCTGTGCGCTATATAAGCTCAAATACATACACATACATGCAGCTAGATACCACCTACTCCCCCAGGACTAAGAGAAGAATTCTCACAATCTCCTTCGTTTTTTATTCCTGTTAATGCAAACATTGAGAGCACTTTGAACAAGCATTGACAATGCCAATAGGTTTAGTCTTGGCAAGTTTGCATTTTTTATTTACTCATGTACAATACGTAATCAATTGACAAAACATACTAAAATATTGAAATAAAGGAGTGGCCCAGCGACCCATCAGCCCAGCACTGGTACTGGAATACATTAATTTCAGATGGCTGTACACATGTAATCAGGCAAAATGCCATCATTCACAGTGCAAGACAGCCAAACAATTAAGTGGGGTAAGCCATTGTCCTAGGGTAGGTTAAAGCAATATGTGAATGACAGTTGGACAGCTCAAGGGATAAGGAGGGGCGACTGAAGGTCCCTTGATGTATGTATGTATGTTTGTATGTATACTTTTACATGTTTTATATGCTTTTTTAGGAAAACATGAGGCTCACAAAACAGATGAAGTTGTCAGTAGGCCAGACCTAAAGAACTCAATCCACAGCAGTGCCTGCTATAAAAAAAACTTTAAAAGGTCTGAAACAAAAAGTGCATAACAAAAAGACATATATTTATACATAAATGCAAAGAGGAACTTTCATTAGCCATTTTTATCCACTGGACTATTCATCAGTCAACTATGCATATTGTCACAATAATATGATAGTTTCATAATTTTGTATGACTTGAAAACCTCTCTGGGGCAGCACCATGAGAATATGTCGTCAGTGCTCTTTTTATGTATTGAGTCTGTTTAGAACTTTTCACATAACATGCATAGGGAGAACTTGATTGGCCCAAGTTCAAACAATTTGGTCAGGTAGAACCAATATTGCAACACAAGACTGCTTCCTCCAAAGGCCATTACTTTTCCAACATAAGACATTTTAATAAGTGCACCATGAAAGTGAGCACTGCTTCCCCTGGGGTAATCTCCATTGTGTGCTGCTGGGGTGACTGGTCACTGATTCATTTGGGCTACTGCAAGGCTACATTAAGGTAACCATTTATTGAATGTAATTAATACTAATGGGTACAATAGTATGGTGGAGCGGTATCGCAAACTTGTTACGTTTATTTATTTTCAAAAAGAAAATCCCAAAGTGGGGTTTTCTTTTTGAAAATAAAACAAAAAAAACAAAAAAACATCTTGCTATAAAAGTTTTGCCCATGGTGAGGGGGGCACTGAGCATTATTCAATGCATTTTGCTGACAGGTTTTTCCTGGCAGTGACATGCATTGAAAAACAGCTATAAGTCTTCCCATCTAAATTAAGTAGGCAGACATATAGCCAAAACTCCAACAGCCCTAACTTAATTGGGCTGTCAGAGAAGTCTGACCACAGTGGAGACTGGGTAGTCTCTGCCGTCATCAAACTATGTTCTTTCTGCATGTAATTCAGGCAGGTGGACCGTAGTCTTAGCGAGGAGGTAACTCCGTCTCCATTGTGACAGAGTTCCCTCTCTGCCAATATATAAAGCAGGACCGAGATAACAATAAGTGCCTTTTACATCATGGACAAACACTTTTTGCCACCCCACATCTTGATTTTCCATAGGAAGTCGAGACCACCATTTCCCTTATCATGCTGCATGCAGTCTATGTAAACGGGCTGTCCCTACAGGGAGCAGTAAGAAAACTCCAACACCTCTGCATACAAGACCACATCACACCAGCGTTGAAAGTGCTTCACTGGTTACCCATGACAAGAAGCTTCTTGTTCAACGTGCTCTACAGTGCTCACTTGGCCATCCACAGCTCGAGAACTTCCTTCAAGTAAATTTGTGAAGATACAGACAAAACAGAACTCACTATAATGGCATATTGTAAATGTAAATGTACAGGAATTTATATAGCGCAAATCACCGAGCGGTTTCTAAGCGCTTGCTTAGGGAACCCGTCCTGGTATTCCCCTCTGAGATAACCCCGGCAGGGTATCCGCAAGGTGAAAGCCAGGCATCCCGCCGCAAGGGGCCATTGTGGAGATTAAGCAAGCTATTGCCCAGAGCCGCAGAGTGTGAACTCGTGAATCGAGTAGGCACCGGAGCGAGAATTGTCGAGTCCATGGACATTTTAGGTCTCAAGACCCCGCCGAGCCAGGAATTGAACCCTGGTCACGGGCTGACCTCTGCTTCTAGGTCTGCCTCCTCTAACCAGTGAGCCACACTTCTCCACTATTGACTGATCACCCTCTTTACAAGAACCATCAGATTTGTGGAACCTATTCCGTACAAGCTGAAAAGTTATAGATCTACCTATGGGACAAAGGCAAGAAACATTCAAGACCATCTGCAATTTAGGAACAGAGTAAACACCTGGTATTTCTTATCAAACCATATAGAACCATGCGCAATCTCAAGCTGGGCATGAACATCACAATACTTAGGATCATAACCCCTTCTAGAACGAGAACCAAATCTTGTACAAGGATGGTAGACACCAACGCAGTAATCTCACATCCCCTTCGCTTCGTACTATGCATTATGCAGGTACAGATTTGCAGCAGCAATATGAGCAGCCTCTGACAATCATGCAAAATGCCAAAACATTTTCCAAGTATGCCACATTGCATTCCCAAATCATTTGACCAAAACACAGCAATGCTTGTAAGGTTAAGCCTCCAATCTAATACTTTGTTTAGTTGACTACATATCGAGGCTCAGCAGTGTTTGGACTAAATATTGAATACAAAATATTGTGATACGAAAATATTGTTTCAATAATATTGAGATGCCAAAAATATAATCAATAGGAATTTTGAAAGTAAGAATTTTGGGCCTCATGATGATGCTGGTCGGACCGGCTCCCGCGGTCCTGTCGGTGGCTGTTGGACTACTACAGTACTGTCGGAAGCAGTCAGCCAGACCGCCATATTACAATGCATGTGAATAGGCAGTTTTCCAAACCGCCGCATCCCTCACACTCCAATAGGAAATTACAACCGCAGTGATGTCAGAAAGGACCAATGGAGGCCATCGGAGAACGGAACGCCTCTCAGTCCGGCCGCCAAATTAGGATGCGCCATTCCGATGACATAATTGCGGCAGTCCAATTCCCTTATCAGAGCTGGCAGAAAAGGAGGGAGAGGGTGGCCAAACCCACCTATACACAGCTCCGCATATCAGGCGCGCAACACCCATTGGGCGCACCGGGCTTCAGCGCCCCCGTCGTATTCTCCAGCCCGGGCTAATTTGACACGCACTGAAAGGATAAAAGAAGGCTGTGCATCGCTGGTTTGCTCGGGCTGCTTTCTGAGGCCCAGCAGCCCGAGCAAACCAGCCTCTGAACAGTTTCAGTTAACCTCTTCTTTTCCTAAACTGGCCCCGAGGTGATATCACTGCCTGAAGGCAGGGATTTCCCCTAAGCACTTGATGTGTTCAGCATGTAGTGAGGGTGGGAGTGGGAAGATGCACACAGCAGGGGGAAAGGGCTGGCCAGTGCAGGTGACGCTTTTCCTTTGTATAGGAATTCCTGCTGGCGTCAAACCCCATGTTTTGCTGTCTGTGCACCTGCATGGATGTGTATTCCATACAAGTGCACAGACAGCAAACCCTGGGCTAGGACGCCAGCAGGAATTAATTTACAAAGTAAAAGCATCACCTGCACTGCCATCCCTTTGCCCCTGCTGTCTGTGCACTTGTATGGAATTCACATCCAAGGCCTTGCTCACCAGTTAAATTTAATTTAATTTAATTTAATAGCGATTTGTAAAGCGCCTGGTGACCCAAGGGCATCCCCGCGCTGTAGGAATGGTGAACAGGGCCATGGATCTTTCTTCCTTTTGCCTCCAAGGGCACCAACTACACAGAAGCAGAGGAGGCCCTGGCAAGGAGAAACCAGGAAACATTTGACACACACCTATCTACACTGTGAGATCTTCGGGAGGGGTTGGATGCCAGGACGCAGTGCTGCTGATCAGCCCAACTCAACTGAATAGTATCAGAAGAGTAGGCAGCCGTTTTTAATGTAAGTTTCAGTAACTTTAATGAATTCTTCAGCACAGCATTACCTACTGCCTGCATATCTAGGTTACTCTAAGGGAATGTTGTTTTTGACTTACATACATGGAAACGTCAGAGGAGAGTCCCCTCCGAATATGCACATGTAGTGTAAGTTTGTAGTGTTCATTTTTTGGGGTGCTATGTGGGTCACTTTAGGGTTCAGGGTGGGTGTGGGTTTTAGGGTGCCAGCGAGTAATTTTAGGGTTCAGGGTGGGTTACGGATTGGGGTGCCAGGGTGTAATTTTAGGGTTCTGAGTCGGTATGGGTTTTAGGGTGCCAGGGGTAATTTTAGGGTTCAGGGTAGTAATGGGATTTGGTGTGCCAGGGGGTAATTTTAGGGTTCAGGACGGGTATGGGCTTTGGGGGCCAGAAGGGTAAGTTAGGGGTTCAGGGTGGGTGTGGGTTTTGGGGTGCCAGGGGTAATTTTAGGCTTCAGGGTGGGTATGGGTTTTGGGGAGCCAGGGGTAATTTTAGGGTTCAGGGTGGGTATGGGTTTTGTGGTGCCAGGGGTACTATTAGGGTTCAGCGTGGGTATGGGTTTTGGGGTGCTAGGGGTAATTTTAGGGTTCAGGGTGGGTATGGGTTTTGGGGGCAAGGGTGTAATTTTAAGGTTCAGGGGTAATTTTCGGGGTCAGAGTGGTAATGGGCTTTGGGGTGCCAGGTGTAATTTTAGGGTTCAGGGAGGGCATGGGTTTTGGGGTCCCAGGGGTAATTTTAGGGTTCAGGGTGGGTATGGGATTTGAGGTGCCAGGGGGTAATTTTAGGGTTTAGGGTGGTAATGGGTTTTGGGATGCCATTGGGTTAATGTTAGGGTTCAGGGCGGGTATGTGTTTTAGGGTGTGAGGGGGTGGAAATTTGAGGGTTTAGGGTGGGTGTGGTTTTCGGGTGTCAGGGGGGGGCAATATTAGGGTTCAGGGTGGGTATGGGTTGTGGGGTGCCAGGGAGTAATTTTAGGGTTCAGCGTGGGTATGGGTTTTGGTGTGCCAGGGGTAATTTTAGTGTGGTTAAGGGTTTTGGGGTGCTATGGGGTAAATTTTAGGGTTCATGGTGGGTGTGGGTTTTCAGGTGTCAAGGGGGCAATTTTAGGGTTCAGGATGGGTATGGGTTTTGGTGGGCCGGGTGGTAATTTTAGGATTTAGGGTGGTAATGGGTTTTGAGGTGCCATGGTGTTAATTTTAGGGTTCAGTACGGGTATGGGTTTTAGGGTGTGAGGGGGTTATTTTAGGTTTCAGGGTGGGTGTGGGATTTCGGGTGTCAGGGGGGCAATTTTAGGGTTCAGGGTGGGTATGGGTTTTGTGGTGCCAGGGCTACTATTAAGGTTCAGCGTGGGTATGGGTTTTGGGGTGCCAGGGGTAATTTTAGGGTTCAGGGTGGGTATGGGTTTTGGACTTGCAATGATAAACATTTCACGAGCACATTGTCCTCCTATAGAAGCAATTGTTGACGAACTGGCGAAAAAGGGTCGTCGCCTTGAAATGGCATTGTGAAAATTGGTTATATTGTGTTCCTAAAGTGCTTTGTAGTAATGTATATAAATTGGCCTTTTAATTCAGTACATTCTGTTCCCTTTTCATAAGACAATAGGACATAAATGCATCAAATTAACAAAAATGTGTGCTCTAATTGTCCAGTTTCAAATGCAGAATTCATCACGTTTTCTCCGCTTAACCTGAGCATTAATCGATCCCGATTATCTGCCATTTTAGCCCCACACCATTGATAAACATTAGCCACGCCCCTTCGTTTGCCATGTTAGCCCTCCCCGAAATTAAGACCTAGTTGCGGCCCTGCCGCATATCCTGTGCCGCCAGGGAACCCATCGCATACATCCTGCCACTGCTCTACCTGCTCGATTACGTTCAAAATACATACCGTCTTAGATGCAACAGCCGGTAAGTCTTACACTTACCCCTGTACAGTCAGTCCACAGCTAAGCGATGCAACACTGCCATGGACAAGCAGGGGCTGAGCTTGCTCAGTAGGAGTGGGTGTGTGGTGTGAGCAACATGTCCTCAAGTGCTCATGCTGGGAAATCTTGCCAAAACATATTGCATGAGAAGCAGAATGTGAGGGGCCTGAAGGGACAGTTGACAGAGCGAGTGGTGAGAGTAGCGTAGTAGGGCTAGAAGTGGTCGGTGGTCTGCCAGTGGCTACCACTTGTAGGCCGAAAGAGTTGATGCAGAGAAGGCTCCCATTGGACTCTCCATATTTGCCCTCACCCTCAGGGCACTATATTAAATCAACTCTGCAGCAGAACCTCTACGGCAGATGTAACTGTTAAGACACTTGCAATACTCCATTCCCAGTGTTGGCAGCTCAGTACGGAGGCAGTATCATAATCCATTGCAATGATACCTCAGTTGACATCCCTAATAACGTATGCTACTAACAATTGGCCAATCCAACAGTCCTCGGTACATGTATGTGCAATGCAACTGCTAGTTTCAAATACCTTGATGTTATGCAATGACAGAAGGAGGACGAATTTGTGATAATCTTTGAAGCTGGTGTACTGATGTGAGCAATAACTAATATCACAAACCAGCCCCTCCTCATGAATGATTTAGCAATCAACTTCTGTTCATAAACTAAATCCTGTTGACAAATCAAACAGACATCAGTATGGATGTCTCAGGAACATAAATAACCCTTCTACTGCTAAAGCACTGCAATGGGCATTCACACATCACCCACATGAAAAAGGAAAGGCAGGGAAATAGAATTCACACAGACCATGGTATCAAACATTTTAAGTCCACAATTAAAGACTCCCTGCAGAAATTAGTTACTCAGACAAAATGTACTAATGACAGGTGAAGGGCCAAGGCCACAGTCCATATTGCCTCTGCCTCACAGTCTCCAAGCGCACAGGACTTGTGCCATGAGGTTAAGCAGGCAAAAACAATATTCTCAGAAAGTGGCATGCGCATGTGCCAATTGTGTAAGTGCTAGTATTAAGAAAAAATACATAGCAGCAACAGCAGTTGTCAGACATCTTCTAAAAAAATGTGGAAAGAACACACATGTAAATGATTACATGTGCATTCAAAATACCAAATAGCTATGACAATACAACACCCCCCCATGTGTGGAAAATCAAATACCACTTGACACACATCAAACACATATCCACCCTACATCCCAGGTGTTACAGCAAGCCAAAACACCTGGACAATGGCCAAGGAAGCTGCAATACTTATCTTAGCAGATACCACACAATGTTATGCCTGCCCCAATAGGAACTCTTCCCACATATACATCCATTGAACCTGGCCCTTGGTCTCTGTAACTCTATGCCTTGTCCCAAGGTCTGACTATACTTACCACTGCAAATGTATCCGCTTTCATGGTCAAACAAAAACAACTGTACACACATATCCCGAAATCTCCAATGACAACAATTGCCATCAGCAGCAATGGCAGGACAAAGGTTATCAGCAACAAGAACATTTATTACAGACAAAATTTGGTTGTAAAACAAAGGCCAATGGTCAGTCCAATGTCTTTAGTGCCGTCCAGCACACTGCTGTGCCACAAACTTGCCTTCAAGAACACTGTTAAGGAAGCCTCCCAGGAAGGGGCATCAAGTGGGCCAGCCAGGCACCTCATTTATGTCACTCGAGTGGGCTGAGGATTGGGATTAGGAAGGCTCGTTTGGTCTGTGGGGTGGTGAGTATCGGGAGGGAGAGGGCTGCTTTGGGCTGTGGGAGGTCTGGGCTTAGGATGGGGAGGGCTGGGTTGAGCTCTAGGAGGGCTGCGCTCGGGATGAGGAGGTCTGGGCTGGACCTATTGGGGAATTTTATAGCCCTTAAGGGTAGCAAAGGGTGTAGCGAAGGGAGGAGCACTTCTTTTTCTGCTTTTTTCTGGTTTTTGAGGATTTGGGGTGAGGAGGTGAAGAGGTCCTTTTGGTTTTGGGAGGGGGTGGTTCTGTTCGGGGACATTGACCTCTCTTTTTTCTTTGGGTTTTTGTAGGGGTTAAAGTGAGAGGAATGGGCAAAGGTGGGATACCAGACCTGGCTTTGGGACAGGGGCAGGCAGCGGTGACAGGGCAGAGGTTAAAAGAAATAAGGCAGACTTCTTTAGGTGATAGAGGAGGAGGTAAGACAATGGCTAGGGTTTTGCAGGTAGAGGTATGTGAGGTCTGCAGTGTGGCTGTGCGTGCATGTGTCTCTGAGTCTGATGTAGGTGTGGTTGTGGAATGTGTCTGGTCTGCAGCAAAGGCTGATATGTATGTGGCTGGTGGTGGTGTGGTGTCTGGGTGTGTGGTGTGGGGAGTAGCGGTGTCTGGTGGTGTGGTGCAAGACTGCTGCATGAGTCTAGTATCTGGTGGTGTGGTGTCTTGCTGCATGGGTGTAGTGTCTGGTGGTGTGGTGTCTAGCTGCATGGGTGTAGTGTCTGGTGGGGTGGTGTCTTGCTGCATGGGTGTAGCGTCTGGTGGTGTGGTGTCTTGCTGCATGGGTGTAGTGTCTGGTGGTGTGGTGTCTTGCTGCATTTCAGTGGATGCAGTGGTTAGGGGTACAAGTGCCTTCGGAGTGAGTGTGTGCCTCTGTTTTTTTTTATGTTTGTGCGTCCTGTGTGTGGATATTGAGGTGGAGGCATGCGTAAGTGTGTGTGCGCTTTGGGCAGATATGGGAGTAGGAATTGTGGATGCAGCGGAGGTAGGAGGTGGGGTGGAAACTTGGAAATTGTGGAAGGCTGCCAAGAGTGTGGAAGCCAGAGCCTGAAAAGATCTCTGTAGGGCAGACACATCAGCGTGAATGCCCTCAAGGTTCGAGACCATCTGCATCAGCTGTGGGCCCTGCACCTGGATTGCATTCAGCACTGCACTCTGACCCACAGATATTTGCTTCAGGATGTCAACGGCCCCCACACTCAGGGCATCAGTGGAGACGGGAGAAGGGTCTTCCGTGCCTGCAGAGAAGGAGACTTTCCTCTTCTTGTGGGAGCGGACAAGGACAACTTGGTGGGGAGGAGCAGGGAGGGCGGGGATGGAAGGCGGGGTGGTAGAAATGGATGTAGTGGATGGAGGTTCATGCTGGTCCATCACCACCAGGGATTGGCCATTGGAGGATAACTCTGATGTTGTAGATGCCGTGGCTCCTCCAGGGTACTCATATCACCTTCCGTGCCACTGGTTTCCTCGGTGTCACTGGTGCGACAGAAATCACTGTGGCCAGCTACTTCCCTAACGGCCACTACCCTGTCTCCTTTGCTGCCCTGGGTTGATGCTGCAAGAATAGCAGAAGTATGTTATTGGTAATGTGATAACAGACTTTGAAACCAGATCCTAATGCAACACGTTACACAACTGCAAAGATCACACCTACAAGAATGACTACATTGGCTCGATAATTTGCCTGGGCACATGCATGATTGCTACATGACCTGTGCACAGTTACACATAATGGTGTCATTCCCACTGTCAGCTCTAGCTGCATGTTTGACCTTTTTCCAAACAAGCCAGGTGTGTAGCAGGAAATTTTGTCAGCCTGTAAACCTAGGCCCTTGTGGCATACCATAGTTACCTGATGTGAAATGAGATGTCCACATGGAATCCATCTCTACCTAGCCACACAAGGCCCTGCAATCAGCAAATGGTCAGGTTGCCCCTAACCTATAACATGGATGTTGGTAAGTGGGTTATTGGTTGGGGCAAACACCCGATAGGACTCAGCATAGGTCTTAGAAAATTATTCCCATGCTTAACCCTTGGTAACATGGCTGCAAGCAGACAGGCCTAACTTCAAAGACAGTTATGTAAAGCATTTATAAACACCAATTCAGTAAATAATTAAAAGACAACACATAATAAAAATTCAACACCAATTTATGAAAATAGAATATATTTTTACCTTTAAAATGACACCAAAACGACAAAAATCCAATGTGGGGACCTGGAGATATGAATTTTCAAAATTTTAATAAAATATAGCACTTCGAAACATATAGCACCATATTGTGATATCTGCTCACGATAGACCGGCCCAAAGTCAAAGTTTCAGTCCAGGCGCGATGGAGCCCTGAGCGGCTACAGCTCGCTGCAGGTCCCAGTCTCAGTTTCTACCTTCACACTTAGAAACTTTTCTGGAGCTTTTCTTCCCGAGGGCCCTCAAAGCTCCCAGCCAGTCCGGATCCGGTGAGGGTTCACCGGCTTGCCTTTCAACGAGCTCCCGGTCAACTTCCCTGGAGCAGGCTTAGAAAAATTTCCTTTAACGCTTCAGCAGGACAGCCCAGGAATCCAGGCCTGCATGCGATGGAAGGCAGTCGGCTTGGCTCTCGCAGTTGCTCCCGGTTACCTTTTGTACCTGCGCACTTAGAAACTTTTCTGGAGCTTTTTCTCGCGGGGTCTCCTGGTGCTCCTCATGTAGTCGGGTCCCGTGAGTGTTCGCCGGCTTCACTTTTCTTCTAGTCCTGGTCAAATGGATCAATGGAGCTTTTAGTGGGACGAACCTGGTTGGCTTGGCCGGCTCACGGTTGAAGGCAGGTGGCCTGGCTGGCCAGGTTTAGCCGGTCCCACTATGGAGCTTTTTTTCAAAGTTGTTCCAAAGTTCTTCAAACTACTTCCTGAGGTTCCTTAAGGGGTCCCAAAGTGTCTCAAACTCACTCCAAGGGTCTGTAAGCTCCAAGATGGTCCTTGAAAGTTGAGGATGTCTGTTCCAACAATCCACTAGTACAAAACCCTTAAAAATCCACTGGTTGTTCCCCAAAGTGTAGATTTAGTTGGTGATGTTCCAGATTAGCTCTTTTAACCTGTAGCTTTCAGAGAGTCCAATATCTAGTTCTTTTTAAGCAAGATAATCCAGAGGGCTGTAGTTTCAGATGGTGCAGTCTTCAGAGCTCAGGACTTAGAAATCTTTGCACAGCAAAACTTCTCAACAGGGCACTTATTGCTTCACTAAGTTTCAAACAGCAGATCTGGAGGGCTCTGCCCCTCGCAGATGCTTATTCAAAGTTCTCTGGGTCAAGCAGGAGGTCACGTCTGACCAATGGCAGGGTAACTCCTCCAACATATGACCACATCCTGTAGAGTGTGAAATTATTTTGTCCCAGAGTGCATCCAATCTTCCAAATCCATAATGTCTGATTTTCCAGCAAGGAGGTAAGAGCTGGCTAAACACACCCCTCAGATGGCTAATTTACTTAGACTCTCCCCATGCATCTGCTCATACCTTCCTTAATCCTACCATCTGCCTAAGGTGGGAAGTTAAGAGTCATAAATGACACTGTTCTCTGCTCTCCTCTTTGAAGAACATAGTTCACGACTCCTCCCCCTGGCCTGGCATTTGTATGTATGTATGTATAGCATAATTATATAGTGCGTACTGTCACCCAAAGGATATCCTGGTGCTTTGACTCCATAATCGCAATACAAGCAGAGGAGGATCAGACAGCCCTAGGGAAAAGGTGAGACTTCAGACCCTTTGGAACAGCAAACTGCCCTGCCAACAAAGCTGCTTAATCCCAGGGGCTTTTTATCACCTCTTCAAGGCAGTCTGGCTAATCCACTCAACTCTGACTAATCAGGGCAGACCACTGGAAGGCTGAATTTGGACTTACAAACAAGAAAGTCTTACAACTTCTTGTATGTACACTTTAGGAGAAATTCAACAATATGATATTTTTGGATTTATTAATACCATTCTGGGAAGTCTTTAAATGGCCTTTCTAGCCCTCTCCTATCAAGAGTTATTAATCAATAACTTTCTATCATGTTAACCTATGTAACAGGGGATTTGCAATTGGAGAAATAACTTGGGCCATTTTTCCAGCACCAGGACTTACATAAACGTATTTTATAAGTGCTTGTCTTATATCTACAGGAACCCCACCCCGTGTGCAACTAGGGGAGACTTTAGGGGTCCTAAATCTGTAGCAATATTGCAGATTCTCCCTCCACAGTGCTCCTAGCATCAAAGTCGAATTTAAGCAGCACTTTACCACAATGTGGGGAGTGAAATTTGAAATTTCTCTTAACCCAGGGCATATAAAACTCATTTTATAAGGGTATTCCTTATACATATCTGACCCTTCACTCCTACACCTAGGGGAGACCATGGGGGTTCCTAATATGGCACCACATTGTAGGATATCCATTTTTAAATGCCCCAAACCCAAAAGTCGAGTTTGGGCACAATGTACTTTTTAAAAGCAGTCCTGGCACCCAGGGCTGCTTTTAAACTGACCTCAGGCTTCAGCAGTGCACACATGGAAGTGAAAAAAGAGCTGCTGGCCTCTAAACTGCCATGCCGTAGGGTACTAGGGATTTCTGGGTAGTTTCAATCCCCCTGCCCTATTATAAACTAGGGGCCTATAGGATAGGTCATGCCAATCAAGGGGTTCCCCACCATACCATTGTGTACCCTTGTGTGTGTAGGGGTTTATACTGTATTCCAATATGTTGCATTTAGCATATACTGGCACTGGGCCTGGTCAGGCAGAGCCCAGGTCAGCCAGAGTCACTTACCACCACTATCAGTCAGCAAAAAGTTGGGGGTGCCCAGAGCACAGGATGACTTTGCAACAATGGAGCATTGTTGGGCACCTGCTACAACTCAGTCACAGAAATGTGTGACTACCAGAACTTATATGCTGTCCAAGGCCTCCAGCAACTCTTATGATTTCTTGCTTGCTGGCTGGTGTGGGTGGCAGCTTTGCTGGGATGGGACCCAGTCCTCCAACGTTCTGTGTGCTAAAGGAGGCGGGCCAGACTCCCGACACTGTAAAGGCATCAGGACACCCCCTCAGCATGGGACTTACATTCCAGGCTGTCCGAGGTCCCCAGCAGCTCTTTGGTTTCTAACTTGCAGGATGGTGCGGGTTGCGGCTTCGCTGGGATGGGCCCATTGCACTTGTCAGAGCCCAAAAGAGGCGGGGATGGGCCACCCACCGGATGGTCCTCATTTGGGGCATCGACATTGACACTTAACCAAACATTTGGTAACTCGTTACATAACGTTTATCTACTCTGGTTTACTCTGTTGAGTCTATCTCTGTATTTGCATTTTGCTCTGACACTCTTGTAACAGGTAGTAGGTAGGCCTAATAATTCGCCCAACAATTACAATTTGTGCTTTTTGGTGTGTAGGCGGAAAATTTTGGAGTGCCTCCATTTGGGTCTGCCTACAGAGTACTAATGACATTTTGTACTGTCTGTAGATAGGATTGGGCATACTTCTTCATATCCTACTGGGAGCTAGAACACCTGGACTAGGGCCCCTGTGACTTTAATGTATTGTTTTATGTGTTTTCCTTGTTTCCTAATCTGAAGGTCTGTGAGTGGATTAGCACATTTAATCTAGGTGCACATTCATCAATATGGGGAAAAGAAGGACAACAGGTATAATACATGGACAGAGCCATGCGGTCAAGAATACTGCAATTGATCGCATGCTAGAAAGGGCAATTGGGTGGTCAACGTGGAGGCTGATCTGACAGAATGAATGCTTTCACTAGGGCTTGGCCCATACCGCTTGCTGATACATGCCAATCCAATAATAACTAACCAGGATTTTGCTATGGATTCCCACAGCATTCAGGCCTGAGGGAGGACATGAGTTCTAGGGACCCAGATTCAGAAATGCAAAGAGGACTGTTAAAGCAAAAAGCAAGACAAAATCTGCTAGAATACAAAAAGTCACACAGCAGCACCATGTGTTGACAGGAGCTGAAGGGCAAGAATGACCAACTACTGCATCAGGACTGCCCACGCCTTCCATTGAGAATTTGGATCCTTCTCCTGCCCTCACCCCCCACGTTCCACCTCACCCACCCACATATGCAGTTTCTATGGTTGGAAAACAGCAAAGAAATCTTCAGGGATTTGATTAAGTGGGAAATTGCCCCTCTCCAGTTACATGTAGATGTTATGTCTTCACAAATATCAGCTATAAATAATATAAATAATAATAAGGCTGTGGCAGGGAAATTCGAATTTAGGGGCATTACCACAGGACCGCATGACCATGGATCCTAATAAAGAACGGGCAGCAAGACAAATGCAGAGAGACAACAAAATAGCAAAGCAGTCTTAACATCTATCCTCCCAGCTCCATTAACTCCTAATTCCATGTTAAATCCAGAAACGAATACCATTTACGGTGCTTCAGATCACTTGGGGAAAACAAATAGGAAGGACCAATGTAACGTAAAAGGAAATCCCCACCTTTCCCCAGAATGCTCTCCTTTTACCATTATACTAAAAGATGTGCCTAGCCTCTCAAATGAGGGCATGGAGGATTAGAAAGCTCTGTTGAATACACGCATGGGTTTGAATCCCATCCTCGTCGCCAGTGTAATGTCGGGCCTCAGGCCCACATGACTAGGAAGGACTGACAAGGACACATAGATATATGGGTAGCAACTGGCCACGAGCATGGCGCACCGGGGCCCTTTTATTGGCGGGGCCACGTCACTCGTGACACCCGTGATGGATGTGTGTGTGGGTGCAGTGTGTCCAGCCCTCGAGGGAGTGGCTGGGAGAATGGCTTCCTGCGTAGCACTAGAACGTGTCTCGCAGGACACTACAGATAGGTACACTGGTTAAAGTTAAACTCTAGTTGGACTGGAGACCTGTCGCAGGAGGTAGTACATGTTAGGTAGTACATGTTAAAAGAGTGCCTGGTTGGGAATATAACCTAAAGAAAATTTAGAAGACTCGGTTATCATGAATTTTCGCAGGCCCTATATCCTGGGTAAATCATTACAGCTCCTGTTGCAGGAGTCCCCTCTCTGAAGTAAAACTGAAGCCTTCCAGTAGGGCTACTACTATAGACCATTAATCTATAGTAGGCTACATTTTTCCACTACCGAACCCTGCCGTAGTCATCAATGGATTGAACCTTTAAGAGTCACACAACAGGGTAATCAACAGGCTTTGAATCATATACTCCCTCCCCTTATTACCATTAAAAATAGATATGCTCCTTTTACAGGAGCAGGATTGACATGATATAGAGATTGGCAGTAAGGCCAGGAGCCTGGGGGTAGAAATCCAAAAAGGACAAAGTAAAAGCAGGGAGAAAAAAGTTAAGTTAAAGGTAAATAACCCGAATTGGCAAAATATCATTACTTTTGATAAAATAATTTGCCTACAGGAAACCTGGGCTGGGGACAACCTTTTCATCAATGATTTATTTTCTATCCAAACCCACACCACACCATCACTACATGGACGAGCAAAAGGAGGGCCTTGCTATACTTATTTCAAATCAACTTCCCTCCAATGTCTAGGACTTATTCACTTTATTATCAGCTGGTATACCTTACTATTGATCAAAGGTGCGAGTTATCCTAATTAATGATTATAATAACTTATTCAATAATAGACGGAACAGAGTGGTGACAGGATCAAGAAATAATTTAGAGATTTTCTTAAATAAGATGGGTTCAAATTATATATACCTATATCTGGGCTGGAGCTTTTAACACGAATAAGTATCAGAACAAAAGTGATACAGCTTGTGGTCACGTAGTTTGTTTTGGAGAAGATCAATCCCATTTCCCACATGATTAGTATGAGAAAAAAATAAACAAACTATTATACCAACTTAACATAGAGATAATTGATCAGGAACTGGAGTAGATTGTTCTTCCTAACCAACACTTTATGGAAATGGGCATAGTTCTATTACCGATCAAATCATGGTTGCAGCCAAAGATCTACAGATAATAAAAAGCTAAATAATAGAATATACAATTTTTAGTGCTCATGCTCACCTAGGGCATCATTAGGATGGCGGACGGACCTGCGTCGGTCCCCCACCTCCGAGGTGGAGGAACCGTCCGCAGGGGCAGCGGCGGTCCCTCCGGTGCAATTAGGATGTGACCACCACCCTGGCGGTCACATCCTGGATCTTTAACCTTGCGGCGGGTGCTGCTTGAAGCAGCAACCGCCGCAAGGTTAAAAAAGCATGTTTTACATTTACATGCACAAAGCGGCAGGCACTGCGCGATGCCTGCCGCTTTGTGCATGTAAATGCAGAGGGTACCATAGGTACCCCCCATGTGCACCACCCACCCCCCCTTCACCCTGGGGGCCCAAAACGGGCCCCCACAGTGAAGACCGTATGCCTTTTCCGCTGCGGAAAGGTATGTCCCAATGCAAATCCTAATATGGCTGGCGGTGTCTGATAGACACCGCCACCATATTAGAGCTTTTCCGCCGCGGTCAGAAGGCGACTGCGGTGGAAAAGCGGCGGACGGTCTTCCGGTCCGGCGATGACCCCCCTGCCATCCTAATCTGGCGGGGGGTCTTTTGAATCACTTCAGCGGTGAATACGCATCCTTCGGGCCGGCGGTGGCTCCCGCTGGCCCGGAGGATGCGGATTCACCGCAATCCTAATCACCCCCCTAGTTCTTACTCCAAATATCCCTTGTGGCAGAGGTCAGACAATAGATTTAGTACCATCCATCATAAGTTACAGAAATAAAACAATTACAATGAAATGGGCAAGGATAAAGGAACCCTCTCTAAAATGGTTATTTCAGAGAAAAGGGATTCATTTGTCATCTGCAAGGAATGGGGGGAGAACCAAATGAAACTCTGCGAAAGCCTTTTGTAAGATCCCTGCAGCTATCTCTGCTAAACTACATTGCATGGCAAAATATATTGGGAACAGATCAAAAGGCCCATGGTGGTTTAACTCGTCCTGCTCAAGGGCAAAACCGGACTCCAAGAAAGGCTCTTCAAGAGACCACAAGAGACAGGGGTGAAACAATTAGGGAATTAAGAACGAAGAATATAAAGTATATATATAATGGAGTTGGATATTAGGGAAAAAGGAACTCCAAGAGCAAGCCTGAGCAGACCTACAGTAGGCAGCGGCCACTGGTTGGAAAAGCATTAACTCCCCCTTCTTAAAAAAGAGCACTATTCCTACACTGGAGTAACAGTCCCGCCAGATGTCTGGACCTCCCATTTTTGGGGTCATTTTAATCCAGAAAATTCTCCTGTGATTGCAACACCGGATGTTCTTAGTCCTAACAACTATGTGCCACTAGAATTCATCACCATGGAGTAAGTCAATTCAACATTAAAGAACAGTGCATTAGGTAAAGCCCCTAGGCCCGATGAGGTTCCTCTGGATGCATTTCAGTAATACCCTTCACTATGGTTTCCAATTGTTTCCCAAACTTTTAATGCCACCGTAAACGGCGAGATCCCAAAAACCTGGGCAGAGAGTGTGATTGTTCCCATTTTAAGGTCTCGCGCCTGCGATTTCAGGGCAAAGCCCTGCTGTCGCAAAGCGAGGCTTATTGTGATCGTTTCTGCTTTCAAGGACTAAAGAGGAGAGGACAAGAGACTGGCACGCGCACGCAGCCTGCCGGAATCTGATCAGGTCATGCGCTCCGATTTCGGCATACTGCCCTCACACACACACACAGACAGACAGACACGCGTTCGGGCACACACACAGACAGACACACAGACAGGCACACACAGACACACGCGCACACATCCCCTCATGCCCCACTGCAGGCACGCGATGTGCCGGTCTCCCTTGCAAGCCACTAAAACTGGCTCCGACCAAGCCAGCCCCCCCCGCCTGCCGCCCAAGCCAGCAACTCCCCCCCCCCCCTTAGGAAACGTGCAAAATTACCCGGCGCAGTAGTCCAGCTCCTCCAACGCAGCACAACGCGGGAGCAGATGTGCACACGCACGCTCACGTTCAGATGTGCACTTGCCCAGACAGCGGACACACGTATGGCTCGCGCATTCTGCACAACGTGTGCTTTCACTTTCAAACCAGCCCTCCCCTCGCGCCTCGCGCCGGCCCCGGTTCCCTTCTGCAAAACTTTATTGTGGGTTCGGAGTGCTGTGCGCCCCATGCTTTACCTACCATGCAGGGCCGGCCCTAGGCATGTGCAAACTGTGCACCTGCACAGGGCCGCCAAACCCCAGGGGCCACCACGACGAGGATCGGAATGGGGCCCCCGCAGCCCAGTTCAGGGGCCCCCTTGCTCCAGTGACCCCCTCACTCAGCGACGGAATTTAATGGTGAGCACGGCCATGGTGAGCAAACGGCCTTTTAATTAAATTGTACGTGCGTGCACGACCAAAGGAGTAACACAGGCCTCCCTCACTAATAAAATCGGCGCACGACGGCGGCGCATGCCTGACCTCTTAATTAAGTAAATGGCCTCTGAGGCGGCAGGCTCTTCTGGTGCGCAGAAGATGTCTCAGCGTCAGATTGCGTGAGCCGTGACTGTGCGTCTTCAGGGTGGGTGGGGCTGCTGGTGAGTTAGCAAGCACTCTGTTAGCAGTGTGTGAGCATATGTATGTCATGCGCAGTATAATTATGTGTGCGCATAAACATGACGGTCATGGAAGATGCAGGTGTATGTGACTGTCCGAGCCGAGGAAGGAGGGAGTTGTCCGTGGTGGCGAGGAGTCCCTCTTTTGTCCGAAAATGGAGAATAACTGCCCACGTGTCCACTTCTGGCTGACTTGGCTAACGACTTTGCCTACAAGAGCTTTTGTAATTACGAACTTTGCGCCTTTATAATATCTCGTGGGCTCGTGCATTTACTTGTTGACCCGAGTGACGAGTCGACTTTCGCACCGGAGCCACATCAACATAACTCCTCCTCTGCCTAATGAGCTGGCATGTTTGAGGATCGGTGGGTGGTAAAAAATAGCGAGGAGACTGGGCTGTCTAGGTGGGCAGCATCCGTCAGGGGCGCCAGGGAACAGAGTTAATTCAAGCAGGGTTGCCTCTGTATTTAAACCCCGGCCGCCCCCTCTGGGCATCCAGGCAATCCCGTCAGCCCGTGGGTGACGAATGGGAATCGCAGGTCAAGCCTGTGAAAATTCAAAGGTGCGGTCAAATCCGTCCCACTCCTGTCCCGGTGGCCTGCCAGTCTGCGGCGTGTGCTCCAGTTTACAATTAGACTGTGTGAGCGAGTATGAACATTTTAATCTTGTTGGAGCCAGTGTAGGCTAACATGGCAGGTTTGAAATGGTCTCCAAGTTTTATCCCTGCAATCTCACACTACTGATAACACTCACACCACTCACAGACTAGCAGTTTTAATTTACAGCACTACTTGCATACTCTAAACAGTGGCAGTCACGCTACAAACAGTACGTTTTAAAAACCCATAGACTGTCACTCACTCACCCTCTAATCTGTCATACACTCTCAACAACACTTTCACACCTTTCAGAGAAGCATTATCACTCTGCCAACAGTACTTTCACACCCATCACAGACAGGAGATCACACACTAATGGAAGCACTTACACCCCTCACACACTAGCTTTCACACACCATTGGAAAAGCTCTCATACTCTTCACCACAGACTTTCCAACCAACACTGCTCACTTTCACACGCTTCAAAAGCTAGCAGCCATACACTCCTAACAACTCTCACACCCCTCACTAAATAGCAGTCTCACACTACCAACAGCACTCTCACACCACTCACAAAGTAGTCAAATAGAAGCAATTTCGCACCTATCACAGAGAGGTTGTCACATACTACCAGGAGCACTCTCGCACCCTCACAAGCTAAAAGTCCCAAAGTACCAACAGAACTCATGCCCCTCACAGATTAGCAGTCATATTAAAATGATAACGCTCACACCCTTCAGACAATATCAGAACCATTCTCAAACCCCAACAGAGTAGCAATCACGCTATTGACAGCACTCTCCCACCCCTAACCAACCATCAATCACACACTACCAATAGCACTCTCTCAAGGGCAAGTTTTGGGTCAGAGAATTCTGCAGTTAAAAGTGGTGGTTCTGTTACAGGTCTGTGGCAGGCCACCACTCCTCCTGCACCCCCACCCACATGACCTGTCTCGATGTGTAGGTGATCCAGTGGAGGAGGCGCGCCTTGGCTGCAGCAAGACCCCATGCTATCCCGAGCAGTGCTTAATTTGTATAAAACATAAGTGCAAGGACCCTTGTCAAGAGGCCATAGCAGCTTGCACCACACATTGCCACTAACAGCACTGCCAAAAGCAGTACTTACACAACTAATAACCATCACACTGCTACAAGTGTGACAATTCAAAATGTTTGAGGCCCCTGAAGCTATAAGGATGGCTTGGGTGTCAGGTATTAGTTGTTTTTATTGTATATTGAATTAATAATCAACTGTTGTTCTGCTCATCTTTACATTTCAGAAACAATGTGACCATGTGGCAGCTGACCACCAGCTCATATTAAGCACTGACCGAGGCCCTCTAGCCATCCTCCAGTAAAATATCAAGGAAAGGCAATAGGTTTGCCTAGAACTGAAAATGCATGTCTGACTTATTGGCTTTGCCATTACTTTAAAAAGTTTTTTTATTTATCAGCAATTTTAAGCTGTATTGGTGAAGAGTGCCTGTAAGGGTACACTTAAACATTTAAAAACGTTAGACAAATATATTTCATAACCACCTTGAAAAACACATTTCTAAGTTCACTCTGAATGTAAAGCAAAGAAACCGATTTTTTTTTTTAGACCTCGAGCACCTTTAAATTCTTTTAGATAGCATTGAAATTGAACAAAGCATTTGCCGTTTTTTTCTACTCAGTTTAAGTCATGCAATCCATTCTTGTCATTATTTGGATGCCATTACAAATTGCAGACCATGCCTTCCTTCAATCAACAGAACACCCAATGTATTTGTTTGGGGTGGTTTTATGGCACTAAAGCGCAATGGCCATTTTGACTCACAGACAAATGAGATGGGCTTCTAGCCTGCCTGGACGCCGTGCTAGGCACTGATTGAGCACGCAGTTTCTATTTAAAAGTATGCAGAAATAGAGTTGACATTTCCATGACATTATACTTGTCGTCCATGTAAATTGATACTTGTATAGCGCACTACTCACCCGCAAGGGCCTCAAGGCGCTTGTACGACTACCGCTGTGGAACCCATCCTAGCTTTTCCTGTGAGGCGTCCACTCCTGGGCACCCCCAAGGTGGAGGCCAGGCATCCTTAGGGTTGTGGGGGCCGTTGTGGAGATTAAGCAAGCTATTGCCCAGAGTTGCAGAGTGGGATTCCATGATTGGAATAGGCACCGAGGTGAGAATTATCAGGTCCGTGGAATTTTGAGCCCAAGACCCGCCGAGGCGGGGAGTTGAACCCTGGTCCCGGGCTAGACCTCTGCATCAGGGTCTGCCGCTCTAATCATAGAGCCACACTTCTCCACTGTACACGCCAACGCCCCATTGTATTAGATTTGGAATTGCCTCACATTTTCGTTACTACGCCACTAAGCGAATAAAGTTCTCTGGTTTGATTTAACACCTGTTTTATTATCTCTGCACATTCTCTCCATTGGGTGTTGGTTTAAAAAAGGAATGCTTCCATCTATTTTTTTAGTATTTTCAGTAAAATTATTAAGTGTATGTCTTGTCTTTTCAAATGTGGTCTTTTCAAACTAATTGTTTATAAGTAATATGGCTGAGATACCCGCCACCCCCTCTCGACACAATCCCCAAGGATGGGAAACCGGAAACGGTTCTGAACTTTTGGAAGGCGGGAGGGAGTGACCCTCCCGGCCGTATTTATTAAAATATGAAACAAAATCAAAACATTAAAATAACAGTTTCATATTATGTACAATTTCATTTCCACATTACGATGTTTGGCTAACCTTAACATATTTCTAATACAAAGGTTCTCCTAGCCGAACTAACATCCTACAAAACATTTAACTTGAAATTGTACATCCTAACTTTTAAGGGCCAACGGCAAGGTCGTAACCGGTGTCAGATCCCTAACCAGAAATACCCCCCCCACTTGGGAGGGGCGACCGCACAGAGGCGTACCTCAAGTGCATCTACCAATTTCCCTTGACTTGACGGGGGCCCCAATGAACTCGACGCCATTTAAAGGTCGTCCGAGGACTCGTGTGAGGTGTCTAGAAGGTAGCGTAAACCCCCTCCCCACCCCACACAACTTACCACATCTGCCGTCGCAGGTGTCCTGGCCCCGGGAAATTCCCCAGGAGGGGCCCGTAGCCCCTCCTATCCAGGAAGGGGCCTTGACCGCCTTTCCTTTCCTTTCGGCGGCCCATCCTTAGAAGGGACCGCCTCCCCGTTGAGGGGCCAATGGCCACCTCCCCCGAGCGCTCCCATCCGTAATGGGTGACGCCCCCCCATAGGGATCTTCCAATTACTGCTCACCGATCATGACCTTACCGCCCGACCAAAATAAATACGACAATTTAACTACAATTACTAAATTACTAAACAACCATAACTATTTCACGTATGATTACTGATCAACACTAGTGCAGAATTACTTTATTTGAAAAAAAAAAACATACTGTAAATGACCATACTTTATTGCATCCTCAAAATAACACGACAATCATCACAACCTGCAAGAAATAGAGTTACCACATCAAAACTTTATTTAAAACAACTGGCTGTCCTCAGGGGCTGGTGGGTGGGTCACAAAATTGGCTCTTCGTTCCGTCTCGAGCTCACGTGCAGCGGGGAGGTGCAGCTTCAGAGCACAGGAACAAGAGGATGCTTTCCTGGCTTGTTGCTCCTTTTATCCGTCTTCGGGCTGGCGTAAACCCGCCTCCGCCTGCCTCCGGGGGCGTGGCCAGCCGCGTCAGTGTCTAGGACAACCCACTCCAGGGCGGGAAAAGGCGCGCCCCGGCTACGCCGCTTCGGGCATACCAGCCGAGACTCGCCTCCCGCCCAAGATGGCTTCCCGGGGGGATCGGGGTACTCCACCATACGTTCGGGGGGACCGAATGGTCGCCCCTTTCCATATGGCTGAGATACCCGCCACCCCCTCTCGACACAATCCCCAAGGATGGGAAACCGGAAACGGTTCTGAACTTTTGGAAGGCGGGAGGGAGTGACCCTCCCGGCCGTATTTATTAAAATATGAAACAAAATCAAAACATTAAAATAACAGTTTCATATTATGTACAATTTCATTTCCACATTACGATGTTTGGCTAACCTTAACATATTTCTAATACAAAGGTTCTCCTAGCCGAACTAACATCCTACAAAACATTTAACTTGAAATTGTACATCCTAACTTTTAAGGGCCAACGGCAAGGTCGTAACCGGTGTCAGATCCCTAACCAGAAATACCCCCCCCACTTGGGAGGGGCGACCGCACAGAGGCGTACCTCAAGTGCATCTACCAATTTCCCTTGACTTGACGGGGGCCCCAAGGAACTCGACGCCATTTAAAGGTCGTCCGAGGACTCGTGTGAGGTGTCTAGAAGGTAGCGTAAACCCCCTCCCCACCCCACACAACTTACCACATCTGCCGTCGCAGGTGTCCTGGCCCCGGGAAATTCCCCAGGAGGGGCCCGTAGCCCCTCCTATCCAGGAAGGGGCCTTGACCGCCTTTCCTTTCCTTTCGGCGGCCCATCCTTAGAAGGGACCGCCTCCCCGTTGAGGGGCCAATGGCCACCTCCCCCGAGCGCTCCCATCCGTAATGGGTGACACCCCCCCATAGGGATCTTCCAATTACTGCTCACCGATCATGACCTTACCGCCACAGGCCGGATAGTTGACCGGCTATCCGGACCCCCCACAACAACTCCTGCCTAAAGGTCATGTTTTAAACTCTTTAGCCAAGCTATGAGGTCTCCTATGAGTAACTCATTCCCCACCCGGGACAAATGGACCCCATCTCCCAGATACATACTGTCCTCCTTGATACAACCATGCGGAATAGAATGCAGTGTACTTGAACGAAACAATCTACCCAATTTGTTATTTACTTTCTTCACTGAGTGATTCAGAGCAGAAACCGAATTCGCCCCCCGCCACACTTTCCGTGGAATCATATGGGACCATGCAATTGTGCACCCTGGAACTCTTCTCGCCAACCAACTTACTGTGGAGAGTATTGCCTCGAGAAGAAGTCGTCTACCAGTGGCCACCAAATCGTTGCCCCCAAGATGGACTATGATTATAGACGGCGGTGACCTCGTCCGCCCTAACAAACCCTCGAAAAAGGATTGAAACTGGTCAATACAGAGCCCGCCCCTTCCGTAGAAGGTCACCCTGTACCCGTATTCCCCAGCCATGTGAATCATGTCACCTGCTTTGAATACGTCCGCGGCACGCCTCACGTATGAGTGGCCCACGACCCACACCTCTCTTTCCGCAGCCGGTGATGTCTGACCGCTGGTTCCCAGGTGTCGGGTCGACTGCACAGTACGCCCCGCCTCGTAAGCTTGCGAAACTGTAAACCAAACAAAAACAAGAAGCGTGAGTACATCATTACAGCTTCACAACATGTGCAACCGCACATACCTTTTGTAACAATTCGAGGACCAACGCCCCAAACGTTTCACTTTTTCCACACTCAGACCCCTGGCTGTAGCCTCAGTAGCAGCCCCTATCCGAAAGGAATGGGTCCCGAACTCGCCGGGGTTCAAGCCCGCGGCCGAAATTGACATCGCAAGCACCCGCTGGAACTGAAACCTCGTCAGTGGGGTGGCGTCAGCGTGTCTCAACAAGGTCCCCCCCCATGATGCCACCCTCTGCGCCAAATATTCCTCTACGCAAACAACAGGGCACATGGGAGACCCGGAAATCCTATGTATGACTATGCAGTCCCCAATCGCACCCCGATCGGTCTTGGACCTGACAAACGAGACAGTCATTGTCTCCACCTTAACCTGAATGTGCTCTCGGCACAGTCCCCCCACCGTATCCTGCTTGTTCTTCGCCACCAGTTCGCTTACCCGCATAGCCCCATGGAATGCTAGCGCAAAAGCGGCTCGGAATAACACTGTTTCATACTGGGATGAACATATCGCAGGGAGTACAGAAAATAACAGGGCCAATCTATCCAGACCTATCGGGTGTCTCTCATCTACTCTGCGACCCTCCAGGCGTTGCCACCCACGTAGCGCTTTCTGTACCACGAAGGACGCTGTCGGGTCCTGGATCCCATGAGCCCTTGCCATAAAGGAAATGGCGGCCCGATGCCTCTGGGCCGTAGCTACTGATTTGCCTGCCTGATGTAAAGACAGCAAAAATTTTACGACAAGCTCTTCCTGGCCCCAAAGCTCCCCCCTAGCAGAACCCAAAAAGGACCAATAGGAACGAAACACCCCTTCATATGCCTTCCTTGTCCTGGGTGCTAAACTCTCTCCCACGAGGTTTTGTAGTTCGGGGCACCGAGAGACCAGAGAGCTTCGGGAAAGGGTGCCGCCACCGGGTCCGCTGTGGGCAGAAAACCCCAGAAGGCCTGCATACGGAAACGAGAAAGCGCATCAGCCGCTTGATTCAACACCCCCGGGACATGTCGCGCCCTAAAGAGCACATTCAACTGCATACACAATAACACAATTTCCTTGAGCAGTCTCAGAATCCATTTGCAACGTGCTGCCTGACTATTGATACACTCAACCACGGTCATGTTATCAGACCAGAACACCACAGAGTGATCCCGGAACCCCTCAGGCCATGTTTTCAGGGCCACCAAAATAGGGAAAAGTTCGAGAAAAGCAATGTTACTCGTCAGCCCGCACTCGTGCCACCATGACGGCCATTTTTGAGCCGACCATTGCGTACCGAATATGGCGCCAAAACCTATACTCCCCGCCGAATCTGTCCACAGCCCCAGCTCCTCGGAGGACACCGCCGGTTTGTTCCAGACAATTCGACCATTGAAATCCGCCAAGAATGCCAGCCAAATGTGCATGTCCTGGCGAATCTCGGCCGAGAGCCTCGTGTGGTGGTGTCCCTCCTTAAGGCCGACCATGGCTTGTGCAATCGAGCGGGAAAAGGGGCGGGCCATTGGCATTACTCTGAGGGCAAAATTCAACTGGCCCACCGTTTGTTGCAATTGATGCAGGTTTACCTTAGACTCTCGAATACAAGTTTCAAGTGATGCCCTGAATTTTAACACTTTTTCTTTGGGTAACCGAAAACAACCTTCCTCCGAGTCGAGCTCGATCCCCAGAAACTCGAGTGAAGTCGAGGGACCCACAGTCTTACCTGGTGCCAATGGCACACCAAAATGATTCATTAGAACACAAAATTCCTTTAAAGCCTGTCCACATTCTGGATCCCCGGCTGCCCCCAGGAAAAGAAAGTCATCGAGATAATGCATAACATGTTGAAAACCCGTCTTTCTTGTGAATACCCATTGTAGAAAACAGCTGAACTTTTCAAAATAAGCACAAGATATAGAGCATCCCATTGGCATACATCTATCCATGTAATAGCGACCCTGAAACATGAAACCAAGGAGACGCTGATCGTCTGGGTGTACCGGGAGCAACCGGAACGCTGTCTCGATGTCTGATTTTGCCATCAGCGCTCCGGGCCCCAGGCGATTCAACATGGCGACGGCCTCATCGAAAGATGCGTACCGCACCGAACACACTTCCGGGTCTATCGCATCATTCACGGAAAGACCTCGTGGGGCTGACAAGTTATGTATTAGCCTAAACTCACCCGGGTCCTTCTTGGGGACCACCCCTAATGGGGAACAAACAAAGTTAGCAACCGGTGGAAAATCGAATGGACCGGCAACACGCCCTCGAGTCACCTCTTTCCCAATCTTTACCTGTACCACCGCCGTATGCTGCAGGACCGACAGTTGGTTCTTACAACTTGCTTCACCCCGAAAATCCCCCACTGGAATGCGGAAACCATATGAAAAACCGTCTCGCAACACCCCAGCGGAGACATGATCCGGGTATTCGTTGAGCCAAGGAATCATTGCCATGGTATCAATCGGGGTAGGTAAAGGCGCCCCTCGGACTATTTTAGACCTGTTTGGCGCTTCCCCTACCACCGTTATCACCCGTTTTGGCTCTGCACATGGTCTCAGGATGGGAGGACTGTCCACACCCCCCACATTCATGTCTAAACTTGCATGACCCCTGGGGCCTCGTACATTTTCCCCTGTTAAAATTCCAACAAATCCCCCTTTTACCTGCGTTGCCACTCGACTTCGAGTGGTGCTCGTTACCTGCACCCGTCCGAAAGGGTGTCCCAGAGGATTGGCGGGAAGACTCACCCCCGTTACTCCCCGACAATGGTACTTTTAACATGCCTGAATTCTCCATTTTTTGCCAAGAAATGGAGTCATAACAATCCCATGTTAGAGCTGGGTCGTGGTCCTTAGCCTTCCTAAAAATATTGTCATAACAAAACCACTGATTGCCCTCGTACGCTAGAGAATACTCCATGATACGTGTCTGATAAATAGGCAACTCCGTCAACAACTCAGGCCGTCGCTCACCCATAATGGAGGTAAAAATGCCAAACGCTCTGCCCCAAGTACCTATGTTTTCGTCGACCTTAAAGGCGGCCATTTTTGCGCGCCAAACACTCGGATGCATAAGCTCTTTTTGGCCCTTCACATGCTCCATCTCGTAATGGTCAGTAAGCAAAGAAAACATGTTCACATACTTATCGGCCCAAATCTTTTCCTTAATTTCAAGTGGAACATGCTGGGCCACTTTCTCCCTTCGTGAGGGTACAGACCCCTCCCCCGCAATCGGCAGTAGCCGCTTACCTGAACTAGGTGCTGTACTTGCTGCTGAACTCGCGCCTGCTGCAATCTCAGCCACCGGAACCTGTGGGGGAACAGAAGATGGTGCCTTCGCAGCCTCTCTAGATTTCCACAGTTGTCTCATTACTGCCCTGGCGTCGTCAGCCGTGGTGCCCTCACTATCTTTTCCCAACCACGCTGCCAGTTGTGCCGCCAACTCGGGAGGCATATCTTCCCCGTTCACAGGGGTGACCACCACGGGGATCGGATGCCCCTCCTTCGGAACCGGGGTTGGCTCCTCTATCGGTGTATCGGGAACCGGGGCCTCCCCCCCAGGTGCCCCCCTCTTGGACCTCTTGCCTCTCCCACTAGGGACTACTCCCGGCAATGCTGGCCCGACGATTCGCTTCGGTCCTCCCTCCCCGTTCTTTACCGCCATCTGCTTCTTCAAATCGGCTACCTCCTTTATGAGCATGCGGAGCATCTGATCGGTCCCGACCCGCTTCCCGACCTTCTTGCCCGGCATTCTCCAACGAAGATATCTGAAAGAACAAGAACCAAATTACAACGCACAAAATTGGCTCTTCGTTCCGTCTCGAGCTCACGTGCAGCGGGGAGGTGCAGCTTCAGAGCACAGGAACAAGAGGATGCTTTCCTGGCTTGTTGCTCCTTTTATCCGTCTTCGGGCGGGCGTAAACCCGCCTCCGCCTGCCTACGGGGGCGTGGCCAGCCGCGTCAGTGTCTAGGACAACCCACTCTAGGGCGGGAAAAGGCGCGCCCCGGCTACGCCGCTTCGGGCATACCAGCCGAGACTCGCCTCCCGCCCAAGATGGCTTCCCGGGGGGATCGGGGTACTCCACCATACGTTCGGGGGGACCGAATGGTCGCCCCTTTCCAATAACACCATTAACAAAAATCTGCTCTGGTTTATGCCGGAGCGTTTTGTTTCTCATCACCTTTGCAGAATTGGATTATGTACATTGTTCTGTAGAACAACAACCCATGGACAGCTCTTTCTTTGCTTTCATGTTTAGCTGTGCCTGCTCTAAACTCAGTGTCTGCGTTGTCTTATTTAAACTTAGTGTCCCTCGCTGAAAACACAACTCTTTGTAGAAATCACCATCTTGATTACTGGAGCAAGATGCCCTTGACCCTTGCCTGACTCACATTTTGCATCTTACAGACAGTATTGTGGCAGCTGTCAGGAGGAACCTTGTAACCAGGTCCGAGATCTTTGTTCACTATAATGCCACGATTATTTACCAGTAATCTTCATTACTCCGAGTCCTGGTCTTCCTAGATGCAGTCCTGAGTCCCGCCCTCCCACCCAGGCATGGCGGTTGACTGTTTCCTGTCTTTCTTGTCTCATTTGGCGTGGTATGTTACAGGAAGCGATTTGTATGTTTCTCCTTTTTATGGTGGATCATGGGTAATGGTGGCCATCTTGAGGGAACTTTTTTGAGTTTTCAGCTTGGGAATTGGTTCTGCCAGAAGGCAGCTCTATCTTTTGCACTGCGTTGTGTCCAGCAAACGCAAAACTTTAGAAAATTAGCATTAAGTTCTGCCTTAGGACCTTAAAAATGGAAACAAGCCCTTGTTGTTCTGCTGCATGAAGTGCCTTTCAAGAAACTCCTCATGCTCACATCCCATCTATCTCGCTTCTGTTGGCTATAAAAGTTCTAGAAAAGGAGGTGACAATGATTCACCTTAACAGAAGTAACTACCTCTACTCATCTCAAGCTGGCTTCTGTTCTATAGATGGTACCAAAGTTGCACCCATATCAGTGGCGTAATGATAGCCCCCACAGACCCCCTGGTGCAGGGAACCCCAAGCTCCAGGGGGCCCCGTCCGGCACTGTCCTGGGTGGCGGGACTCTGGCCTGAGAGCTCCTGACAGGGAATAGCGTGAGGGGGGGCCCCCTGGATGAACCTTGCAAGGGGGCCCCCTCAAGTTTCGTTAATCCACTGGATCGGATCGGAAGGATCACTGGAGTGGCGGCCCCCTGGCAGGGATTAGGAATATAGTGACAGGAGGCTTTTTGAAATAATATGTGGTCTGAGGTTGTATAAACGGCAGTAAGAAGGGCTGACGTTGTTGTCAGGTGCTCTATGTTGTCACATCTTTTGTTGCTCAGTTTGGCTGGTGATAGTATTGAACAGGTTATCCACTGATCGGTTACATTAAAAGCGCAGATTGTTTGCATCCCTTGTGACTTCGTACTTGGTTCTTTCTAATGTGAGGTACTGTTTTATGTTGTATCTCTGACAGAAGGACCTTTAGTTTCTCAAGTAAGATTTGGAGTAACGGGTGTTTAAAATGGGATTGTGCTGTTTTGGTTCTCCCTTGATCTTAGATGGTCTTGCAGGGCATGTGTCTGTAGGCATTGAGAAAGGAATTTCTGATGCCATTCATTTTTGTGAACAAGATTTTCTGTTCCTTCAGACTGTACATGTATAATGGTGGTCTTATTAGATGTGGCAAATTATTATTTTCAGAAATACTGCTTTGCCACTTCCACAAAAAGTGACCCTTTTTTGAGATTAACTTTTTTGTGTTTTGAATCGTGTTTTCCACAAAGTGGATTTAGTAACAATAATATTGTTGATAGCATTTACTGTCATAAAACGCACACCATAAATAAATAAATAAAAACTGCTTCTATGCCTTTAAATAATAGTGGTTACATAATAGTGCTTAAATAATAATACTCTTTATCAACATGATATGTTAAGTTGGCACCTGGATTCGAATATGCGTCCTGGCAGTTTATGGGAGTTCTCCCCCCTGACTGCAATGAATTCATGTCGGGGGGAGCGCATAAACTATTTTCAAACACACTTGCAGCAACGTAAGCAAAAATACGGATTTTAATTTGTCTGTTGCTACAAACGGTGCACTTCGCTCAAACACACCATTGTAACCCCACCGGGTCCTGGAAGAAGAAGAACAATACTGTGACAATGCCTCAAAAAGACTTCCACTTGTCCCTCTCAGCCTCAACAGACAGAGCTTTCTTCTCCCATGGCTTGCTCCCAAGGTCTCGTCACTCTGAACTTGGAACCAATTCACCTTTCTTTCTAGCCCTTACCTTTCAAGAGGTACCCGGACACGTCCCATTCTCCTTTTTTAAACATATCGTTATTGGCATTTCTTTATACATTCTACATCACATAATATTTGTCCAACATTTGTCATGATATCTTCGTGTAATTGACATGTTACAGAAGTTGCTGACATTGCAAAGCATCATTGATCCCTGATTAACAGTTATGAGCAGGGTATGACAGCTATGATGTATGTATGATGTATGCCAGCCCATTCCGCCCATTCCAAGGCCGAGAATTCAAATATCTTTCCTCATGTCCGTCTCTCCAGCTGTGTAATGTACTACCCTTGTATGTCGGGGTGAGTGCGTTTGGACAGGAGGTGTTGCTGCCATCTAAGAATCATATGTAATGGAAATTAAGAGAAAGTGAATAATGCTAAAATATCTAATTACTTGGCTTAACTAGTGTCACCTTCCTGAGCTCCGCCCCGTCCGGACCCCAGCTTCCGGGGCCCCCACCTGCGCTCCCTGCACAGGGCCACCATGAGCCTAGAGCCGGCCCTGTACCATGGTATTCTTGCCCAGGTACGTAGTAGGCGGGGTTCCCCGTGATCTGAAGGGAGATGAGCACCTCTCCCTGCTCCCCGTCGCCCTGCAGCTCCCTGTGGTGGGTGCAGAGGAAGAAGAAGGGCGAGAACCGGGGGTAGTAGCCAACGGCGCCACGGACACACTCTGTGCAAAGAACGGCCCAGCGCGCGCAGCAGCCCCTCTGCTCCATGCTGGGGTCCGTTGTCCTGGTCCGCGGAGCCCTGCACGTGCACCCGAGGCAGGCGCGTGCTCCTTGCTGCGGCCACCGGCTCAGTGCGAACTTTGCTGCGAGCTCCGGTGCTGCCAGTCAGTCATCTGCGCGAGCTCCCGCCTGACTGCTGCACGTGCACTATTGGACAGGACCTCTCCATCCCATATGCAGCCGCTCTTGACCCAGACACCTGCTTCTCCTCACACAAGTGCCCCGGCGCCTCCTGTTGGCAGTGGTTGGGAGACTGGGCACAACTGGCAGGGTCCTGACAGGCATGTAATGTAGGATGTTGCAGGTGGCTCTGCCCATGTTATCTGCAGGAAGCAAATCAGAGGCCCCCTCACCTCTAAACCCTTGAATTGCGAGGAAGGGTGAGGGATGCTCGGGTGGAATACCGTCCTCGAGACGTCGCGGACGGCCCCCTCCTCCTGGGCCCGGCAGGTGTCCTCACTGGCATGTAGGGGGGGATTACCCCATCTGTTGCTTGTCATTTTCCCAGGGTGGGAGTGCTGCAGGGAAAGGAGGGTCGTAAATCCCTGGAGCAGACCACTGTGCGTCTCAGCGCGGGGGAGGAGTGCCCTGCCAGAGCTAGGTGCCAGCCTCTGCTCTTCGCCTAGGTGGCACACATCCCTCTGCCACTAGGTCTACCAGCTGCCTCTCTCCACCTTCCCTGAGCCAAAGTGAGTACTGAAAAGTTTTGGAGCAGAAGTGATGAGGGTGGTGGTGGGGAGGAGGTGAAGAAGACGGAAGGGGAGGGTGTGGGAGTGTGCCGAGCATACTCCGAGTGCTTACTGTGCATGAGTGAGTGATGTAGCTTAGCTGGGTCGTGTTTCTTGCGTGAACAATGATGCCGCAAACTGCATACCCCTATCACAGCAGCACCAGGGGTGTAGCTTGATTTAGTGTGGCAGGTGCAGTGGCACCAGGGTACAGAAGCCTGAGGCCCCACTAAATCCTGATTATTTGAAGGACGCTGAGGAGGTTTGGCAATGGAACAAGTGTGTGTGCCGAAGTGGAATACTTTGTATGCACTGGCAGGTGAAAAGTAGCTTGCGCATACATAGGTACACTGTGGTACACGCAACTGCCTCTGAAAGGCAAGTGGGGTCAGCGCATCACTCGTCAAGCACGAACTGACCCTGCCCTAGATCTGTCGCAGTGTCTCAGTCCTCTTGTACAACCTCACCGTTAGCTCGCTTTCACCTCTGCTCTCTCTGCTCTTTCTTCGTGTACCCTCCGTGATGACCTGATCATTTGACTATAGAAATCCCCGTCCCACCTACAAAGGGTTGCACAACTTTTCTTTAATTCTAGGGAGTGGTGAAGTGGGAAACTTGTGACCTCACAATGAAAAATACCATTCACAAACAATGTTTATATACCAATTGCAAATAAAATATAAAGGCATTTATGCAAAGCATTGTCATTTACAATGCCAGTAACTCAAACTTTAATGCTGCAAGACCTATTGCAGTGTAAATGCTTGTTATACAAGCATTCGTAAATGTACTAGCTTTCACCTGTGTGAATAATAATCTTTTTTTGGCCTGTAAAATTTTAGCTTGGTGAGCAGTAGTGCAATATAAGTTACTGAAACTTCGTAAGTGTAATTACTTGTTTATTGAGCAAGGCAATATGTGCAGGAACAGCGTTTTTCACACAATTATGAATTTGCTGCACGCTGTGGATGCCACATGCATCTCTGTGCTAAAGCCACAGGGGCCTTTGTGATTCCTATCTACTGTGTGGCCTCTTATGCCCAAAGAAATCAAGGAGCACACCAGTGTCAAAGACATATTTCTAACTGGGCACCCAGTGCCAGCAACAATTAGGTCGGGAGAGCCTTATGTCTTTTGTGAAACTGTAAGAGTACAAGACTAGAATCCTTAGCAGAACATTCACACATACTCATGCAGGGCAGACACAGTACATATCCCTTATGCTTTTAAAGAATTCCTCGAATCTACCATTGCATTCAACAAGCCTTTGATTTAAAAAAATAGTTTTTTCCATGTCGAAGCTGCTGTACAGAAGCACAACCAGGAGGCTCGGATGCCTGTTTAGTAGATATGGATGCCTTGGTAGAAGACATAACTAATACCTGCTCATGAGACATACCTTTGTCCCACCTTCACATTAGTTTGGATATTTCATGGAGGTAAACAAAGGGGCATAGCCTACGCAACCACGTTTTTTTTTTATTAAAAAGATATCAGGAACACATTTGAGGAGGTAGAGCAATTACAACAAGCTACACGAGGTTAGGGGCGGGGAACAACGAACGGACAGCGGGAGGAGGGCATAGGGAGGTAAACAGAATGGACAGCAGGACGAGGGGAGAGGGTGGTAAACATAATGGACAATGGGAGGGAGGCGGGTAGGGAAACAAAACAGACAGTGTGAGGAGGGCAGGGCAGTGGAAAAAAGAACAAACAAGGGGCGGAGCAGGGCTTTCATTGGGGCGGGTCTCCCTGTGCCTGAGTACCTGAAGGTTTCTAAAGGGCGCCTTGAAACGGGTCTCTATTGGGCTCTGTTTTGTGCACTGGCGTTCCGTTTTTTAGGTCTCGCCTAGCGAATGCAGCACATGCGCCGCTTCGCCTTGGCGAGACTTTTGTTGTTGGTTTTGCTAGCGAAGGGAGACAAACCATGTGCGCGCTCGGACAGGCGATGTGCACGCCCATGGCGTCTCTCCTCTGCCGTCTCCTCTGAAGGGGGACAGGAGATGTGCACTCTCACTTTTCCTAACGCTGGGTGTGTTTAGCTGGTTCAATAGAAAGAAAACATGACAACTCCTCGTACTTTCTCCTGTCATGAAATACCGTTAGCCCATTGATTCCATGCTTGCTTCACCCTACCCCCTCCAGCCTAGCCGTCCCTGCAGCGGTTATCGTTTTTTACATACCTCTGCACCCAGAGCCTACGTTTTTGGGGTGATATATTGCACCTGAGAAAATATGACTTTTAACTATTTCTGCTTCCAGTTCCAGTCCCAGGTGGGACCCGCCTCTTCCGTGTTGGCGCCATAAGTAGAACATGCTCTCTTCTGAAAGGCGCTTCTTCAATGGGACACTAAGCATGCACATTCAGTAGTGGCCTTGTCGCGGTCAGACGCTCAAGTAATTACTCCTTTCACCGTTTCGTTGGTGAAGTAGCACACAGACAATGCGAGCCCATTCCGAAATGGTTTAGCGCAACGGCGCATGTGCGAGGGGATCGGGCAGGACATTAAAGCCTGACCTCCCCGCTACACCACGCTTCGCGCTCTAGTGTTCTCGTCTCCTTTTTCGACGCGTCACTTACGCCTTCCCACGCTTCGCTCTCACCTATGTTTGCTTTGAGCCTCTATTCCATGGAGGCTTTCTCCTCAGCATTCCTCCTTCCCCCTTTACGGGAAGTTCCGAGGCTTCCCCTTTTTTTATTTTGAAAGTCCTTTGTCGTGGCCAGCTGTCTTCTCTCCGATTCCTTAAGGGGGGCACCTTTTCCGCTCTCCTGCGGTTCCGCCTTTCGGACGGACTACGGTTCCGTCGAAAGGCCGGACTTGTGGGGAGTGGTTATTGGGACTTCCTGTGGGATTGTGGGAGTTGTGGTTTGCTTGACAGGACCATTCCCCTCATTTTTTGTTTCATTATATCCGTTGTCTTGCTGGATTTCCTGGACGCTGGCATTCGTCACAGTGCAAGGGAGAGAAGATATGGTAATGCGCTTACAGCGCACTATTATCATATACCATTTTTTCCCGTTTATACTGATGGTGTTGATTCTTAGGCCTACTGTTATTGCAGATACTCTATTTGCTGTGTTCGTATAGTGTTGCTATTCTACCACGCTGTTCAGCCTGTTGCTTTCAGGGGTAAGCCTGGTGCAGATACCTATTCTTGCTCATTGGTACTTTGGACACCTGGTAGATATAAGCTTTATATTACAGAAGGCCGTTTATGGTACCTAGACTAATTGAAGGTTCAGCAATACTGTTCTCACAAGAATATCGATCTCATCTTGTCAGAACCAGGTACATAAACAATACTTGTGGAGAAAGGTTTTACATGCTTGTTGATTGTTGTTGTACTAACCAAGCCATTCCTTTTAGTGCCAGCTTCCGCAAGAGAGGGAGATCCATCCAAGAAGTCCAGCGTCTCTTACCCTTCTATCCTTATTTTGTTCCCTCCTTTCCCTCCACATCACCATTGTGTTCTAGTGTTTGATAGACACAATAGGTGTAGGGGGGACGGGTTCGGTCTGTCTTCGGTTCCTGGCACTCCTGCTGAAACGGCTCTTGGCTCCTTACACTTAGCTTAGGCTGGCGCATGCGCACTGCCTTTAGATCTGGAACTTAAGGATCCACGAGGGTGAGCTGCAGAAGCGGGGACTTGTTGCTGGATCGGTAGGCTTTTGAGCAGAGCACCTGCTGTGACTCTCAACACTCTCTACACTCTCTACACAGCTATGTCTGCAGCAGCGGTGCTAAGCGGCAAGACAGTCTCTGCGTGAGTACCTGCACCTGTTTTAGGAATTGGGGCGGGCAGGGCTGTAAATGAGTTATTTGGGGGGGTTAAACAGCCTTGCCAACTACAATGCATGGGTGGTTAGACTAACGCATTTAAGTCTGGTCGTCTGCATCACCGCACTAAAATACATAGTCACGCATTATTACCGACTTGACACCCACCTGAGCGCTCTGCGAGGGGGCGAGCTACACGCTGGGACCGCGACCGTCAAGCGCCCTGAGTGCTGTGATCATTGTGTGCGCACTGTGCTGCAAACGAGTCTTGTCCCACACCTTTCTGTCTGGTTTTGTAAGTTGAGCAAGTCCCAGCCCCTCCTTCCTTGGACCACCTTGGTTTCACAGTGAAAAAAAGAGTGTTGAGATGTAATAAATGTAGAACATCTGGCGATCGTAAAAACTCGGGTCTCGCGCCTTGCCCACGCTGTCTTGCTCATTCCCGCTGAAAGCGGCTGTTTCACTTGCCTGAGCACATTCGAGGAGTGCACATTTTAGCCTGTATTTCGGAGACTGTTGTTTCTCCTAATGTAACTTTAATCAAATCCATAGGAGTGGGTACCATATTTTTTCACAATCTTTTTGCAGAATTCTAGCATAACCATCATGAGGTTATGAAACCCCCTCCCCCCATGACTGCATTTGGAGCAGTAAGTAATTTCAAGCACTATAGGCGCTAAATGTTAGTACGGAAAGGCCGTGCAGTGGTCTTGAGAAATAATTGTTTTTTTTTATATATATAAGAGGTGAACAGTGAGTTGGGGGTGTATCTACTCCACTTAATATTCTTCAGTTGGTACCTAAACCCTAGTCTCTCTCCTGAGTTGCCGAACTTGGAGCTGGGGAAACGGGTTGTATAGTCTCTGCGTCGGCTCAACAGCCTGTGATTCTGGACAAATCACTTCATCTCAACATGCATACCAAAAATAAATGTGTCCTTGTGTGAGCACTGCAATGGTAGTGGCTTTACACCCAAAAGTATACTTGTGGAGACTTGGATAGTCCACAACCCCTGTTGCCTAAGTGGGGTGAAAAGGGCAGTAGGACAGTATGGGGTTGCAGATAGTGCTCAATTTGAGCCAGTTGCTGTCTGTGGGTGCCACCGGTACTTATTTTTCAGCACCACATATTTTCCTGGAGCAAGAGGGTAACACACATCGCAAAGACAGAGGAAGTGATAGACATAACAAGCATTTGCAATGAAATGGGTCTCGCATTTGTAAAAGTTTGAGCTATTTGCATTGTAAATGACAATGCCTTTTATTTATGTGTTTGAAAACCTGCAAGCTGTGCGTAAACAAGCACTTTGTACTTATAGTTCATGCTTATGAGAAGCAAGGCTGGCAGTCTCTTTTACTGCCAGCCTGGCTTCTCGTAAGCAAGGACTATATTTTCAAAATGAGTGTTAATGCACCGATTGCAGGTTTTAAAAACGAATGAATAAAACGCATTGTCATTTACAATGCCAATTGCTCCAACTCTTGCAAATGTGATACCTATTGCATTGCAAATGCTTGTTTCCGGACTGCAGTGACGGCAGGCACATTGATGTGCGCATGCTCACACCGCTCCCTTCTCACTAGTGGAGAAGTTACGTCATGACGTCATGCCAGGTGAGGTTTGTAGGGGAAGGTAAATAATTTACAGAGAGTCATTTTTTCTCTGGATTTCCCTTCCCTTTTTAAAACTCAGGATCAGCAACATTGTCATGGTGTTACCAGTGATTTGAATGGAAGCTTTTTCAATATTATATACAAGCCATAGTTGCTGCTTATTTATCTTATGCAACTAACAACCATTGAAAAAGCCAATAGTCCTTACTTGCTTTAGGTATTTTACTTGTTGTATTATATATCGAGATGCAATGACAGAAACAGCAAAATACAAGTCGGGAGGCACACTATGCTAAGCACAGATTTTTAGCTTAAGTTTTTTAAAACCACGCCCTTAATTACATTGGCCATGCCACTTTGAGAGACCCTCCAGTTTTTTTATCCCACTTAAAGCCCTGGGGAGGAGGATAGGGTGGTGGGGAAACAGAGCGGACAGGAGGTTGAGGAGACAAAATGGACAAAAGTAAAACAAGAGGGCATGACAGGAACTCACTAGACAGATGCAATGAGTAGTCAAGGGGAAATGAAAGTACCAGGTCTGTACCAGCCAGAATCGAGCAGAACACTGACAACAAGGGCAAGAGGGCTAAAACGGAAACTGGAGTTGGTGTGACTGCTAATTGGTGAAAGGATTCAGAAAAGGGGGCGGTGATGAACAGAGTGTCTGAATTAAGCAGACCACTCTTACCCAGTCCAAAGATCAGGGCTTGATCCATCACCGTTTTTTAGCTCACTGCACCATCCCAGCTCAGAACCTGGCTACATGCAAATTAGTCTGTTCCTGTCCCAGTGCATGATGGGAACAGGGCAAACCAAACTACCAAGCCAATTCTTATACTGGGAAGGAAACAAGCTTCCGGGGACCGGTTTCTGGCATTTCAGCCGTCGTCGGCCCGGCTTGCTTGAATCCTGATGGTGCAGTGAGCAAGGGACTCATGTCTGAGTATACCCTGCCACACCTATAGTGGCCAAAAACGATTCAGAAAAGGGGGTGGTGATGAACAGAGTGTCTGAATTAAGCAGACCACTCTTACCCAGTCCAAAGATCAGGGCTTGATCCATCACCGTTTTTTAGCTCACTGCACCATCCCAGCTCAGAAACTGGCTACATGCAAATTAGTCTGTTCCTGTCCCAGTGCCTGATGGGAACAGGGCAAACCAAACTACCAAGCCAATTCTTATACTGGGAAGGAAACAAGCTTCCGAGGACCGGTTTCTGGCATTTCAGCTATCGTCGGCCCGGCTTGCTTGAATCCTGATGGTGCAGTGAGCAAGGGACTCATGTCTGAGTATACCCTGCCACACCTATAGTGGCCAAAAACGATTCAGAAAAGGGGGTGGTGATGAACAGAGTGTCTGAATTAAGCAGACCACGCTTACCCAGTCCAAAGATCAGGGCTTGATCCATCACCGTTTTTTAGCTCACTGCACCATCCCAGCTCAGAACCTGGCTACATGCAAATTAGTCTGTTCCTGTCCCAGTGCATGATGGGAACAGGGCAAACCAAACTACCAAGCCAATTATTATACTGGGAAGGAAACAAGCTTCCGGGGACCGGTTTCTGGCATTTCAGCCGTTGTCGGCCCGGCTTGCTTGAATCCTGATGGTGCAGTGAGCAAGGGACTCATGTCTGAGTATACCCTGCCACACCCATAGTGGCCAAAAACGATTCAGAAAAGGGGGTGGTGATGAACAGAGTGTCTGAATTAAGCAGACCACGCTTACCCAGTCCAAAGATCAGGGCTTGATCCATCACCGTTTTTTAGCTCACTGCACCATCCCAGCTCAGAACCTGGCTACATGCAAATTAGTCTGTTCCTGTCCCAGTGCATGATGGGAACAGGGCAAACCAAACTACCAAGCCAATTCTTATACTGGGAAGGAAACAAGCTTCCGGGGACCGGTTTCTGGCATTTCAGCCGTTGTCGGCCCGGCTTGCTTGAATCCTGATGGTGCAGTGAGCAAGGGACTCATGTCTGAGTATACCCTGCCACACCTATAGTGGCCAAAAACGATTCAGAAAAGGGGGTGGTGATGAACAGAGTGTCTGAACTAAGCAGACCACTCTTACCCAGTCCAAAGATCAGGGCTTGATCCATCACCGTTTTTTTAGCTCACTTCGCCATCCCAGCTCAGAACCTGGCTACATGCAAATTAGTCTGTTCCTGTCCCAGTGCATGATGGGAACGGGGCAAACCAAACTACCAAGCCAATTCTTATACTGGGAAGGAAACAAGCTTCCGGGGACCGGTTTCTGGCATTTCAGCCGTCGTCGGCCCGGCTTGCTTGAATCCTGATGGTGCAGTGAGCAAGGGACTCATGTCGGAGTATACCCTGCCACACCTATAGTGGCCAAAAACGATTCAGAAAAGGGGGTGGTGATGAACAGAGTGTCTGAATTAAGCAGACCACTCTTACCCAGTCCAAAGATCAGGGCTTGATCCATCACCGTTTTTTAGCTCACTGCACCATCCCAGCTCAGAAACTGGCTACATGCAAATTAGTCTGTTCCTGTCCCAGTGCCTGATGGGAACAGGGCAAACCAAACTACCAAGCCAATTCTTATACTGGGAAGGAAACAAGCTTCCGAGGACCGGTTTCTGGCATTTCAGCTATCGTCGGCCCGGCTTGCTTGAATCCTGATGGTGCAGTGAGCAAGGGACTCATGTCTGAGTATACCCTGCCACACCTATAGTGGCCAAAAACGATTCAGAAAAGGGGGTGGTGATGAACAGAGTGTCTGAATTAAGCAGACCACGCTTACCCAGTCCAAAGATCAGGGCTTGATCCATCACCGTTTTTTAGCTCACTGCACCATCCCAGCTCAGAACCTGGCTACATGCAAATTAGTCTGTTCCTGTCCCAGTGCATGATGGGAACAGGGCAAACCAAACTACCAAGCCAATTATTATACTGGGAAGGAAACAAGCTTCCGGGGACCGGTTTCTGGCATTTCAGCCGTTGTCGGCCCGGCTTGCTTGAATCCTGATGGTGCAGTGAGCAAGGGACTCATGTCTGAGTATACCCTGCCACACCCATAGTGGCCAAAAACGATTCAGAAAAGGGGGTGGTGATGAACAGAGTGTCTGAATTAAGCAGACCACGCTTACCCAGTCCAAAGATCAGGGCTTGATCCATCACCGTTTTTTAGCTCACTGCACCATCCCAGCTCAGAACCTGGCTACATGCAAATTAGTCTGTTCCTGTCCCAGTGCATGATGGGAACAGGGCAAACCAAACTACCAAGCCAATTCTTATACTGGGAAGGAAACAAGCTTCCGGGGACCGGTTTCTGGCATTTCAGCCGTTGTCGGCCCGGCTTGCTTGAATCCTGATGGTGCAGTGAGCAAGGGACTCATGTCTGAGTATACCCTGCCACACCTATAGTGGCCAAAAACGATTCAGAAAAGGGGGTGGTGATGAACAGAGTGTCTGAACTAAGCAGACCACTCTTACCCAGTCCAAAGATCAGGGCTTGATCCATCACCGTTTTTTTAGCTCACTTCGCCATCCCAGCTCAGAACCTGGCTACATGCAAATTAGTCTGTTCCTGTCCCAGTGCATGATGGGAACGGGGCAAACCAAACTACCAAGCCAATTCTTATACTGGGAAGGAAACAAGCTTCCGGGGACCGGTTTCTGGCATTTCAGCCGTCGTCGGCCCGGCTTGCTTGAATCCTGATGGTGCAGTGAGCAAGGGACTCATGTCGGAGTATACCCTGCCACACCTATAGTGGCTAAAAACGATTCAGAAAAGGGGGTGGTGATTATTATTATTATTATTATTGCATTTATAGAGCGCACAGCTACCCGGAGGTTTCCCGGCGCTTGCCTTGGGAACCCGTCCTGGCTTTTCCCTGTGATATAGCCCCTACAGGGCATCCCCAAGGTGAAAGCCAGGCATCCCGCCGCAGGGGGGCCGTTGTGGAGATTAAGCAAGCTTAATGCCCAGAGTTGTATAGTGAGAACCCATGATTAGGTCAGGCACCGAAGCGAGAAATATCGAGTCCGTGGACATTTGAGCTCAAGACCCTGCCGCGTCGGGAATTGAACCCTGGTCCCGGGTCTGACCTCAGCTACCGGGTCTGCCTGCTCTACACCGTGAGCCACACTTCTCCAGAGTGTCTGAATTAAGCAGACTGTCAGGGTCTGACTAGGCGCCTGCATGAAATTCCGGGAGGACTGCTTTAAGTATATTCCGACAATGGCATGGAAAACTACATTTCCCAGAAGCCTCGGCTGAGGCTACTTTAGGTGGAATGACACGCATCCTGTTGCGTGTTATTCCGGCGTTTTTGGGTTCAGCGAGAAAGGAGCCGCCTCTCGTTACTCCGTGTTTTCTTCTGGGAAACTCCTGTTCTGGAAACCGCGAAGAAAGGTAGGAGCGGATTCCCGCCTCTCATTTACCGGCATTGAGCGGAGCGCTGTGGTGGCCGCCACGCGCTGCCGTCTTGACATTGCGTGCAGTGACGGAACTGCACGCATATTCTTTGATTCGATTTCCTTTGATGCGGAGCGTAGTGGTTTCTGCCACACATTGCCGTATCGTTCTGAAACTGGTTTGCTTACTGTTGCATATTTGATGCTTCCTGACTACGGTGGCGTAGGTGGTGCACGGTGGTGGTCGCAGCTACGTGACACCAGAAGAAGCTGCTTGTTTATATGGGAGTGTGTTTATTTGATTCAAATGCAAGCGGAGCGCAGTGGCGGTCGCAGCTACGCGTTTCCGTGAGTGCTACTAAGGACTACATGAGGTGTTGTGTCCTTACAGTATTAGCCTGAGATAATACTATTAAACAACATTTCGTTCTTTCTTTTGGATTCCTTCGTTTCCTATCTGTGGAAGACAAACTGATCGTTTTTTCTATTGGATTCGGCAGAGCGGAATGCTGTGGTTCTTGCTTCCCACGCATTGCCGTGTTCTGCGTTTCTATCTTCTGTGCTGCCTCTCTTTGGTTCTCCTCAGTCCTCCTCTTCAGGGTGATTAGTGGGAAGCTCTCCCAGGAACCCCTTATGTGAAATAGCAGTTATTTGTAGAAGGTATGAGAGACATAGCATACCAGGTTCAATTTTCACAGTTGTGTATATGATTCTTGGTCTCACTGTATTTATGTTTCATATAGGACGAGGGTACAGGCAAAGAGGGATAACAGAGATACATTTCAGAATTCCTGCTTTTATCCACAGGTATTCAGATTATAAGTAATTATATGAGTGTTCATATTGCAGAAAGGAACAGTGTTCTTATCTCTGTGTATTTTGTCATTTCAGATATTCCCTTTCCCCGCAGACCCCTTCCTTTCCTTCCCTGTTTATTATTTTGTATTTAGCCCTCACCTAATGGCTCAAATCCTCTGTTGACGTTTAATCAGAGGGTTTGTGACGTTTGGAGGTGGGCTATATGATCATCATCCGGATCCTGTGGAGCGTACCTGACAGAATAACACGCCCACGAATTTAGCTACACCCGATCCGGGTGGGGGTCATATGGCTATCTTAGAGGATGTGCTTCAGGCCTTGGTATTGGTGCAACAAGAGCTTGTTGCCTCCAAGGCAGAGGCCACTGCCTTAAAGGAAAAGGTGGACAGATTATGTAGGAACCCCTTTGATGCCTCTCCCTTACAAACCCAGGTTACTGTGCCACCTCCTATCCCTCTTGCTCGCCCAGAGAGATATTCTGGGGATCCTTCCAAAACCCAAGTATTCTTGACACAAATCATGATGCACTTCTCGTGCAAGCCGGCCTCCTTCCCGACCAATCATTCTAGAGTGGCTTTCGCTATCTCCTATTTGATTGGAGATGCTGCTAATTGGGCTGTGCCTTTGGTGCGTAACGATGACCCTGTGCTGAATAACTGGACGGCGTTTAGGGCTGAGTTCGAACGGGTGTTCGATCGCCGAGCCACCTCTTTCAGCGCAGACAGGGAACTGTTATCTCTTAGACAGGGGAAGAGGGATTTGATATCCTATTTAACAGATTTCAATCGTTTGGTAGCTGAAACAGCTTGGCCAGAAGAAAAAAGGATGTCCCTTTTTTATCAAGGTTTGAGGGATAGCCTTAAGGATGTTATAGCACAGATTGATCCCCAGCCAGTTACCTGTGCTGACATGATAAACCTGACCCTACGTCTGGATGGTCGGATAAGTGACAGAGGGAGCGACAGAAGGCGATGGGAACGAGGGAACTTTGGGTCAGACACTACACCAAGGAGAGCAGTGATGGCTACAGAACAGGGGGCTGAACCTATGGAGATAGGGGCAGTCAAGGCCCCACTGACCAAGGAAGAAAAGGAACATCGTCGAGCTCTGGGTCTGTGCCTTTACTGTGGGAAGAAAGGCCACTATGTTAGGGAGTGTCCTACTAAGCCTAAGACTAGTGGTGGGTGGAATCGGAGTAAGAAACTGGCCATCACATCGATGGGAACTCCGGAGAAAGGCAGGAATGTGGAGGCTGAATTAGAAAAGGGTTCCCCGCCTTACCAAATTCCTTCCTTAACGGTACTGACACTGTTAGAAACCGAGACACATATACTCCTTCCCATGGGCTTGGAGAGTCAGCTGCAGACCCACCAGGTGAGCGTCATGATTGACTCTGGAGCCACTGGGAACTTTATTGATAGCGGGTTGGTATCCGCTCTATCTCTGGAGAGAGTGCCAAGGGAGTTCCCTGAAGAAGTACTTGCTGTGGACGGGAAACCGTTAAAGTCAGGAAAGATCACTGAACAAACTGACACTCTTGTGTTGTCTGTGAAAATACCGGAAGGTCTCCATAGAGAGGAACTAACGTTGAATATCATTGAGGCACCTCAATACGAGGTTATACCTGGAATGCCCTGTTTAAGCCGCCACAATCCGACGATTGATTGGAAAACGAAGGAGGTTCGGTTTGCTTCCAAGGAGTGTAGAGAACATGTGATTGTATCAAGTGCAGAGAAGACTGCAGTGTCTTATCTGCCGTTAGTAGTGGCCACAGCTGCAGAAAAAATGGTGGTGTTGCCCTCACAATATAGGGGGTATGAGGATGTCTTCAGTGAAAGTATGGCTGAACAACTGCCTCCTCATAGACCCTATGATTGTCGGATTGATTTGGTGGAAGGGGCAACGCTTCCTTCCTGCAGGGTGTATGCCCTGTCAGTCCCTGAAACAGCGCATTTGAGGGAATATCTTGACCATTACGTGGCCATTGGGTTCATTCGTCCCTCCAGATCCCCAGCTGCCTCCCCCTTGTTTTTTATCAAAAAGGCAAACGGGGAGTTGAGGGCGTGTGTCGACTACAGAGTGTTAAATAAAAACACAGTAAGAAATAGATACCCTTTACCCTTAATAACAGTCTTACTAGATCAGGTGAAGGATGCTAGAATCTACACACGTCTTGATTTAAGGGGAGCCTACCACCTGGTCCGGGTTAGGGAGGGCGACGAGTGGAAGACGGCCTTTAAGACTCGTTATGGCCTGTACGAGTATACTGTCATGCTGTTTGGGCTGTGTAACGCCCCTGCGGCATTCCAGTATTTTCTTAATGACGTCCTAAAGGAGTTTGTGGATGTGTGTGCGGTTGTCTACATAGACGACATTCTCATCTATTCCGACAACTCCAAACAGCACCATGTTCATGTCACTCAAGTATTGCAGAAGTTGGGGGACAACAGACTGTTTTGCAAGCTTTCCAAATGTGAGTTCAGTGTGCCTGAAGTAGAGTTCTTGGGGGTGGTACTGAATCATTCTGGGTTGCAGATGTCTGAACGAAAGGTGAAGGCGGTGCAAGAATGGCCTGTTCCTAAAAGTATTAAGGAAGTACAAAGCTTTTTAGGGTTCTCCAACTATTACCGTAGGTTTATAGCACAGTTCTCTCAGGTGGCAGCCCCCTTGTCCAGGTTGTTGAGAAAAGGGGTACCTTTTCAGTGGGGTGAGGTTGCTGATGGAGCCTTCCAGTCCCTCAAAACTGCCTTTACATCAGCTCCCATCTTGGCACACCCTAAACCAGAATACCCTTTCATTGTCGAAGCGGATGCGTCGGACGAGGCTATAGGGGCTATTTTGTCTCAAAGAAATCATCTTACGGGACAATTACATCCTGTGGCCTATCTATCGAAGAAGCTTAGTCTGGCAGAGAAGAATTACACGATAGCGGAAAAAGAGCTGCTTGCGATTAAAAAGGCCTTCCAAGAATGGCGCCAGCACTTGTGGGGGGCGGCTTTTCCAGTTACTGTATTCTCAGACCACCGAAACTTACAGTACATGAAAACCGCCCGCAACCTCTCTCAGAGACAAATGAGGTGGATGCTGTTTTTCTCGGAATATGACTTTATTATCACTTTCCGTCCTGGGGCTGACAACAAGAAGGCGGATACCCTATCCCGACAACAACAGGGGGAGACCTCCACAGAACTACCTAGACTTGAGGCCATTGTGGATCCAAAAAAGGTGGTGTGTGTGTTACAGGCCGACTCGTTCTTGGATCGCATCTGTCAGGCCAAGACTCCAGGGAACTGGGTTGAGTGGGCTGCCCAGGGTAGTGGTCGCACGTTAAAGAAAGGGCTTCCTTTCCAAAACAACAAGTTGTTTCTTCCGGACGATACCATGAGAAAAACTGCTTTCGATTGGTGTCACGATTCTCAGTTGGCAGGACATCAAGGAGTGTGCAAGACTATGCAGTTAATACAGAGATATTTTTGGTGGGACACTGTCAAGAAAGACGTGGTCACTTGGGTAAGATCGTGCAGTGAATGTGCCATGGCAAAAAATGAGACCGGGAAAAAGAAAGGGTTGTTGATCCCTTTACCCACTCCCAAAAGACCCTGGCAGACTATAAGCTTGGACTTTGTTACCGGCCTACCCCCGGATCAAGGGAAAACCGCTATCTTAGTGGTGATCGATTGTCTCTCCAAATTGGGCCATTTTATCCCCTGCGTAAACCTGCCCTCGGCAGGTCAGACAGCGCCACTACTGTTGACCCATGTTATTAGGCTTCATGGAGTACCCGAAGTCATTGTCTCCGATAGGGGACCTCAGTTCATAGCCAGGTTTTGGAAGTTTTGGTGTTAGGCTCTGGGCATTCGATCCTCTCTTTCAACCAGTTTCCATCCACAAACAGATGGACAAACGGAAAGGTTGAATCAAACCCTGAAGAAGTATCTTCGGTGTTACGCTGCAGAGGCTCAGGATTCGTGGGTTTCATTACTGTGGCTGGCTGAAGTAGCGTACAACAACGCTTGGCACTGTTCCTTGGGGGTGTCTCCTTTTTGTGCTACCTATGGGTACGACGCTAAAATCCTTCCCATTACCATTCCTGATGTCGTATCCAATCAGCCTACCGTATTGGGTCAGATGCGTAAGGTTCAGGCCATCCACAAGACAATCAGGACCCATTTGATAAAAGCTAAGAGTGAGTATAAGAAATACGAGGATAGACACAGGAGACAAGGGCCATCTTATGCGGTAGGGGATAAGGTATGGCTTTCAACAAAAAACATCAGATTCAAACTTCGCAGCATTTTTCACCCCAAATTCATTGGGCCATACACGGTGGTGAAACAGATTAACCCAGTATCCTACAAACTGAAACTGCCTGGTTCTCTTCGCATACATCCGGTATTTCATTGTAACCTGTTGAAGCCTGCTTTCTCGGCCAGGCGTAGGGCTCCTCCCCCTGTGATGTGTGATGGAGGCTTCGAATACGTGGTGCGAAGCATCAAAGATTCAAAGTTTCGTAGGGGTGTGTTGTGGTACCTGGTGTCGTGGAAAGGGTATTCAGCTGAGGATGACTCTTGGGAACCTGTGACCAACATCCACGCTCCTGAGGACATAAGATCTTTCCATCGTAGGTTCCCTTTGCGGCCTGGTCCTAGTAGGCACTGAGAAGGGGGACATACTGTCAGGGTCTGACTAGGCGCCTGCATGAAATTCCGGGAGGACTGCTTTAAGTATATTCCGACAATGGCATGGAAAACTACATTTCCCAGAAGCCTCGGCTGAGGCTACTTTAGGTGGAATGACACGCATCCTGTTGCGTGTTATTCCGGCGTTTTTGGGTTCAGCGAGAGAGGAGCCGCCTCTCGTTACTCCGTGTTTTCTTCTGGGAAACTCCTGTTCTGGAAACCGCGAAGAAAGGTAGGAGCGGATTCCCGCCTCTCATTTACCGGCATTGAGCGGAGCGCTGTGGTGACCGCCACGCGCTGCCGTCTTGACATTGCGTGCAGTGACGGAACTGCACGCATATTCTTTGATTCGATTTCCTTTGATGCGGAGCGTAGTGGTTTCTGCCACACATTGCTGTATCGTTCTGAAACTGGTTTGCTTACTGTTGCATATTTGATGCTTCCTGACTACGGTGTGGTAGGTGGTGCACGGTGGTGGTCGCAGCTACGTGACACCAGAACAAGCTGCTTGTTTATATGGGAGTGTGTTTATTTGATTCAAATGCAAGCGGAGCGGAGCGCAGTGGCGGTCGCAGCTACGCGTTTCCGTGAGTGCTACTAAGGACTACATGAGGTGTTGTGTCCTTACAGTATTAGCCTGAGATAATACTATTAAACAACATTTCGTTCTTTCTTTTGGATTCCTTCGTTTCCTATCTGTGGAAGACAAACTGATTGTTTTTTCTATTGGATTCGGCAGAGTGGAATGCTGTGGTTCTTGCTTCCCACCCATTGCCGTGTTTTATTTATTTATTTTTTTTATTTTTTATTTTAGCGATTTCTACAGCGCCTGGTGACCCAAGGGTATCCCCGCGCTATGTAACTTGAACCTATTGAGAGGGGAGGTAGTCGAAGGGTGTTACTTGGGAAACAAATGGGTCTTAAGTTTTTTGCGGAACGCAAGGAAATTGGATTCCAGTCTGAGGGCCAGAGGGAGTGCGTTCCAGCCTTTGGCCGCCTGAACGGAGAATTGACGGCCTCCGGTGCGGACTTTTATATATATATATATACATATATGTTTCATATAGGACGAGGGTGTTCGGCGTTTCTATCTTCTGTGCTGCCTCTCTTTGGTTCTCCTCAGTCCTCCTCTTCAGGGTGATTAGTGGGAAGCTCTCCCAGGAACCCCTTATGTGAAATAGCAGTTATTTGAAGAAGGTATGAGAGACATAGCATACCAGGTTCAATTTTCACAGTTGTGTATATGATACTTGGTCTCACTGTATTTATGTTTCATATAGGACGAGGGTACAGGCAAAAAGGGATAACAGAGATACATTTCAGAATTCCTGCTTTTATCCACAGGTATTCAGACTATAAGTAATTATATGAGTGTTCATATTGCAGAAAGGAACAGTGTTCTTATCTCTGTGTATTTTGTCATTTCAGATATTCCCTTTCCCCGCAGACCCCTTCCTTTCCTTCCCTGTTTATTATTTTGTATTTAGCCTAACCTAATGGCTCAAATCCTCTGTTGACGTTTAATCAGAGGGTTTGTGACGTTTGGAGGTGGGCTATATGATCATCATCCGGATCCTGTGGAGCGTACCTGACACAGACCACTCTTACCGAGTCCAAAGATCAGGGCTTGATCCATCACCGTTTTTAACTCACTGCACCATCCCAGCTCAGAACCTGGCTACATGCAAATTAGTCTGTTCCTGTCCCAGTGCCTGATGGGAACAGGGCAAACCAAACTAATAAGCCAATTCTTATACTGGGAAGGAAACAAGCTTCCGGGGACCGGTTTCTGGCATTTCAGCCATCGTCGGCCCGGCTTGCTTGAATCCTAATGGTGCAGTGAGCAAGGGACTCATGTCTGAGTATACCCTGCCACACCTATAGTGGCCAAAAACGATTCAGAAAAGGGTGGTGATGAACTGAGTGTCTGAATTAAGCAGACCACTCTTACCCAGTCCAAAGGTCAGGGCTTGATCCATCACCGTTTTTTAGCTCACTGCACCATCCCAGCTCAGAACCTGGCTACATGCAAATTAGTCTGTTCCTGTCCCAGTGCATGATGGGAACAGGGCAAAGCAAACTACCAAGCCAATTCTTATACTGGGAAGGAAACAAGCTTCCGGGGACCGGTTTCTGGCATTCCAGCCGTCGTCGGCCCGGCTTGCTTGAATCCTGGTGGAACAGTGAGCAAGGGACTCATGTCTGAGTATACCCTGCCACACCTATAGTGGCCAAAAACGATTCAGAAAAGGGGGAGGTGATGAACAGAGTGTCTGAATTAAGCAGACCACTCTTACCCAGTCCAAAGATCAGGGTTTGATCCATCACCGTTTTTTAGCTCACTGCACCATCCCAGCTCAGAACCTGGCTACATGCAAATTAGTCTGTTCCTGTCCCAGTGCATGATGGGAACAGGGCAAACCAAACTACCAAGCCAATTCTTATACTGGGAAGGAAACAAGCTTCCGGGGACCGGTTTCTGGCATTTCAGCCGTCGTCGGCCCGGCTTGCTTGAATCCTGATGGTGCAGTGAGCAAGGGACTCATGTCTGAGTATACCCTGCCACACATATAGTGGCCAAAAACGATTCAGAAAAGGGGGTGGTGATGAACAGAGTGTTTGAATTAAGCAGACCACTCTTACCCAGTCCAAAGATCAGGACGTGATCCATCACCGTTTTTTAGCTCACTGCACCATTCCAGCTCAGAACCTGGCTACATGCCAATGAGTCTGTTCCTGTCCCACTGCATGATGGGAACAGGGCAAACCAAACTACCAAGCCAATTCTTATACTGGAAAGGAAACAAGCTTCCGGGGACCGGTTCCTGGCATTTCAGCCGTCGTCGGCCCGGCTTGCTTGAATCCTGATGGTGCAGTGAGCAAGGGACTCATGTCTGAGTATACCCTGCCGCACCTATAGTGGCCAAAAACGATTCAGAAAAGGGGGTGGTGATGAACAGAGTGTCTGAATTAAGTAGACCACTCTTACCCAGTCCAAAGATCAGGGCTTGATCCATCACCGTTTTTTAGCTCACTGCACCATCCCAGTGTGGCTTGGTAGTGTGGTCTGCCCTGTTCCCATGATGCACTGGGCCAGGGACAGACTAATTTGCATGTAGCCAGGTTCTGAGCTGGGATGGTGCAGTGAGCTAAAAAAACGGTGATGGATCAAGCCCTGATCTTTGGACTGGGTAGGAGTGGTCTGCCTAATTCAGATACTCTGTCCATCACCACTCCCTTTTCTGAATCGTTTTGTCCACCATAAGCGTGGAAGGGTATACTCAGATGTGAGTCCCTTGCTCACTGCACCATCAGGATTCAAGCAAGCCGGGCCGAAGACGGCTGTAATGCCAGAAACCGGTCCCCGGAAGCTCGTTTCCTTTCCAGTGAAAGAATTGGCATGGTAGTTTGGTCTGCCCTGTTCCCATGATGCACTGGGCCAGGGACAGACTAATTTGCATGTAGCCAGGTTCTGAGCTGGGATGGTGCAGTGAGCTAAAAAACGTGATGGATCAAGCCCTGATCTTTGGACTGGGTAGGAGTGGTCTGCTTAATTCAGATACTCTGTCCATCACCACTCCCTTTTCTGAATCGTTTTGTCCACCATAAGCGTGGAAGGGTATACCCAGATGTGAGTCCCTTGCTCACTGCACCATCAGGATTCAAGCAAGCCGGGCCGAAGACGGCTGTAATGCCAGAAACCGGTCCCCGGAAGCTCGTTTCCTTTCCAGTGAAAGAATTGGCATGGTAGTTTGGTCTGTCCTGTTCCCATGATGCACTGGGCCAGGGACAGACTAATTTGCATGTAGCCAGGTTCTGAGCTGGGATGGTGCAGTGAGCTAAAAAACGGTGATGGATCAAGCCCTGATCTTTGGACTGGGTAGGAGTGGTCTGCTTAATTCAGATACTCCAGCAATCATGTCTCCTTCAGCCACACTACGGCTCTCCTCTGGACTGACCACAGCTGCGTTCACTTTACCTACAACAAGCCCAAACCCAACAACCACCCCCAACCAACTCTGCAAAGAAACTGGAACAAAATCACATCGACCAGATCTCCTCATCGCTTCTTCTAAACCCCCCAGCCCACTCCTCAAACCCCGACCAAGCCGCCACCAACCTCACCCTATGGTTATCCAACAGCGCCGACATCCTTGCACCACTGAAAAAACGACAAAGCAAACTTGGCAGCAAGAAGGCCTCCTGGTTCAACGATGATCTTAAGAAATCCAAGAAACTCTGCCTCTCCCTTGAGAAGGCCTGGAAAAAAGACCCAACCACCAGCACCAAGGACGCCTTCAAAAACGCCACCCGCATACACCACCAACTGATCCGAAAGGCCAAGAAAACCGCCTTCAAGGACCGACTAGATAACAACGCCCACAACAGCAAGGAACTTTTCAACATCGTCAAGGAATTTACCAATCCCTCGGCCAACTCTAACGACATCACCCCCTCTCAAGCCCTCTGCGACTCCCTAGCCTCATTCTTCCACAACAAAATTGCAGACATCCACAACAGCTTTGACAACCAACCCGGAGACCAACCCACCCAACCATCTGCTGGACCTTCACCCCCCTCGAACATCCTTAATGACTGGAACCCAATCTCCACTGAGGACACCATCCGCCTGATGAACTCCATCCACTCAGGATCCCCCACAGACCCATGCCCTCACCACATCTTCAACAAAGCAGACTCCATCATAGCACCACACCTCCGAGAAGTCATCAACTGCTCCTTCAACTCCACCACCTTCCCGGAATGCTGGAAACACGCTGAACTCAGCGCCCTTCTGAAAAAACCCACAGCGGACCCCACCGAACTCAAAAACTACCGCCCCATCTCGCTCCTTCCATTCCCTGCCAAAGTCATCGAGAAAGCTGTCAACAACCAGCTCGCCGCCTTCCTCGAAGCCAACAAATCCCTCGATTCCTCACAGTCCGGCTTCCGAGCAAAACACAGTACTGAGACCGCCCTCATCGCAGCAACAGACGACATTCGAACTCTACTGGACAATGGAGACACAGTCGCCCTCATCCTCCTCGACCTCTCCGCAGCCTTCGACACAGTCTGCCATAGCACCCTTCTACAGCGCCTCAGAAACATCGGAATCCAAGGAAAAGCACTAGAATGGATCACCTCGTTCCTCACCGGAAGAACCCAGAGAGTACGCCTTCCACCATTCAAATCAGAGGCCACTGAAGTCATCTGCGGCGTACCACAAGGATCTTCACTCAGCCCCACCCTTTTCAACGTATACATGAGCCCCCTCGCGGCCATCGCCCGCCATCACAACCTCAACATCATCTCCTACGCGGATGACACTTAACTGATCCTATCACTCACCAATGACCCTAGCACCGCCAAAACTAACCTACACGAAGGAATGAAAGAAGTAGCCTAATGGATGAAACACAGCCGCCTGAAACTGAACTCAGATAAAACAGAAGTCCTCATCTTAGGTACCTCCCCCTCTGCATGGGACGACTCTTGGTGGCCAGAAGCCCTTGGAAAAGCACCCATCCCGACAGACCACGCACGGAACCTGGGCGTCATCCTGGATTCCTCACTTTCGATGAACAGACAAGTCAACGCCGTCTCTTCATCCTGCTTCAACATTCTTCGCATGCTCAAAAAAACATTTCGTTGGATCCCCACCGAAACTAGGAAAACGGTCACCCACGCTCTGGTCACGAGCCGACTGGACTATGGAAACACCCTCTACGCCGGTACTACCGCTAAACTCCAGAAAAAACTCCAACGAATCCAAAACGCCTCAGCCAGGCTCATATTAGACATCCCGCGTAAAGAACATATCTCTGGTCACCTGAAAAACCTCCACTGGCTTCCCGTCAATAAGAGGATCACTTTCCGGCTCCTAACCCACGCACACAAAGCACTCTACGAAATCGGTCCAAAATGCCTCAACACACGACTGTCCTTCTACACCCCCTCCTGCCAGCTACGATCATCCAACCAAGCCCTTGCCACTGTACCTCGCATCAACAAAACCACCATTGGAGGTAGATCCTTCTCCTACCTGGCAGCTAAAACCTGGAACTCACTTCCCACTTACCTTCGCCTTACCCAGAACCACCTAGCATTCAGAAAGCAACTTAAAACGTGGATATTTGACAAGTAATTCCCCACCCCTCCTCAAGCGCCTTGAGACCCTCTGGGTATGTAGAGCGCTATATAAATTCGTTGACTTGACTTGACTTGACTTGTCCATCACCACCCCCTTTTCTGAATCGTTTTGTCCACCATAAGCGTGGAAGGGTATACTCAGATGTGAGTCCCTTGCTCACTGCACCATCAGGATTCAAGCAAGCCGGGCCGAAGACGGCTGTAATGCCAGAAACCGGTCCCCGGAAGCTTGTTTCCTTTCCAGTGAAAGAATTGGCTTGGTAGTATGGTCTGCCCTGTTCCCATGATGCACTGGGCCAGGGACAGACTAATTTGCATCTAGCCAGGTTCTGAGCTGGGATGGTGCAGTGAGCTAAAAAACGGTGATGGATCAAGCCCTGATCTTTGGACTGGGTAGGAGTGGTCTGCTTAATTCAGATACTCTGTCCATCACCACCCCCTTTTCTGAATCGTTTTGTCCACCATAAGCGTGGAAGGGTATACTCAGATGTGAGTCCATTGCTCACTGCACCATCAGGATTCAAGCAAGCCGGGCCGAAGACGGCTGTAATGCCAGAAACCGGTCCCCGAAAGCTTGTTTCCTTTCCAGTGATAGAATTGGCTTGGTAGTTTGGTCTGCCCTGTTCCCATGATGCACTGGGCCAGGGACAGACTAATTTGCATGTAGCCAGGTTCTGAGCTGGGATGGTGCAGTGAGCTAAAAAACGGTGATGGATCAAGCCCTGATCTTTGGACTGGGTAGGAGTGGTCTGCTTAATTCAGATACTCTGTCCATCACCACCCCCTTTTCTGAATTGTTTTGTCCACCATAAGCGTGGAAGGGTATACTCAGATGTGAGTCCCTTGCTCACTGCACCATCAGGATTCCAGCAAGCCGTGCCGAAGACGGCTGAAATGCCAGAAACCGGTCCCCGGAAGCTTGTTTCCTTTCCAGTGAAAGAATTAGCTTGGTAGTTTGGTCTGCCCTGTTCCCATGATGCACTGGGCCAGGGACAGACTAATTTGCATGTAGCCAGGTTCTGAGCTGGGATGGTGCAGTGAGCTAAAAAACGGTGATGGATCAAGCCCTGATCTTTGGACTGGGTAGGAGTGGTCTGCTTAATACAGATACTCTGTCCATCACCACCCCCTTTTCTGAATCGTTTTGTCCACCATAAGCGTGGAAGTGTATACTCAGATGTGAGTCCCTTCCTCACTGCACCATCAGGATTCAAGCAAGCCGGGCCGAAGACGGCTGTAATGCCAGAAACCGGTCCCCGGAAGCTTGTTTCCTTTCCAGTGAAAGAATTGGCTTGGTAGTTTGGTCTGCCCTGTTCCCATGATGCACTGGGCCAGGGACAGACTAATTTGCATGTAGCCAGGTTCTGAGCTGGGATGGTGCAGTGAGCTAAAAAACGGTGATGGATCAAGCCCTGATCTTTGGACTGGGTAGGAGTGGTCTGCTTAATTCAGATACTCTGTCCATCACCACCCCCTTTTCTGAATTGTTTTGTCCACCATAAGCGTGGAAGGGTATACTCAGATGTGAGTCCCTTGCTCACTGCACCATCAGGATTCCAGCAAGCCGTGCCGAAGACGGCTGAAATGCCAGAAACCGGTCCCCAGAAGCTTGTTTCCTTTCCAGTGAAAGAATTAGCTTGGTAGTTTGGTCTGCCCTGTTCCCATGATGCACTGGGCCAGGGACAGACTAATTTGCATGTAGCCAGGTTCTGAGCTGGGATGGTGCAGTGAGCTAAAAAACGGTGATGGATCAAGCCCTGATCTTTGGACTGGGTAGGAGTGGTCTGCTTAATACAGATACTCTGTCCATCACCACCCCCTTTTCTGAATCGTTTTGTCCACCATAAGCGTGGAAGTGTATACTCAGATGTGAGTCCCTTCCTCACTGCACCATCAGGATTCAAGCAAGCCGGGCCGAAGACGGCTGTAATGCCAGAAACCGGTCCCCGGAAGCTTGTTTCCTTTCCAGTGAAAGAATTGGCTTGGTAGTTTGGTCTGCCCTGTTCCCATGATGCACTGGGCCAGGGACAGACTAATTTGCATGTAGCCAGGTTCTGAGCTGGGATGGTGCAGTGAGCTAAAAAACGGTGATGGATCAAGCCCTGATCTTTGGACTGGGTAGGAGTGGTCTGCTTAATTCAGATACTCTGTCCATCACCACCCCCTTTTCTGAATCGTTTTGTCCAGCATAAGCGTGGAAGGGTATACTCAGATGTGAGTCCCTTGCTCACTGCACCATCAGGATTCAAGCAAGCCGGGCCGAAGACGGCTGTAATGCCAGAAACCGGTCCCCAGAAGCTTGTTTCCTTTCCAGTGAAAGAATTGGCTTGGTAGTTTGGTCTGCCCTGTTCCCATGATTCACTGGGCCAGGGACAGACTAATTTGCATGTAGCCAGGTTCTGAGCTGGGATGGTGCAGTGAGCTAAAAAACGGTGATGGATCAAGCCCTGATCTTTGGACTGGGTAGGAGTGGTCTGCTTAATTCAGTTACTCTGTCCATCACCACCCCCTTTTCTGAATCGTTTTGTCCACCATAAGCGTGGAAGGGTATACTCAGATGTGAGTCCCTTGCTCACTGCACCATCAGGATTCAAGCAAGCCGGGCCAAAGACGGCTGTAATGCCAGAAACCGGTCCCCGGAAGCTCGTTTCCTTTCCAGTGAAAGAATTGGCTTGGTAGTTTGGTCTGCCCTGTTCCCATGATGCACTGGGCCAGGGACAGACTAATTTGCATGTAGCCAGGTTCTGAGCTGGGATGGTGCAGTGAGCTAAAAAACGGTGATGGATCAAGCCCTGATCTTTGGACTGGGTAGGAGTGGTCTGCTTAATTCAGATACTCTGTCCATCACCACCCCCTTTTCTGAATCAATTTGTCCACCATAAGCGTGGAAGGGTATACTCAGATGTGAGTCCCTTGCTCACTGCACCATCAGGATTCCAGTAAGCCGGGCCAAAGACAGCTGTAATGCCAGAAACCGGTCCCCGGAAGCTCGTTTCCTTTCCAGAGAAAGAATTGGCTTGGTAGTTTGGTCTGCCCTGTTCCCATGATGCACTGGGCCAGGGACATACTAATTTGCATGTAGCAAGGTTCTGAGCTGGGATGGTGCAGTGAGCTAAAAAACGGTGATGGATCAAGCCCTCATCTTTGGACTGGGTAGGAGTGGTCTGCTTAATTCAGATACTCTGTCCATCACCACCCCCTTTTCTGAATCGTTTTGTCCATCATAAGCGTGGAAGGGTATACTCAGATGTGAGTCCCTTGCTCGCTGCACCATCAGGATTCAAGCAAGCCGGGCTGAAGACGGTTGTAATGCCAGAAACCGGTCCCCGGAAGCTTGTTTCCTTTCCAGTGAAAGGATTGGCTTGGTAGTGTGGTCTGCCCTGTTCCTATGATGCAGTGGGCCAGGGACAGACTAATTTGCATATAGCCAGGTTCTGAGCTGGGATGGTGCAATGAGCTAAAACGGTGATGGATCAAGCCCTGATCTTTGGACTGGGTAGGAGTGGTCTGCTTAATTCAGATACTCTATCCATCACCACCCCCTTTTCTGAATCGTTTTGTCCACCATAAGCGTGGAAGGGTATACTCAGATGTGAGTCCCTTGCTCACTGCACCATCAGGATTCAAGCAAGCCAGGCCGCAGACGGCTGTAATGCCAGAAACCAGTCCCCGGAAGCTTGTTTCCTTTCCAGTGAAAGAATTGGCTTGGTAGTTTGGTCTGCCCTGTTCCCATGATGCACTGGGCCAGGGACAGACTAATTTGCATGTAGCCAGGTTCTGAGCTGGGATGGTGCAGTGAGCTAAAACACGGTGATGGATCAAGCCCTGATCTTTGGACTGGGTAGGAGTGGTCTGCTTAATTCAGATACTCTGTCCATCACCACTCCCTTTTCTGAATCGTTTTGTCCACCACAAGCGTGGAAGGGTATACTCAGATGTGAGCCCCTTGCTCACTGCACCATCAGGATTCAAGCAAGCCGGGCCGAAGACCGTTGTAATGCCAGAAACCGGTCCCCGGAAGCTTGTTTCCTTTCCAGTGAAAGAATTGGCTTGGGAGTTTGGTCTGCCCTGTTCCCATGATGCACCGGGCCAGGGACAGACTAATTTGCATGTAGCCAGGTTCTGAGCTGGGATGGTGCAGTGAGCTAAAAAACGGTGATGGATCAATCCCTGATCTTTGGACTGGGTAGGAGTGGTCTGCTTAATTCAGATACTCTGTCCATCACCACCCCCTTTTCTGAATCGTTTTGTCCACCATAAGCGTGGAAGGGTATACTCAGATGTGAGTCCCTTGCTCACTGCACCATCAGGATTCAAGCAAGCCGGGCCGAAGAGGGCTGTAATGCCAGAAACCGGTCCCCGGAAGCTTGTTTCCTTTCCAGGGAAAGAATTGGCTTGGTAGTTTGGTCTGCCCTGTTCCCATGATGCACTGGGCCAGGGACAGACTAATTTGCATGTAGCCAGGTTCTGAGCTGGGATGGTGCAGTGAGCTAAGAATGGTGATGGATCAAGCCCTGATCTTTGGACTGGGTAGGAGTGGTCTGCTTAATTCAGATACTCTGTCCATCACCACCCCCTTTTCTGAATCGTTTTGTCCACATATAAGCGTGGAAGGGTATACTCAGATGTGAGTCCCTTGCTCACTGCACCAGCTGTAATGCCAGAAACCGGTCCCCGGAAGCTTGTTTCCTTTCCAGGGAAAGAATTGGCTTGGTAGTTTGGTCTGCCCTGTTCCCATGATGCACTGGGCCAGGGACAGACTAATTTGCATGTAGCCAGGTTCTGAGCTGGGATGGTGCAGTGAGCTAAAAAACGGTGATGGATCAAGCCCTGATCTTTGGACTGGGTAGGAGTGGTCTGCTTAATTCAGATACTCTGTCCATCACCACCCCCTTTTCTGAATCGTTTTGTCCACCATAAGCGTGGAAGGGTATACTCAGATGTAAGTCCCTTGCTCACTGCACCATCAGGATTCAAGCAAGCCGGGCCGAAGACGGCTGTAATGCCAGAAACCGGTCCCCGGAAGCTTGTTTCCTTTCCAGGGAAAGAATTGGCTTGGTAGTTTGGTCTGCCCTGTTCCCATGATGCACTGGGCCAGGGACAGACTAATTTGCATGTAGCCAGGTTCTGAGCTGGGATGGTGCAGTGAGCTAAAAAACGGTGATGGATCAAGCCCGGATCTTTGGACTGGGTAGGAGTGGTCTGCTTAATACAGATACTCTGTCCATCACCACCCCCTTTTCTGAATCGTTTTGTCCACCATAAGCGTGGAAGGGTATACTCAGATGTGAGTCCCTTGCTCACTGCACCATCAGGATTCAAGCAAGCCGGGCCGAAGACGGCTGTAATGCCAGAAACCGGTCCCCGGAAGCTTGTTTCCTTTCCAGTGAAAGAATTGGCTTGGTAGTTTCGTCTGCCCTGTTCCCATGATGCACTGGGCCAGGGACAGACTAATTTGCATGTAGCCAGGTTCTGAGCTGGGATGGTGCAGTGAGCTAAAAAACGGTGATGGATCAAGCCCTGATCTTTGGACTGGGTAGGAGTGGTCTGCTTAATTCACATACTCTGTCCATCACCACCCTCTTTTCTGAATCGTTTTGTCCACCATAAGCGTGGAAGGGTATACTCAGATGTGAGTCCCTTGCTCACTGCACCATCAGGATTCAAGCAAGCCGGGCCGAAGACGGCTGTAATGCCAGAAACCGGTCTCCGGAAGCTTGTTTTCTTTCCAGTGAAAGAATTGGCTTGGTAGTTTGGTCTGCCCTGTTCCCATGATGCACTGGGCCAGGGACAGACTAATTTGCATGTAGCCAGGTTCTGAGCTGGGATGGTGCAGTGAGCTAAAAAAACGGCGATGGATCAAGCCCTGATCTTTGGACTGGGTAGGAGTGGTCTGCTTAATTCAGATACTCTGTCCATCACCACCCCCTTTTCTGAATCGTTTTGTCCACCATAAGCGTGGAAGGGTATACTCAGATGTGAGTCCCTTGCTCACTGCACCATCAGGATTCAAGCAAGCCGGGCCGAAGACGGCTGTAATGCCAGAAACCGGTCCCCGGAAGCTTGTTTCCTTTCCAGGGAAAGAATTGGCTTGGTAGTTTGGTCTGCCCTGTTCCCATGATGCACTGGGCCAGGGACAGACTAATTTGCATGTAGCCAGGTTCTGAGCTGGGATGGTGCAGTGAGCTAAAAAACGGTGATGGATCAAGCCCTGATCTTTGGACTGGGTAGGAGTGGTCTGCTTAATTCAGATACTCTGTCCATCACCACCCCCTTTTCTGAATCGTTTTGTCCACCATAAGCGTGGAAGGGTACACTCAGATGTGAGTCCCTTTCTCACTGCACCATCAGGATTCAAGCAAGCCGGGCCGAAGACGGCTGTAATGCCAGAAACCGGTCCCCGGAAGCTCGTTTCCTTTCCAGTGAAAGAATTGGCTTGGTAGTTTGGTCTGCCCTGTTCCCATGATGCACTGGGCCAGGGACAGACTAATTTGCATGTAGCCAGTTTCTGAGCTGGGATGGTGCAGTGAGCAAACAATTAGTGATGGATCAAGCCCTGATCTTTGGACTGGGTAGGAGTGGTCTGCTTAATTCAGATACTCTGTCCATCACCACCCCCTTTTCTGAATCGTTTTGTCCACCATAAGCGTGGAAGGGTATACTCAGATGTGAGTCCTTTGCTCACTGCACCATCAGGATTCAAGCAAGCCGGGCCAAAGATGGCTGTAATGCCAGAAACCGGTCCCCGGAAGCTTGTTTCCTTTCCAGTGAAAGAATTGGCTTGGTAGTTTGGTCTGCCCTGTCCCCATGATGCACTGGGCCAGGGACAGACGAATTTGCATGTAGCCAGGTTCTGAGCTGGGATGGTGCAGTGAGCTAAAAAACGGTGATGGATCAAGCCCTGATCTTTGGACTGGGTAGGAGGGGTCTGCTTAATTCAGATACTCTGTCCATCACCACCCCCTTTTCTGAATCGTTTTGTCCACCATAAGCATGGAAGGGTATACTCAGATGTAAGTCCCTTGCTCACTGCACCATCAGGATTCAAGCAAGCCGGACCGAAGACGGCTGTAATGCCAGAAACCGGTCCCCGGAAGCTTGTTTCTTTTCCAGTGAAAGAATTGGCTTGGTAGTTTGGTCTGCCCTGTTCCCATGATGCACTGAGCCAGGGACAGACTAATTTGCATGTAGCCAGGTTCTGAGCTGGGATGGTGCAGTGAGCTAAAAAACGGTGATGGATCAAGCCCTGATCTTTGGACTGGGTAGGAGTGGTCTGCCTAATTCAGATACTCTGTCCATCACCACCCCCTTTTCTGAATCCTTTTGTCCACCATAAGCGTGGAAGGGTATACTCAGATGTGAGTCCTTTGCTCACTGCACCATCAGGATTCAAGCAAGCCGGGCTGAAGACGGCTGTAATGCCAGAAACTGGTCCCCGGAAGCTCGTTTCCTTTCAAGTGAAAGAATTGGCTTGGTAGTTTGGTCTGCCCTGTTCCCATGATGCACTGGGCCAGGGACAGACTAATTTGCATGTAGCCAGGTTCTGAGCTGGGATGGTGCACTGAGCTAAAAAACGGTGATGGATCAAGCCCTGATCTTTGGACTGGGTAGGAGTGGTCTGCTTAATTTAAATACTCTGTCCATCACCACCCCCTTTTCTGAATCGTTTTGTCCACCATAAGCGTGGAAGGGTATACTCAGATGTGAGTCCCTTGCTCACTGCACCATCAGGATTCAAGCAAGCCGGGCCGAAGACTGCTGTAATGCCATAAACCGGTCCCCGGAAGCTTATTTCCTTTCCAGTGAAAGAATTGGCTTGGTAGTTTGGTCTGCCCTGTTCCCATGATGCACTGGGCCAGGGACAGACTGATTTGCATATAGCCAGGTTCTGAGCTGGGATGGTGCAATGAGATAAATAACGGTGATGGATCAAGCCCTGATCTTTGGACTGGGTAAGAGTGGTCTGCTTAATTCAGACACTCTGTTCATCTCAGCCCGGCTTGCTTGAATCCTGATGGCGCAGTGAGAAAGGGACTCATGTCTGAGTATACCCTGCCACACCTATAGTGGCCAAAAACGATTCAGAAAAGGGGGTGGTGATGAACAGAGTGTCTGATGCACTGGGCCAGGGACAGACTAATTTGCATGTAGCCAGGTTCTGAGCTGGGATGGTGCAGTGAGCTAAAAAACGGTGATGGATCAAGCCCTGATCTTTGGACTGGGTAGGAGTGGTCTGCTTAATTCAGATACTCTGTCCATCACCACCCCCTTTTCCGAATCGTTTTGTCCAATATAAGCCTGGAAGGGTATACTCAGATGTGAGTACCTTGCTCACTGCACCATCAGGATTCAAGCAAGCCGGGCCGAAGACTGCTGTAATGCCAGAAACCGGTCCCCGGAAGCTTGTTTCCTTTCCAGTGAAAGAATTGGCTTGGTAGTTTGGTCTGCCCTGTTCCCTGATGCACTGGGCCAGGGACAGACTAATTTGCATGTAGCCAGGTTCTGAGCTGGGATGGTGCGGTGAGCTAAAAAACGGTGATGGATCAAGCCCTGATCTTTGGACTGGGTAGGAGTGGTCTGCTTAATTCAGATACTCTGTCCATCACCACCCCCTTTTCTGAATCGTTTTGTCCACCATAAGCGTGGAAGGGTATACTCAGATGTAAGTCCCTTGCTCACTGCACCATCAGGATTCAAGCAAGCCAGGCCGCAGACGGCTGTAATGCCAGAAACCAGTCCCCGGAAGCTTGTTTCCTTTCCAGTGAAAGAATTGGCTTGGTAGTTTGGTCTGCCCTGTTCCCATGATGCACTGGGCCAGGGACAGACTAATTTGCATGTAGCCAGGTTCTGAGCTGGGATGGTGCAGTGAGCTAAAACACGGTGATGGATCAAGCCCTGATCTTTGGACTGGGTAGGAGTGGTCTGCCTAATTCAGATACTCTGTCCATCACCACCCCCTTTTCTGAATCCTTTTGTCCACCATAAGCGTGGAAGGGTATACTCAGATGTGAGTCCTTTGCTCACTGCACCATCAGGATTCAAGCAAGCCGGGCTGAAGACGGCTGTAATGCCAGAAACCGGTCCCCGGAAGCTTGTTTCCTTTCCAGTGAAAGGATTGGCTTGGTAGTGTGGTCTGCCCTGTTCCTATGATGCAGTGGGCCAGGGACAGACTAATTTGCATATAGCCAGGTTCTGAGCTGGGATGGTGCAATGAGCTAAAACGGTGATGGATCAAGCCCTGATCTTTGGACTGGGTAGGAGTGGTCTGCTTAATTCAGATACTCTATCCATCACCACCCCCTTTTCTGAATCGTTTTGTCCACCATAAGCGTGGAAGGGTATACTCAGATGTGAGTCCCTTGCTCACTGCACCATCAGGATTCAAGCAAGCCAGGCCGCAGACGGCTGTAATGCCAGAAACCAGTCCCCGGAAGCTTGTTTCCTTTCCAGTGAAAGAATTGGCTTGGTAGTTTGGTCTGCCCTGTTCCCATGATGCACTGGGCCAGGGACAGACTAATTTGCATGTAGCCAGGTTCTGAGCTGGGATGGTGCAGTGAGCTAAAACACGGTGATGGATCAAGCCCTGATCTTTGGACTGGGTAGGAGTGGTCTGCTTAATTCAGATACTCTGTCCATCACCACTCCCTTTTCTGAATCGTTTTGTCCACCACAAGCGTGGAAGGGTATACTCAGATGTGAGCCCCTTGCTCACTGCACCATCAGGATTCAAGCAAGCCGGGCCGAAGACCGTTGTAATGCCAGAAACCGGTCCCCGGAAGCTTGTTTCCTTTCCAGTGAAAGAATTGGCTTGGGAGTTTGGTCTGCCCTGTTCCCATGATGCACCGGGCCAGGGACAGACTAATTTGCATGTAGCCAGGTTCTGAGCTGGGATGGTGCAGTGAGCTAAAAAACGGTGATGGATCAATCCCTGATCTTTGGACTGGGTAGGAGTGGTCTGCTTAATTCAGATACTCTGTCCATCACCACCCCCTTTTCTGAATCGTTTTGTCCACCATAAGCGTGGAAGGGTATACTCAGATGTGAGTCCCTTGCTCACTGCACCATCAGGATTCAAGCAAGCCGGGCCGAAGAGGGCTGTAATGCCAGAAACCGGTCCCCGGAAGCTTGTTTCCTTTCCAGGGAAAGAATTGGCTTGGTAGTTTGGTCTGCCCTGTTCCCATGATGCACTGGGCCAGGGACAGACTAATTTGCATGTAGCCAGGTTCTGAGCTGGGATGGTGCAGTGAGCTAAGAATGGTGATGGATCAAGCCCTGATCTTTGGACTGGGTAGGAGTGGTCTGCTTAATTCAGATACTCTGTCCATCACCACCCCCTTTTCTGAATCGTTTTGTCCACATATAAGCGTGGAAGGGTATACTCAGATGTGAGTCCCTTGCTCACTGCACCAGCTGTAATGCCAGAAACCGGTCCCCGGAAGCTTGTTTCCTTTCCAGGGAAAGAATTGGCTTGGTAGTTTGGTCTGCCCTGTTCCCATGATGCACTGGGCCAGGGACAGACTAATTTGCATGTAGCCAGGTTCTGAGCTGGGATGGTGCAGTGAGCTAAAAAACGGTGATGGATCAAGCCCTGATCTTTGGACTGGGTAGGAGTGGTCTGCTTAATTCAGATACTCTGTCCATCACCACCCCCTTTTCTGAATCGTTTTGTCCACCATAAGCGTGGAAGGGTATACTCAGATGTAAGTCCCTTGCTCACTGCACCATCAGGATTCAAGCAAGCCGGGCCGAAGACGGCTGTAATGCCAGAAACCGGTCCCCGGAAGCTTGTTTCCTTTCCAGGGAAAGAATTGGCTTGGTAGTTTGGTCTGCCCTGTTCCCATGATGCACTGGGCCAGGGACAGACTAATTTGCATGTAGCCAGGTTCTGAGCTGGGATGGTGCAGTGAGCTAAAAAACGGTGATGGATCAAGCCCGGATCTTTGGACTGGGTAGGAGTGGTCTGCTTAATACAGATACTCTGTCCATCACCACCCCCTTTTCTGAATCGTTTTGTCCACCATAAGCGTGGAAGGGTATACTCAGATGTGAGTCCCTTGCTCACTGCACCATCAGGATTCAAGCAAGCCGGGCCGAAGACGGCTGTAATGCCAGAAACCGGTCCCCGGAAGCTTGTTTCCTTTCCAGTGAAAGAATTGGCTTGGTAGTTTCGTCTGCCCTGTTCCCATGATGCACTGGGCCAGGGACAGACTAATTTGCATGTAGCCAGGTTCTGAGCTGGGATGGTGCAGTGAGCTAAAAAACGGTGATGGATCAAGCCCTGATCTTTGGACTGGGTAGGAGTGGTCTGCTTAATTCACATACTCTGTCCATCACCACCCTCTTTTCTGAATCGTTTTGTCCACCATAAGCGTGGAAGGGTATACTCAGATGTGAGTCCCTTGCTCACTGCACCATCAGGATTCAAGCAAGCCGGGCCGAAGACGGCTGTAATGCCAGAAACCGGTCTCCGGAAGCTTGTTTTCTTTCCAGTGAAAGAATTGGCTTGGTAGTTTGGTCTGCCCTGTTCCCATGATGCACTGGGCCAGGGACAGACTAATTTGCATGTAGCCAGGTTCTGAGCTGGGATGGTGCAGTGAGCTAAAAAAACGGCGATGGATCAAGCCCTGATCTTTGGACTGGGTAGGAGTGGTCTGCTTAATTCAGATACTCTGTCCATCACCACCCCCTTTTCTGAATCGTTTTGTCCACCATAAGCGTGGAAGGGTATACTCAGATGTGAGTCCCTTGCTCACTGCACCATCAGGATTCAAGCAAGCCGGGCCGAAGACGGCTGTAATGCCAGAAACCGGTCCCCGGAAGCTTGTTTCCTTTCCAGGGAAAGAATTGGCTTGGTAGTTTGGTCTGCCCTGTTCCCATGATGCACTGGGCCAGGGACAGACTAATTTGCATGTAGCCAGGTTCTGAGCTGGGATGGTGCAGTGAGCTAAAAAACGGTGATGGATCAAGCCCTGATCTTTGGACTGGGTAGGAGTGGTCTGCTTAATTCAGATACTCTGTCCATCACCACCCCCTTTTCTGAATCGTTTTGTCCACCATAAGCGTGGAAGGGTACACTCAGATGTGAGTCCCTTTCTCACTGCACCATCAGGATTCAAGCAAGCCGGGCCGAAGACGGCTGTAATGCCAGAAACCGGTCCCCGGAAGCTCGTTTCCTTTCCAGTGAAAGAATTGGCTTGGTAGTTTGGTCTGCCCTGTTCCCATGATGCACTGGGCCAGGGACAGACTAATTTGCATGTAGCCAGTTTCTGAGCTGGGATGGTGCAGTGAGCAAACAATTAGTGATGGATCAAGCCCTGATCTTTGGACTGGGTAGGAGTGGTCTGCTTAATTCAGATACTCTGTCCATCACCACCCCCTTTTCTGAATCGTTTTGTCCACCATAAGCGTGGAAGGGTATACTCAGATGTGAGTCCTTTGCTCACTGCACCATCAGGATTCAAGCAAGCCGGGCCAAAGATGGCTGTAATGCCAGAAACCGGTCCCCGGAAGCTTGTTTCCTTTCCAGTGAAAGAATTGGCTTGGTAGTTTGGTCTGCCCTGTCCCCATGATGCACTGGGCCAGGGACAGACGAATTTGCATGTAGCCAGGTTCTGAGCTGGGATGGTGCAGTGAGCTAAAAAACGGTGATGGATCAAGCCCTGATCTTTGGACTGGGTAGGAGGGGTCTGCTTAATTCAGATACTCTGTCCATCACCACCCCCTTTTCTGAATCGTTTTGTCCACCATAAGCATGGAAGGGTATACTCAGATGTAAGTCCCTTGCTCACTGCACCATCAGGATTCAAGCAAGCCGGACCGAAGACGGCTGTAATGCCAGAAACCGGTCCCCGGAAGCTTGTTTCTTTTCCAGTGAAAGAATTGGCTTGGTAGTTTGGTCTGCCCTGTTCCCATGATGCACTGAGCCAGGGACAGACTAATTTGCATGTAGCCAGGTTCTGAGCTGGGATGGTGCAGTGAGCTAAAAAACGGTGATGGATCAAGCCCTGATCTTTGGACTGGGTAGGAGTGGTCTGCCTAATTCAGATACTCTGTCCATCACCACCCCCTTTTCTGAATCCTTTTGTCCACCATAAGCGTGGAAGGGTATACTCAGATGTGAGTCCTTTGCTCACTGCACCATCAGGATTCAAGCAAGCCGGGCTGAAGACGGCTGTAATGCCAGAAACTGGTCCCCGGAAGCTCGTTTCCTTTCAAGTGAAAGAATTGGCTTGGTAGTTTGGTCTGCCCTGTTCCCATGATGCACTGGGCCAGGGACAGACTAATTTGCATGTAGCCAGGTTCTGAGCTGGGATGGTGCACTGAGCTAAAAAACGGTGATGGATCAAGCCCTGATCTTTGGACTGGGTAGGAGTGGTCTGCTTAATTTAAATACTCTGTCCATCACCACCCCCTTTTCTGAATCGTTTTGTCCACCATAAGCGTGGAAGGGTATACTCAGATGTGAGTCCCTTGCTCACTGCACCATCAGGATTCAAGCAAGCCGGGCCGAAGACTGCTGTAATGCCATAAACCGGTCCCCGGAAGCTTATTTCCTTTCCAGTGAAAGAATTGGCTTGGTAGTTTGGTCTGCCCTGTTCCCATGATGCACTGGGCCAGGGACAGACTGATTTGCATATAGCCAGGTTCTGAGCTGGGATGGTGCAATGAGATAAATAACGGTGATGGATCAAGCCCTGATCTTTGGACTGGGTAAGAGTGGTCTGCTTAATTCAGACACTCTGTTCATCTCAGCCCGGCTTGCTTGAATCCTGATGGCGCAGTGAGAAAGGGACTCATGTCTGAGTATACCCTGCCACACCTATAGTGGCCAAAAACGATTCAGAAAAGGGGGTGGTGATGAACAGAGTGTCTGATGCACTGGGCCAGGGACAGACTAATTTGCATGTAGCCAGGTTCTGAGCTGGGATGGTGCAGTGAGCTAAAAAACGGTGATGGATCAAGCCCTGATCTTTGGACTGGGTAGGAGTGGTCTGCTTAATTCAGATACTCTGTCCATCACCACCCCCTTTTCCGAATCGTTTTGTCCAATATAAGCCTGGAAGGGTATACTCAGATGTGAGTACCTTGCTCACTGCACCATCAGGATTCAAGCAAGCCGGGCCGAAGACTGCTGTAATGCCAGAAACCGGTCCCCGGAAGCTTGTTTCCTTTCCAGTGAAAGAATTGGCTTGGTAGTTTGGTCTGCCCTGTTCCCTGATGCACTGGGCCAGGGACAGACTAATTTGCATGTAGCCAGGTTCTGAGCTGGGATGGTGCGGTGAGCTAAAAAACGGTGATGGATCAAGCCCTGATCTTTGGACTGGGTAGGAGTGGTCTGCTTAATTCAGATACTCTGTCCATCACCACCCCCTTTTCTGAATCGTTTTGTCCACCATAAGCGTGGAAGGGTATACTCAGATGTAAGTCCCTTGCTCACTGCACCATCAGGATTCGAGCAAGCCGGACCGAAGACGGCTGTAATGCCAGAAACCGGTCCCCGGAAGCTTGTTTCTTTTCCAGTGAAAGAATTGGCTTGGTAGTTTGGTCTGCCCTGTTCCCATGATGCACTGAGCCAGGGACAGACTAATTTGCATGTAGCCAGGTTCTGAGCTGGGATGGTGCAGTGAGCTAAAAAACGGTGATGGATCAAGCCCTGATCTTTGGACTGGGTAGGAGTGGTCTGCCTAATTCAGATACTCTGTCCATCACCACCCCCTTTTCTGAATCCTTTTGTCCACCATAAGCGTGGAAGGGTATACTCAGATGTGAGTCCTTTGCTCACTGCACCATCAGGATTCAAGCAAGCCGGGCTGAAGACGGCTGTAATGCCAGAAACTGGTCCCCGGAAGCTCGTTTCCTTTCAAGTGAAAGAATTGGCTTGGTAGTTTGGTCTGCCCTGTTCCCATGATGCACTGGGCCAGGGACAGACTAATTTGCATGTAGCCAGGTTCTGAGCTGGGATGGTGCACTGAGCTAAAAAACGGTGATGGATCAAGCCCTGATCTTTGGACTGGGTAGGAGTGGTCTGCTTAATTTAAATACTCTGTCCATCACCACCCCCTTTTCTGAATCGTTTTGTCCACCATAAGCGTGGAAGGGTATACTCAGATGTGAGTCCCTTGCTCACTGCACCATCAGGATTCAAGCAAGCCGGGCCGAAGACTGCTGTAATGCCATAAACCGGTCCCCGGAAGCTTATTTCCTTTCCAGTGAAAGAATTGGCTTGGTAGTTTGGTCTGCCCTGTTCCCATGATGCACTGGGCCAGGGACAGACTGATTTGCATATAGCCAGGTTCTGAGCTGGGATGGTGCAATGAGATAAATAACGGTGATGGATCAAGCCCTGATCTTTGGACTGGGTAAGAGTGGTCTGCTTAATTCAGACACTCTGTTCATCTCAGCCCGGCTTGCTTGAATCCTGATGGCGCAGTGAGAAAGGGACTCATGTCTGAGTATACCCTGCCACACCTATAGTGGCCAAAAACGATTCAGAAAAGGGGGTGGTGATGAACAGAGTGTCTGATGCACTGGGCCAGGGACAGACTAATTTGCATGTAGCCAGGTTCTGAGCTGGGATGGTGCAGTGAGCTAAAAAACGGTGATGGATCAAGCCCTGATCTTTGGACTGGGTAGGAGTGGTCTGCTTAATTCAGATACTCTGTCCATCACCACCCCCTTTTCCGAATCGTTTTGTCCAATATAAGCCTGGAAGGGTATACTCAGATGTGAGTACCTTGCTCACTGCACCATCAGGATTCAAGCAAGCCGGGCCGAAGACTGCTGTAATGCCAGAAACCGGTCCCCGGAAGCTTGTTTCCTTTCCAGTGAAAGAATTGGCTTGGTAGTTTGGTCTGCCCTGTTCCCTGATGCACTGGGCCAGGGACAGACTAATTTGCATGTAGCCAGGTTCTGAGCTGGGATGGTGCGGTGAGCTAAAAAACGGTGATGGATCAAGCCCTGATCTTTGGACTGGGTAGGAGTGGTCTGCTTAATTCAGATACTCTGTCCATCACCACCCCCTTTTCTGAATCATTATTGGGGAAAGGAGCACACAACATATGACCCGTGCGGAATAACAAAAACGGCGGAAGATAGTGGCCGCCATATTGGAGAGGGGCCCCATTTGGCTAGAATGGTTTGTACTGATGGGGGTGAGGGGCACAAAAAACAATATATGAAAAAAATATGGAAAAAATATTAAATAAACCAAAACCAAAAAGAGATAAGCAAGCCGCTCTCTGTGGTGTGCACCTACATGCTACCAAGAATGGCCACAATCTGCCATAACGAAAGTAAGGCAGGCCTAGTCACGTGAAAGCCCCAAGAATATATGAAGACATTTAAAAAAAAAAATACAACATGGAAATATGGAAATTTTAAAAACAAGTACTGAAGTGGATCCTAGGACCGTTTTCGGGCTTCAAGCTAGCCTGGCTGATGAAGGGTAATACCCAGAAACCGGTCCCAGGATGCTTGTTTCCGGTCCAGGAAAGACCTGGCTTGGCATTTTGGTCTGGACTGTTCCCATGAGGAACAGGGCCAACACTGATTTGCATATGGCTGGGTCTAAACTGGGGTGGCATGGAGAACAAAAGAATGATGGATTTAACCCCGATCTCTTGACTGGGGGTGAATGTATGATGTATTCATCCTTCCGTCCATCATTTGTTTGTGTAGCACTTTTCACCCTAAGTCGTATGGGTATGCCCAGATGTGAGTCCGTTGCTCACTGTGACACTGGATTTAAGCTAGCCTGGCTGATGAAGGGTAATACCCAGAAACCGGTCCCAGGATGCTTGTTTCTGGTCCAGGGAGGACAAGGCTTGGCAGTTCGGTCTGCACTGTTCCAATGAGGCACAGGGTCATTTGCATATGGCGGGGTCTCATCTGGGATGGCATGGTGAGTAAAAGAACAACGGATTTCACCCAGATCTCTTGACTGGGGGGAATGTATGATTTATTCACCATTCTGTCCATCATTTGTTTGGGTAGCACTTTTCACCCGTTAGTGGGATGGGTATTCCCAGTCATGGGTCCCTTGCTCACTGTGCCACTGGATTCAAGCTAGCCGGGCTGATGAAGGGTAATACCCAGAAACCGATCCCAGGATGCTTGTTTCCGGTCAAGGGAGTACCTAGCTTAGCAGTTCGATCTGGACTGTTCCCATGAGGCACAGGATTAAGACTGATTAGCACATGGCTGGGTCTAAACTGCGGTGGCATGGTGAGCAAAAGAACGATGGATTTAAACCAGATCTCTTGACTGGGGGTGAATGTATGATTTATCCAGCATTCCATCCATCATTTGTTTGTGTAGCACATTACATGGATGAATGCATGCTCACCAACTCATAGAGAATGCTACAAACCATAAATCAAGCAACTCTCCATAAATCTCTGGACATACCTATAGACCTATGGGGAGGAGGCAAGTGAGAACAACTCCTGATGGGACCCAAACTATCCCCAGACAAACAGCTGCAATTGGGACCGTTGCTAGGTCGATACCCAGGAATAAGTTCAGGCAACCCTGGACGCACATCCCTAGTGGCTCACGATATAGTGACCCAACAAGGACAAGTGGTAAATTTGAAACTGTATATGATACCAGAGGCTAGAAGGGCAGCAGTAGAACAGGAAACAGAGGCTATACTCAAAGCAGATATAATTGCACCTCCCAACAGTAATTGGCACTCTCCGATTGTGTTAGTACCCAAGCCAGATAGAAACATCCATTTTTGCATAGATTTCGGCCAGGTAAATGCCCATTCAAAATTCGACAACTACCCCATGCCTCACGTGGACGACCTGATAGAGAGACTAGGCGAAGCCAAGACAATGTCCACCATCGATTTTACCAAAGGCTATTGGCAAATTCCCCATACTCAATCAGCCCGAGAAAAGACGGCCTTCTCCACGCCATCCGGGCTATACCATTTCAAGGTGATGACGTTCGGCCTTCACGTAGCCCCGGCAACTTTTCAAAGGCTTATGGACATCATACTATGAGCCCATCAACAATATGGAGTATCATATTTGGATGATTTAGTGGTGTGTAGCCCGGACTGGGAGACGCACTTAGAGCACCTGAAGAACATTTTTGATACCTTGATAAAAGCGGGCCTTACCCTAAATCCAAAGAAAACTACTCTAGGAACACATCAGATACAATATCTGGGGTACACCATAAGCGAAGTGATCATACAACCACAACACAATAAGTTAAAGGCTATTCACAACATTCCTCAACCCACCACCTGGAGAGAGGTACGGGCTTTTCTGGGATTGGTGGGTTATCACCCCAGATTCATTCCTCATTTTTCCGAGGTAGCCTGCCCCCTCACAGATGTACTCAAATAAAACACACCAGGACAAAGATAGACTGGAGCGCCACACAGGAGGAGAGTTTCTGTTCCCTAAAGAAATTGCTGTGTAACGCCCCTGTGCTGACCTGTCCGGACTACAGAAAGCAGTTTGTATTACAAACAAATGCCCCTAATAGAGGGCTAGGAGCAGTGTTGTCCCAACATGATACCCAGGGTTTGCTTCGATCGGTGCTATTCCTGAGCTGAAAACTGTTTCCAAGGGAACCCCGGTATGCCACCATGGAAAAAGAATGCCTAGCCATAAAATGGGCCATGGAGTCCCTACAATACTGCTTACTAGGACGCCCCTTCTTTCGGTTAACGGATCATGCTCCCTTGACATGGCTAGCTTCCCATAAGGACACTAATACCAAGGTACTGCAATGGTTATTAGCCTTACAGCCCTTTTCCTTTCAGACACTACAAATCCCAGGAAAGCTATAGGGAAACGCGGATTACTTCTCCCGGTTTCCTGCATCTGAGTGGCCCAATCGCCCGTCCCGGGAAGAAAGGCAATGTGATATGGGCAGTACAGGGCCGGAACTCCCGAGACTTTCAATATGGCACATGAATGTGTAGAGCCCGAGGAGAAGGTCGACAGTGCAGCCGCGGCAGACGCACGTGGAATGACGTCACCGGGAGGCTGCGAGTGGGAAAGAAAAGAGGGAGCACGGGGGACGGAGTGGGTAATCGAAAAGGAGAAGCACGGCAAGGAGAGAGTGACCGAAAGTTAGCCATTAGGAGCAGCATCCCGAAGACCTGAGGAGGAGGATGGCGCCGGCGAGAAGCCCTGGAACACTGAGGACATAGGAACAACGCAGAAGAAGGAGGTTTCCCCACCAACTACTGCCTCAGTATCAGGGTCGGATTGGGATCACAATTCGGCCCGGGCACTGACGAAAAAAGTGGCCCACATTCAAGAGGCGTGGCCCATATTTAAGGGGCGTGGCCCACATTCAAGGGGCGTGCCCTTTCATGAAACACCATTTGCACAGACAAGGAATGAAAGTGGGAGGATACTGTTCTTGCACAGGACACAGGGCCAAGGTGACAATGCCCTACATGCTGAGCAACTAAAAAAAATAGCAAGGCCCCTTTTTGTCACAAAATTATTCCAGCCCTCCAGCACAGGAGCACCTGAAAAGCAGCAAAGTCCCTGCTATTACTAACCTACTTAGCCCTCCCCAGACCTTCAGTTCAGGAGCACATGAACAGAGGTAAGGCCCCTGCAATTAGTAAATTAATCAACCCTCCAGGCCTTGGGAAAATGTCCTGGCAGGGGAGCCCAAAACACAGCTTTCTGGGTCATCCAAGGTAGCCAGGTAGCCAGGGGGAGGCTGAGGTGAAGCTGTTGCATGGGAAGTGCCTTCCCAGTGTGTTCTGGCAGTTTGAGTATTTACCATTTACTGTAGTATTACCCTTGTACCTGTGTATGGTACCCTTTTGTAACTTGCACACGTCACTTTTCTCTTGTAACATACTGTTTGCTACCTCTCATTTTTGTTTGCTTTAGATACGTGCACAAGTGCCACCATTGCCTATGTAACGTTTGTTCTTGTACTGGAGTGTCTGCCATTAATTGCAGTATTATACCTCTATTTGTATTTTGTACGCTTTTGTAACCTGCACACATATCACTTTTTCCTCCTGTAATGTATCTTTTGCTCCTCTTGTATTTTGGTTGCTCACTATTGTCACTTTTGATTCATGTAACTTAACGTTTGCTTTTGTAATTTGTCCACTTATAATTTTCTCCTCATGTATTATTGCTGTTCCTAGTGTGAAGCGCTCTGACACCTTCGGGTAAAGTCCGTGCTATATAAAATCGCATAAATAAATAAATAAAAGAAAAAAATTCCAAACATCACCAGGCCCCCACAGCAAGACCCATTCTTCCTCGCCCACTATGCCCTGAATGTGAAGGGCTGTGGGCGAGGTGTTAAGACTAACACCGTTTCTGGGCTGCATGGGCGCCAGGGGGCCGAGGTGCAAATGGCTCAAAGGCCTGAGAAACACCTGGCCCCCAGGGAGGCCGATTATTGCAAACAATCACCCCTGCCCAGCCACAGCTTGATTGCTTGGCAGGGGTGAAGGAGAGGCCACAGCTGACAATCACTGTCCGGCCGCACAGCGAGGCTGCTTTCATTTTCTCAGTCTCTGTCTCCGTGTACTCTGTGGGCCGTTTTTTTTTCTCCCCTTTCCTAGTCCACTCTCTGTGGACTGGGACAGGGGAGAAAAAAAACGGCCCACAGAGGGCACTGAGGCACCGGCCCTTCGGCCCATTCCCGAATGCCCGCCTTGCCAATCCGCCCCTGCTCAGTATCCGGACGTCCCAAGAAAGACAGGACGCCGAGATACCCCGCGCTACGGTCCCGGAGGGCTGTAGCTCAAGGCAAGTGTTCTTTTTGGATTCTTGGAGAAGATTTGCAGGGAGGGTGTTAAAGGGGTTTCTGCATGAGTAGAAGGGGCACGTTTTCCGCTGAACCCTATCACTGTGTCCCCTTCCTTCCCCTCTCCTCATCAAACCACAGGTGATACACATGCATTGGTGGATACACAGGCCCTGGTGAAGGAATAGCACCATAGTGGAGCTCAGGATTAAACACTGACGGTATTGTGTTTTCTGTTTCTCTTATGGGGACGCCGGGCCCTGGCATGTAAGAGACTGGAGGAGTACTGACCTGAAAACTAAGGCATACCAAGTGAAGACTGGAGACACCCTTATCCAGCGCTTTGTTCCCTTTCGTTTTTTTCGCCATTGTTGCTTTGATTACCCTTAAACACCTGAACAGACTTATGGACTAATTCTCCTTTAAATAAAGTCTCACCTTCAACCCTACAGAACCTCGTGTGGCCCAGTATTATGCCTCTATAAAGACCCTACGTTACTGTGTAGTCACTGGGGCCAGTGAGAGCCAATACCACAGGAGACTATCGGCCTGCCCAGTGCAACTTCTACTTTTATAGTGCATAAAGAACTAGGCATGGAATTTATTGAATACACTCTTCACCTACGTATTTTGAAGAAGTGGCATGGTATTTGGTCAAAGGAAGGTACCATATTTAATAGGGAGGTCGATGAAGATTGCCTGGGTTTGGACCATTTCGAAAAGCTTCCTTGGTTGCAGAATGTGTGATCCTTATTACAAGACTAAGGGGAAGATTTGAGCCCTGTAGAACATCATAACAGCTTGAAATATGGTAAATATGAAATTTAAACACTTCCACTAGGGAAAAGGACTGCCTGTAGAGAACACCAGGAAATGACAAAAGCTACTGTCTATCAATATTGCTCGGGCCACATTGAACAGGGGATAAAAGAACATTTGATTAGAGTAAAAAGTGTATATAACATAATCTTGTTGACTAGATTACGCCTAGAGTTAATCCATCATTTAGTGGCATTCCGAAAAGCTGATTTGTAGTCATGGAATTTACCTAAATCTCCATGTGATGGGAAAGCAATACAGTCAACATCACATTTTATGTTGTTTTGCAAAGTTTATAGTTATATTTAAAGACTAAATTGATTTTTTATTTTATTTTTTTAAATATATTTTTATTGCAGGAATCAGTAAATTTTTACAAAGCGACCAGCATTATAAATTCAATCAAAATTAGTAGAATACATCCCTCCGTCCCCCAGCAGGGTGAACCATTACACAGCCATTTAGCCCACAACCCAAGGGTCGGGCGGCGATACCCAATGGGGACTCAACAGGGAGTCGAAGCCGGTCCGGATAATCCACTATCCGTCATCTGCTTTTCTAAACCATCCTACAAAGAAAGCCAAAAGAAACCCCCCCCCTTAAAACACTATGAACCAAACCAAACCCCCCCCCCCAACCCCGCCATCAGTGCACAGTAACAGCCGTAATAGGATCTGTGAGAGGACCCATGAGGAAAGCAACAGACATGTAAAGTGCAATCGTCTATCGGGACTCGGGGCGAGCTGCATCATCACTTTCGGAATCGCTGGGAGCGCAATAATCCCTGAGGGCCTGCACTAATGTCTCCCATTCTAGCGCTGCCTCCTGCGCCTTCTCGTTGTGTTGTCTCCTAGCTAACTGGTACCGCAGCGTGCTTTCCCCCGCCGCCCATTTCAAGAGTTCGCTGTGCCATCGGGCCCCCGTTGGACCAACCCGTGCCTTCCAATTCCTGGTCACCTCCCGTTTAGCAAGGAGAAGCCCCAGATCAATGAATTTACTAGTGATTTTATTTTTGGGGGTATGTGGGAACCAGTGCAGGAGCCCCACTGCCACATCAACCGATAAGGATCTCCCCGTTACCTCCTCTAGGGTATCCCCCACTTCCAGCCAGTAGGAGGACAGCCCCGGGCAGGACCACAACATATGAAGAAGGTCTGCATCAGGCGCCAGGCACCTGGGGCAGTCCGCAGAGTCCGTGGCAAAATATTGTTGGATCTTCGCCGGGGTTAGATATGCCCTATGGAGTACGTAGTAGTGGACCAATTGAAAGCGGGCATGGCGCGTGCCCTTCCAGGCCCGCCTCATGAGTTGGGACCAAGTCGTCTCCGGGATCTCCTTCCCTATGTCTTCCTCCCAACGGGTTCTTAAAGTAGTGAGGGGGGCCAACCCCTCATTGAGCAGTCTGCCATATAGGCAAGTGACCGCCTTAACAGTTCCCGCAGACATCATAACGTACTGGCACACCAGAGAAGTAGGAGGTTCCTCCTGCCCGCGCTTCCAGTGCGCCTGAATCGCTCGGACCAGGGCCGAGTGCAAAAGAAAATCGCCGCGAGGAACCTCGAAGCGATCAATGAGCTCCTGAAAGGGCAAAAGCGCCCCGTCCTCGTAAAGGTCACCTACCAACTGTAGGCCCGCGTCCTCCCAATCCGCTAATCGTGACCAATCACCGCCATGAGGCAGGGCCGTCAGCATGACCAGAGGTATTTCGGGTGCATACGGTATCCGCAACTGGCCCCGGGCGTGGGCTCGGTTCCAACACAAGCGAATGGTCTTCTCTTCAAGCGTCAAGTCCTGCAAGGCCAAACGCTGTCGCAGCGCTATGAAGGAGAGAACATGCCTAGCTATCCCTGTGCCCCTCCTGTCCTCTGGGCCTCGGAATTCCCTGGCGACCTCCTGGGTGAAAGTCCGCAGCTGCGCTGCCAAGTAATACTTTTCAAAGTCCGGCACCGTCAGCCCACCCTCAGCTTTCGGCCTCGTCAGGGTCTTGAGGGCCACTCTTCGGCGGCCCGAACCCCAGAGGAATCCGACCACCATTGACCGTAACAGTCGAAACGTGGCTGCGGGATCCAAATCGGCAGCGCCCGGAAATAATATAGCAACCTGGGAAGCGCCACCATTTTAAGCAAAGCGATCCGTCCAGCTACCGAGAGCGGTAGAGTAGCCCAGAAGTCCATGCTACCACGCAGCGCGCGAGTGCTGCGAGCTATGTTTCCATCCAAGAGGTCTGACGGTTCATGGTAGACGTACACCCCCCGGTACTTAAAGCAGTCAGGTTCCCACCTAATCTCTCTACTGATATCAGGGCTGGGTGTACCCTTACGAACCGGGAAAAGACAGGTCTTAGCCCAATTCACCCGAAGGCCCGAGACCTCCCCAAACGCCGTGAGCGCCGTCGCAGCTCCATTCAGGGCAGCAACCGGGTCCTCAAGGAAGAGCAACAGGTCATCAGCGTACAGCGAGATATAATGTGGGCCCGAAGGCGTCCATAAGCCATTATAGTGGGCTCCCGACCGGAGTAGCAGCGCCAGAGGTTCCACCGCTAATGCGAAGAGAAGCGGGGATAATGAACAACCCTGTCTCGTGCCTCTCTCCACCGGGTATTGCGAGGAGATCAGCGGGCCTGCCCGTACCCTGGCCGACGCCGAGGTATATAGTACCGTGGTCCATCTGACGAAACCCTCACCGAGGCCGAATCGTAATAATACTGTGCGCAGGTAGTCCCATTCCAGGCTGTCAAAAGCCTTCTCCAAATCTACCGAGAGGACTACCGGGCATGGGGCGTCCGCGAGCGGTTCTCCCAGCAAGCGGAACAGCCTACGGATGTTCATGGACGTGTTTCGCTTGGGGATGAATCCAGCCTGGTCCTCGTGCACCAGAGAGCTCATGTGACCTAGCAATCTCGATGCCAAGATGCTGCTCAGTATTTTATAATCGACCGTCAACACGACAGGACAGGACTAACGACAGGACTCCTGAGGCGGAAAGCCGGGAGTGAGGAAAAAACGCTGATTTTTTTAAAACTTTTAAAATTGAATTGTAATACTTTGTTGTGATCACCCCCCCACCTACTTGCACTTTCTGGCATCCTAGAACAGCGCTTCTCGCTGCAACGAGTCTCTTCCTGGGCAGCCATTCTCGAGGGCGCGGCGCGTTAATCAGACACGCCCCCTCGGTTGGCCACGCCCCCCCACCAGACCATAAATAGTGCGCGCCGTCGCTAGGCGTCGCACTAACGACAGGACTCCTGAGGCGGAAAGCCGGGAGTGAGGAAAAAAACGCTGATTTTTTTAAAACTTTTAAAATTGAATTGTAATACTTTGTTGTGATCACCCCCCCACCTACTTGCGCTTTCTGGCATCCTAGAACAGCGCTTCTCGCTGCAACGAGTCTCTTCCTGGGCAGCCATTCTCGAGGGCGCGGCGCGTTAATCAGACACGCCCCCTCGGTTGGCCACGCCCCCCCACCAGACCATAAATAGTGCGCGCCGTCGCTAGGCGTCGCACTAACAACAGGACTCCTGAGGCGGAAAGCCGGGAGTGAGGAAAAAAACGCTGATTTTTTTAAAACTTTTAAAATTGAATTGTAATACTTTGTTGTGATCACCCCCCCACCTACTTGCACTTTCTGGCATCCTAGAACAGCGCTTCTCGCTGCAACGAGTCTCTTCCTGGGCAGCCATTCTCGAGGGCGCGGCGCGTTAATCAGACACGCCCCCTCGGTTGGCCACGCCCCCCCACCAGACCATAAATAGTGCGCGCCGTCGCTAGGCGTCGCACTAACGACAGGACTCCTGAGGCGGAAAGCCGGGAGTGAGGAAAAAAACGCTGATTTTTTAAAAACTTTTAAAATTGAATTGTAATACTTTGTTGTGATCACCCCCCCACCTACTTGCACTTTCTGGCATCCTAGAACAGCGCTTCTCGCTGCAACGAGTCTCTTCCTGGGCAGCCATTCTCGAGGGCGCGGCGCGTTAATCAGACACGCCCCCTCGGTTGGCCACGCCCCCTCCAACATCCTTTCTTCTGCTATAAAGCATGTGTTTGGGTAGGAAGCGCAGCGGACGAGCGCAGCGGGCGCGTCGATTGCGCGCCGAAGGCGCGCCTAAGGCAAGCCCGTCTGCGTCCGTCCGCGACAGGCCGGGACTAGGGGCGCCCCACTCTGCCCCACTCATCATCTACACCCCGGACCTACTACGTAGCTACCAGGGTCCCTGGCCCATCTCGGCCACAACCAGCTCACTTATCACCACTCTTGGCATAGCTCCCCCTACTCCCCTTTCTCACCCTCCTCCCACAGTCACTTCTTCTCCCACTATCTGTGGAACTGTTACTCCCCCAATCCCTAAAAACCTCACAGTTATCTACCTCAACACCCGATCTGCCGTCGCCCATGCGCACGAACTTTTGGTCCTGCTGGACCTTCACACCCCCGATCTCCTCTTCTTGACTGAGACCTGGTTCTGCGACGACTCCCTCCCCGCACTCCTTTCCACCTTACCGGCCTCCTACTACGCCCTCAGGGCAGATCGTCCATCAGGCAGAGCCGGGGCGGTGTGGCGGTCGTCGCACGTACCGATCTCCCCTTTTAAATCCTATCCCTACCTACCATTGCCACCACTGAATTTTTAGTGATCCGCACAGTCTCCACTTCTCCCCCCCTAACCTGCTTCCTCACTTACCGTCCCCCCCAGTCCCCCCTACAGTTCCTACCCGACTTTCTGGAGGTCCTGGCCACTATTACTGTCAACAATTCTTCTATCTTACTCCTTGGCGACTTTAATTTCTGGCCTTCTGATCCCGCCGAATGCCCTTCTTCAAAGGAATTCTCCGAAACCCTCCACTCCCTCAACTTTACATCCCATGTCCACTCCCCCACCCACACCAAAGGTCATCGGCTTGACCAGATCTGGTCCTTGAACTGCCCTGTGGAATCACTCTCTATCTCCCCTTGCCCTTGGTCTGACCATCACTTGATCTCCTTTCTCCTGCCCATTCTTCCCCCAGCTAAGCCCCTCCGACCCAAAAACACCTGGGTCCGATCATGGAGCCGTGTCAACCCTGAAAATTTCTCCTCCCTCCTAACTAATTCTCTTCCCTCTCTTCAGGGCCTCACCACTGCTTCCCAGGTTGATTCCATAAATCAATGGCTCACTCACTGCTGCGACTCTGTTGCCCCGCTCAAACGCATCACCTCTAAACGCGACAAAGACGCCAATCGGTGGTTTAATAATGAGCTTAAAACCACCAAATTAACAGTCCGTCGCGCGGAGCGGGCTTGGAGAAGAAACTATTGCCCCACTTTGAAACTGGAATACACCAACATCCTGAGCCAGTACAAAAAAGCCATCTTGGAGGCTAAAACATCTTACTTCTCTTCCAAAATCCTAGCAGCAGAGAACCAGTCCAAAGAGATTTTTTCCATCGTTCACAACCTGGCGTTCTCGGACAGAACTACTCTCAAACCAGCCCCATCCGAAGATCTTTGTCTCTCTCTTAATGATTATTTTATTCACAAAATTACCACCATTAAGGCCAACATCCCCCCTCCCTCCCCATCTTTTGTTGATCCTCAATGTCCTCCCCCAAAAGGCGCACTGACCTCCTTTCCCCCTATCACCCGGGAAAGTCTGACCTCTGTGGTGCCACTGATCAAATCTGGCTCTCCGCTCGATCCCTGTCCTGCCCACATCCTCCGTCACGTCTTTGTCTCTTGTCCAGACCCTCCCCTCCACCTTCTCAACAGTTCCCTTTCTCAAGGCATAGTTCCCAACTCCATGAAATCCGCGGTCATTGTGCCCATTCTGAAGAAACCGGGGGCAGATCCTTCTGTCCCGGCCAATTTCCGCCCCATTTCTCTCCTACCATTCCTGGCCAAGGTGCTCGAGCGCCATGTCACCTGGGTGACTACACAGCGGACACCCGAAGAGTTCAGTGCGGGGTTCCCCAGGGTTCCTCTCTTTCTCCTCTCCTGTTTAATCTGTATATTGCCCCTCTTATTTTCTCTCTTCAACAGATGGAGGTCACCGTATTTAATTATGCGGATGACCTCCAGCTGGTCTTCAATCTCTCTTCTCCCTCAGCTGCACTTAACTTTCAAACTGTCATGCTTCATATCAGGGACTGGATGAACCACAACCATCTTAAACTCAACCCTGATAAAACCGAACTGGTGTTGACGGGTGGTTCATCCAGCCCCTGGTCCCCTCTCTTCTGGTCCCCCTCTCTTGGTCCTTCTCCTGTTCCCTCTCCCTCAGTCAAAACTTTAGGCATAAAACTTAACTCTCAAATCACCCTTCACTCCCAGGTTAGCTCTGTGGTATCTTCTTCCTTTCTCTCTCTGCGTACTATTCGCAGGGTGTCCCGCTTCTTCACTTTCTCTGCACTTAAGCTCATCATTTTGGCCATGGTGGTGTCCCGCCTGGACTACGGGAACGCCCTGTAAGCCGGCATTCCTGCATACAGCCTGCGTCGCCTTCAGCAAATACAGAACCAGGCGGCCCGCCTGGCCTTCAATCTCCCTAAATTCCACCACTCTACCCCTCTTTTGAAATCTCTGCACTGGCTCCCCGTGCAAGCTAGAATTCAATTCAAGCTCGCATGCATTACCTTCCTGGCCCGATCCAGTTCGGCGCCAGCCTTCATCTCCTCTGAGATTGTCCCTTATGTCCCTACTAGGGCTCTACGATCCTCCACTCAGTCCCTCCTTACCATCCCACGCTTCCGGAGAAAGAAGTGGGGTGGATCTAAATTTGCTTTCCTTGCCCCTACCCTCTGGAATTCCCTTCCCCTTGAACTCCGCTCCATCCCCCTCTATTCACAATTCCGTAAGAGCCTTAAAACCCATCTTTTTACAAAATCCTTTGACTAAATGTCCTGTCTGACCTCCCCACCTCCACCCTCAGTCCCCGTTAGCAATAGCGCCAAGAAGCCGCTGGTATACGTGCGCTCTACAAGAACTTTCAAACTCAAACTCAAACATTGATAAAGGACGGTAGGACGCCGGATCGGACGAGTCCCTTCCCGGCTTGAGGAGGGGAACCACCAAGGCCTCGCACATCGAGCCGGGGAGCCGACCAAGCCGCTTCGCCTCTCTGTAAACGATCAGCAACCTCGGTGCCAAGAGATCAGCATAAGCTGCATAAAATTCAACCGGAAGGCCGTCCAGACCCGGGGTCTTATTCCTCGCCATCTTTTTAATGGCGCTGCGAATCTCCCCCAGTTCAATGTCGGAACCCAGGGCTTTCGCTACGTCAGGTTCCACCATTGGGAGCTCTAGGGGTCGCAGGTAGTCATCAAGCCGGTCGGGGTCTCTGGCAGAGCGACTGCGGTACAAGCGCTCATAGTAGTGCAGGTAACAGCTCAGAATCTCAGGCTGAGTGTGCACTTCGGTCCCATCCGCCGTACGCATGGACGTCGTCAGAGAGGTCTGGCGCGTAGGATTAGCTAGCCACGCCAGCAATGCGCTCGATCTATCCCCCTCTGCGAGGGACCTAACAGTATAGGCCTTATAATCGAAACAGCGCAGCCGTTCGACCTCCGCCGCTACCGCCTCCTTCGCCGCTGCCGTGCGTTCCTGGAGTTCCAGGCGCCCGGGGCAGCGGAGTTCCAACTCACGGAGTTTCCGATCTGCCATTTCTAAATCGTCAAGGATGATTCGCCTCATGCCCACCTTCTTGGAAATGCAGAAGCCCCTGACCACCACCTTAAAAGCGTCCCATTCTAGCGCCCTCGAACCCGCAGTGCCCCCGTTGGACAAGAAGTATTCCGAGATCTTGTCTTCTAGGTCCGCTTTGAATACAATGTCCTCTAAGATTTCGGGACGCAACTTCCAGGTGAGCACAGCAGGCACCCCCGGAAACCAGCGAAGGTCCAGCAGGAGAGGGTTATGATCCGAGATGGTCCTGGTCAAATATTCAGACCGGACCGCCGCTGAAACCAATCCTGCCGAGCCCAGAAACCCGTCCAGTCGGACGTGCAACTCGTGCAAGCCTGAGAAGTAGGAATAGTCCCTAGTGTCGGGATGCTGTGTCCTCCAGATATCGGTCAGTCCCCAGTGCGTCTGCCAGTCCCTCCTACCTTTAGCCACACGGCGAACCGGAGAGTCAGGGAGGGGGGATGTGAGCGATCATTCTCCACATCTACAACTGAATTGAAATCCCCGCCGATCAGGAGGGGCCCGGAAAGGAAGTGGGCCAACGAGCCCGATAACCTGGAAAGGAAGGCAAGCTGGTCCACATTGGGTGCATAAACACAGCAAACGTTTAGGTCCCTCCCCCCCAGAGTGCCCGAAATGGCCACATATCGACCCTCCGGATCCACCACTGATTTCGTAACCTGAAAAGGAACCCCAGCTCTGATCCAAATTAGCGCCCCCCCCCCTGGCATACGCGGAGTACGAAGTGCAAAAGACCTGCCCCCTCCACCTACGCTGTAGCGCCGCCCCTTCCGCCTTGTTAAGATGGGTCTCCTGTAGCAGCGCCATTTGCACCCCTCTGCGCACTAAATGAGCGTGGACTTTGTGACGTCTAGACATAGTGTGAAGCCCCCGTACATTCCAAGTAATGCATTTCACATTAGCAACATCAGCCATTGTCCCATATTGTTCGTGCAAAGTCTCTCCATCCGGGCCCCAACAAAGAAAGAGCAACAATCAACCCAGCACTGATGGCGGCCATTTTCCCCAACCAAAACACAACAACCCCGGTTCGACCCAAACCCTTGCCCACCCTCCCCAGAACAGGACCCAAATAGTACCATCTAGTTCCCATCCAAACCATACCCCTAGCAAACCCTCCGTCCCCAACTAATCCTGCAGTCGCCACCGCAGGAAGGCCTTAAGGGCCAGGTGCGGGCTGGGCGTTGGCAATGGGCCCTCGATGCTCGGGCAACCGAGACTAAAGTGAGCCCAAAACAATAAGAGAAAACCCTCAAGGCACGAGCAGGGCACCCCACCTCCACTTCCCCGGGGATTATGAGCAATCGCCTACCCCCGCCACCACGGCTGCGGGCCCCCACCCAAATGAACGTAGCTCACCCCGTCAACCCTGTCCATCCAGTAGGCCCTCAACCGAGTTCGGAGTGATCACCGGCGTGTGGACGCTGTCGGTCACCGATTCCTTCGAGTCCGTTGGTACCCCCTCGTCACCAAGGTCCGCTTCCTCTTCTATGGTACCATCCCGTGAGCCAGACAGCACAGACAACACCTCCAACACTCCCTTCCGCTCCGTCGACGTCTCCGCAGTCGAGGGTCCGCCTGACCGGCCACGGCGACTCCGAATTCTTTTGGACCGCCGTCGCTGTCCAGGCTCCACTGCTAGTTGAGATGAGGAGCCAAAGCCATCCTTTCCGGCTCTATAGAGTTCGAGCCAGTTACAGACATCCTCCGGGGAATCAAAGAACTGAGTCTTGTCATCGACAATTATGCGGAGCCTTGCAGGAAACAGGAGCGAGTATTGGATGCCCTCGCTCCGGAGCTCGCGCTTGACCGCCAGGAATGAGAACCGCCTGCGCTGGGCCTCATAGGTGTAGTCCGGGAAGATATTCACCTGGCTGTTCGCCACCTTGAAGGGGCCATTATGTCTGGCGGCATTAAGGATGAGATCTCTGTCCCGAAAGTGCAATAACCGTGCCACCACCGGTCGCGGGGCACGGCCCTGTTGCGGCGGCCTCGCTGGGACTCAGTGTGCTCGCTCCAGGGTGTAGAAGGAGGATAGACCCTCCGGGGCCACCGTGTCCCGTAGCCAGGCTTCCAAGTAGGCCACCGTGTCGCCATCCTCAATCTTCTCCGGCAGGCCCACCACTCGAATGTTATTTCGCCTGTTGCGACCTTCCGCGTCTTCCGCTCGCCGCTCCAGGGCATCAATCCGGGATAGGGCATCCTTCATCGTCGCGGCCAGGGTTCTCTGTGCCGGCTCCAAGGTTTTTATCGAGCCCTCCACTTCCTTGACCCTATCCGAAAGCTTGCCGTGGTCCGCTCTAAGGAGGCCCAGACTCGTCGCCACCTGCTGGAGGGCCGAGCGTGTGGTCGCGATCGCCTCCAGGACCCGGTCAAATTGTTGCTGCAATGGCGCACCACCAGAACTCTCCGGGTCCCCACGTTCTTCTTTGTCCAGGGCCTCCGAGTCCGAGGCGGCCGGGGTGGTCCCCTTGGCTCCCCTCGGTTTCCCCATGGCGCAGGAGTCACACGATGGAGGGCCAGTCAGAGGCGCCACCAAGTGCGGGCGTCGGCTATGTCTCTCTCGGCTAGTGGCCTTCGGGCCGAGGGCGGGCGATCTCCGTCTCCAGGGCCTGTTGGACCTCCACAACTCCACCACCGCGTCGTCGGAGGGCACTGAGGAGGAGGCGGGGACAATCGGCGCCAGGTCGGGCAGGCCCGTTTGGCCGAAGAGGATCTGGAACGAGGGTCCTCAACACCACCGGAGACTTTGCTGCACCAAGGCGCCGTGCTGCCCATGGAAGTCAGTCACTCGGGGGGATGCAGCCAGGCGCGGCTTAGGGGGTCGGCACCGCAGCCAGGGCCGCCAGGCGTCCGTGAGTCGAGGTCCACTGTAGTGTGGGCATCCGATCATCCAGGAGCGATCACCGTGTTCAAAGTCCGATCAGACCGACACCCAGACCATCACATCACAGGGAGATGAAAAGGTGGAGGGTGCGCTGTAGCTAACGACACTCCTCCAGACTAAAGGTCCCGACCAACGGGACAAAGAGGTCCGGGCGCCATGTTGGGCCGCACTCCGCGGGACCACAAACTTCGACTTTCCGTCGGATCAACTCATGTTCGATTTGCACCAGGTCCCTCGGCAGGTCCCAATCAGTCTGATCGACGGTTTGCGGGGACTAGGGTGCCCCACGGCCTCCGATCTGCAGGATAATCACGGGCTCAGTCCCGGAGCCGAGCTCTCAGGCGGCCATCGCCATCGGCGTCCAAGCCACGCCCCCTTAAAGACTAAATTGATGCCCTTTTTCCTAATCTCAGGGTATTATCCATCACCAAGTGGCTCTTACTTTTCAAAAAAATTGATCAAATATTAAAACATGTTGCATGATCCTCACTTTTATAAAAAATGGCCCTTTTTAGGTGTACATCAATAACTCATTTAGAAAATCTGAGCTATGAGGTTAATTGAATAGGATGAGCGATTATGCAAAAAACTCTGATTTTCTCTGTGACACTCCCATAGTGGTATTTTAGGATTTTATTATATTATAATATATTTATACTGCACAGTTTTTCTATTGACTCTTTTATAAAGCATATGTGGTTTGAATTATACTGTGCTCAGATTTCATATGTATTTATTGTATTTCCAATCTTTTATGAATGTGTACATAAATTTGAATATATACTCCTTTTATTTGATTTGACTATCAAGAATGAGGTGACATGGAATCACTCACTCCACACTGTGACAACTACACATCTGTCCACTGCCAGATGATGCTGTTGAAAGCTGCACATGAGTGGTTTAGTTAGGTGTCACATGTAGTCCTGAAGAGTAGACATGGAGACATTGTGGCTCCAAGTGTTAAGCGATATCAGCACAATTAAGCATTATACATGAGTCTGGCTAGGAACATCCCCAGTCTATAATGTCCCACATCGGCAGACCTTTTGAACATTGTAAATGTAAATGCCATTACAATACTTTAAGTACATGTGGGTTAGGAAATATCCAGTCCAGAAAATGGTTTCACTTGTGTCCAAATCGGAAACGTTTTCACTGTACCTTTCTAGTCTCGCAAACACTCACACCAATGTTATACATAGTGCTAACACACACCTATGACCCCAACATGTCAGCATGCCTCTCTCTGATGCATGTAACCAGCCAGAGTATCAGCTCCACAAATACACATGTCCACCACACCTCACTGAATAAACTCATCTCAGTGGAATGCAATCACACATTGCCAGATAGTAATGCAAGTCTCCCCACCAGGTGTGTCATTGCTACAACAGTTTGGCCTGCCTGATGACATCCAACAATGTTATTGTGTATGTGCGACTCGCCCACCCATATCTCCACACTCCTGTATGTAGTTACACCTACTCTGTACATCCATTACCCAAAACCTATTTACATGAACACATTGACCAACACATACCCATAGGATTAAATCAGAATAAAATGCATATAGGCCCTCAGTTCATGTATGGAACTGTTGTATATATGACAGTACATCACCTAAAGGTATCCGCCACATCAGAATACTGTAAATCCCCCACTTGCCAAGGGGAAGTAGTGAACATTGAATGCATACAGAATGCATGGCATGCCGTACCACAAGTCTGCGGACCACCATCACATGAGACACAATAGTGAGAAAGCATAAGTCCAGACACAAGGATGATATGTGGGCTGTTTGGGACCACTGTCACACATTACATCAATGGATAATGTATCCAACCTCTGTCATCAGCAGACCTGTGGCTGGTAAACCCTGGTAAATGTCATTTTACTGGACCCAGCTTAGTACCTGGTCACATAAACAATATTTTACAGGTGTCAGCATGCAATTACTGCAAGACCTACACATGCAACAACTCTCCCATTGTGTGGGACAGGAGTCACCTTCAAGCTTGATGGGGAAACAGTTGCCTGAAACAGAAGAAAGATAGTTAAGCAGAAATGTTCACCAATGACAGTACTCACCCCCTCCTTGCTGCTGTTATGCTCGCAACTGCCCATCAAGATCTGGGTACCCAATTGGCACAGTGTGGAGTGTGTTCTTCCATGTCGCCATGCATAGATATGTGCATCCAACAGGTACAAACAGGTGCAGGGTCAAGGCCTGTATACACATCTCCATTATGATGTGATGTCCACAAAGTATAGTGCAACATAAACTATCATTGTCCTATGTATGGCCCACAAATCCTGACATATACAACACTGACTTCAGTCTGGGATTCTGAGCCACAATATGGCCTAAGGGTTTGAGTTCTAACATTTTTGCAGATGACAGACTGTATTAGCAATACTCACCTGCTCCTCTGGTGAGCCATAGAGCTGGTGGTACAGGGGAAGGATCTCGGACACCAGGGACTCAAGCTCCTATGGAGTAAAGGCAGGAGCCCTGCTCCCTGTACAGCGTGTCATTACTGCTCCCGTAGGGGGCAAACAGAAGCAGACGATGAGGATCTTTGGTAAGCAGAAGTCTAAAGGCAAGTGATTTGATGCTCGAATGACCACCTCTAAGTATGTCACATAGAAGGACTTCTGTGAAGAAGGACTCAGCCATTAGCCCACGACACTCGCATTTTTCAACGTTGGCCTATGGCTGTGACCTCCGTAATCGATACCGCCTACCGAGAGGTTCCAACACCCACCTGTTGACGTATCAGCATGTCCCATTCTATGCCACAGGCATTCACATAGGCAGTGTCAACTGTAGGTGGACATAGGCCTTGTATGGATATGGTCCCATTATTTCAATGTTGGCCTATAGCTGTGACCGCCGTAATCGATACCGCACAATTCTGCATGTCCCATTAGTGAGGTCAGACATCCACCATGTCAGTGTTGAAAGCCTTATTGACAAACAATCTCCTAAGTCCGCCTTCCCAAGTACATATATGTTGGAACATGTCCCCTAATGCATGACACTATTCCTCTGCCTATACCAATCCTCACACGTCAGTATGGTACATGACTGTGCATGTAAGTATCAACAACAAGAGAGTCAGAGTTACACAGTCACTCCTGTACCCCTATATTAAGGAATATTACCATACCCAAGTGACCGAATGTCCCCCCAGCGTGCAACTACGCCTATTTACAGCGGAGCTGGATCTTTCATGTGTGCAAACAGTGAAAAAACGTATTAGTTGTTATTAAACTGTGTGTGATGTTAAAAAATGCAAAGTTGTAACCTATATAAACTTTAATAGAGGCCAACCTGCATTGGATTAAAAAGGGTGAAAAAGCGGACTACTCAGGGTTTTATTAATTGAAACCCGTGTCCTCTTATGTGAGTGGTCCACTCACAGAGGTTGGCCTCTATTAAAGTTTATATAGGTTACAACTTTGCATTTTTTAACATCACACACAGTTTAATAACACCTAATATGTTTTTCACTGTTTGCACACATCAAAGATCCAGCTCCGCTGTAAACAGGCGTAGTAGCACGCTGGGGGGACATTCGGTCACCCCAGCGGGAACCCAATGATGAAGCATGTCACCAACTAGTGGTGAGTGAGGGTTCTTTCTAAAAGAAAACGTTTTTTCTTTTTTCTTGGGTATGGTAATATTCCGTTTTTGTTTTTGCCTCACCTTAATATCATGACTGTGCATGCACACACGATTAATTTGGCCCAGGGTACAACGGTGGCAACAGTAGGTATGTGTGCAATTTTGACGTCTCAACATGACGGTGTCCACAATACAATAGTAGATTGTATAATGGACACAGTTCTGTAACAGACACATGAGGAGACCAGATTGGGGATGATTGGTGGAGCGTGCAGTCATGGCAATGTGCCCGAATCTTCCAGGTCATTTCCGTAGCTCTCTGAAAAGTCAATATTATGCTTTAGGCTGTTTACCACCTGCAATGGCCTCTCCTACAACAGTGGTCAGTGGGTTACATGTTTCATCCAAACCATTGGCAGGCATCTCTTCCACTTTCCTCATCCAAGAAGTAGATGTGTATGCTATGGTGTGTCATACAATGATGATGTTTATTGCTGTGTACTGCTGACATCTGCAGGGATGTTTCTTCACATTACATCTGGCTGTGTCTTGGTATATGTTAGTGTGTACACTTTGACCAATATCCATATGTGTGTACACTCAAAACATAGAAGGAGGCCGTAGATGACAGCCTCCTGTGTACCGGCCATTTCCAGACCTACAAACTATGGAAGAAAGAGACGTCATCAGAAGGTTTTGTCTCAATAGGCAGATAATACAAGATCTATATGACTAGCTGGAGCTTCATTTACATCTTTGAAAGAACGATCCCTCACCGCTGACACCAATAGTGAAACTCATGGCAGCACTGGATTTCCTGGGCACCGGTTCTTTTCAGTACACTGTGGCCACAACTGGATAGAATGGTGGAATAGCACAACCTATGTTGGGGAGAGGAGTTGGCCTAACGGCTAGGTTGTCGACCTCGAATCTGGGGAACTGGGTTCGAGTCTTTGCAATGACGATGAACATCCTGTGATCCTGGGCAAATCACTTAATCTCCCCGTGCCCATCAAAAATGAATGTGTCCTCAAGTGATGCAACTGGTGCTATGTAAAGCGCAATGATACCCGATTCGGGGCAAGTTTGCGCTATATATATAACTCTGTAAAATATAAAATGAATACATAAAAATGTTCTGCGGCGTGCTAAGACATGTGCTGGTAACATTGCTGAGAAACATGGACAGCTACATTCAGTTCCCCAGACATGAAGATTTGGCCAATGTGAAGGGTGACTTTTACGGTTTAGGTCACATCCTACACGTAGTTGGATTTATCCATGGCACACAGTTTGCATTAGTACCACCGCAAGTCAGAGAACAGGTTATAGGACCAGGAAGCACTTCCATTCTATCAACGTGCAAGTGGTGTGTTTACTGGATTTATAAATCTCACAAATCTGTGCCGGATTCCCATGATCTGCCCATGACTCCTTCATACTGCGGAACAGCACTGTACCCCAGCTGATGTCACAACTACTACCGGAGTGGGCCTGGCTTGTTGGTGAGTATGATATGTCCAATCCTTTGTGTATGTGATGTTAGGTTGTATGTTCTACAAATGTGTGACTGATAATTTCACATATGTATGTCTTCCATCTAGGAGACTCAGCGTATCCCAACAGCCCATGGTTGATGATACCGCTGAGGAATCCAACAAGTGGAAGTCCACTTCAATGAGGTCCATGGTGGTAGAACAAAGCAGCCATTGGAGTGGCATTCTGGGCTCCTGAAGACCAGATTTAGAGGCCTTGACAGGACTGGGGAAGCTCTCCTCTACTCAACCAGGAAGGTGTGTCAGATCACCGTAGCCTGCTGCATGCTCCAACCTTGCACTGCAACATAACATCCCTCTCATTACAGAGGATGGAGACCAGCAAGAGCCACAGTGTGAGGATCCCGAAATGCCAAATGATGATGATAGTGGGAAAGAGGAAAGGGGTTGACAAGCGACAAGAGCACATCAACAACTTCTTCTCTTGAGTGCAAATATGCTGCGGGATGTCATGACTTTGACTGTTTCAGTGACTGTTGTTGTGAGGCTGTGAGGTTAATAAATACATGTTAGTTATGTACAGCTGTGTCGAAATCTGTGCACAGCTGTTTGTGAAGTTAGGTTTGGAGACATGCACATGTAGTTTATGTAGCTATGTGTAGGTGACATGTTCCAATGTACTGTGTACTCCAGAAGTTGACTGTGATTGTTGTCAGATGTATGGATTCCTGGCTAATCCATTTATATTGGTCTGTTGTAGGTACCTTCACCATGTCATCTACATTTGGACATTTCAGAGATGTGACATCAGCAGGTGTATGAGGCTGTCTTTTTTTTAAATAAATTTGTTTTAATTTTACAACAAATTACAATTGTCCATTTTTGCATAATAACAGACAGTAGACATAGTCACTCCACATAGGTATACATTTTCGCTTCCTCATACATTTTTGTGCTATTTGCTAGTTTATAGATAAGGTATACAGTTAGGTGGGCTTGTCTCACGATACATACTCTTTCCATTCTAATCTCCATTAGCCACTAACATCAGATAGTGGGTCCTCTTGGGGGGTTCGCATATATTGCCACGGAAGGTGTTCCATTTTCCCCATATTCTGGCCAGTTTTTTGGGGCATCCTCTATGTACATACACTGCTTTTTCAGTTACCATTGCATTGTCCATGTCTTGGCACCAATTTTGCTGGTTAGGAGTCTGCCTTGATACCCAGTTTCGAGCTATATTTCGCTTTGCCAGTGTCATACCAAGAGTTACCCTGTCCTGGTCGGTGTGAGTAAGGTCTGTTGGTTCCCATATATTAATAAGACAGCTTTTTTGTTCCGGGAGGATTTCCACCACCGTGACTTGTGACATTGTGGTCATGACAACTTCCCAATAGGACATGATGTTGGGGCATTCCCAGATGGTGTGCAGCAACGTACTAGGGAGGCCACACTGTCTCAGGCAAAGCAGTGTATCAGTAGTCCCCAGTTTATTAAGAAGTGTACGAGTGTAATATGTTCTGTGTAAGACTTTCAATTGTAGCAGTCTCAACCTTGAGGGGATTGCTACCTCCCTGGGAGATGCCAATGCTTCCTGACAATCTGCCTCATCTAATCATCCCAGCTCTATCTCCCTTCGTTCCTTAAGGGCTACCATGGGGTCTGGCTGGTTGTTTACTATTTTTTGGTATACTAGGGAGATGGTTTTCTTATGCAGATGGACTGTGAGGAGTCTATCTTCCAGAGGTGAGGATTCTGGCAGTTGTGTGCCCTGTTGCAGGGCGTTTTGCAGTCTATGTCTAACCTGCAGGTGTCTAAAATTCTCTGTCTGCGCTAATCCGTATGTTTCCTGCAGCTGTTCAAATGGGAAGATTTCTCTTTTTCCAGATATCCCCTACCTTCGTAATGCTTATGAGGTCCCATTGTCGGAATCCCTTCATATTGCTCAATTTACCTAGTCGTCGGGTATCCCATATAGGTGTAGCCTGTGTGATTACACCCTCCCATCCCAGCGCACGCTGTGCCTCAAACCAGATTTTAATCGTATGGGCTGTTGGGTCTGTAAGTGTAGATCGTCGTTATTTATTGTACAATGGCCCCAGAATACCTTCTTTTTCGAGTAGATGTCTGTCCATGCAGAATGCTGGCTCTTCCTGTGGTATATGAAGCCACTGGTTTATGACCATGAGTTGCGCAGCCAGTAGTACTATTTTACATTAGGAAGGGCATTTCCTCCATTGTACCATCCCCGCATGAGCTTATGCATTGCTATCCGACTCATTCTACCATCCATGATAACTTGGTCACTTCCGCATTGATCGTGTGAAATATGCGGGCGCTACTGGGAACAGCATATTTTGAAGGGCATATATAAACCGAGGTAGCGCCATCATTTTAAAAAGGGCTGCCGAGCCGTGTTAACGGCCAGGAGCGCCAATGTTTGGCATCGCTTTTGAGCCGTGTCAGTGGCCTTGTGAGATTTTCTGCGGTGAAGCGTGTACGATTATGCATAATATATATACCAAGATATTTAAATCCTTCGGTAGCAAATTGTATAGCACAGTGCCGCAGGAGCTTTGGCGTGAGTCTGTGAAATACATAAATAAGGGACTTTGCCCAATTTATTGTGTATCCTGAGACCCGTCCAAAGCAGCAGAGATATCCAGCAGGCTGTTTATGGAACGTGCGGGGGAAGCCAGATAGAGGAGTATATCATCCGCATATAGCGAGATACGGTCATCCCACCCCATTGTCTATCTCAGTCCCCGGATGACCAGATCTTGCCGGACCCATGCTGCCAGGGGCTCCAGTACCAGTGCAAAAAGCAACAGAGATAGGGGGCCGCCCTGTCTCGTCCCTCTCCCCAATGGGAAATCCATAGAAATACGACCGTTTACCACCACCTGAGCTAGAGGTTTCGTATATAGGAGTTCTACCCACGCACAGAATTTTGCACCAAAGCCCATGCGCCGAAGCACCGCTGAGAGTAAGGGCCATTCCACCAAGTAGAATGCCATATGTGCATCCAGTGATAAAATAACCACATCTTCCTCTATCGTGTCTTTGCGTGCCATTACACTATGTAATCTTCGCAGGTTGAGCACTGTATTACGATTTGGCATGAATCCCGACTGGTCCGGGTGGATTAAGGTTCGGAGGTGTGCCTGGAGTTAGCCTTTAGCTAGTATTTTCACCTCCACGTTTATCAGGGAAATCGGTCTATATGATACTCATTCCTCCGGGAGTTTGTCTGGTTTAGGAATAGCGACTATCGTAGCTAGGCACTGGTCCCTGGGCAGTTCTCCTTTGTACAGACTGTGAGTAAACATACGGAGCATATGTGGCATAAGTTGTGTTGCAGCTTTCCTATAGAGTTCCACTGGTAGCCCGTTGGGTCACAGTACCTTCCATGAGTGTAATGCACCGACCACTCGTTGAAGTTCGTCACTGGTCAGATTTGCTTTTAGCTCTTGGGCGTCTCCCAGTCCTAGTATTGGCATCTGTATGTCTTTAAGAAATTCTATCTTTTCGGCAACAGTGGCCGTTGCGAGGGGCATATATACCTGCTGAAAATGTGCAGCTAGTGCCTTAATTATTTATTGCGGGTCCGTTGTTAGTTTGCCTGTTCTTGTCCGGAGCTCCGCCACCTATCTACCCGCTTTTTCTTTTTTATCTAGCCATGCTAGCAGCTTCCCTGCTTTATCTCCCATCTCGTATACAATATTTTGGGTATTTGTAATCTTAGATTTCGCTTCCTCCCATGCATATGCTCTATATTCTTGTTGAGCTGATTGTAGCCTATGTGTCATGGTTTCTCAAGTGTTTGTTGTACGGTCGGTCTCGGTCCTAGATACTTCTTGCTCTAGAGATTCGATATGCTGTCGTTTGTTCCGCTTGTGTTTTGTGATTAGGGATATGGCCTGTCCTCTTAACACCGTTTTGTAAGTTTCCCATATGGTCGCCGGCGATGTCACTGTGTGCTAATTTTCAATGAAATATTGATTTGTGGTTTTGAGCAGTCCCTTCCCAATTTTCAGATTTTTAAGATAACCTGGGTGAAGTGGGAATACGCGCCGTCTTCCTGGGATGTGCGAAACGTAGGAGATTAATACCGGTGAATGGTCCATATGCCCCTTGGGAGATGTGTGCTCTCTCCCACCTTTTCCAAACCAATGTTAGGATATATCAATTCTGGGGAAAGTACTGTGTGCTCCCGAGAGGTATATATATCCCCTCATCTGCGAGTGCCTGGCCCGTCAAATGTCTATTACACCGGTTGCTTCAGTGAATTCTGACAATCTGCAACAGGACTGGAGCCCCTGGGGGCTGTCTGTCTATGGATGCGTCCATCTTAGTTTTAAAATCCCCCCTAATATAAGTTCTTGCGGGAATGATAGGAGAAATGTACCCAATGCCGGTAACGGTGTGTGATGTAATGCTCGGGGAATATATATCGATACCAGATTGTAGGTGCGTCCTCCCACTGACAGGCTATGGCCGCAAAGCGTCCCTGGTCGTCCGTCAAAGACCTCTGTAAAATCAGTGGAAAGCGTTTTTTAATTAAAATGCCAACTCCCCGGGACACAGAGGTGAAGTCTGAGTGCACTGCCATCTTGTAGCCCCATCTGTCCAATGCTTTGTATGTGGAGCCTACCAGGTGTGTTTCTTGTATAAGAGCGTTCGCAGGCCCCATTACGTTGTATATATTGAAGCACCAACCCCCTTTTTATTTTGTCCCCAGCCAATTCACATTCCATGAGATTATAGTGAAGGTCATTTGCTGGGTTGATTCCCCGTGATAGGACTATCTATTGATGCTGTAATCTGCACCTTTTTTATGTAATCTCCGCAAGTCTAAGTGTGTGCCACCCCGCAGTGTAGTTTTTGTAACACCATTGTGGACGTTGTAGAGCATCTCAGTACCATTGCATTTAAAAACAAACGTTAAGCCCTTGAACGTACCCTGGCCCCCCCTCTCCCTCCCTGCCTCCCTGCATAGCAGATTTAAAACTACACACCACCCCAACTTAGCAGAGTGCTTCTGTCCCATAACTTTATACTTGCGTCGGGGTGGAGCTGCTTAGCAACTGTCTGGCATCTTTTCCCTGAATGGTCCCCAGTCTGTGGTGGCATTAAGGTATACCAAAAAAAAACCACCATCCTTATATCGTGTGCAGGAGAAGTCGATCAGCATTTTTCCGAGGTTGTCACGTTGCTATTTTGCTGTGAATCCATGTGTTTCCATCGGCGTTATCTGTGCTCAATTTTCCCGGTTTTTCTTATCCGTGGGTTGCTTTTCAGTCTATTCAGAGTCAGCATCTGTGATCTGTTATGTGTTGGGCAATGAGTCCGTCAGCCGAGCTGATGCAGGCACCTCAGAGGTCGAGAGTTGACGCTGTCGTCTGCGATCTTGCCTGTTCTGGCCTGAGGCCAGTCTCCAGACCTCCAGCCAATTCTAAGCTTCCTCTGGGGTTGAGAAGAACAAACTTTTCCCTTCCGCTTCCACCCTAAGCTTTGCGGGAAAGAGCATAGCATATTTTAATTCTCGATTGCACAGTTCTCTTTTATTTCTAGGTTGTTTCTACTATGCTGGTTAGTGACCGTCGCAGTGTAGTGTGGGTACAGGGACACTGTGATATTGTCTATCCGTAATGGAGGGGCAACACGTGCTGTTTGGAGAATCGTGTCCCTGTCGCAACAGTTGAAGATGCGAGCCAGTATAGGTTTCGGGGGGCTCCTGGCTTGGGTCTACCCCCCGGAACTCGTGGGCTCTTTCCGCCGAGAAGGAGCTGGACAGACCTTGTGTTTGTAGCTTTGTTCTAACAAGGTCTTCAATGAAGAGGTCCAGCGCAGGCCTCCTGACACTCTCTGGCACTCCAACTAGGCGGATGTTATTGCGCCGCGAGCGCCCTTCCTGATCTTCAAGCTTAGTAGCCAGTTGTTTAGCTAGGTGTTCCAGTTGCTTTACTGGCTGTTGTAAAGCTGCTGTGTCAGTGGAGAGACCTGCTATTGTGGTCTCAATTTCTGATATTCTGGAGTTCATTTTGGAAACATCAGCATGTAGAAACGATATGTCCGTGGATATCATGTGGATCGACATTTGCACTTGCTGTAGAGTAGCCATTATGTCCTGTAATCTTTTGGCTTTTCTTTCAATGGGTCCTGTGCGGTTCCTGAGGGGGCGGGATCTGACTGGCCCAGTTTCTCCTTATTGAAGGCATATTTGCCCAACGTATTCATCTGGATTGTGCGTTGGCCACGTCCCCCCATGCTGCCGTACCCTCCTTGACCGTCACAATGGATCTCTGATGGGGGGTGGAGCACAGTAGTCGCCGTCGCCTGACCACGGGAGTTCTTTCCACGCCCGGCCTTCCGGTTTTCCTGTGTCCCACCTCCCCTTGTAGTAATGTGGGTCGGCGGTGTCACTTGTGTCTCTGGTCCGCCGCGGAGTCTTTCAGGTGGTCACAAAGGAACTTCGTCTGCGGCTGGGGTGCCGCAGGCTGTGCGGATGGGGGAACTGTGCTGGCAAAGTAATGTAGCCACTACCTGTAGTTGCGGGCCGAGTACGCCAGTGATGCCAGTGATTCCAGTTTTGTCATATTCCAAGCTCGAGTCAGCGCGCAGCCCTGTCCATGTTAGTTTCATTGAAAGAAGCAGGATCCACGATGTACAATGCCGGTGCAATGAAGATCTCGCCCGTAATGCGGCAAGTATTGCCAATGCCTCCAGGACCAGGCGTGTAGAGTCTGCGTGCTTCTTTGTTCCTAGCTGGGTGCCACTGCAATCGTGCAGTCCATCGTTATTGGCAGTGTTTCAGTCGGACTGTGCTGGTGCATAAAATGTGCCCGGGGTGTCTCCTCCGCTTCCCAACCCGTGGCGGACCCTGTGTGCACAAGCGGGGTCTGCCTCCTCAGTCTCAACACATCATCTGACTTTGATGTGCCTCTGGGGGGTCTCGAGTGACATGGAGATTGTGCAGTCCGTCGGTAGGAGCTGTTTGGGACCCGGTCTGGTCTGGTGCAGGAAATGGCACCAGGGGTGCCTCCTCCGCTTCCCAGCCCGAGGCGGATAAACTGATGTACGCTAGCAGCGTCTGCCACCTGAGTCTCAGCACTTCGCCGGTCATTGGTGCGCCTCGGGGTAGGGGGCAAGGGGGGTAGTCGATCGGTGTCCGATGTTCGGGATTCCCCACCTCCTTCTCTCTAAGGCCGCCGATTCAGGCTCGCTTCGTCCGGAGCTGCAGTCGGGTGTGTTGTAACCTTAGCTCCCTGGCTTGCGTTTAAGGCTTAGGCCGCAGCTACATTTCACAGTGCCGCAGTGAAGTGATAGCACCTGCGGGCTCCGTGCTTTGATCGGATGCTCTGTAAAGGTGTCGGGACCCTCGGCTACTCTCTACTGCCTCATAGCCGCCGGATAAGAGCCAGGATTATGCGGATTTGGTACCATCGGCCGCGGAACTCGCTCAGGCTGCGGCCATCTTCATTGGCTGCTAGGCACACCCCCTTTATGAGGCTGTTTTTAAGTATGAAGTGGACATGGATTGTTAATGGGAATGTCTGGCACAGACTTTGGGTGCACTATTCTGGTACCAAGCCAGCTTGCACAGCGATAGGATGGAAGTTGCTAAGACTCCATTGGTCTTCTTCCCTGTTGGGTGGTGATCCTATTGCAATATGTGTGCCATCATGTCCTGTAACACAATGTTGTTGTTGGGCCACATCATGCTTGTTTACCTTCACATTGGCTAAGTACTCAATGTGTATGAACTGGATGTAGCTGTTGATGTTTCTCATTATTGTATGCCACAGTGCTTGTGGCACACCACTAACATATGCTTGTGACTTTCCACCAGATGCAGCAAGACTGAATTGGAATAAACCTGTGCTCAGAAATTGTTGTACTACGATGTTTTGGTTTATGTTTTCAATGAAGTGGGATACCTTTAGTGAGGTTGTCTATGTGGCTCCAGCTGATGACATAAAATAAAATTGTCAGTTGCCTATTCTATTTGGCTTTGTCAGATGTATCACCTCTTACCATGTTTTTGAAGTATGCACATGACATTTGTGGTCACTATCACAGATAATTTTTTGATGTCTTGTTTTAGTCTTTTTGTGACATTATGTCAGATTAAGGTTGGGACTATGGAATAAAGTTGTCCTGATACTTAAAACTTGTGTGTCGGCTTGGGATGGCATGGTTGAGATAGTATGTAGAACAATGTTGACAATATACAGGTACATGCTTACCTAAGTAGCTTACACATCCATTTGAGTAATCACATGGGAATACAACATAATTTTCTAGATGTAAATGATCCAACATGAGCTACTGTTGTGAGAAGTGAATGTTTTGCAGTGCACATAGTGAAAACAAGAAATTAAACAAAACAGATAAAAATTACCACAGTGGAGTGCAGCTGTCAGTGTTGGTGGATGAAACCATTGTTGTAAGAGCCACATTGACTGGAGTCCAAAGTCCAACACACTCCTCCCATCAGAAGTGGAAAAGTGTACAGGAATAGTCAACAAAGTGAACAGATTGCACAGAAAGGAGGAAACCAGTGGCAATGTGTCTTACTGGCAGTGGTGGGTGTCTTGCCATCCGACCCTCCTGGATATTTTCTTAGACGTCCCACCCTGCGTCGGGCAGGGGGATCCACAGCTGCAGGGTCAGGGTGTCTGAGGAGTCTCCTTCTGACAGGGCCTCCGTTCCTGTGGCTGCTGTAGATGTTGAAGGAACAGATGTAGTTGTGCCACAGGAAGGGGTAGGTGGAGGTGTTAAAGCCCTGGGTGGTATCAATGTCCTTCAGCACCCAAATGAGCTGGCCCATTTGGTCGCTATGTGTATCCAAGCTCTGGTCTATGGACCTCTGCAGTTGCTTCATGTCCCAGAGTTCCTCAAGACCCTACCCCATCACTTCCTGGTATCCCTCAGGTTGGCCTCGGCGCCAGTGGCACCAGGAGCCTCATGTTGCAGGCTCACAGTTTCCCTCCCACCACCTTTGCCCCCACGGGCATGTGCCCATGGCCTTGCCTGCTCCCTCCCACTCGCTCCTCCATCCTCAGTGAGTGTGTTGTTGGTCCTCGGCTCCGGCATTAGGATGGAGGGCAGGGGATGTTGTTATCATGCTAGATTCTCAGGATGTTGGGGTAGGTGTCAGCTGTGATGTTGAAGCTGGGGTGGGAGATGACGCATTGGGCTCAGTTAGACTCACCAGGTCCCGTCTGCCCAGGCTTACCAGATGGACCAGGTTGGTCCTCCACCTACATGTGTCCAGAAGATTCTGCATCACTGGAAGCTTGGTTCCGGGGTTGAGTTTGAGCCAGGGGGTGTCCTTACTCTGGTTGGATGTTGTACCAGATCGACCTGTTGGGTCAGACATTACATTGTTATTATTGTACATGTGTTATCCATCTAAACACAATTTGGGTCACAGTGAGTTCCTGCCTGGGAGAGAAAAAAGGGATGGAGCTTAAGACTGCAAATTTTCCCCTTTATGATTGACTCCTTTTCATGACATTAGTATACCTTCTATACACAAAGTGGTAAAGGCCTGCTCATTAGCTGTGCTGAGATGGTATATTTTGCGATGAGGGATGGAAATGCCAACTCCCAGTGACTTACACCCAACACAATATGGAAGTTACCTGAATATTAGTAGATTCCAAGTCCGATTTGTGTACAATGCAGGCATACACACGAATTAGCAGTAGTTTTGTCATTTCTAATCATGTGTGCTTTGCAGTGTCAATGTATCAACAGGCAAATTGAACGAGCAGAATTACCTTCATACGTTACTGATATTTTATGTACACACTTGAGCTGGTGTTACTAAAGGACTGATTATTTTTTGCTCTGGAGACGAGGGGAAGTTCAGGCTAAGTAGGCAGACGTGTCTGAGCAGAGCACTGTGTGTACAGTGCACAGTCCGTATGACCTGAACCTTAGTAGGGACATGGCTGACAAGTGAGTATATAGACTAACCGCAGCAGTATATATTAAGTGTAGCAGAAACAGGGTCTTATGGTAATTGTAGTTATGTCATTCTTTCCTTACCACACACTTGCCAATGGCTACCTGCCTGCCTGTGAGGTGAACTTCAGTTGAGACATGCCTGAAAAGTGATTTTGGAGTAACAGCACTAGGATAACTTGTTAAGGGTTGCAGCAACAGGACCTCATGGTAGCTGTAGTCCTTTCAACTTCTCGTAGACCACACTAAAATTAATGGCTCCCTGCCTGTCGGATGAATCTCAGTAGTGACATGGCTGACAAGTGAGTATGGAGAACCAACAAAGAGGCTTTTGTTCAGAGTTAGAAGTACAGGGTCTCATGGTAGCTGTATTCCTTTCAACCTCTTGTAGCCCACACTATGGCTCCCTGTCTGTTAAGTAAACCTCAGTAGGGACATGGCTGACAAGTGAGTAGGACGAAACAACACAGGTCATACTGTTGGATATGTGCACATATTATTGTTCCTGGGATTATTATTCTATAGTAATGCACTTACAGCCAGCATTACTGTTTGTGAGAATGTAATTGCCATTTATAATTGTGATCTTATGTGCAGGGCTACTGATTGTAACTATCAATAACACATCTGAGATACTTTAGCTACTGCATATTGGACCAATTAATGTACAACACTTTGGCAAGAGGAAAACTGATATGTTGTGACAGTTATTAAGGTGTTACTTACCAGACTCAAGTCCACGAGGTATTCCAATTAAGTCCTCTGAATGCAACATGGCATGCACCTTTTCCTCCCTTGCTGTGAGTTGTCATGGTGGCATGGGAGGACCACCACTAATCTTCTGGGCGGCCAAGTGGTGCCTGCTGGCCAGGCTCTGACCCTGGCCTTCGGCTCGTGCCACCTCTTCTTGATGTTCTCCTTTGTGTGCAGAGTGGTACCTATAGCAATAACTTTGTTGATGATCATCCCACATCTCATTCTTCCTAAGGTGAAGTGTTTATTGGACCTGGGTTCCAAACATCTGTGGCTCTATTCTTACAATTTCATCCACCATCACTGACAACTTGGCTTCAGTAAAATGTGGATTTTCTGATGATGGCATTGCATGAACTACTGTGAGTGACAGTGACAGAGAAAGAAGAGGGGTTTGCAGGAAAATATCTAACAAAATATATACAGTGAATGGTGCAATGAAGATGTGAGGAGTGTGAATGTGTGGAAAGGGCTGGCTGCTCTGAAACAAAAGAAAGGGTCAGTCCTGCTGTGCTGAAGGGTGGTGGCAGAGGATCTTGGTCTGGGATGGGTTGTGTTTTATATTTTGAATTGCACATGTGCTCACTTTGCCAATTGACATCAACTATGTAGTTTTTGATACGTATACAATGGGTAGTGTTGTGGTGCTTCGCGGTAGCAGTACTGCAGCGGTCTTGCGATGAGGTGTAATAACTGAAATGGAACCCCGAAGGTATCAGATCAGATGTATCGTAATATGCTCAGTGGTGGAACCACAGCCATGGCAGTGTCGGAGTCTCTATCAGCACCCTTTCAGACCGCCACGGTTAATAGGGAGTCAACTCGGACCACTGTGGTCTGTGATTCAGCCTGCATGCATCATAATATGGAAGGGGTTAAACCTTTGCCTCGGTGGTCAGAAATGTACTTATGTTTTGTATGTCTTTTTTTGGGTATGTTACTGGTATCATTTATTGGTACATTAGCAGCTTTTGATGTTGTAATAATTTCTTTATAGTACTTAAATGTCAAGAGATAGAAGTAGTAGAGTGTTTTGTTAGTTATTTATTTTTTATTTTTTCAATAATGTCATACTTCAGTTTAAATACATGTTTTACTTACTTTGGGAAGTAGTTGTATATATATTTCCACTTCTGTTTTCAGATTCAAGTTTGAAAATCTGGCTGAGTCTCATTTTCCAGCAGTTTTGGCAGTTTTTGGAGTAGTATGTTGATATAAGTTGTGAGCCTTTTATATTGTTAGTTTAATAGTTTGTGTGATTTTAATGGTTAGGTTTGTTTATGGTTTGTTTTTATTGGTTTGCTTTATTTTTATTTGAAATATATAGTCAGGTATAAGTTTTTATGGTGAACGTTAATTACTTATTGATTTATAATGTTTAATATGCATGTTGATATTTTAGATTGTATGTCATTGTATTATATATATTTATAATGTTTGTAGTTATCACATTTTTTAAAATTAGTTCTGTGCTGTATTGAGGTTTATTTTTTGGGGGTGATTTACATTTAATTTAGCCATGTAAAATGATTAAAATGTTTTTAAATTATTTATATACGTTTTTAAGCTTATTTTTATATTTAGTTTAAAGTAAATTGTGTTATGTTTATGCATTCTCAATAAAATGGATTTATTTTGGAGAAATTAATGTGTCAATTTTGTGTCCGGCATTATTTTTGACTACTCGACATTTGTGTTTGTATTAGTTGAGTATAGGAAGATGTTATTTTTGTAAATTATATTTATTTTCATATATTTTGTGTTTTATATATTGTGTGCGTCTATATTATGTTTTTTATCCAGTGCCAGTGACATATAACACAATGAAAGCACTGCTCTGGTCATCACACAGAACACTGAAACACTTCCACCAGAGTCATGCTAGAAACCCACAACCTTTCAACTGAGCACAACCAACAGAGTCGGACACCTCCTCAGGAGTATGAAACACTGTATAAATGCATTTAAAATACAATGTACGACTTCCAGCTACTTCCATCTGGGATTCTTGCACTTTATCACGTGTTTTGTATGCATATAGGTCTTTATCTCCATATTCGTCCTTATGGATGCTCTCTGTCTCTGCCTTTTGCTTTTATAAATTGTTTAAGACTGTCTCCCATTTCTGTTAGTCTTTTTCTCTCACCCATCAATAACTCACTTACCCTTTCTCCACTATCTTTTCTTGCTCTTAACATGTATGTCTTTGCCTTTTTGTCTCACAATCTCCCTCCCTCCTCTCATTATCATTGAGGGTGTCTCTCTCGCTCTTCTATTGCTCTCTCTCTCTCTCTCTCTCTCTCTCTCTCTCTCTCACTCTCTATCTCTCATCATCTCTATTTTGTTAAACCTCTTGCACCATCAACATCTCTCTCACACACTCAGTGGTTCTAATTCTCCCTTCCTCCAGTCACTCTCTCCCCCTCTCCTCTTCCTAACCCTTTCTCTACTTCTCTGCCCATTTGTTTCTCAATCACTCTTGCTCTTTCTTTCTCTGACTAATTCCCACTTCTTGTCCTCTGTTGAACTCCATTTTTTAATTGTATTCCTTCTGTTGCCCATCTTTTCTGTTTCATAAGATAGTAATATCTCTCATTACTATTGAGTTTCGATCATCTTGAGATATACATGTAAAAGCAGGTCTCCCTCTCTTCCTAGGATCTTTCCCTAACAACTGTTTGTTGTTGATGTCTCCTGAAAGATGTCTTTTGTTTAATAACCCATTTGTATTGGTGTTTTCATGCATTGCATTGTATATATGCAGGCAAACAATGGTTACCTTACATCAACATAGAACAGAAAGCAAGACCACTAACACACAATAATAGGCTCTTGCCCCACAGCTTAATATGGTAATATGAAAAGCATCAGGTACTATAACAGAAGTCCTAAAGCAGACCCTCCAGCCAGATCTTAAATGAAATAGTTCCAAACTCTACTATGTGGGAACAAATCTTGACCTTCAGGGACCCCAAAATGTATCATGTTTGTGTAAACAACTCCGAGGTTCAGAGAACGGCCTGTCTATATTCATATCCTGGAGCCTTGGTGCTGATGGAAGCAGAATTGGCAGAATCCTGGTCACTCATAAGTATGGGCGAATTTTGCGGATTTGCGGTCCGCAAATTTGCGCGAAATTACCCAAAAAAATCTGCGAGTTCGTGAAAAATTTGCCCAAATTACTGTTTCTACTCGCTAATAGTAAGTGTTAGCTCGTTGGGTAAATGTATAGTGCTTTTCCAACACTGCAGCTGCGAAAGGGCCAGAAGAGTTGTCTCCAGTGACTATGTGTGTGTTACTATGCCATCGCGCCGAAGGGCGCAGGGGTCCCTTGAGTGAGCTGTCCATCATAGTGGGCAAATGGCGGGAAGACAATGCACACCACTAGTGTGTGGGCGGGGCCAAAGAGCGGGGCTTCTATGCGAGTTCACATACCTCTTGTGTGTAAAAAAGGTCAGAGACCGATCAGAGCAGCAGATGAGGAGAAAGAAGCTCCTGGACACAGGAGCTGCACGGGGATTGCGCTCGTGAAAGTGAAGGATGCAGAGGCCTCTATCCAGCATCACAGCTTATTTTCGACGGTAGATATGGGGAGAAAGCACACCTCCCCAGCCCCGACAAAGCTCACAATTGTTTTTGGGCTGATGAATGCGTTACTGAATTTGAGGTTCAACTCGGGCACCTGCTTAGTTGTAATTATTCTCTGTCGCTGCCTCGAGCACCCGGCTGTTTAGGGTCAGGACAGGGTCAGAGAATAGTTGCAAGTAAGCAACTTCAACTCTGGCAGCTTGCCGGCACCTTTACATGCCTTAACTCTGCAGGAGCATCCTGCCAGAATGTAAATCCGCCCGCAAGATTCACGGATCGCGAAATTGCCAAAAATCCGCAAATTCCGCGAGCGGAACAGGTTTTGCAGCCACACTTAGTCACCCAGCTTTACTTTTAAATGTGGAATTCCCGGTCAAATTCCACCAATTGCCGCTTGGCAGAATTTTTCTCCCACGCGGCTCCAGAAAATGTAAGCTGGCGAGGGTAAGTGAGATTTGGCATCCCCTAGTCTGATTTTCTGAAGCTGGTGGTCCCGAACAGCTGCAGGCAGAAGGCTGTCACTTCAGTAGATTTGCTGTTCCCCAAGTGGTATTTCCAATAAAGCGGAGGTAATTAAACTCAAATGGCCACGCGGTCTTGCACAATGCATGCTGCTGGTCACGCTGATGTTTCAGCACTGCTTGTACTACCGGCGCTAGATTGCAGCTCGAGCTGCATATTTTTTGCCTGTTTGCGGAGCTCCGTGGAATCTCATGGAGTTTTTATCTAACCACAGAATTTCGCAGAGTGAATCTCCACAACTTCCGCCTAGAGGTTGCCATTCCTCCCTTGAGTTTATGATGGAACAGATGTGATACAGTGAATAGGACATTAAATTAGATTATCTTAGACTCTGTATATACGATTGAGTTTTGATATCTTTTCCTGTTCACATCCATCTGTTCCACAGTGCGGGCCCCGTATACCTGAGCATGGTCCAGGTGAGGTGAGGTCCAGTCCCCTGTCATGTTGGGTGAGCAAGCAAAATTTAAAATGTTCTTTGAATCATTTACCCGAGATACAAAAGAAGTAGAGAGCATTTGTGCATGACTTATTAATAAGAGTGTAATATATGTGTCTTTCTAGATCACTTTGAACGTCCACTGACTAGGAGGATGAGTAATTGAATTGTCGGTACAGGTTGTATCGTTCCTACTTTCAAATTTATTTTTTATTTTTTTCTTGTTTTCACCATTATTGTTTTTACACACATTTAAACAGTAGCAACTATTTGAGAGCAGTGGCCCTGATGAATGCCAAGGGACTCAGTGCCCGTTAGGCAGAAACATGTTGGCCCGTTTTGTGACAGTCATAGTTCCATACTGTCGTTTGTGCTGTTCCTATTTTAATTAGGGGATGTGCCTAGTTTCTATTAAAGTTGTTGTTTAGACATATCACCCTATTTTATAAATCGCCACTTTTCTATTGTGTTGCACTGTATTCTTATCACCTTTATGAGCCATCACAATTAAACCAACACATTGGTAGTTCTAGTTCTGACTGTAGACCACATCCAGTACTCACTTTGACTGTGTGGCATGAGGTCTAGATGATCCAAGGACCCGCCTGGTCACAGTGTGAACGACCAAATGATAGGACTGATCACTTGGTGTTCTGATGGTTATTCACAAATAATATGCGTACTGGATCTAGTCTGACCAGTTCTCCTTCCATATCATCACTCTTTTATGACTTACACATTTGTTTTCTTATCCTTGTACATTGCTATATGGTGACTTTAGCACCAACTGTCATAAAGACAGACTTGACAGTTTAGCCATCCAATTGCTTGGCTCATAGACCTCCTAGGTTCTTGTTTGTTATTTATATACTACCTAGAACTAGCCATCTAGCAAAGAGAGATCAGCTGCCATCTAGTGTTGTGCTTTACCTTGCTGGGCAAGCGATAAATCAAGTTAAGAAAACATTATGGGCCCGATGTAGGTAGCCAAATACCGGTCGGTAACGGCAGAAATTACTGAATTTCGGCCGTTACCGACCGGTATTGGGCTTTTTGGATGTAGGTGGCATTTTTTAAGGATTCGGTATTTTACCGAATCGGTAAATTAAGGATTCAATAAAATACCGAATTCTTAACATACCGAATCGGTAAAATACCGAATCCAGGATGTAGGAAGCACTCAAGTTAGTGCATTCCTCAGTGAAGGATTCGTTATTTACCACCAACTAGAAATTGGTGGTAAATAATGAAAACCCATGAAAAAGAATTTTTTTGCTTTTCCAACAGTGCCATGTTGCAGACATACATGCCCTTAGGGCATGTATGTCTGCAACATGTGCACCCATACACAATTGAGGGGTACAATAGGGTGTCAAAGTGACACCCTGCCACCCTTCAATGTTTCCATCAATTACCGAATCGGTATTTACCGATTCGGTAATTGACATTCATTCCTATGGGCCTCTAGGCCCATAGGAATGAATGGCTATTACCGAATGGGTAAATAACGATTCGGTAATTACCGAAACTTACCGATTCGGTAATTTTTGTTCAGTAAAATTACCTACATCCCATTTGCCTGTTCTTAAATACCGAATCGGTATCATTCGGTATTTAAGAATCGGTAATCTGGGATTACCTACATCGGGCACTATGTGTATTGATCAGCATCCATATCTTTAAAATATGAGAGCTGGCTTTGGGAAAAGAATCATAGGCAAACTCAGTGAATCTGACAGGTCGACAGTTAAAACTTCCCAAAGTAACTGAATGACTAGACAACTACAGATACTATGAAGGAAACATCCCTCCATTGAGTGAAACCAATAGCAGGTCAGAATCCCTCTACAGCTGCCAATACCGCTTCCAGCTATAGCAAACTCTATAAAATTAGTTGAATTGGATTACCCTGCAGCATTATGAAATGGCCATCTCTCTGGGCTACATTAAGGCATTCATCCAGTAAGAGCCTCCACATCAGCTTCCAAAGTCATTCTCAAGGCCAGGGAAGTATCAAGAGCTTTATTAACAATACATTTGTAGATTTGGGAATTCATCTTGTTTCCCAACGAATTGATTGAGAGTTTTGGCACAAATACGCAAAATTCAGGAATATTAATCAGGTGCTGTAAATACAGGGAGATGATATGTCTTAATTGTAAGTGTTTACAAATTAAGATCCAGAGGTTTTCACATTCTTGTTATTAGTTGCTAAAGGAGTGTAGCTGGGTTTGATGTACCACATCCTTTACTTGAGGGATGCCACAACCATCCCACCTGAAGCAACTCCCAAGCACCATCACCTGAAAAAGAATCTATACCAAAGTCTACCTCATCTGCTGACAGCCCCAATGAAGAGCACAATGAATACCCCTCCATATCCTAATCCCACATTGAGTGAAGTGAGGGCAAGTCTTGGAAGTGTCCATCTATATAGGCAGTGTAAATGATGAAACTATCTCAAAGCCCACCTTTCTTTTCTACATGCTGAGCTTGACAGGGGGTCAAAAAGCCTCTCATTAACAATTCAGAACTGTGAGGCATGGTAAAACACCAGGACATGGAAACCCCAAGACTCATACCCACCAAAAGAAAATCTTCGGAGCAGGGCCACTGTCATGAAAAGAGTATAAGAAGAGGATAATTCTGGAAGGCATCTAACAGGTCGGAGAGAAAAACCATTTTTAACCATGGCTGTGAATCACATGATGGATATTGGAAGACGTTTTCAGTGTTGACATCACGTTTAAGCTAGTCCATCATCGGGACTGTATTCCCCTTTGGTTAACCTGTCTAGCACACCCCCTAGTGAGCATGAATTAAGAATAGTCAGACAGACCGCATGCAAGATTCCAGTCTCTTAGAACAAGTGGGAATCTGATAGTGGCATAAAGAATTTTCAGCCATCTCAAACAGTTGAGAGTGGAGCATAATGACCAGTAGTCAGTACCCTAGTGGACAGTGTGCTACGTAGGAGAGCGCAATGTAAGCACCTGTATTGCTGGCAGCAGGTGTAGAGAAGGGCCAAACATAGAAATGGTGGCCTAAATAGATTTAAATTAAACAGAGGGCCCATTGCGGTAGACAGGGGGGCGGCATTCCAGAGAATTGAGGTAAGGTGGGCATGGAGAAGTTATTACATGGGCCAGCTGAGTGTGGAAGGGGAGACCAGGGGGGCCTCATCATAAAAAACAATAACAGAGAGGAAAAAGGGAACAGAGTGCTGCACAAAGTATAATTAAAAGCCTTGAAAGCAGCTCAAGACCTGAATGAAGAGTCTGAAGCATGTGGGCTGCACAATGAGAGAGGAACTGCAACAGAAAGATCAGGTGAGCATCTACAAACAACAACTACATTCGTGAGCCGGTCACAATATACAGCTAGAAAAAGACAAATAAAGCCCAATTGAATGAGCAGAAATGGAAGGGAGACAGGCAGAGTGTGCTTCACAATCCCTTAATCTTCTGGAAAATCTTTATGCCCATACAAACAAAAGTGCAACAGCCACCAGACAAAAAAGGATCCTAATGCATGGACTTCTAAGCCAAAGACAATACTGAACTAAAGGAGAGAGCTGTCTAAGAAACTCTACAAAATCATCAAGAGATCTGTATAAGGAACTCTACAAAATCGTCACACAGACAAACTAGAAGACAGGAAAATGGCTACCACAAGAAATAAGCCTGATTAGTCTGCAAAAGATATACCAAGCATATCTACACCAGTCAACAGCGCCTAGTAGAAATGAAAACAAGAATAACCACTAGCTGAGAGCCACCCACAATCCAAAACACAAAATACAATTAGTCAGTCACAAGGCAATTCCTGGGAGATCTTTTCAAGGGACTACAAGATTAATTTATGTTCCAACGCAACGGCCTAAGACAAGAAATACAAGATGTATGAAAAAACATTAGTGACCCAGGGAAGTGGTTCGATAACATAGACAAACTAAGTGATAACAGGAAAGAATATCAGGAATTTCTAAGAGGAAAAAGGATCAACCTCTGTGAGCAGAACATCCTCATGCAAGAAACACCTGAAGATGTAAAAAACATATCATGTAGGAATAATGCTAGAATAAGGGAAATCCCAATAGGTGCAGAAGCAGAAGACATGGCGGTCAGTGCTGGATGCAGATGAGGTGGAGACCAACAAATTGGATTGTACACATAGAACTGGCAACGCCTCAATCTAATGACACCAGCCGTCTGAGTTACTCATGAAAGTCTATCACTTTAAAGTGAAGTAATGAATCATGAAAAGAGCAAGAAACCAGGACAACTGTTTTTTTGAATGCCATCTTTTTACTCTAGGTTTTGGTTGTGATAGTGCTCCGAAAGATGAAACCATTAGAACTGAGACACCCTTTCAAAATATGTTTTGAATGGCAAAATCAGCAATTCCTCACAAAATCTTTAACCAAACCAAAATAAATCCTCTTCATACCCAATGACGATGTACTATGAGAGGAATGCAATTTGGAAAGAGGGGGACCCCTACGAAAAAAACAATGGACCTTGCTAGCTGTAGGGCACAAATCACTGGGGTGAACAACAAGCTCACCACAAGATACATTTAGACATTTGCACAGAGGTATGGCCAAAATGTACGTGAAAACAGTGTGCAATAGAGTTATCTATTGATAAAATTATTAGAGACACTCTTCCTATTTTTATATATGACATTATTTCTCTTTATTCATTTGGTTTTTTCTTCTTTCACATGTATCAAAAATATATAATTTATTTTAAATCGTTTAACTTTTCTTTTATATATATATATATATATGAAAAGCTAAAAGATTTAAAATAAAATATATATATATATATATATATATATATATATATTGCCACCTCTTCCCCCCCAGCATGCAGAGTGATTGAACACACTCGAGACTCCAGGTGAGTGTACAGTTCCTTTTATTTAGGCGTTTTGCATGACGCGTTTCGTTTTGTGAAAAACTTCCTCAGATGCCGCCCAGGAAAATGCAAGTGCTTGTGCCGCCCTCTTAACAACAGGATGCCTCGCTCCGATTGGTTGGGCATCCCAGGTGCGTGAGCATGGGGAGAAGCACAAACCCAGGACTGGATTCACGCAGAGCAGACACCCAGCGTCAATACTAACCCCAGTGGGCGGTGTCTGCTCCCTTCTCCCAAATACACACCAAGTTCTCACACAGTGGCGGTATTACACTTCTCCTCCTATATAGTGATTTAAAAAAACATACAGTTTAGTTGTCACAAACATACAGCAATCAATATTGTACACATTTCTTTTTTACATTAAAAACCTAAAGGAGGGGTTATAATATGATTGACAGGCTGTCGGTTGATAAGAAAAGGAACCGCCAGCCTTTCAATCATATTATAACCCTCGTTTAGGTTTTTAATGTAAAAAAAGAATTGTGTACAATATTGATTGCTGTATGTTTCTGACAACTAAGCTGTGTGTTTTAAAAAAAAATCACTATATATATATATATATATCCGAAAAAACTCCAAATACCACTTCCTGGTCAACCAACGTCGAACCGGCGAGGGAACATAGGAGACGGACCACAGAATGCGCTGCACAGGATCTTTTATTTGCAGAGAAGCCGGTAAGCCAGAGGGCACTATGCGTTTCGGGCTGGAAAAGCCCTTGTTCACATATATATATATAGTGACCTGGATGCTGCAGAACTGCAATTATTATCTTTAGGCCTTTGCTTTTGCCCCAAATCCGGTTTTCAGTACACGCAGTCAAGAATTGACGTTTTCAAGTTTATTCGCAAATTGAAGTTGGTAAAGTTTCACAAATTAAAAAAAGCTAATGAAAGGGCAACCAACATCGCTGATTTAAACACACCAAGCATGCAATTTCAGGTCTCTGACATCGCGGGATTAAGAACAATACAAGCATTTGCTGAAATGACAGAGGTAAAGGAATATGAAAACACTCAACAGGAACTGAGAGAAATGAGCATTGCTTGCGCCAGTGCCACTATAAGCCTATTTAAACCAACTTCAACGTTCATGCCTGTCATGCCGCGTGATGCAATTGACGTATTTAGTGAGATTGTTATTGATGACCTAAAGAAATTGAACAGAGACACCATTAACAAAAAACCCAAGAGAAGCTACAAGGAACAACAGTACACTATACTGATGAAGAAAATTAAGGAATCAGACAGTATCATTGTGAAAAATGCAGACAAAGTGAGCAACATTGTCCTCTGGCTGAGAGCGATCTACATTGAAGAAGCTAACAAACATTTGAATGATGTTTTATGTTATAAAAGAGTGACATTTAATGAGCTCAAAACAGTTAAAGAACTAGTGCTTAAGGAGCTAGCCCAATGGAAACGTATGGGTCTCATCAATAAAGAGGAGTATAATTTTTTGAAAACTGATTATCCCATCACTCCGACTTTATATTTCTTACCTAAAGTGCACAAACAGATAAATCCAGTACCGGGGCGCCCCATTATATCGGCACAGGGAGGGCTGATGGAATCCATTTCCAAATATGTTGACTTTTTTTATCAGAAACTATGTGGAAGCTCTTGGTTCATATATTAAGGACACGGGTCATTTTTTGGAAAAACTTAACAAAATAGTATGGTGTGAGCATTACTGTTTTATTGTCATGGATATATGTGACCTATATACGAGCATAGAACATGAACAGGGTCTAGCAGGATTGAAATTTTACCTGTCTAAACGAGATATTAAATTCCATGAGCACAACAAAATGATACTGCAAATGATCAATATATGTCTTAAGAACAATTATTTCCTTTTTAATGCATCAGTGTACCAGCAACTCCGAGGGGTGGCTATGGGGGCATGCTTCTCCCCCAGCTTTGCATGCTTGCATGTAGGCTGGTGGGAGGAGCATGTCTTAGAGTACATCCTGGAGGAACATTTCTCAAACAAGGTGGTTGCTTGGTGGCGATTTATTGATGACGTATGTGTAATTTGGAAGGGCTCTGTGGAATCGGCACAGACGTTCATTAATAATATCAATGTTAACGATTTAAATCTCAAATTTACGGCCAACATTAGCAAGGAAAGGGTGGAATTCTTAGACGTGGAAATTTATATTGCCGATGGCAAGATAAACACGAAATTACATAGAAAATCCACGGCTGGAAATTCGATCCTCCGTGCCAGTAGCACCCACCCAAGACACCTTATAAAGAGTATTCCATATGGAGAACTTTTAAGGATCAAAAGAATTTGCAGCAATAGTGATGATTTAAAGGTATGCCTAGATGAAGCAGTGCAGAGATTTTTAGCCACAGGATACAAAATAGAGGACCTTAAAAAATATTTATTAAAATTGGATACCCCTATAATCAGGCAAAATGAGACCCAGCTTGATATATTGGAAAAAATTTAACACAGAATCAAAAAATAAAAAGGCTCCCATCAGGTTGATAACTACGTATAATTGCCAACACAAAAAAGTAAGACAAATAATAGCTAGAAGTTGGCCTATTCTGAAATCAGATATAACTTTAGCACCTGAAATTGAGGACTCTCCAAGTATTACTTATAGAAGAGCTCCATCCATGCGGGATGCCTTAGATAGGGCCATGCATGAAACTCAAATTAAAACTAAGAGTGATTGGTTAACCAAAATAAATGGGTTTTACAAATGCAGCTCGTGTAGAGCGTGCAAATTTGGAATTAATATAAGGGAAATTCAAGATGCATTTTCCATTGATTAATATCAATTGAGAGGTTTATTTTCATGAAAAACAGAGTTTACGGTTTACGTTCTGGAATGCACTTGTAGACTAAAATATATATGCAGTTCCAAGTTACCTGTATCTACACGCATTTTACAGCACTTGCGTGCTATTGTCAATTCGGACGCTAGCTACCCTGTGGCCTGCAATTTTAAACTTGTACATAAGAACAATCTTAAAGATTTAACTTAATCTGTATTAGATGCGGTGCCTAAAGAACTGAGAGGAGGTAACGGGGACAAAAAATTAAGACAGCTGGAAAGTCGTTATATCATGCAATTTGACACTAAAATGCCTAATGGATTAAATACAGGGGATGATTTTAACAACTTTTTATAAATATTTTATTAACAGAATATTTTATGAAATTGATACTACTGTAAATCAAATCACAGTCTGCATAGTTACATCCATTGGGATTAATGGATGGACATTATATCTTTTGGATCCGGATATATTTTTTGTATGGCTCCCATCCCTTTTTCTTATTCCTTTTATCTGTGTAGATGGTGTTTTACGTGAACTTTTAGCTTAATTTATACTGGATTTTAGCTGGTTTTACTAACTAGTTTGGTGTTACTGGTTTTTATCTGGTGTCTTTGGGTGGAATGTTTACAGTTTTTTGCTATTTGCACATATGTGGGAAATATAAATGTGACTCATACCCATTTTCAATTTTGTGAGATGATTATCATAACATTTTTGTTTTGCACTAGTCACTTTCATTCTAGCACTGTACAATGACATATGTAGGAAGCTTAGTGGATTTATACGGATGTATATATGTATTAGCTTACATTGTCATGTGAAATGAAGAAGTGAGATGAATTAAATATGCCTATTATCTGTAAGCATCAATTTGAATGTGAATTTTCACAAACACAGTTTTTTGTATAACACAGATCGGAAGAATCAACTGTTCCTTTTGTACAGCTACCTATGGGATAGGGCTAAGAAACAGACTATGCATAATATACTACCTCTATTGTGATAATATATAATGTGTATAAATAGGGCACCTGCCCATTATTTGGTTGAACTTATGGTTTCAAAAAAAATTATTTTTCAAGCATTCTAGCTAATATGGGCACTTGCCCCCACATGCGCGGGAGCCTGCGCATACACAGTCCTGCGCATGCACAGTTTACAAAAATTAAGCAGGGATCGGGAAGATGCGGTGCAATATGGTAAGCTTGCTTTAAAGTTTTATTTAGCCTTTTAATTTAGTTTAATTTAATAATGCGGGCGGAAGGCGGTCGACAGGCGGGAGGCAGGCGGGTGGGAGGGAAGCGGGAGGCGGGCAGGCGACCAACTTCCATTCCTCCGTGGAATGATCAGAAATTTGCCCTGTTTTTCCGCCTTCTTTGTGGAAGGCGGAAAGTGCAAATTTCCACCCATTCTATGGGCGCAACGAAAATGTCCGCCCACCCCTATTAAGGACCTAGTTACCATAGGAAAATCACAACATTCTATTCCCAATAACTTTGGCGCCAATTAACTTAGCTTCGCAAAAGTTTCAAAACAAATTCTTTGTTGATATCCGCTCCTATGTTGAACGTTTGGGGGTGATTCGTCAAGGGGGGGCAAAGATAAAAGGGGGGTCCCAAAACGTGTTTCTCTATGCTAATTTCCTTTTTTTTTAAACCGTCTTTATTGGTATTTTACATTCATCAAACAACCCGTCCCCCCTCCCCCACCGCACCCGAACACAGGCATGGTAGTTAGATGAATATATATATAATTATATAAACATAGGTCAGAATAAACAAATAATTCATTAAAAAAAATATAAATTGCACAAGTCTAGAAAACAGTTACTTCCTGTACAACCTTGTTTAAACTGTATGTGCAATCCATTGTGCTAAGGGTTTCCAAATTTCAAGCCCTATCTTTTTCCTATTGCGGCTCTTTCGGTTATATAATGCAGTTTCCAAACTATAGGTTGCCAACAAGCGGGCTTGCCACTGTTGGAATGTAGTTGGACATAAATCAAGCCAGACTGATGCAAGACAAATTCTAAATACTGCCATTGCCACATATATCAAGCCCCTTCTATGCAACGGTCGTGTATCAGCACTTACCCCTAATACAATTTCGGCAATGGTTATCTCTATCTTATTTTGAAAAATTTTAGAGAGAAAAGTGGATATCTCCTGTTTTATAATAAAGAGTTCCCTACAAGTGGATAACATGTGTATTAAATCAGCTTCCTGTAACGAACATCTAGGACATTGAGTCCCCTTGCCTGTACTCCACTTAGCTATTTTTTTAGGCGTATAATATAGTTGGAAAAAAGTCTTATAATATTGTGACTGTAGTTTGGTTGAGATTAAGATTGATTGACAATGATCAAAGCCAGTCTAAATAGAGGTTTCTGGAATATCTAATAGATCCTGCCAAATTTGAATATGTTTATCTAAATCATCAGGTAACATGGTAATCAGATTAGTATATATTTCCCCGATTTGAATTGTATTATTCTGAATAATTGTTTTGATTATTTGTATTCTCCGGAATGCGGAGTTGCCGCCACCCTTTTTTAATATAAAATCTCTGATTTGTAGGTATTTAAAAAAATCACGATGATTGAACCCAAATTTCTTTTTTTAATAGATCAAATGTACTAAATCCCATTGAATTATAAAATGAACCAAGTTTCGTGATACTGAGCCTAACCCACCGTTCCATACATGCATCGGAAAAGATCTCTGGTAGATTGCGATTTCGATATATATTTGTATGGTGCGAGAATCTACCAATCCCGCGGATTTTACATATATTACCCCATGCAATATAGATACCCTTTAACACCTTGAATGCTACAGCTAATCCTCCTGGATGCTGACCTCTCTTGATTCTCATTGTTCATGACGAGCTCAGCTCGTCATGAGCACACAACCAGTGTACTGCATGACGAGCTGAGCTCGTCATGAGCAGGGAAGGGGTTAAAGTTTTAAACCAAACCTTTTTAAAGTGGCAATCATAGGTCAAGCGCCAAAGATGATTTCCTGTCTCTTCGCCTAAAATAAGTTCCTGTGAAGTTGGGACCCCACTCACTTCCTCTATTTGCGGGCTTGGGGTTAAGAGTGCTCTACTATAGTTAAGAATAGTCGCCCACCAATAAAGTTTAAAATTTGGAAGGGCAAGTCCTCCCCTATCTTTAGGGAGGTAATACATTTTATGGCTCTGCCTGATCTACTATATCCCCAAATAACGCGAGAGAATATTCCATCAATTTCTTTGAAAATTTGTTGGTCGAATGTTAGGCATATAGTTCTAAAAAAGTATGGGAATTTTGGGAAAAATACCATTTTAATAAGATTACATCTACCGATGATGGTTAGCTGTAAATTATGCAGTTTCTTCAAAGCTTGATCCGTTTGTTTCAGTAGTGGATTAAGATTAATTTTAACCAAGTTGTCAAGCTTTGAAGTGATATTAACTCCTAGATAAACTGCATTAGTTACTACCCTGTTATCACAATAATTAAGTTGGTTATTAATTATAATTTGAGTTTTATTTAAATTTAGTTTATAACCCGAAACTGCTCCAAAATTCCCAGCCTCTTGTTCAATTAGTTTTATGGCCTCCTCTGGATTAGTTGTTATTACAGCAATATCATCGGCATATGCCAATGTTTTGGTTGCTCCATTGGGGGTCATTTTTGGTCGTATAGCTTGATTTAGTTCCAGTTTCCGAATAAACGGGTCTATGAAAAGGGCAAATAGTAGGGGGGAGCACGGGCAAACCTGCCTTGTTCCTCTTGTCACTTTAAAATTGTCCAATGTCTAGCCATTTATAATAACTGTTGCTTCCAGTTTAACATATAGCATACGCATTGCCCTGATAAAAGTTTCCCCTATCCCACTCCTTGACATAGTTGTCCATAAATATTGCCAGGAGACCCTATTGAACGCTTTCTCAGCATCTAGCAGTATAAGTGCCATAGGGTCCCCTGCAACTTCAGCTATGTCAAAGAGTGTGATAACCCTCTGGATGTGGTCGGTGGTTGATCGGCATGGAACGAAACCATGTTGCCTAACTGAAATGATTTTATGAATTAATGGAGCAAGCCGACTAGCCAATAATTTGGAGTAAATTTTAGAGTCATTAATTAGGGTGATCGGACGGTAGGCCCCTAGCTCGGTCGGGTCTTTGTTCTTCTTAGGGAATATAATAATCTTTGCCTGTGCCCAGGACCCTGGTGGTTGACCGCCCTGAAACACTAGGGTCAGTAGTTTAGTAAAAATCCCTTTCAGTTGTTTACTAAATCTGGTGTAAAATTCTGATGGAATACCATCGAGCCCGGCTGCTTTGCCAGATGATAGGCTATGTATTGATAGAAGTATCGCAACCCACTGTGGTTTCTCAGCCAAAATATCTTGATCCGTTTGGGAAAGTACTGTCCATGTTACCAAATCCAGATATTCCTCTATTTGAGATTGGGTTTTACATGTCTCAGTGTATAATTCCTCATAATATCTTTTAAATGATTCTCTAATTAAGTCAGTATCTTGTATAAGGCCTTTCATAGGGTCTCTGATCTCTTTAATTGTGTTGTCGGTATAGTCCTGCCTTGTACGAACAGCTAATTGGTGCCCCACTTTTTCACCCAGCTCGTACACCTTTTCCTTATTTTAAGCGGCCTTACAAATTGCTTTTGATGTAAATATTCCTACAATTTGGTTTTGGGCGATGGCAACTTCTCTTATCGCTTCATCCACGTTAATTTTTCCCTAAATCGCCCTTACTAGATCTTCCTCTTTATTAACTAATTTATTTTGTAGAGTTTTTATCAACAATTTTTCATTTTGGTTACTTTTGATTCCCGCTTTAAGAGTATCCCATACGATTTCCAGCGGGGCGCTGCCGATATTAAATTCTAAAAATTCCGGAATCCAGTTTTCTATATGCTGACAATATTCTTCGTTAAGCAGTAAAGCCCTTTCAAAAGTCCACCTCTTATATTTCGGTTGTATCTTGCCAATATCAATACTTATAATTAAAGGGTTATGATCAGACAGAACTTTTGGTAGTTTATCTATAGTGCTATTTGTGGCTATGCAGTGTGAAGCAAATATATAATCTAGTCTCGCGAATTTGTGATGTGGATTGGAGAAAAAGGTATAACCTGGGTTATTTGAAAAGTGCATTTGCCAGCAGTCAAGAATACCATGTGTGTTACAAAGCTCTTCAAGGGCTTTATACACTCTCGGTTTCCTTCCTTGATAGATGAAATTAGTTGGCCCATGCCCCCGATATGCTGGTAGATTCAGGTTAAATTCACCGTAGATAATCAATGGTAATGGCCAATGTGCTAATTCATTGTTCAAAAATATAAAAGGGTCAGGATCATATCATCTACGCACCCATATACCGAGCAGATAGTTACTTTTTTCCCTACACTATATTGGCATTCGGTATTGGCCCATCTTCCAAATTTGTCTGCCTTTGATTTACCGAATTGGAGACCCCTACCGCGTGCCAAAATTGTTACTCCCCGTGTTTTATTTGCCTGACTTGTGGCCGTGATCACCCTATAAAGTACTGCTGTGGTGTTGCTGAGTGCTGCTGTGGTGGCCCTGAGCTTATTGTTGTGTGCTGAGTAATGCTGTGGTGGTGTTGAGTGATGCTGTGGTGGTGCTGAGTGATGCTGTAGTGGTGTTGTTTGGGCGTAGATGTTGCCCAACCCCTCGGTGTTTAAGAAATATTCTGAGGTCAGACTGAATTTGTGGTAAGGGGCATATCTCTTAAACTGTGTGGACAGAGTGCAAAATCAGTATAATGTAATATATATAGAAGTACTGAGGTCAGAGATAGAGAATGAAACAGCAAGGTAAGAGTGTCTGTGTAGGGGCAAATAAATAAATACGCGACAAAGACAGAGCTAGTTAGTATTTGAGGAGAGCAATGTAATAGAAAGATACCCAGAAGGAGGAAAAATGTTGACAGAGAAAAGAGAAGAGAGAACGAGTGCTTGTACAGTGGTAGTACAGCACAAGGGTAGATTTCATGTACCAGGGCTTCCAGTTGTATGTTGCTGTGATGGAGTAAGGTTACCATACACATAAATAATAAATGTATCTTCCCGTGCGCTGAACAACCATTCAAGATAAATTAATGGTAGATTTCGAAAGAGGAACCCAGACTCTCAGAAACATAGGCTGGGGAGGAAGAGCTGATGGTAGACGCAGGTCTGCTGATGCTGCATGGAGCGCAGCCAGATGGAGGAGGACGGGCACACAACTGATAAGTTGTGGGTCTTTATTTTATGCTCAGAAATGTATAACATAACACGTTTACCTACCCCCCGTTTTGTTTTTTAAATAGAGTAACCATGATTAAAGTTTTGCTTTAAAATTAACATTGTTTGTAAAAATGCATCCAATGTAGGCTGGAGAAGAAGCAATACAAACAATAGCACGTCATTTAAAGCACCATGTGCAAAGTATGCCCCAGGCTGAAACAAACAAAACACTGCACTTTAACTCACGCATTCCTGAAAACATTGAAGAACGGAAAGTATACATGCGTGGGTGGAGCGAAGGGAAGTAAACGGAAAATAAATTTAAATCTTCAGCGGCGGTTTGCGCTGTTGATCAGCTGCAGTAGGGGAGGAGAGAAGGGGGGCAAGTTGGAGGCCGGCACAGCGGCTCATTACTGTAGCTGTTAGAGGCGCATCAAATGGGCAAGCTGTTTCCCGCGAAAGTGAAAAAAATGCGGGCCGTGAAAGTTTGATGCGTCAAATGGTAGTCTGGTGCGAGGTGTGCAGCGGCGGAGGGGGAGCAGGAGAGCAAGCGGGAGTGGGAGGGAATGAGCAGGCCAAGCGCGCGCCTGGCGAAGCTTCACGCTTCAGTAGACAACATGCATTGGGAGGAATCCGGCTTGGAATCCTCTTGGTCAGAGAGTTTGTTTCAACTCCATTACTCTCGTCTATTTATCCCTGCGGGATAGAATAGTCGAGACCTAAAAAATGTGGGTTGGACTCCAGTGGAAGCAGCGTAGAAAACCTGCAAGACAAAAATTAAACATAAGTATGTGTGCCATGTGGAAGAGGTAAAGAAAGGTATACGAATGAAAGGATGATAGTGAGAATGGGAGGGAGGGGGAGTGGGTGGAAGGGAGAAGGGGAGGGAGAGTCAAAAGAAGAGAGAGAGGGAGGAGGAGACAGAGCGTCGGCCTACTGCACCCAGCCCTTAGTGTTTACCCTCCCCGTCACCCGTTTGTCTAGGACGCTGGGGTCCGCGAGAAAGAGTGTGGTCCAACAAGTCCTTAAAATGAAACATGAGGCCGGAGATTAGGGGCCATATTATCAAGAAATGGCGATAACAATATTGCCGACTTAGCAGCTGGAAACTGCTGCTAAAGTGGCGATAAGGGGCTTGATAATATGCCCTTGTAAATTCGCATAGAAGCCCAGTTTCTGGTGTGAACCTGTGCTTTTATGGAAATTCCCATGGGCATATTATCAAGCCCATTGTTGCCGCTTTAGCGGCAGTTTCCTGCCGCTAAACCCAGCTCCCAGCATCCAAGCGGGAAGGAAAGCGTCCACTGTAACAAATCCTCGGCGTCCTCCTAGCGGGAAGGAAAGCGTCCGCGGCAACCAGTCCTCGGGGTCCTCCTAGCGGGAAGGAAAGCGTCCGCGGCACAAGTCTCAAAGTATTACACAATGCAAGCTCTATCAAGTCTAATGGAAGGATTGACAAGCACCCGGCAGCGTCAGGGAGGAGCTTATAATGCTGCACCTGGATGCGAGTTCCGGGTTGCCAGGACCCAGGTCATTCTGGGAGTTGTAGTGCAGCAGCGGTTTCGACCTAGTACTACCCTGCGTCTACATTTACTGGCCGTAAGCGCTACAGAGCCCCCTCTCAAGGACTGCCGACTCGGCGGTCGACCCGGCTTCCCAGGATGCTCCCAATGGAACTGCGCTACCAAGTCAGGACAATGGAGATTCTGCTCAGGTTCCCAGGTCCTATCCTCGAACCCAAATCCTTTCCAACTCACCAGGTACTGGACCCTTCCCCTGTGCAACCTAGAATCCAATAGCTCCTGTACCTCATACTCCTCCAAACCCTCCACCAGCACCAGGGGGGGATGAACGGGCAATCTAGTGTCCAAGGGACAGGGCTGGAGAAGAGACACATGAAAAACAGGGTGAATGTGCCAGGAACGGGGGATAGCCAATTTCATTGCTACAGGGTTGATGGCCTCTTCTATACTATAAGGACCAATGTATTTAGGCTTCAGTTTGTTCACACCCCGGAGATGAACATGTTTAGTGGAGAGCCATACCTTGTCCCCCACCTGGTATATCGGTTCAGGACTGCGTTTCTTGTCAGCAAATCGTTTTTGGGAGGCTTGAGCTGCCGATAAGTGATGTATTGCATCGATTCTAACTGCATGTAGATGTGCATGATGTTCTTGAATGCTGGGCAAATTAGAAGTCACCGGCCATTCGAAGGGGAGAATGTTCGGGTGATATCCCAGAAGGCAAAAGAACGGGGAACAACCCAAAGTGGAGTGCTCGGTGTTGTTATAAGTGAACTCCGCCAACCACAAGAGGGTGACCCAGTCCGCTGAGTTTTGCAAGGTAAAACAACGCAAATATTGTTCTATGGTCTGATTGAGGTGTTCCGTTTTGCCGTCAGTTTGAGGATGGTAACTCGTTGAGAGGCTGGCATCGATGGCCGAGGATTTGCAAAGGGCCTTCCAAAAACGGGATGTGAATTGCGACCCCCTGTCCGTAATGAAGACGCTTGGGATTCCATGAGCCCTGACGAGATGTTGAAGAATCACTACTGCCAGTTCTGCTGATGTCGGTAAGCCATCTAACGGCACGAAATGGCCCATTTTGGTTAAGTGATCTACGAGTACCAAGATTGCTGTTTTTCCCTGACATAAGGGCATTTCCACAATGAAGTCCATAGAGACCGTGTGCCACGGTTTAGGGGGAATGGGTATAGGACGGAGTAGACCCGTAGGTCTGGTATGTCTTGCTTTGCTCTGGGCGCACACTGAACAGTTCCTGACGTATTTCTTTACATCGTTTCTTAAGGTCGGCCACCAGAAGGAGCGCTCTATGGAGGCAATGGTTTTTTACACACCCCAATGTCCTCCTAACACATAATCATGAGCCCAATTGAGTACTTGCATCTGTAGACCAGGGTCAGGGACATACAAGCATGGCGATAATACAAGAGGTCGTCATTCTGTGACCGCCATTGGGGCTCTTCCTGGAGCCAGGCCTGGATATCGACATCCGTCAACGACACTTTGATGTCCTCGAGAAAGTCTGTGGACGTGAGCAAGGCAATGGTACTTTCGGGAAACGCGCCTTCAGATAAGATAGAAGGCGGTTCCATTTGGACTGCTGACTGATGTTCTGGAGTGTCTTGATTCCGGGGGAGAGCATCGGCCTTTCCGTTTTGAGGACCGGGGCGGTACTTGATGACAAAATCATAATCCGAGAAAAAGAGAGTCCATCTGAGTTGTCTCGGTGTGAGGGCCTTAGCTGTTTTCAGGAACAACAAGTTCCGGTGATCAGTGTAAATTTCGATGGTATGCCGGGCTCCGAACAAGTAGTGTCTCCACTCTACACACCCTCTTTTAATAGCAAGCAACTCTTTGTCGGTGATGGAGTAATTGATCTCGCTCGGGCTCAGTTTCTTAGAATAGAAGGCTATCGGGTGGATTTGTCCTGTTGTGGGATGTCGTTGCGTCAGGACCCCTCCCAAAGCATATTGTGATGTATCGGTTTCCAATATGTAGGGAAGTTGAGCGTCCGGATGGCGCAGGATGGGGTCTTGGGAGAATCGTTCCTTGAGGGTACGGAAAGACTGTTCAGCTTCTTCACCCCACACAAAAGGAACATTTTTCCTAGCAGACTGGAGATGGGATGGATAATCCTGGAGAAGTCTTTTATGAAGAGACTGTAATAGTTCGCAAAGCCTAAAAAGCTCTGCACGGATTTAACGCACTACGGGGTTTTCCAGTTCGTGATGGCCTCCACCTTTCCATTCCCCATCTGAAAGCCGTTGGCATTTATCACGTATCCTAAGAAGGACACCTCTGTGGCATGAAAAAGGCACTTTTCCAGTTTGGCGTATAATTTGTGTTGCTGTAAGCTCCTCAATACGTCCGTGACGTGTTTCACGTGTTCCTGGAGGGTACGAGAATAGACGAGAATGTCGTCGATGTAAACCATGCATATGGTATCCAGCAAATCCCGTAGCACTTCATCCATAAAATATTGGAAGGCTGCCGGGGCGTTGCAGAGTCCAAAAGGCATTACCCTATACTCAAATAGGCCGAACTTGGTTCGGAAAGCCGTCTTCCACTCATCACCCCGCTTGACCCGGACTAAATAGTAGGCCCCACGAAGGTCCAACTTGGTAAAGTAGCGAGCTCCCTTGATTTGGTCCATCAATACCGATATTAAAGGAAGGGGGTATCGATTCTTGACCGTGATGTTGTTCAAGGCTCTGTAATCGATACAAGGTCTCAACTCGGCACAATCCTTTTTCGGATTAAAAAACAAGGGCGATGAAGCAGGAGAGGTGGAATGACGGATGAACCCAGAAGCCAGATTTTCGTCAATATAGTTCTTTAAGTACAGATTTTCTTTTTCCGTGAGAGCATAGACGCGACTGCATGGTATAGCCGCCCCCGGTAGAAGGTCTATGCAACAATCATAAACCCGATGAGGGGTAACCGGGTAGCTTTCTGTTTGTCGAAGAGTGAACGAAATTCTTCATATTCTTTGGGCAAGGCGGTGGCGCTACAAGTATGTTCCGCAGTACACGACATTGCCAAGTGGTGTGCACAGGGGATTTCCTCTTCTTCTACTGCTACGGGGGAAAGAACGCGGCAATGTTCCTTACAATAAGTCGAGTTCAAAGACACTGTACGTGCTGACCAGCTCACATCAGGGTCATGCAGTGTTAGCCAGGGCATACCTAGTATAAGACGAAATTGTGGAGCCGCAATCAAATCAAATTGGATGTACTCCAAGTGTCCCTCGTGCTGCATATGAAGAGGCAAGGTATGCTTTATCACTGGTCCCGAGGTCAAAGCGGAACCATCCACAGCCTTTACATTTTCAGGTTCGTCCTTCTTCTCCCATGCGACCACCAGAGAGGCAGCATAGTCTATGTCCATATAGTTTCCTGTGGCCCCTGAATCCAGCAGGGCCTCCACATGGGTGACATTGTCCTCCGATATCCGCAATGTCACTGGCATGTTAATATGAGCCACTGCGGGCATCATCGTGTTGGCGAGGAGTGAGGAGATCTATGTATATCATTCGTCCAACCCAGTGATCTCCGTCTGGTTCGGACTCTTTAGTTTTCCGACGTCTCTTTGGTCCCCAGGACGGCAGGTTTTCGAGGAGCCGGGCTTCTCTCGGGTTGTTGGGCCCTCGCCCTGCATTCCCTTATGAAGTGTCCCCCTTTGCCGCAATAAAGACAAAGCTTCATCTTTCTTCTTCGATCACGTTCCTCCGATGTAAGGGGACCTCTAATTCCACCGATCTGCTTTGGTTCGGTCCAGTCTGTGCCTTTGGTGCTATCCTCGACCGGGGTTTTTTGTTTGGGATATCAGTGATGTCATCAGTGATGTCATTTGAGATGTCATCAGTGATGTCACTGACCATGTCATGAATGATCTAATATGTGACATCATCAGCAGTGCATTGCGGGTGCGCGAAATATAGTTAGTACAACTAACTATATAGGAGCAATTTTAATGGTTTTGTATGAGTGAAATGTCCAGCTAACTATAACACCCCTAAAACTTATAGTTTTTGAGTGAATTTCAAAGGTTTTTTAAAAGCTAATTTCTAACTATATAAGGCCTGAAACCTATGGTTTTTTCAGTGAATTTCAAAGGTTTTTTAAATGCTAATTCCTAACTATATAAGGCCTGAAACCTATGGTTTTTTCAGTGAATGTCAAAGGTTTTTTAAATGCTAATTCCTAACTATTTAAGGCATGAAACCTATGGTTTTTTCAGTGAATTTGCAAGGTTTTTTTAATGCGAATTCCTAACTATATAAGGCCTGAAACCTATGGTTTTTTCAGTGAATTTCAAAGGTTTTTTATATGCTAATTCCTAACTATATAAGGCCTGAAACCTACGTTTTTTTCAGTGAATTTGCAAGTTTTTTTTAATGCTAATTCCTAACTATATAAGGCCTGAAACCTATGTTTTTTTCAGTGAATTCGCAAGGTTTTTTAAATGCTAATTCTATTAGTGGATAACGTTTAAATATGTTAATATCCTTGTGGGACCACCTGAGCAGCCCTAGGGGGTCAGGTTGTTTCTACCCTGCCCCCTTTTTGCATTCTACACGTTTGTTTTTCTGCTTCTTTTGTGCCTCGGTCTAACTAGCACAAGATGAATGCCAACACTTCCTGGTTAGAAGTGTTGACAGCCAATGAGCATGCTGCTTTCCTGCAAAAGGCATGCTGATTGGCTGCCACTGTCTGTGAAACAAAGGTGAAAAACACGCAAAGGGGGCAGGGTAGAAGCACCCTGACCCCCTAGGCCTGCTCAGGGGTCCCACAAGGACCCCCCAGACCCCACAATAAATTATTTTTTTCGTTTTCCCCGTGATACGCTCAGGGTACGCGTACATGGCATCGCACCCAGCGCGTACTCCGTGAAATTTTCAACAAAGAACAATTCGTTTTTCTGACCTTCGGGGTCCTCCTAGGCCCCCCTGATAAAACCTAGGGGGTCTCTACCCTGCCCCCTTTTATAGTTTTCCTCTTTTGTTTTTCACCTCTTGTGTCTCGGTTCTACCGAGAAACAAGATGGCGGACTCTCCGGACCGTTTGGAATGTTCACAGACACCCGAGAGCCAATCAGCTTTCCGCTTGCGCACTTCCATGTCGCGCGGGTGCGCTCCCCGGTACGCGTACCTGTAAGCGCTCGAAGCGCGCATATAGATATATATGTGTTTTTGAAGTTAATTTTCGTAAAAACCACTGGAGCAATTTTCACCAAATATAGAAAAGGCACTTCTGCGTACCAGTCCCTACAATTTTGCCAAGTTTGGTGTAATTCCGTTCAGCTGTTCGGGCTGTAGCCATGTCTAATCGTCCTATGGAAATTAACATGGGGAAAACAAGTTTTGGGACCCCCCTTTATTCTCGGCCCCCGCATGACGAATCCCCCCAAAATTTCCAGGGAAGGAGCGGAGCGGAGCTGGCCTAAATTTTGGAAAATTACACGCAAATTCCTCAACCGGCGCCAAAGTTATTCCCAATAAAATGTTCCGGATTTCCTACGGTAGCTAGGTCCTAACTATATATACCTACTGGCTATCGCCAGTAGGTAATATATATATATATATATATATATATACATATATATATATATATATATATATATGTATATATATATATATATCTATATATCTATATCTATACTACTATAATAAAGGAGAAAGTTTCAGGCTTTGAGGCGGGTAAACTCCGGAACCACTGCGCCAATCTACACACCAGATACACCATAGAAATCGTCAGGGTGTGTAGATGGTTATAGGCTATATAAAGTTTAAAAATAAACCTTATTTAAAAAAATAATATTTAAAAAAAAGTAGTCCCTCCCCAAAGTAGCGCCGGCCGCGACGTGCGTGCTCACGTCGAGGAGCGGCGTCAGAGCGGCGTCAGAGGAGCTCCGGCCATGGTGCGGGGGAGGAGCGGTCACGTGAAGAGCAGCACGGAGAGGCGGACATGGCGCGGGGGAGGAGCGGTGGCGGACAAGCGGTGAGGAGCAGAGCGGCGAGGAGCTGTGAACTCAGGAGCGGCGGAAAAGGTAAGCAGGCGGATGACGGGCCAGGCGGGGAACGGCCAAAGGGCAATGTCGGGCCAGGCGGGGGTCGGGGAAGGCGGGGGACGGGGATTGACTCAGGCTACGCAAGGGTCGGGCTTGGCGGCAGGCGGGGAACAGGGCAGGCGGGGGCACGGGCTGCAGGCGGGGAATGGACAAAAGGCAATTTCAGGGCAGGCGGGGTCGGGGAAGGCGGGGGAAGGGGACGGGGATTGACTCAGGCTACGCGAGGGTAGGGCCAGGTGGCAGGCGGGGTACGGGGCGGGCGGAGGCAAGGGCTGCTGGGCAATGTCGGGGCAGGCGGGGGTAGGGGGAAGCCTGAAAGCTCCCGGACACGGTCGGGACGAGCAGCTAGTATATATTTATATATATATATATATATATATATATATATATATATATATATATATATATATATATATAAATATACATATATAAATGAGGGGGACAGCGTGTCTCCCCTCCTTTGTTGTTCACGAGCCCACCCTGGGGTGGTGGTGGCACCTGGGAATGTATAAGCCCCTCTACCACTTCAAATTCATTTTTTGCCCTGGGAAAGTGGTGGTCTTTGGGGCACAACGGGGCTCATTATGCCGCTTTTTGGGGGAAATGTAATGAAGATTCGTCAAACAATGCCAAAGATATAGACAAAGCGGAAAAAAAACTATTCTATAGAAACATGGTCCTAACTAGCACTACCTACTGGCAACCGCCAGTAGGTTATATGTACATTCACTGAAAAAAACAAAGGTTAAAAGTAATGTTATAGTTAGGTGTGATAAATAGATCTGTTTTGTTTTTTTAAAAACCTTAGAAATTTACGGAAAAAAACAAAGGTTAAAGTGACATTATAGTTAGGTGACTATGTCTGTGACTACATTAACTTTTTTAATTAAAAAAACACTGAAATTCATCAGTTATGTTTAGCACAGATGACTATAACTTGCGCCCCCCCCCCCCCCATGCACGGCTTATGACCTCACATATCACATCAGTCATGACATGATCTATGACATTATTTATGGCATCACTGATGACATTTCAAATGACATCATTGATGACATCCCTGATGACATCATCCAAGCTTCTTTTGTAGAAATTAGTCTATAAACAAGTATGGCATTAGAGGCCTGAAAGTAAGTACAAAACAGTTCAGAATAATATAAAGCATAATTTTTTATAAAGTTCTTTTTTATTGGCATTATGCAATTTCACATCACAGCATTGCGACTTGAGGTAAACAGTTTGCAGCACAAACCAAACTTATCCTTAGTAGGTAGCACTCCAGGTCATCTCTATTCAGGTATCACCATTAGGCCTTAAAGTTATTAATTACAAGGTATCTCCCATTGTTTTTACAGTGGAGAATATTAAAAGTGTACCGTAGCAAAAATAATGCAGCATTCAAAGGAAATAAAAACTGCCAATTCTCTTAATAAGCAGTTGGGAAAAGCAATACATTGAAAATGCACATCCACTGAGAAACATGCACAAGAGGAAAAAAGAAAGGGAAAATAAAATAAAAGGGGGATAAAAGGGGAGTGGGGAGCCTGTCAAGCAGCACACCACCCAATTTCAATACCCATGGGTGGCTGCCATCCATCAGCTGGAATATCTGTGTGGGGAGAAGGTACAGGGGGGTAGGCGCCCATGTCTGGGTCATGTTCTCCTAACCACAGGTTATACGTCTTCTATGGTCTAAACAATACCATCTATCTTGTCTGTTGGGTGGGGGGTTTGTTATCCTCTAGTCAGTATATCGGGGCAAAACCCCTGCATCCAGGTCCCATGTGTGCAACCCTCTATTCATTATTCGGTGGACTGGTTATGCTGGTCTTCCATGCCTCTGCTTCTTCCTCCTCAGGCGTGTTTGCACTTATTTCAAGATCTTCCCCGGAGCCACTCTTGGGTTGCTCCTACGCCATCAAGACTTTAGTCCTTAAATCTGCTATGGGGTGGATCCTCACCACTCTAGCCTCCTCCCTGAACAACACCCTTTCCTCAGCTCTTGTCCATTGGGTTACATCTACTTTCTGCTGATTTCCAGGCCACAGCTATTCACAGTCTAGCCAACACTAGGGCTAGGTCAATGAACCTCGTGCCCACTTTCTTTGAGTCTTGTTGCTGGAATAATCCCAAGATACAAGGTTCCATGAAGTAGGGGGGAGAGCGCCTAAGTGTGGAGTGTAGGGTAAAGAGCTCCTCCTCCCCGTAGTGTTGTAATTGTGAACAAAGTCAGCATCCAATTGTCCACATCTCCGGCAAAGTGCGGGGATCACTGCCATAAACCACCTGGATCCTGTGTGGTGTCATATATGTCATATGTACATAATTGAATTGGGGGTAGTGTTGGGTAGGCATACCAGACGATGACCAAGGCAGCAAGAACCTTAAACCCCTATGGTTCTTTCCCCTTGATGTAAAACCTACCGGGTACTGTTGACACCTAGACACTTTGACCTTTAGGCAAGAGCTGTCCCATACAGGTAGTACAACTATTTTAAACTGACACTAAACTAGGTCATGTCTTAATAGAGATAGATGTAACCATTAGGTCCTGAAGAATCGCAGCCAGTGTGCAAAGGCGAGAAACATGTTGACCTCACGATATGTATTGTAGTCCTGGATTGTGATGTGGAATCCTAGCTTCCAGCAATCATAGGCTACCCACTGTTTTTACTTGTGGCAGGGGACCACCAGAATAAATTGATCTCCGGTACCTTGTGCCACTTTTTAACCCACGTATTTACACTATCCGTTCCTTTCTGGCCCCTCACCCGCACTTCACCCTCAGGCAGTTGGTAAAAAGATCTCCGCCAAAGAGCCCCTCTTTGAGGTGAGCCCTGTTGGGATTTAGACCGGGTTCTGCCTTGGTCCTCTCTCTGTGTGCATGCTGATGGTCACACCCCTCCCTTCTTTCACCCATGTGACCGTATATAGTGGGGCGGGACTGGGCATTCCTTGCTTGGTTTTGCTACCGGTCACGTTGTCTTTCCTGTGACCTTGCTGTGTGGGTTAGTCTGCTGAGTTAGTGTATTCGCCAATGGACATTTGCGGTAAACAGAGCGAGGCTTCGTTCTGTTCATGAAGAAACCATTTGGATTTTGGATACTTTCTTAGGAGGTTGGAGCGCTGGGCATAGCGAGTGACTTTAAAAACTTGCTCCGGATTTAAGTTATAGACTGTACGCGGCTGCGTGCAGACCGAAGAAACATGCCGGAGCATTTACTTCCGGGTGTTGTAGTTCTATCGGCGTCCTTGTGTGCGATTGAGGTGCATTCACAGACCGGCTGCGTGTCGGCGTTTGTTTTTTCTGTTTTGTGGCCACTGTTTTTTCGGGTGTTCCGGGAAGAGGGAATTTCATTTCAATATCACGCAGCATCTAGGAAGGGTTTTTTTCAGTCTGAAGACTTTTTCCCCTACTGCGGACAACGATAACGTGAAACAATCCTAGTGTTGTGTTACTGCATTGCAGACGCAATTGCAGGACCTGAAACAGGAGAACCAGGGGTTACGTCAGGAGTTAAGTGCGGCCAGGTCCCGAGATCAGGGGAGTTGGGGAACGGGAAAACCCTTGCTGCAACCCGTTACCTTCCAGTATGATAGAGGAGCTGGAAGCACCGCCGCTCCTATGACTGTTAATGTCACTACTCCTACTCCTGTTCCATTAGCTGTTCCTGAACGCTTTATGGGGAATTCGAATAAATTTGCAGTCTTTATGAATCAGTGCCATCTCCATTTCTTGTGCAGACCTACAGCCTTCCACAATGATTCCGCCAAGGTGGCGTTTGTGATTTCTTATTTAGCAGGGACGGCTGCCACGTGGGCTGTGCCTTTAGTGGAGACTGATGACCCTGTGCTGAACGATTAAGGAATTGATGCATGGCCTTTTTGCTAAACATGCATTTATGCAAGCTAGTGATGCCGAGCTATTGAAATTAAGACAGGGTAAACAAGATTTACTTACTTATGTGTCTACCTTCAATAGATTGGTGTCTGAGACACACTGGCCCGTGGATAAGAGAGCCTCGTTATTCTATCAGGGGTTATGTGAAGAGTTAAAAGATGTGGTGTCCCAGGTGGTTAACCCTCTGTCGGATTGTACTGAGTTTATTGATCTGGTTGTGAAATTGAATCACAGGTTGTTGGAGAGGAAGGGAGAAAGAACTAGACACTTCGTGTCGAGACCCTTGCCTATTCGGGGTGAGTCATGGGGTTCTGGGGGGGAACAGAGACAGACACCTGAACCGATGGAGATAGGTGGAGTAAGGGGACCCTTGTCCAGTAGAGAAGGAAAGGCGTCGGTCAAAAAATCTGGGTTTATATTGTGGACATGGGGGACATTATGTAAGGGAATGTCCTGTAAAACCTTCTAATGTGCCTTCTCGTAAGGCTGTGGCTTGTGTGCATAGGGAAGCAGTGGTGAAGGACTCCGAGGTTCAATGTACACCTTATCAGATACCCGGAATAGTGAAGAGGGTTCCCAGACACTTTACCATCACGGTTTGTTTGGTTATCTCAAATAACCATAGGGCTCCGGTTTCAGCATTATTGGATTCCGGCGCCACTGGGAACTTTATGGATGTCAAGTTAGCTGAAAGAATGGGCGTCCCCTGGGTTTATAAAGAACAGCCGGAGCCAGTGCGTGCCATCGACGGAACTGAATTGTCTTCTGGTACGATTACTCGGCAGACTGAACCCATGTGCATGATCTGTGACAATGGCCATTCTGAAGAAATATGATTTGATTTGATTGATGCTCCTTCTTATGGGGTTGTTTTGGGAGTACCGTGGTTGCAGACACATAATCCTAAAATAGACTGGATTAGGAGAACAGTGACTCTTGACACCGTTCACTGTTTACAATGTTGTTATAAGGTAGCCACGGATTGGATAACACCTTTGACTTGTGCTGTGGGTATTGGTGGGAACAGCAAAGAGGAGACAAGGGTCCCTGAACCCTATTCGGTCTTTAGTGAAGTGTTTGATAAAGGGAAAGCTAGAGAACTTCCCCCTCACCGCCCTTTCGATTGTCGAATTGATTTGATGCCAGGTGCTACGCTACCATGTAGTCGTATTTATGCTCTGTCAGGCCCAGAAGAACAGAATCTGAAGGACTACATCGAAGAGATGTTGGAGAAAGGATTTATTCGTCCCTCCTCATCGCCTGTGTCATCGGCCATCTTCTTCATTCTGAAGAAGGAGGGTGACCTTCGGGCATGTGTAGACTACAGAGCGCTCAACAAGGGTACAATTAAGAACAAGTACCCTCTTCCCTTGATACCTGTGTTACTTGATCAACTGAAGCATGCGACGGTATTCACTAAACTTGATCTCAGAGGTGCTTACCATTTCATTCGTGTCCGTGAAGGCGATGAATGGAAAACTGCCTTCCGGACCAAATTTGGCCTTTACGAGTATTGCGTTATGCCTTTTGGGCTATGTAACGCTCCGGCTGCTTTTCAGTTTTTTATTAACGAGGTGTTGAGGGAATACTTGGATTTGAGCGTCATAGTCTACATTGACGATATCCTTGTTTTCTCTAATACTGTGAGGAACACGAAGTCCATGTTGGGCAGGTATTGCAGCACCTGAAAGAACACCAGTTGTATGTACGACTAGAGAAGTGTAGTTTTCACACAAAGAAGGTGGAGTTTCTGGGGTTACTGATTTCAGCCGAGGGGATCATGATGGATCCAAAGAAAATAGAAGCTATTACTTCTTGGCCGTCCCCGGCCTGTGTAAAAGACACCCAGGTACTGCTTGGGTTCGCCAATTTCTATTGGCGGTTTATTTCTCATTTTTCAGAGATCATAGCTCCCATGACGGTGTTGTTGAGGAAGGGAGTACCTTTTGTTTGGTCAGCTTTGGATCTGTTGATTGAAAGGTTCACTTCGGCACCTGTTTTGGTTCACCCTGATCCTACGTTGCCCTTTTTTGTTGAGGCAGATGCCTCTTTGTGTGCCGTGGAAGGGGTGTTGTCCCAGAGAGATGTGGAGAATGGATTCATGCATCCTATTGCCTTTTTTTCTAAAACTTTGTTGCCAGCGGAAAGGATTTATCCCGTGGCCGAGCGGGAGTTGTTGGCCATTAAACTATCCTTTGAGGAGTGGCGTCATCATTTGTGGGGTGCTCGGCATCCAATAACGATTTTCACGGATCATAAGAACTTGGAGTTTTTTAGTTCTGCGCGGGCTTTGACCCCTCGTCAGATGCGGTGGGTTTCTTTCTTTAATGAGTATGATTTTATCATTACCTACAGGCCTGCGGCGCAGCAACTAAAGTCGGATGCTTTGTCCCGTATCCATGTGAATCAAGCTGACCTGACTGTAGAGAAGGAGAGGGGGCAGTGCTTAATTTGTAAAATATGAAGTCCAGGTGCTCAAATTTTTGTCGGAGGCCACACCCACTTTTCACGACTCCACCCACTTCATCCACTGGCTCCACCCACTCATTTTATGGGCTCCATCCACGTACTCAACTAGCACGTCTGAAAGCTAGGTGCAATACCCAATCAGCAATGGATCCTTGCTCAAGTAAGGTTTTCATAGGAGGTATTGGAATAAACATTTTTGAACCTGGGTGTTCCCAATATTAGACGTCTGGGGTTTATTTTCTAGATTATCCAGCTCCTCTTTAAATATTTTCCCTAAATTAATGGTGATTCAAACCTGAATCTGAAATCAAGATGCATTTCATAATTCATCACTTCGGCATAAGGGTCCTCTCAACAAAGTTCTAGCAGCACAAATTATCCAACTGCTCTTTTGGTAATTTCTCAAACATAGAATTTAAACCTGCACACATGCTACCACTCTTGGATGCGTATTCAAAATGTTCCAATATGCCACAGAGCGTGCAAATTGTCTTCCCAACTCAATATTTCAGATCATGCCACATTGAAGGCTTACTTAGATAAAGCAAAGGTCTTTACAGCCTTTTCTCTCTGATAATGGAGTGGAGTGGCAGATTCATGCAGGTTATCAAACAAGATGACATCTGTTTTTACTGCATAATACACCAATCCCGTCCTTTGTATGTTTCATAGTAAAATTATAATATGCGAAGGCAATGTTAAACATACTAAACACAATTCTATAGCCTCACCCAACTGTAGGCCCGCTAAAATAACTGAGTCAGGTAGGCATGCAAATCAAAATAGGTTTCTCTGGGGATATTCCTCTGCCCTAATAATTTCAGTGTAATTATGAGTAACATTCAATGACTATGAGTGATACTATCTTGAAAGCAAAATCAAGCAATGAACACAGGGGAAACATATAAACAGCAGAAATTACTCTAATTTGTGCAATGAGAAACTCTAAACCAATCCTCAAACTGCTGCAAAGCACCAGAAATGGAAGGGCACTAAACTAGTGCCCTTATTTAGGGTGGCTGCCTGGAGGCTGTGTTTTTCTATAGCCAGGCCCAGGTTCAGGGGTTGTGAGAGAAGGCTACATACATGGGAGTGCTGCTTGGAGGCTGTGTGTCGCTAAAGTCACTCAGGCCCCAGATTAGGGTGTTTTGAAGGAACCAGAGGGGTGTGATAAAGTTTAATTACTGCCACGAATTTTGTGCCACTGAATACAAGCCAAATCAGACCCCTGAAGGTCTGAAGGATCCAATGGAATACAGTCATATGGAGAACAGCTTCCAAAAAGTCTTAATTGAGCAGCTCAAATTATCAGGGCATATGCAGTTGTGCCATGCAGCTATGTGTATGGGCAAGCAAAGTTCTGGCAATGAAACGTTTAACATGACGAACATTGTAATAACCAGCAATAAGGTACTAATAGAGGTGCTCTGTGTTCTTCAATTAATGCGCGATAGAAGAACAGTTCACGACATAGCATGGGATTCAGAACTGTAATCTGGTGGTGCCATGTAAAATACCCAAATAGTACACCATAGCACCACTTGTTGCCTCGGCAAAATGACTGCCAGTACATTAAGTTTTCAGAAAACCAGCAATGAAGCATAAACCAAGCACTAAACAAATAGGAGAACAACAACAAAAACACCCCTCCCCTCCCAGCTCTCTGCGGCGGGCAGCAGAGCGGAGTCTGAACCCATGCCTCCTCACCTCTCTGCTCACTGGTACAGAGTCCCCAAAAGTCAGAAGGCAACCAGCAGGGCCTCCAGATATAATGGGAAAAGGTTTCCACAACATTTTCAGCTGCCACCGGAACCCCCTGGAGCACCTCCAGCAGGTTGACAAGGGAGATCCAACAGGTGGCGAGGGCGACACAGGCAGCGAACAGCCCAGCACAGCAGTACCAGACTCGGAAAAAAATGCAAAACGCATGACCTTAACGGGCAAGAAACTGCTCAAAAATGATCATGTGTAAAATAATTTCTGGATTCTAGGCCACACTCTATATCCCACGTGAGACCGGGTCATTATGCACGGCGGGGCAGTTCCCACTCATTCACAGGTTACACGCCTCTGTGCACCCGTGAGAGACCGGCTGGGGGGGCGGGGGGTGGGGGGGGGGTTGGGTTGGGGGCCCGCTCCTCCACCTCCCCCCACCATCATCAGCACCATGGTGAAGCGAGGGCTGTTTATATACCGAAGGAGGGAGGGGTCTGCCTGCGGAAATCAGGGGACAGAAGGGGTTTTACAACAATCAAAGAAGAAAACAAGAATAAAGAGAGGAAAACAGAAAACATAGCCCTTTCTAGGGCCGACAATCCTCTCAGTCCCTCATAAAGAAACGCCGTGGCAGCTGCGGGTGGTGTTGCATAAAAGAGGGGCGCTGGGGTTAATAGGGTGATATTTTAGGGGTTAACGGTCATGGGGAACGCCAGGGAGCATTTATTTTACCGACGGTCTCTGGATCGAATTTTAAACTGTGGTGGGAGACTTGTTTTAAGGTGAGGGACCGAACTTGGCTTTGTTAATTAGCATTCGTATAGCGCTGTATGCATTATTGCCTCTCTAGGCACGGTTTAAGTCAGAATTGATCGGCCGTAGGTGTGAGTGGTGAGAGCCAACGTGGTGTTGTAGCTGGCCATTGCAAACCAACTCGGAGCCTGCCTGCGGCAATACCAGCCTCTCCTGTGCACGAGACCCAACAAGGCCTGCAGACAGACAAAACAAATCAAAGTAGCACACACTGACCTGCACAGCTACCGCCGGCCCTTCGGAACTCTGGCAACGCCCGCAGGGTAATAGCGCAGTCTTGCAAGTTTATTAATTATTCGAGTCCCCGGCCGCCTCTTAAGATCGACCTCACTTCCTTCCTGTAAAGGAAGTGAGGTCATGATACCCACACACGGCGCCGCGCTGGCGGCACAGCTAACACTTGGGAAGACTCTGGCAGATTGCAACATTGTAGCACTAGGCTCTCACCCAGAGCTCTCTTTAATGAAGTGTACCCTGCTGGCAAGTCTGCGAGGAACTGAGCAGCAGCCAGCGCACAAAGGTGTCAGAGGCGCGTCGACATGGCTGTTGGACAGGTAGATTTATTTTCAAATAATTATAAGGTTCACTGCGGAGTGCGGAGGGAGAAAATGTTGTAGCTCCGGCCCGGTCAAATAAGTGCCGGTGCTGAGCCCCGGAAAGCACCGGCACAAATTAAGCACTGAGAGGGGGTCTTTCATTGCTCCGGACAGGATAGTGGGCAGCATCTCTACTGATGAGTTTAAGACGCTGGTTCATCAAAGGATGGGAAAGATTGATCTTACATCTTGGTTATCCCAACCGTTGTTTTCCATGAGAGGTGGGCTGTTGTATCGTGAGGATAAATTATATATCCCCCCTGACCTTCGGGATATGGTTTTGGAATGGTGCCATTCTTCTTCTTTAGCTGGGCACCCTGGTACGAATAAAACCAAAGAGTTTTGTTTGCGGTGGTTTTGGTGGGAGTCAGTGGCGAGAGACGTGCAGTCTTATGTTATGGCCTGTCCTGTGTGCGCCATAAACAAACCGACCCATACTAAACCTTGTGGGTTGTTGCATCCTCTCCCGGTACCCACTGCGCCTTGGCAAACAATAAGCATGGATTTTGTGACCGATTTACCGTCAGAGTCAGGATTCACAGCCATATTTGTTGTAGTGGATTCGTTTACCAAGATGGCGCACTTTGTGCCTTTAGCTAAGTTACCTACAGCTAGGGAATTGGCTCTGATCTTTGTGTCTTCTGTGGTACGATTGCATGGATTGCCTTTGGCCATTGTGTCAGATAGGGGGGCTCAGTTTCTTTCCCATTTCTGGACTGAGTTGTGTACTGCTTTACGGATGAAATTGTGTTTGTCATCCGCATATCACCCACAATCGGATGGTCAGACTGAGCGCACTAATCAGACCATGGAACAGTACCTGGGGTGTCTTGTAACATCATTGTTTAGGACACCCCCCGCACCGCACGGCCACCAGCTGCTGCGTGTGCTCCCCGGCTTCCTCCCTCGCTGCCCCGGTTGCCGCCGCGTGACCACGCCCCCTGCCATCGAGAGGCGTGGTCCGTGCTCGCCTAGCCTGCAGGCTCCTGTGCCCCGCTATCTTGCCTTGTACCCCTGTTGGCATTGTACTTATTTGTAAATTTGTTCTTCTTTTGTGCCTGTTTGCCTCTTTTCGTTGCCCCCGTCTCTTCCCTCCCCGCTCCCCGCTTCCCGCCACCGCCGCTAACCCTGCCCCTTTTTTCCTTCTGTACCCTCCCCGCTCCCGCCTCCCAGCTGCTCCGCCCTCCCTCGCACTTGGCCATATATGGCGACCGTGCGACGCAGGTGAGTGTGACCTAGTTTAGGACACCCCCCGCGCCGCACGGCCACCAGCTGCTGCGTGTGCTCCCCGGCTTCCTGCCTCGCTGCCGCGGCTGCTGCCGCGTGACCACGCCCCCTGCCATCGAGAGGCGTGGTCCGTGCTCGCCTGACCTGCAGGCTCCTGTGCCCCGCTATCTTGCCTTGTACCCCTGTTGGCATTGTACTTATTTGTAAATTTGTTCTTCTTTTGTGCCTGTTTGCCTCTTTTCGTTGCCCCCGTCTCTTCCCTCCCCGCTCCCCGCTTCCCGCCACCGCCGCTAACCCCGCCCCTTTTTTCCTTCTGTACCCTCCCCGCTCCCGCCTCCCAGCTGCTCCGCCCTCCCTCGCACTTGGCCATATATGGCGACCGTGCGACGCAGGTGAGTGTGACCTAGTTTAGGACACCCCCCGCGCTGCACGGCCACCAGCTGCTGCGTGTGCTCCCCGGCTTCCTGCCTCGCTGCCCCGGCTGCCGCCGCGTGACCACGCCCCCTGCCATCGAGAGGCGTGGTCGTGCTCGCCTGACCTGCAGGCTCCTGTGCCCCGCTATCTTGCCTTGTACCCCTGTTGGCATTGTACTTATTTGTAAATTTGTTCTTCTTTTGTGCCTGTTTGCCTCTTTTCGTTGCCCCCGTCTCTTCCCTCCCCGCTCCCCGCTTCCCGCCACCGCCGCTAACCCCGCCCCTTTTTTCCTTCTGTACCCTCCCCGCTCCCGCCTCCCAGCTACTCCGCCCTCCCTCGCACTTGGCCATATATGGCGACCGTGCGACGCAGGTGAGTGTGACCTAGTTTAGGACACCCCCCGCGCCGCACGGCCACCAGCTGCTGCGGGTGCTCCCCGGCTTCCTGCCTCGCTGCCCCGGCTGCCGCCGCGTGACCACGCCCCCTGCCATCGAGAGGCGTGGTCCCTGCTCGCCTGACCTGCAGGCTCCTGTGCCCCGCTATCTTGCCTTGTACCCCTGTTGGCATTGTACTTATTTGTAAATTTGTTCTTCTTTTGTGCCTGTTTGCCTCTTTTCGTTGCCCCCGTCTCTTCCCTCCCCGCTTCCCGCCACCGCCGCTAACCCCGCCCCTTTTTTCCTTCTGTACCCTCCCCGCTCCCGCCTCCCAGCTGCTCCGCCCTCCCTCGCACTTCGCCATATATGGCGACCGTGCGAACGCGTAGCGGTCACGCGCAGCGGGCGCGCCGATTGTGCGTTAAAGGCGAGCCAAAGGTAAGCCCGTCTGCGCCTGGACCGCGCCCAGCGCCAGGACCCCTGGCCCCCGCCGAAGCAAGACGACCCGCCGGACCTACGACGCCGCCACCCTCAACGCACTCAACGACGGCCGAATCCCGGGATGCTACCGTGCCACCCCGAGACACACCCACGGACCCTTCTGCTGCACCGCCTGCAAGTTCACCTGCATCCGGACCTGCCACGCACCAGCACCCGCCAAGCCGACCAACAGCAGCAACCACCTCAAGTGCATCCTGCTCAACACCCGCTCCGTCCACAGACACGCCATCGAACTCTGGAACCTCATTGACACCACAGCCCCTGACGTTGCCTTCCTCACGGAGACCTGGATGAACGCCTCTTCAGCGCCCGACATCGCCATCGCAATCCCAGAGGGATACAAGATCACCCGGAGGGACCGCATCGCCAACCAGATGGGAGGAGGCATCGCCATCATCCACAGGGACACCATCCGCATCACGACCAACACCGACGACATCCTGACCACCGCCGAACACCTACACTTCCAGATCCACACCGACCCGAAGACCACCCTCAGAGGCACCCTGATCTACCGACCCCCGGGGCCACGCACACAATTCAGAGAGGACATCGCCGACTTAGTCAGCCCGCATGCCCTCCCCTCCGCTGACTACATCCTCCTGGGGGACATCAACTTCCACCTGGAGAACAACAACGACCGCAACACCACCACCCTGCTCGACAACCTCGCCAACCTCGGAGTCAAGCAGCTAGTGTCCACCCCCACCCACCTCGCCGGACACACACTCGACGCCGTCTTCTCATCCAGCAAAGACATCGCCTTCACCCACGCCACTGGACTCCACTGGACGGACCACAGCTGCGTCCACTTCACCTTCAAAAGAACGACGATCCACCACCACCAGCAACAGGTTGCCCGTAGATGCTGGAACAAGGTCACAGCCGACCAGCTCGCCGCTTCCATGAGCCAGCACCCTCCCGCCAGCTCAGCGAACCCCAGCCAGGCCGCCGACAACCTCACGAAGTGGATCAGCAACTGCGCGGACGAACTCGCCCCACTGAGGACCCCGCCCAGCAGACCCGGCAGCAAGAAGGCCCCATGGTTCACCGACGAACTCAAGTGCTCTAAGAAGAACTGCCGAGCCCTCGAGAAAGCCTGGAGAAGGGAGCCAACACCAGACAACATGACCACCCTCAATCTCGCCACCCGGAAACACCACCAACTGATCCGCGCCACCAAGAAAACTGCATTCAAGGACCGGCTGGACAACAACGCACACAACAGCAAGGAACTCTTCAACATCGTGAAAGAGCTCTCCAACCCCAACGCCGGAAACAACGACATCACCCCATCGCAAGAACTCTGCAACTCCCTCGCCTCCTACTTCCACAACAAGATCGCGGACATACACAACAGCTTCAGCACCCAACCGACGAACGCCACGACCGACACGACCGACACGACCGAACCAACGCCCCCCACCACCACCCTCCGCTCCTGGACCCCGATCAGCACCGAAGACACCGTCCGCATGATGAACTCCATCCACTCCGGATCTCCGACCGACCCCTGCCCTCACCACATCTTCAACAAGGCCGAGGCTGTCATCGCACCCCACCTGCGGGACATCATCAACACCTCCTTCACCACCGCCACCTTCCCTGAGAGCTGGAAGCACGCCGAACTCAGCGCTCTACTCAAGAAACCAACAGCGGACCCCACCGAACTCAAGAATTACCGCCCCATCTCGCTGCTCCCGTTTCAGGCCAAAGTCATCGAGAAGACCGTCAACAAGCAGCTGGCCGCCTTCCTCGAGACGAATGGATCCCTCGACCCCTCGCAGTCTGGCTTCCGGGCCAACCACAGCACCGAGACCACCCTCATCGTTGCCACCAATGAAATTCGAGCCCTGATGGACAACGGAAAAACAGCGGCCCTCATCCTCCTAGACCTCTCCGCGGCCTTCGACACCGTCTGCCACCGCACCCTAGCGCAGCGCCTCAACAACGTCGGAATCCAGGAGAAGGCAGTGGAATGGATCATCTCCTTCCTCGACGGAAGGACACAGAGAGTCCGCCTACCAACATACAAGTCAGAGGCCACCGAAGTCATCTGCGGCGTACCCCAAGGATCCTCGCTGAGCCCAACCCTCTTCAACGTCTACATGAACATCATCTCCTATGCCGACGACACCCAGCTGATCCTCTCCCTGACCAACGACCCCGCCGCCGCCAGAGCCAACCTTCACGAAGGGATGAAAGAGGTAGCCGAGTGGATGTCGACCAGCCGCCTGAAGCTGAACTCGGACAAGACGGAAGTCCTCATCCTGGGATCCTCGCCCTCCACCTGGGACGACTCCTGATGGCCCCCCGCCCTGGGCACCGCACCCAAACCAACAGACCACGCACGCAACCTGGGCTTCATCCTGGACTCCTCCCTCTCCATGACCAAACAAGTCAACGCCGTCTCCTCGTCATGCTTCAACATCCTGCGCATGCTACGTAAGATCTTCTGGTGGATCCCCACCGAGACCAGGAAGACGGTAACCCAGGCCCTCGTCACCAGCCGACTGGACTACGGCAACGCCCTCTACGCCGGAACCACCGCCAAGCTCCAGAAGAGACTCCAACGGATCCAGAACGCCTCAGCCAGACTCATCCTCGACGTCCCACGACACAGCCACATCTCCGGACACCTGAGAGACCTGCACTGGCTCCCGGTCAACAAGAGAATCACCTTCCGTCTCCTCACCCACGCACACAAAGCCCTCCACGATCAAGGCCCGAGCTACCTCAACAACCGCATCAACTTCTACGCTCCCAAACGACACCTCCGATCAGCCAGTCACGCCCTCGCCGCCGTCCCCCGCATCCGAAGAGCGACGACAGGAGGAAGATCCTTCTCCTACCTGGCCGCAAAGACCTGGAACTCCCTCCCTCCCGACCTGCGCCTGACCCAAGACCACCTCGCCTTCAGGAAGAAGCTCAAGACCTGGCTGTTCTAGCAGTAGCAGCACCCCCCCCCCCCCCCCCTAGCGCCTTGAGACCCTCCGGGTAAGTAGAGCGCTCTATAAATGTCTATGATTGATTGATGATTGATTGTCATGTAGTTGGGTTATGGCTCTTCCATTGGCTGAATTCGCATATAACAACAGCGTGGATTCAGCTGTTGGAATGACCCCTTTCTTTTGTTCTATGGGGTTTCATCCCAGAGCGATCCCTATTCAACCCTCAGGCCAGGTGCCTGCGGTGACCACTTTGGGGCTTTCGTTGGTTCAGATTTGGAACAAGGCACTGGAACATCTAGAGAGGGCCACGGTTGACATGAAGAAACAGGCTGATAAACACAGAGCACCAGCTCCCTGTTACCAGGTCGGGGATACGGTGTGGCTTTCCACAAAGAATCTGCGACTAGGTGGTTCTCGAAAACTACAGCCCAGATATGTGGGTCCTTTTCCTATCATTAAAGTGGTGAACCCTGTGGCAATGAAGTTGGGGTTACCTGATGAGTACGGAGTCCATCCTGTTTTCCACACCTCCCTTTTGAAACCATTTACTAATACCACTCAGGTCTTGGCCCCCCCTCCCACCCCCCCCGCCCCCCCTGTTGTGGTAGGTGAGGATGAGGAGTTTGAAGTCAATGCTATCCTAGATTCCAGAAGAAGGGGTGGGAGACTCATGTACCTGATTGATTGGAAGGGCTATCCCCCCGAGGATCGTTCTTGGGAGGCTACAAGTGGGGTTCATGCCCCTAGATTGGTGAGGCTATTCCATTTACGCCACCCTTCTAAGCCCCGTCCGGTAGGGAGGCCTTTGCGGGGAGGTACTGTTGGGATTTAGACCGGGTTCTGTCTTGGTCCTCTCTCTGTGTGCATGCTGATGGTCACACCCCTCCCTTCTTTCACCCATGTGACCGTATATAGTGGGGCGGGACTGGGCATTCCTTGCTTGGTTTTGCTACTGGTCACATTGTCTTTCCTGTGACCTTGCTGTGTGGGTTAGTCTGCTGAGTTTGTGTATTCGCCAGTGGACATTTGCAGTAAACAGAGCGAGGCTTCGTTCTGTTCATGAAGAAAACATTTGGATTCTGGATACTTTCTTAGGAGGTTGGAACGTTGGGCATAGCGAGTGACTTTAAAAACTTGCTCCGGATTTAAGTTATAGACTGTACGCGGCTGCGTGCAGACCGAAGAAACACACCGGAGCATTTACTTCCGGGTGTTGTAGTTCTATCGGCGTCCTTGTGTGCGATTGAGGAGCATTCACGGACCGGCTGCGAGTCGGCGTTTGTTTTTTCTGTTTTGTGGCCACTGTTTTTTCGGGTGTTCCGGGAAGAGGGAATTTCATTTCAATATCACGCAGCATCTAGGAAGGGGTTTTTTCAGTCTGAAGACTTTTTCGCCTACTGCGGACAACGATAACAGGAAACAATCCTAGTGTTGTGTGTACACCAAAAGGTTCCAGTCAAGTCAATGAAGTACGGAGTCTCCGATAAAGTACTGCTGAATCCCTCATCGGGTAAGAAGGAGTAGGGGTTGTTGTTGGGTCTTGTTAATGTATGTGCGAAGAGAGAGAACCTGGGGGTGATTCCTATTATTGTCCTTTCGTTTTGTCTCTCTTCTGTAGGGTAAGAGGTTACTTTTATCTCCCCCTCGAGAATAAAGGGAGACATACTGGGTCCTTCGAAGCCTTCTACTTCCCCTAGTTTATTATTTTTACCCTTCCCTCTCCCCTGGCTCAGGCTGTAGGTTGTAGTGGCATATATATTGCGGACTGCAGTCTGTGCGGAGGTAGAGGGTTGGGAATATCGTCGCTCCAGCAGCGTGGTTCCAAGTGGGTGACAACTGACAAGCCCGTTGGGCATTGCATCGCCTGCCCAACGAGGAGCATACGCGCCTGCCCAACGAGGAGCATACGCCAATGATGAAGCATGACACTCGCAAGGGTGTGTGAGGCTATTATTACCAACATATTGGATACCCAGGGTAGCCCTCCACTGAGCACTACCTTCCCCTTCCTGTGACCGCCCTTTACCTTTTCCTACCTTCTAGTCTTTAGGAACAGCCGAGTCTTTCTTTGCTTGAAGGAGTACACAGAGCAACCCTCACTCACCGGGGTCTTATCATCATCATGGGTCTCTCCAAGGATCCTCCCCGGCCTGCTGCAAGTTCTGCAGATCTTGCACTAAGGGCCGGCTGGTCAGGCCTCTACGCAATGTTTTACCCACAAACACTGACCTGGGCTCCTTTTACAGACAGTGTCGGGGCTCAAGGGGAACGACGGCTTCCCCTCCGGGTCTCTGTCCTGTTCTTTGCAGGGTGCAGAGCACTTGCCCACTGTGCGTCACCAGCATCTATGCACCTCGCTAGGCCATCCTCGCTTGTGTCCGCTCGGGCGGTGAAGAGTCGACCGTCAGCTGTGCGAGCTGGCAAGCATTGGTCCTGACCCCAGTCTCAGGAACTCAGTTACTCCAAGAGGCTGACGCTGCTCTGCCCCCTGGCCCTGCCACAGGTCTCCGGGAGTCTCCGCACGTGAGGATCGAGGCCGCCACCTGGTCAGCAAGGCCCCACCTACCTGCAACCTCTGTCAGCAACAGGAAGATGGAGCCTCCCAACAGTCTACCAAATCAATTCCATCAAGGGACAGGTATATCCGGGAGCCCACCAGCAGGTCAGGGTGCCAGGATTCAAGATTCTAGCTGGGCTTAGCATGGAGCTCATTTACAGAGCGTCCGATGCCGCTGCCATCTTGGCAAGGCCCCCATATAAAACATCATTAATGCCATTACAGATACAACTCCCTTATGTGTAGCAAGCATGTGCTATGTGCAACATTGACCCTATACAATACACTTCACAGGTAGCCTGGTTTACATTAACAACAGAGATATGGAAAACCCTCATTGCAGTGTTCAATATGTACACAACTGTTCAGAAAACACCACGTTTCTAAAGATACTCATCTTCTGTTCCAAAATGAAGGCCCAATTGTAGACAGCTTTTATCTGTATCAACCCCCTCACAGTCATCGAACCTACATTGAGAAATGAAGTTGATATGAGTAGAAAAGTGGGTACTATAAACTGAGTTTACTCTATGCAGAGAGTTTAATCTGTAACACACTGTTCCCAGACAGTAAAAACTCGTGTGAGAAATACACCAGAGAGCATTACAGACTAAGACCTGGAATGCTACATTGGTACTCTCTATATAAAACTTGTGCAAAGAGAGACTATTCACTTAAAACAACCAAGGTCTGAAGGTGCTAAAGATCATACCACCATCAGCCTTCATACTGTTGTGAAAACTTTACATCTTCTGAAGCAAATCAAGCACATGTACATAGGTTACTAAATGGTGCACACAGTCTTCTATGTTATGTAGAAATTGTCATGCTGGGACTATTTTGTCTAATAACTCAAGGCTGCTCATAATACCTAGAGAAGAAATATGGTAGTTACCCGCCACTACAAAAAACTAAGACACTCATTGAATGTCATGCATTTTCTATATACCTTTTTCGAACAGCACTACCACAAAAATTGCTTAACAGAATTACACCAAATTTGTCAGGAAGATCTTGCTCCAGGAAGTACACTTTTTGTGATTTGGTGTAAATTTGTTCAGTAGTTTTTAAGAAATTAAGATACAAAAATATTTGTATATCTGGACAGTAGATTATGATTTACTCTCGCGAGAGCCCCTCAAAACCAAATTCAAAAATGAGTGCTCAGATTGGCCTTGGGGCTTTTTTTCCCTTGGACCATTAAAAGAATCGGGCACTTTGTCCACTGTACTGAGCTTACTTTATAAACAAAATATAGAAGGGGGCAGGGTAGGGATGCTCTGCCCCCCTGCTCTTGTGGAGCCAGAAATGTTTTTTAAAGCCATAATCCAGTAGGAGTCCCACAGAAGTCCTGGAGGATCATGGTACACAAAAGACAAAAATAAAAACAAAACACCAGCTGGCGTTTTGATTTTAGCACCCAGGTTGGGCCAGGTTCTGGGGGTAGATATTACTAAAGAAGGGGAGGGGGCATTCTGCCTCAGTCCCCAAGCCTGTAAAGGCCATGGGGACCCCAACCTGGGGACCGGCTCACTAACTGTGCCCTGGACAGCCCACTCCTAGGATAAAGCTGTTTCCCTGCCCATAGAAGCGCTGGCAGGGAAGACATGCCTGTTTCTAAACTGTGGGAGCTTCAAAAATTCTCCTACCTGGTGAGAACAGTCATTTGTTTACCTACCTGTGCTCCTGCGGGCAGGAAAGCTCAGATTGCTCGCACCCAACAGGAACATTGAAAAACAGATGTTACCGGTGGGCAGGAGTAATGCTGGCTCCAGATGCACCTAGGATGGGTACATGTGGGCAGCCAGCGGTGCTGCAGGAGCCCTGGGACTTCCCTGTGTCCTCAATGTAGTGTTTTGTGGGTGCCTGGGTGGGGACCGGGTCACCCACATAAGGCCCCAGTGAACGGGGTCCCTAAAAGCTCAGGAATGGGGGCCTACTCCCTTAAATAACTAAAAAATACAGGCCCGGGGATGTGATCCACGGGGATTATAGTGCCTCGGGGCGAGTGCCCACACACCCTCTCACCTTAATTGAAAAAATACAGCCTGGGGCCTATTTCTGAATAAGGAGTGTGGCCCCTCTTTCCTAAGCCTTATTGGGCCCTGGGGTCCCCATCCCCCTGGGCTGTTTTTAATTAAAGAGGAGCGGGCAGCATAGTCCCCCTCCACAAGTCTTATTAGGACCCAGGGAATCCACCCCCAGGGGCCGTTACTAAAAAGGATGTGGAGGGGGGCCACACCTCAAACCATTATTGGCCTGAGGACCTCATCCCCGGGGCCCACATTTTTTAAAGATTGGTTCCCACCCAGGACACCCCCACATACTCGTTAGGGGCTGTGAGGTAGCCCTGAGGCCCCTGCAGACCCAGCCGGCACCCTGTATGCAGCGGGAGCTAGTGTTGCTCCCGTCCTGAGGAAACAACTACTCCCCCTGTGCGGGAGCAATATTTTGATCTGTTTCCCTGTCCGAAAACACATGAAAAGTCTGCTCCTAGCCAGTGGAAGAATTTTCAAGGCTCCCATTGGCTGGGAGCAAACCTTGTGTTTGCTCCTGAGTGGCTGGAGTTTTGAAAATACTCCTGCAAAGCGGGAGCAAACTCAGGTTTTCCTGCCTGCGTCAGTGCGTGTAGAAAATCTTCTATGTCCTGGCAGTGGGCTCCTAGGGCATAGCATTATTGGCTCAGGAAGGAAGCTGCGTGTCTCACCTCCCTTTCATCAGATTTCACGGCCCAGGGGGATGGGGGTCCCTGGGGCCATTGGAGGTTTGGGGAGGGGGGTTGCAAAGCCTGCCTTGTCATAAATAATACTACTCGCCCTGGGATCCCCATGGCCAAAAGCGGCATGGAGAGGGGGTCCGTGTGCCCCCTCCCCCTCAAAAAACCGTTCGGCCTCAAAAAAGGGAGACACTGGGGCTAAAAACGGCCCAGGGAGAGGGGCCGCCTGCCTCCTTCCCCCTGAAAAAACACAGGAGCCCAAGCCACCAGGTCAAAGGGGTCAGGGTATTTATACTCCGCCCCCCTGTGTCTTTTTTTAATTTAGGACACGGAACTGAGTCCGGAGTCCTAAGTTGGCTGCCACCACTTCCTGGTTGAAGTGATTGCAGCCAATCAGATCTCAGATTGATATCTCTAAGGATACGCAGAGGGTCTGCGCTCTTATGACACGGAACTGAGTCCGGAGTCCTAAGTTGGCTGCCACCACTTCCTGGTTGAAGTGATTGCAGCCAATCAGATCTCAGATTGATATCTCTAAGGATACGCAGAGGGTCTGCGCTCTTAGATATACATTGTTTTTGAGCATTAATTGCTCAAAAACTACTGATCAGACTTGCACCAAAACACAAAAAAACACTCTTTCTGGACCTAGATCTGGCTTTCTATGAAATTTAGTGTAAATCCATTCATCGGCTTATGGCTGTAGTTGTGTCTAAAGTTCCTATGAGAAAATGAATATGGGAAACTTGTTTTGGGACCTTCCTTTTTTCTAAGCCCCCACTTGACGGATCACCCCGAAACTTTGTATAGACAAACTAGTCAAAACGTAGCACTTGTTTTAAAAGTTTCATTGAGATTCATCAAACGGCGCCGAAGTAACACAAAAATGCATTTCCTAATCCTAACTATAACTACCCAGTGTGCAGGCGCGTGTGTGTGTACACAAACACACACCCACACCCACACACATACACCCACACATATACATACATAGGGAGGGTTGTTCAGCTAAAGGTAGTTAATTAAATCTTGTTCTAAATTCCGTTTGGGGGAAGTTAGCTTCAGGAAAATAGAGAGTCGGTTACACAGATATTTCCATAACATAAATCTTTTTACTGTTAAAGTTAGATGCAGACTGTTCGTTACAAATTTCTAAGATATGTTTTGGTTTCAAGACGTCCGTGCCCAGCAGAGTGACAAGTCAAAGTGTTGATAACCAGTGTCTCTCATATCTCTCATATAATTCCCCTCTCCCCATTTCCCTTTGTGTCTAATATTTTATATGATGTGTGGTCCGTGGTAATAGTGCTGAGAGGTGGAAGGGTGCATTGTTGCCACTCAATCTAGATTAAAAGGTTATGCTTTCTGACCCAGGGCATATTATGACACTACCCTGTTTCAGATCTTTGATATTATAACCAAACTTCAGCAAGAGGTCAGTTCAGTAAGGTCAGTTTGACTGAAGTTTAAAGAAAAAGCTGCTAGTAAGATACCTTTGCCTTGAGCACTGAAAAACACAGACTCCTGGGCATTGTCACCTCCATTAAGAGACACTTTGGCCCTCAGCACCACCCGGGGCAGAAATTAATATTTCTGCCCACCATCATCTTCCTCTTGGTAAACGTGTATTAGAAGTAATTTCCTCCAGAATTTGGATATAACATGCTCCACTTTTTCCATTATCAGAGGAAATAACAGGCTCAAACCTACACACATTTACCATCTGCTTACATCAGGGGGTAAATTACGTGGGGCATTTTTTTCATCTCAGTTAGGGAGGTGGGCAGGGTGGTGGTAGTTCATAGGCCTTTAACTTAATCTGAGGGGAGCTTCTTCCCGCTGCCACCCGCCACCCACCACGCTGCTGGGTGCAGCTGGGTGGCAACTACCCATAGCAGCTGCTCATAGTCCCCACAGCTCTGCAGTAGACTCTGGGTCAGGTGTCCAGAAGTATCTGATGTGAGGTTTGAAGACTTGATTATTCTGGACCTGGAGACACTATTTAAATAGTAATTTCTGAACTCGTAATGAGGGAATAGGTCTTTTGTACATTCCTATAAAGTTGTGACTCCTATCATACTCTCGGTACCTCCTGTCAGACGTTTCTGGGCATTCAAAGAGGTTGTGCTATTCCTTAATCAATGTCATTACATTTTTGATGTGAACCCATGACTTACCCAAACGATGAAAGCAACAAAGTATTTCTCTTATCATATTTAAGTTGAAATGCTGCAAATTGTACTATTCTATTTATAGAGAGAAACAAGCCTTTTTAGGTTGAGCAGACCTACCCTCAATGCGTGAGCATTGACGGTGTCTGCTTCAGACCTTATGTGGCCCGTATTTGGGAATGTGGACACGAGAGGGTGCACGATCGCAGATTTGACCTCGTGAGCGCGCACGTCACCGTGCCCCTCTCGTGCCTTACATTCCCGTGCTCACACAGCCAGCCCCCACACCCCTGCACACAGGCACACGTACACGCAGGCACACACACAGGTACAACACACGCAGGCACATACAAGCGCACCCCCTCCCCCCCCCGCCCGCCCGCCCGCATCCGCCCCCCCACCCCCCGCCTACATACATACATACACACACTCCCAACACCGCTCACCGGGCACACGCATGGCTTCCATCATTGGGGGGGGGGCCCCCTCACCGGGTCTGCTATACTCTTCCCCGTTCCACAGCCTCACAGCACTCCAAGACTGCAGGCGCCGCCACTGTCACGAGCCGCAGGGAACGCCGACGTGCACGCTCACGGCGTCACGCTCCTGCCCTCTCGCGTCTCTTCTGCGCACGTGCATTTAGTTTGGCCAGCTACTAACGCGGCCTCGCAGCAGTTTCTGTGGCGCTCTCTTTCTTATCAACCACCTTCTTCCAAAGACGTTACGCCCCCGTTCCGTACAAAATACGGTGACTCTTTCAAGCCTAAGTGTACGGGACTCTGACCGACAGATCGGCGCCTTGCAGTGCTTTCCCAGCGCACGCTTCGAGATCGGTGAGTTTAACAAGCATGGCTGTCTCATGTGGACATTGTGACCATACCATGCGTCCCTGCCAGTTTTTTTTAACTCTCCCACTTTGCTCTCCTGAAATGTTGGCATGTATGGAAACCGGACACATTCGCTGAAATGCCACCCGTCCCCTGCCAGGAACAGGGGGGGGGGCCCTCACCGGGTCTGCTATACTCTTCCCCGTTCCACAGCCTCACAGCACTCCAAGACTGCAGGCGCCGCCACTGTCACGAGCCGCAGGGAACGCCGACGTGCACGCTCACGGCGTCACGCTCCTGCCCTCTCGCGTCTCTTCTGCGCACATGCATTTAGTTTGGCCAGCTACTAACGCGGCCTCGCAGCAGTTTCTGTGGCGCTCTCTTTCTTATCAACCACCTTCTTCCAAAGACGTTAAGCAACCCCGTTCCGTACAAAATACGGTGACTCTTTCAAGCCTAAGTGTACGGGACTCTGACCGACAGATCGGCGCCTTGCAGTGCTTTCCCAGCGCACGCTTCGAGATCGGTGAGTTTAACAAGCATGGCTGTTTCATGTGGACATTGTGACCATACCATGCGTCCCTGCTAGTTTTTTTTAACTCTCCCACTTTGATCTCCTGAAATGTTGGCATGTATGGAAACCGGACACATTCGCTGAAATGCCACCCGTCCCCTGCTAGGAACAGATAATCTGGGCCCGGCTTGGAAGGACGTAGCGCGACTGAGCGTCAGATCAGCCTTTTGGGAGAGAGGGGTGGGGGAGAGTGAGCAGACCCAAAAACCATTGAAGTGTGAAAAAGGCCGCTTTATTGGAACAGGTGCACATTTACAAATACACAAACTCGGCAACCGCCTCACAATCTAAACCACAACCAAAATTTTGTTCGTTTTTATTTCAAACCCCAAACCCCGCCCCCACCCCACACCCTCCATCACACCCGCCCCCACCCGTACATACCCAACACAAAAACCATACAAACCCCAATAACATTATAACATTATAACATCACCTTATCAAATACAAAATATCACATAACCGATTATAAACCAACTGATCATATCCCCCGACCCATATTCTCCGAACCCCACCTCAATCAGTATGAAACATCCCCCAACAAGATCCGATTACAACTAACGGGTCCAAACCTGGCCCAAAACTGACAATCACATAGCAAAACCGCCACGCACCTGTCCCAAGCGACAAAAGAACAACGTCAAACCCCATGCACACATGTCCCAAACAGCAGCCAAAGGAGAAAGAAATACTCGAAACAACCCCCAAAAGAGGGAGGGAGGGAGGGACAAAAGTTCTAAGCTCAACCGGCCACCAGGTCACCAAGCCCAAAATGGTGCCCGGAAAGAGGAGCCCCGCCCATTTATAGGGGGCCGCACAATACAACTAAAAACCAGCCCAAAAAACGCCCAAATAGAATCTGCTAGAAGAAGTACCCCCACCCAGATCTCCCAAACCGCCCGGGGGAGGAGACCTCCCAGGGGTCGGCTGCCCTCCCCCAAGCCCCCCTTGGGAGAGAGGGGTGGGGGAGAGTGAGCAGACCCAAAAACCATTGAAGTGTGAAAAAGGCCGCTTTATTGGAACAGGTGCACATTTACAAATACACAAACTCGGCAACCGCCTCACAATCTAAACCACAACCAAAATTTTGTTCGTTTTTATTTCAAACCCCAAACCCCGCCCCACCCCACACCCTCCATCACACCCACCCCCACCCGTACATACCCAACACAAAAACCATACAAACCCCAATAACATTATAACATTATAACATCACCTTATCAAATACAAAATATCACATAACCGATTATAAACCAACTGATCATATCCCCCGACCCATATTCTCCGAACCCCACCTCAATCAGTATGAAACATCCCCCAACAAGATCCGATTACAACTAACGGGTCCAAACCTGGCCCAAAACTGACAATCACATAGCAAAACCGCCATCCAGAAAGCCATGGGGTGAAAGACTGATTCGGAGAGAGCCCCACCTTTCTGCCCCCCACACAGACCTAAAAACAGGGGGGAGTGGGGGGGGGACCCAAAAAGAGAAGAAACGACAAGAACCTACAACACAAACGACCACTTATTCACCGACAAACTGTTGCACAGTCAGACAGCGAGACAAAACCTCCCGCAGCTCCAGCAGATATAAGTCCATACCCATTCGGGACAAATGAACACCGTCCCCCCTGAAAAATTCCACCGCATCATATTTGATGTCACTATGAACGATACGACCGAAACCCAAATCCCTGCAGAAACGGGAAACCTCCAGATTCACTTTCCTCCGAGATTTATCCACCGCCTTCGGTTTCACCGCATTCCTCCAAACCCTCCTTGGCACCAATTCTGTCCACAGAACGTGACATCCCGACCACTGTTTATGCAATAAGGCCAAGTCCTTTTTGATCGCCCGAAGCAGAACAACCCCCTTCACAGAACCCAAGTCATTTTCACCTAAGTGAAGAACCAACACATCCGGGCAAACCCCCCCTACTAACCAAGAATTCAGTGCAGGGATCAGTTCCTTCCATAACATGCCCCCTCTACCCTTCCACACCACATTGAACAAACGATCATTGAAACCCAAGGATGAACCAAAATAACTTTGACGAGCTTGCACTTGAGCTCTCTTAACGAAGGAATGGCCCACGATCCACATCGTAATGAAAGCAGCCCGAGGACCAGCCACAGAACCTGAAAAAGAAAACAGAATCAGACAGGCAAAACAGATGAAGACGCCAGCGCTCCAGCAGCCTCATTTCGAACATAGCGCCGAAAGCAATCAGAAGTCCAGCGCCCCAGGCCCATGATCTCCTCCCTCGACCAGCCCCTGTGGAAGGCCTCCGTGGCCGCCCCAATCCTGAAGGAGTGAGTACCGTATAACGACCCATCTAAACCAATATGTCGCAGCGCTTTTCGCAGTACCATGCGCAGTTGATAATTCGACACACATGAACCATTTAAATGTCGAAAAACCTGAAGGTCCAATAACCCACCCGACATTTTCTTCCAACAGAGAGCCCATCGTAAGGGGCACGTTTCCGGAGGGGATACCGCTTCCAACCAAACCCCTTTTCCCATACTCCTCTGATCTGTTTTGGAATGGGAGAGCCAAATGTGGACCCCCCTTACCGACAGTTGAACTTCCCCGCACAGAAGGCCAGGGGAGGACTTGTTGCCTAGCAATTCAGACACACGAAAAGCTCCAAAAAACATCCACACCATCAACGTGGCGAACAAACAAGCTTCCACTCTATCAGAACACACAGCCGGAAGTACAGAAATCACCTGAAACAGCTTCTGCCACGACAAAGGAGATCGCAAAGTACGCACAGCACCTCTCTCTCTAGACCACCCTTCCAACATTCTCCTACCCAACTCCCCAGCCGACGGAGAGTAACCCCACAAAAGCTTACCCATAAAAGAAATACCCGCTAGTTTGCCAGAAATAGTAATTCTAGATAAATTCCTGTCCATCATACACAAAATGAACTGAACCACATCCTCAGACCGTTGCCAATCCTGCTCCCTCCAACACGCACCTGACTCCAAAAACTCTGTCCAGGCTAACTCATACGCTGTTATCGTGGAAGGAGCCAATGAACCTAAAACCAGGTGAAGGACCCGGTGTTGCCTACCGTCCACAGGTGGTCCGGCATGGGAGTCGGCTCCTCGTCTGCCTCCAAAGCAAGCCCACGGAATCTCTCCCACTGTGAACGAGACAAAGCATCCGCAATGTCATTGTCCACGCCAGGAACGTGCAGGGCCCGAAAACAGATATCATGTTTCAGACATCCCAACACAAACACTCGAAGGAGCTTCAAAATCTGGGGATCCCTGGCCGACTGTTTGTTAATTACCTGGACCACAGCCATATTATCGATCCGGAAAAGAACCTTTTTGTGGGCCAGATCCATACCCCACAGAGTGACAGCAACAACAACAGGGAAGAGTTCCAGAAAGGCAATACTTCTGCCACCATTCTTCCATTGTACCGGCCACTGTTGGGCACACCACCTTCCTTGCCAGTAAAGACCAAAACCCTCACTTCCAGCAGCATCAGAGAAGATCTGTACATCCCAACACCAATCCACCTCCCGACACAAAGGCACACCATTGAAGGAATGCAAGAAGAAGACCCACATGCGTAAGTCCTCCTTCACCCCCGCAGACAGCCTCACCCGATGATGTGGAAGGGAATGACCAGACAAAGCTCTGCCCAACCTCCTACAGAAAGTCCTACCCGCCCTGACCACTCTGCAGGCAAAGTTAAGGTGTCCTAGCAAAACTTGTATCTCTTTCACAAACACTTTCTCTTTTCCCAACATGATTCCAACCAGTTCAAGCATTTTCTGTTTCTTGTCCAATGGAAGACGAGCTTGCATCAAATGTGAGTCAAGCTCGATCCCCAAAAAAGACATGGTCGCGCAAGGACCCATGGTCTTCTCAGGGGCCAATGGTACACCCAAATAACTCATCAATGATTGAAACGATGTGAGAGCAGCTTGGCAAACCAACGAATTGGCAGTACCCACAAAGAAGAAATCGTCCAAGTAATGAGTGACTAATTCATGGCCACTCTGTTTAGTAAACCACCATTGCAGAAACGTACTGAAAGTTTCAAACAACGCACAAGACATGGAACAACCCATTGGCAAGGCCTTGTCCACGTACCATTTTCCAAGAAAATGGATGCCCAGAAGACACCAGTCTTCAGGATGGACTGGAAGCAGCCGAAATGCGGATTTGATGTCGCATTTTGCCATCAGAGCATCAGGGCCCGCCGTGACAACCAGTTGCATAGCTACATCCACCGAAGAATAAGATACCGATGCAGCTTCGTTGTCAATGAAATCATTTACAGACTCACCTTCAGGCCATGATAGATGTTGAATGAGCCGGAACTGACCAGGCTCCTTCTTGGGGACCACACCAATAGGGGATACAATTAGGTTCACCAGAGGCCAATCATCAAACGGGCCCGCCATCCTACCCTCACTCACTTCCTTGTCCAATTTTGACTGTACAATGGCAGGGTGTTCGCCTGCCGACCTCAAATTTTTGGACCAACGTCTCAAACGTGGTCCTTCATACCCCAAACGAAAACCAACCCGGAAACCCAATAACAAAACCGACCGCAGCTCGGCGGGCTCGTAATCCCGCAAAGCGGCAGCCAATCGATCAACATTAACCGGTGTACGAGCCTTTGGGCCCAGCACCGGATGAAGACTTCCCTCCCCTGGGAGCTGGAGGTTGCTGTGGTGCCACGAAAGTTCATGAATTCTTTTGGGAAACCTGGGGACCCCCGGAAGTCCTAGGACCCCAGCAACGGGATAACGGATGGTTCTTCCTACCACATTGTGAACATTCGTGACGGAATTTACAGAACTCTCTGTTACAAGTCCCTCTGTTAAAATCCCAACACATGCCGGTAGGCGACTGGGTGTTAGAGTTGGCCCCCACCCCTCCCCGGGTGGGACGGGACTGAAAGGGACGATAGACTAAAGGAAGACCACTGGCTGTAAAAATCGTTTTACCAGAGGCAGACGAACCCATAGTGTGCTGCCAAAGGTCAGTGTCCAACTCGCCCCATTTCGCCTCGGGATCCCAAGCCATACGCGCCCTAAATTCCTCATCATATTGAGCCCAAGCGTAATCATTCCTAGTCAGCTGAGCCTTACGGATAACATCCATGTACTTAAATAATGACACGCAGCGCTCAGGGAACTTTTCGCAGTAGACGCTGGCATAAATTAAAAAGGCCGCCGTCCAATTTTCAATAGTCAAAGGTACCTTAGGGCGTTTAGCCAATTCAAACTCCTCTTCCTTGGAACCCTCTTTAGCACGAACCTCCCTGTGTAGCAATTTTAACAGTTCCACATACTCACCGTTCCATATCCTTTCCTTTGTACTGAGCATCAAATGAGCCCCCAAAGGCTTCGTAACACCCATATACGGCAACTTTTTAATTTTTAATTCCTTGCTGTGAAGTACATTTTTAGTAGTGCCCAAACCAACAGTGGACGTGCCACTATCCACTTTTTCACCTGTACTGAGTTCATCCATGTTTGTACCCACACCTTGGTCTCTGACAACACGTCCTTTGTATAATTTACCATCTTTTTCAGTAGATATGAAATCTACACCAACACCAATAGAAACCATATTTGGCCGCACGGCCTGAACCACAGTCTCACCTGGGCGTAAAAGAGGCGGTTGACTGGCTTCCGTCCTCCACTCTGTCTGTGCACCGTCGTCCGCCCTCCGAGGAGCCCTCACCGAGGGGCCGAGCACTCGTGGCCTTGACGATTCCGCACGACTCCGAACCACCTGTTCCTGTAACATACTATGAGAAACATTAACATGTCCCCCCCCAGACACAATCTCACGAACTTCTCCCTCTTCAGGGCTGTCCTCATCATAATCTAAAATCAGCGATTCATCTAACTGGGAAGGGGCATTGACAACCACCGAAGTCTGTCTTGACTCCACCGTTTTCGACCGACCATGGGCCTTACCAGCCCTCACGCTTGACCTTGGCGGGGATGACGACTGAACCCGTCTATACATCCCCCCGCCAGTACCACTGACGACCTGTCGATTCCCTGTAAAAGATAAGCCAGCATTATGACCACCACGTGGCACAACCCGCTCCCATGTACAACGTTGGATTCCACCGTCGAGGCTGGGAAGGTCGCGCTGGACCTGGATGCACCGCCCATGTCGAAATCCCTCGTTGGGGCCATCGAGGTCGTAGTAAACCTGCGTGTGATGGCCGCGGCGGGATCCCTCGATGGTATGGGACGTGCCGCGCCAGGCTCCACCCGCACTTCTCCTCGGCGTACTTGGGCTGCCTGCCGCCCTGCCAAGTCTGCTGCCTCAGGTCGAGCTCCCACCTGTAAAGAAAAAGGCCGGACTGGTGTGCCGGGTCCCTTACTAAAACCAACTCTATGAGCAGAAGACAAACCGCCAACACTAAATCCACCACCCCTACCAGTCACCTCTAAACTCCCAGAACCACCAGCTCCTTTCCTTTTTAAAGCATCGCAAAGCCGAGGAGACGGAGGGCAAACCTCCTCATCCGAACTAACATCCAACATAGCCTGAATAATCTGCGACGCAGGCCCCTGAGCAGCAAAATCCTGAACCCTCGTATCACCAAAAGAACCCCGAGATGCAGGCCCCGAAACCACTCTCATACCAGGACACTGAAAATCCCCGGACAACCTATAGAAAGAACCCCCTTCAACATCACCCTGCTGAACAAAACCATCTCCACTCCCGTCCCCCCCGAGGGGGAGGCCTCCTACCACTTCCGACGGGCGGAAACTCCCCACTGAGGTACCCGTACCATACAAATCCCCTCCAAGGAAAGGAACTTCAGTCCGCCCAGAACCCTCCACCAAACCCATCTGAGCCCATTCCCCCTCCCCCAAAGAACCGCTACCGACAGACACAGCCTCCCCTCTGATAGACACTGTGGGAGAAAACAATAACGGACTACTCAGATCCCTCCCCACGGACCGCACAAGCACACCAGAGCTCTCAGACATGACCCCCCCAGGACCTGATACTAAAGGCCGAGCGATGGACACACCAACCGAACCACCGTCAACCGTTACCGGGACCTGAACCACATGGTGACGAATAACGCTCAGAGGAGCGACCACCTCCTGTACGTCCTGACCCGGAGCACCCCGTAACGGCTGCTGCGCCACAGTAACCACATTCAAAATGGCCTCCGCCCCCCCTACCTCGGTGACGTCAGTACCCGCCACCGCGGAGGCCGAAGCCGAACGACGCGTGCAACCACGTTGCCTGGAAGCACGACGGCCTCGCAAAACGGGAGCAGAGGCCGCCCTTTCACGAAAACCAACATTAGAAACCTTCCCCGACACAGAAGGAAAATCACCTTCCCCAACCACTTCCACCAACGAGGCATCTAAAGAAACAGACGGATCCGAAGACCCAGAATCACTCCCCCGACGGGCCCTAGAACCCGCCCGCCGAGTCCTGGAACGACCCCGTTCACTTACCCCGTCCTGCCTCCGGCGTTTCGGAGAATAACACGCTGCCACCACAGCCGACACCCTCGCAGAGGCCTCCCGCTGGGGACGGGGAGGCTCGGTCTGACCCCGGTCACCAATAACCAGGTCCAAACGCCCCGCCTCGCTAAGCAGGCGAATAGCCTCCAACACTCGATAATCTTCACCAGCCATAATATCGAAATAGAATAGCTACAAGGAAAGATAACGAACTACCAAAATTGCTGACAAAAATTCTAAGCTCAACCGGCCACCAGGTCACCAAGCCCAAAATGGTGCCCGGAAAGAGGAGCCCCGCCCATTTATAGGGGGCCGCACAATACAACTAAAAACCAGCCCAAAAAACGCCCAAATAGAATCTGCTAGAAGAAGTACCCCCACCCAGATCTCCCAAACCGCCCGGGGGAGGAGACCTCCCAGGGGTCGGCTGCCCTCCCCCAAGCCCCCCTAATCGAGAACCGCACCAGAGGCAGCTACGGCTGCAGGGGGCGTTTGATTGCTCGTGTTTTCAGTCTTCCCTTCACATTTCTCGCTGTGTAAGCAAAATGCTGTCACTGTGTTATACAACACCTCCTTTCATCCTCGGGCTGGGGCACAGCAGAAACCTGCCCTGCGCTTAAGCGTGATTTGCATGTTCCGTCTTTCAGTGAATTTGTAGTGACTTAAGTAACGCGCACTTAACCACATTAGTTCATCCGCCTCGCCCCCAAAGCCTAGCAAATGGTATGTGTCATTTCCGAGTTACTTCTGTTTCTCCGTGGTTGGTTCTCGGCTGTGTGCACACGGGCTCCGAGCTGGACGTGCATACGTTTGCGTGGACCCATTTTCCAGTCCTCCCTTTATATGTGTGTGCATGGAAGTATGGACCTGGTATTTGTATAACCAGACCTACCCAGAAGGCAGCGTGGCTCTGTACTCTATTCAGGCCAGAGATCTAGTCATCAAGAGATTGGATGGAAGCTGGGGTCCTGTGCAGAGCAGGTCTCAGCACTGCCTTTATATTGAAAGTCGGGTAGTTTTATGACACACCTGTGGCACAGGTCAGCTATGTGGGATTTCTAACCAGACCGTTACACAATCAAGGGTGTCCATTGTCCCTCCAACTCTTCCTTTTATCATTGGAACCCTTTTCAGCAGATATTCGGTTCCCAGCAGATATCGGTACATTCAGGAAATAAACACAGCTGCTGGGCAGGTAAAATCCTTCATGATGCCATATTGTTGACCCGTACTAACGTGCACACTTTGATGCCTGATATGATGACAGCGATCCACTCCTTTTCCCAGGTCTTTTGGTATAAAATTAATAAGTACAAATGTGACGCAGTACCCATGACCGGTGCCACTGAGATGGTCTGTGCGGCTATCGTATGTGCTGGATTTCCAGGGCTCTGAAATCCTACGGTGTCTCGTTGAATAGAGGATTGGCGGTGTGGTTAAGACTACCTCAACCCACTGATATCCTGTACGTGCCACGATTTCTCCTGCTGGCCTCATCTTTGCTTTTCCTTATGGGTTCGGGTTCTAATAATTAAGATGCCAGGGTTGCCACTTTTCACTTATCTGTTATTCGGGATGTGCCTCCTGCTCACTGACAAACAACTCGACGCAGATAGGCAACAGTATTAAATGATTTGTCTAGGGAGGCTCCGACCTGAGGTTAGGTCCGCCACACCACCTATGGATCACTGCAGCTGCCTCATATGTACGGTTATTACTTGGCTAAGTATCCGCCGCAAGTGGTGTATTTTCTTCCAAGACCTGTCTCGGTGTCATTTTGCGGGGCACGCATACATAGGGACACTCCTCTTGTCTAACTCAATACCGAGAACCATTCCTATTCAGTGGAACTGTGCGCACAAGCTACTGGGAGTCAGCCTGCTAATATCATGTGGCACGACAGTATGGTGTAATGCAGACACATGCATAGGAGGAGGCTGTACAATCCTTTGAAAGTGCTGCGGCAAGAACGCTATTTTGTGTCTGGAACAACTGTTTTAGAATGTCGGACCTAAGGCCTTTCATGACCCTGCATGAAGTTCGGGTGGCTGCGCCTGAACAGATAGGCAACTAGCACCTTAGGCCCTGACTCAGTGTCGTTGCCTGGATCACCAATTAAAGAATGCTTCTTTAAACGGGGGTCCTTTGAAGGTGTGTTGCCAGGTATGTACAGAGTATTGATAGGTCACGTCCTCCAAACAGACAGAACAAGCCTTCAGATTCTCATTTTAAAGTTTTACCTAACTGGTCCACCTTGAAACTCCATAAAGGTGGGCTACTTCCCTGTTGTGGCTGATGGCGGCGTACACAGCTGGACTGTGATGCATATACTCTGGCAGTGCCCCAACCCCTTTCAGTGAATGACAATTAATGTAAGAGTGGTGGCCTGCTTAAGAACAGCAAACCACCATCCTTGCTTTTTCTCGCCCAATTAATGCTACTTTACCTGATCTTGCCCCGCTGCTCGGTACATGGAGATCCTATACTAGGGTCCCACACCCAGAGGACTCGCCTGAATTCTAGCACTCATGTCCAACATATGTCACTACATTTTACTGTATTTTGCACTGTTTGCCAGCCCTTATCTGGACTCTAGAATAGGTAATCTATATCTCACTTGGGGGTGGCAGGACAAATAGAGAGCCCACACTGGCAATTACCGCAGTTGGAGGAAGGCCACGTCTCGTCTCAATGAGTCATTTATAAGGAGTAGCCTCGTGGCTGGACCTTTCTCGGTGATGTTTTCCAATTTCATCCCTGAACTGCAAATATAGCTGTAGTCGAGTGAAGGATACAGAAACCCGAGACAGTGCCCAGAAATATGGGGTCGCAGCCCGGAGTTACTTGTGATGTTCCTGATGGGGGTAAACATTCTTTTCCTTCGGGCTCATTTCCCCATTAAATCAGGAAAAAAAACAGTTTCTGGTCACAAAGTGTGGTGTGGTATGGAGAATGATCATACTCAGGAGCCCTAATGCTACTCTTGGTTTGGCCTATGCAAGAGGTCAGTGAACACTGAAATGCACAACATTGTCAAAGCCAAGAGTTTTCACATATAGGAGATCTATTGGCTTTCTCATTATTTCTTTTTTTTTTTTACACAACCAATCAACGCTTCTCCTAGGGACGATGAAGCTGAACGATACAGACTATGTGCACGCTGTGCAAAACTCAAACCTACATAATGCTATACAAAAATAGTATTCATTAAAATATCACAGTATACCTCTCATAACATGAATAAGCATAGCATACACAATAAAAAGAAAAGAAAAAATGTTACAATTTTAGTTGAATTGAATACAATAAAATTAACGAGCATTAAGGCTAATTTCTTGCCACCTTTTGGTTTGAAATAACAGAGAAAAAGATATATTCAACACCATATGACGTGATTAAACAAGCCTGACATTTAGATGTACATTTTTAGGTCTTGCACCTGGCGATACAGTGCAAAAGCGCTGTCGCCAGCGAAACCTATAGCTGTCGACTCTGCTTTCAAGGGCCTTGAAAGGGAGACGGGAGATGGGCACGTGTAGGCTGCAGGCCGGACTGGGGCATGCGAGCGTTCACCATGTACAGTTACGTGCTGTGCCCATCTCCGGTCTCCCTTGCAAGCCTCATGCACTTCTCGCATGCAGTAACTGCCAACACACACACACACACAGCCACACCCCCCCCCCTGCTTTCGCTTCACATTACACACGCACGCACACACGCGCGCGCACACACACGCGCACACGAGCGCACTCATACAGAGACACACACGCGCGTGCGCGCACAGACACACACACAAACACCCCCGCACACACCCCCCCCCGTCGCCCCCCCGCCGCCGCCACCGTCACCCCCAGTACCAACACATATTGCATTATAAATGCTATAGTTGTCACATTTACGAAAGAAAAAACTATTGGCATTGTAAATGACAAAGCTATTAATTTCGCTATTTTCAAAACCAACTCATAAATAAAATAATTGTCATTTACAATACCAATAGCTCAAACTTTCCTAATGCGAGACCTATTGCATTGCAAATGCTTGTTATATACTTGCTCTCCATTCTGTGATCAGATGCGAACATTGTTTGGAAGAAAGTCACATGCTCTTTCTTTGGATAATGAACGGTTAACTCAGCACCACGACCATCAAGACTTGTTAAGATACTTCATTCAGTGAACTACTGGTTAAAACAGGTTGGTCAGAAGAGAAAGGATTGAGATTTATTTATGAAGGGCTATGACGTGCATTGAAGGATGTTTTGGCACAAGGAGTAAATCCTCCTGCTAAGTCTGCAAAGCTCATGAAGTTAGGCGTGCAAATACATCATGTTTGTCTCATTACCATTCAAAAAAACTAACATACTCGTAGTTTGGCCAAGGGTTGAGGAGAATACTTTCACAGATGCTTTGTTATTAGGCAGTATTAGAGATCCTATAGTTAAAGGAAAAAAGAAAAGTAACAAGGCGTGCACAGAATCTATGTATGAGTAAAACTGTTTGATTTAAGAGTTAACCATTGGTAATATTACCTATTCAAAAGTCCACAGCCAGTGGAAAACTAGAATTTTCGACAATGTAGAGGGTCAACTTGTTGAACAAAGAAATGTGTGATAATTCCCATAAACATGATTTTGTCAGATGGGCAGGAGAAGATAATTTTAGAATTTTTTGATTCAGAAGCTTCAGGGAACCTTATGGAGATTTAGTTTGCCAAATTCTTACAAATTCCTGTAATGAAGAAAGAAATCCTGAGGAGTTCAAAGCAGTTGCTCGATCTACACTATCCTTTGTTTCTTTTACGGTTTCATAGACACATGATTTCTTTAATCGGTTTTGGAAATCATTGTTAAAATGTTGATTTTGCATTAATAAATGCTAATCAGTTCAAGGTGATATTTGGCATGCTTAGACTGATTATTAACAGCCCTCATACTGACTCGGCAGCAAGGGCAGTACCATTGAATTCAGAGTATTCATTGTACTACTGGTGACATTTTCGAGAGTCATCCCTCTAAAGTATATGCAACATTTTAGAAGAGGAAAGAAGGAGCTTTACCTCGAGAGAATGTATTTCCCACATTGACGTCTATTGGAACCTATGCACTTTCAGGCGAGAGACAGCCAAAATAAAGGCATTCTTTGCTTAAAATATCAGGAGTTTCCCACCTGAATCGGGTCTATTGGCATGTATGCTCTAACGTTCAAGCAGTAATAGCTATATCTCAAGTCATTGGTTGTTAGACTTTTCTACTTTCTTGTTATGAAGAATTCACTCACATATTTAGTAAGAAGAGAGTAAATGTACTAGCCCTCAACCGAAGCTATGATAGCAAGACTGAGATAAGTTTGTGCACTTACTGAATCAGAGACTGAATTTCTTATGTGATACTTAGATGAATATCCAAGTCCCCTCTTCTGGGTTTCTTTTAGTGCCAAAGAAAGGGGATAAATTAAGAATTTGTATAGATAATAGAACCATCAATAGAAACATTACTCATATCACAAATACCTGTCTTGCTAGATTAGATTCAAGGTGCCCTAATATTCACAAAATCAGATCTCACAAGCGCTATCTACATAGTCAGCATCCAATAGTACGACGAATTGAAAACTGCATTTTGCACCAAGTTTGGGTTGTTTGAAAGCCAGGTCATGATTGCCAGAGTTGGCAACACGACTTCAGCATTTCAATACTTCATTAATGAAATATTGAGAGGGTGCGTAGATGTGTTTTGTATTGTCTACTTGGATGATAGTCTGATGTATTCAGACTCCTATAACAAAACACATACAACATGTTATTATAGCTAGAAGTATATTGATGTCTTGGCCAAGATAGAGAAACGTAACTTACATACTATAACAGTTGGGTTTTCAGATATATAATTACACCAACGGGCATGCAGATGGATGAAAAGAAGGATTCAGCAGTCGTTCAATTGCCCAAACCTACCTTAGTCAAGGCTGTTCAAAGCTTCAGTCATCAGATTTCTGAAACTAAACAACCCATTACCAAGCTACTACGTATGTGAAGATGGGGTCAGGCTGTTCCAGGACTTTGTGGTAAGGAGAAGGAGAGTCCTCCACAGGTGCAGGGGTGTGAGCGCCAGAGAGAGAGCGGTAGATCGCAGGAGTCTGGAGGATGGTGGAAGCTCAGGCAGTGGGTTTTGTACCTTGTGTAGGAAAGTAGGATCTGCTTACCGTGGTTACCCCCACTTTTTGCTGATGTTTCACTGTTTTTCGACTTTAGTCTGGCTGGGGCCCTGCTATCCAGTACCCCAGCCTAGCTGCTTCCTCTCTAAATTGATTGCATGTACTTTAGGTACAGTCCAGATTGGTTACTGGGTTACCCTTGTGAGGCCCTAGTATATGCTACCTTAGATACCAAGGGCAAAGGTACCCAAGAGACCTACAAGGGGTAAATGCTAACTTAGGAATGGCTGCATGGAAACATGTTGTGTTTGGTGTCAAACACTTTGGAATCCTACCCCCCTCCGCCAGTCCTAGCGGTGGGGGTAGAATTCCACCCTTCTAGAGGGAGAGACATGTACACATTGGTCTAACCGGTAATAGTTTAAAAGAGCCCTAGCATCACAAAATGGATGCCACAAACACGGGTCTTACCTCCTGCTGCTGGACGAAACTCAGGCAGGGGAAGCCTGGACAATAGGTTTCCTGTCACAGGGAGGTGTAACCACCTCCCAGACAGGCTTTAGTGTATTGGGGCTGGGTGGGTGCATTCAGAGAATGCTTTGCAGACAGTGCTGGGGGCACACTTGGTGTCCTCGTGCATACCCCAGTTCAAACCGGTTGCAGGGGCGCACAGCCCCTGCTCTCGCGCAAAACTGGACAAAGGGAATGGGTGTAACCACCCCTCTTCCCAGACCCTCCCATAGGTGGGTCACCAGAGTATGTCCAACCCCCTAACTTAGTATAAGTATGGGACCCCAGTCCTAAGGACTTCAGATTACACCTGGATGAAACTCTGCAACATATATCCTGGAACTTCAACATTCTACACAACTAGAAGATGGAAGAATCTCCCTTGGGGTCAAGGTGTGACTCCCCTGTTCAAACAGGCACCAAAGCAGCATCTTGCCGGTCTGCATTTCCAAGGCTTCCACCGGATCCCAACGGAGTTGTGACTCAGGTCATTGACTTCCAGACTTCTCAGAGGCCACGAGATCCCAGCAAAGTTGAGACCCACAGCCCTCACGAGTGATGCGGAACCGGAACTCCTGTACACCGTGCACATTTGCAAGTACATCAACTTCTCGAGCTTTCCCGAAGTTGTGCGTTTGGCTACTTGTAGTCCAAGCCCCGAGCACCATTTGCACCGAAGATTGCGGGCCTACACTCCATGAGTGTTCCGTGGGCCCGCTTCTAGCATTTGCGCTCAAGGCTCCTTTATAATCCCTGGTCTGTCGACTGGTGGGTCCCCACAAAGGTAACTCTTCTGTTTCTTGGTTTCCTGGTTTCTCCCAATGTGCCCTGACTCCCCACCAAGTGGTGAGTTCCTCAGATCAGACCTTGTTGGTTTGCACCGAAGCAAATTTTTCCTTTCTGTGTGGGTTCCTGCTGCCAAGGCTTGTTGGGTCCAATCCGGATGCCGACACCGCAGCACTCGACATCCTTCATGGGACAGCTCGAATCCAGCTCCTGGTCATTGTTGACACCTTCTGGTCCTCATGGCTGAAGAGTCAAGCTTCACCTTCTTCACCTGAAATCACCCAACATCGGTGGGCCTCTGCTCTTCGCCTTCCTGGTCACTGGCTAGTGACCCAGATTCTGTCCCCTCTGCTTTCAGGTTCTTCAAATCTCCGATCCACCCGAAAACTTTCGACTTGGTCGCCAGCAGCACCTTGCAGCAGATCGCCATCGAAAATGACGACGAAACCCAACATTAAAAGACACCTATGCACCCGGCTTCCCTGGGTGAGCTAACTCAAGTACTCCGGTGCTCATGTGGGTATTGACTCTAGAACTGTATAGTTCTAAAGGGGGTTGCTCCAAGTCCTCCTCTAAGTGTCCTTAATCTTTAAAATTCCAACCGCAACTGTGTTGAGACACTGCACTCGTCCCCGTGGGTCTCCTTTGTCACTACCTTGGGTGGTTCCTGGTGGCCCCAGCAGTTCTAAAGGCTCTAGGCCTTGTATCTATGTCAGTCGTGGTTCTTATACCACTTTCTTAATATACGGTTTGGTACGCCCCTAGGACTCAACATATATTGTGCTAATTTACTGTGTGCTAAATAAGTTTACTGAATGTACTTTTGCCTTTAGCCTCATAAAGAGACTAGAGGGATGTGTTTAGAATAAATACATATATTTTATATATATTTATACCTGATGTGGTTCTCCTTTCATTTGGGCATGAGATTAGAGACTGGTAAAACAAGCTGCTTTACATTCTTTCAAGACTTAGCCTGAAGGCTGCTCTCCACAACTACCACTAGGATAGCTTTCTATATAGGTTGTCTTTAAACCTTCCTTCAATAAGGGTAGTTTGGACTGGTGCAAGATGCCCACTAGATTTGTGAACAGCATATGCCAGGGCAACTTCTCACATTGGTTTGCAGCGTGTGGGATTCCAGCTTGCCATTGTTTTACCAGATAATCTCAAGTGATTGAGCATTTGAAAACAACTAAAGGTACCAGAGGTACATATAATACAAGCTTAAATACAGTAAGTTCTACTGAACTAAGAGTTGTGTGTCAAGGGATTAAGCACACCCTTTCTACAACTCAAGAGAGTTTAGTAGGTAAACAACTAGAGTAGGTAGTGCATACACCACACATCACTAGTTATGTCTTCAGGGCCAGGTACCAGTGGGTCCCTGCCAGATGTCAGTATGTTACAGACATCCAAGTATGACACAGTCCCTTTTTTACAATTAAGGGCTCTGTGTACTATGAGGAAACTGAAGACATGCAAGAATACCACCACCCAACACCTTAGAGAGGTGTTACTGCTTGATAACAAGAGGAAGGCTGTAGAGCCTGAAAGGTTAGGCAATGGGGTGGAAGCAACAGAGGGGGAAGAGGCCAGTGGTACAAACCAACAGGACTCAGACTCTGATGTTGGCCAGGTAGGTGACAATTACCTAGACCTGAACCAACCAGCTCCAACTGGAGATGGAGAAGGCCTAAGGGGCCCTTTCTTTTTCCCCACCAGGAAGAGTTGGAGATGTGCCTAGACGGCCAATATCTCCTTCCCAGGAATCTAACCATTCTGACACATCTGTAGGGACCTCTGTATCTTCTCATAGGAGGGACACCTCCCAGGAGAAGAGAGAAAGACAGATGAGGCTTGAAGAATCTCAGCCGAGAATAAGAAGACAGAAAGTAGCCTTAGAAAGGGAGTCCCTAGAGCTTGAAAAAGCTAGAAAAAGATGGGACCAGAGTCCCATGGTGTCAGCAATTTCCCTAGTGGTAGGAAAAGGTCTTATGATCATAGAAACTTAAACAAGATTGTCCCTCCCTATCAGAATGGGGATGACATCCACAAATGGATAACTGCACTGGAAAGGGCCTGAAAAGTACAGAAGGTCCCCCAGGAGCAGTGGGCAGCAATCTTGTGGCTCTCCTTTTCAGACAAAGGTAGAGAAAAGCTCCTCACTGTCAGAGAAGAGGATGCTGATGATGACAAAGTCCTGAAGAGTGCTCTAATAGATGGGGTTGGCCTAACCCCTGAGCAGTATAGGATATAATTCAGAGATACCCAAAAGACACAGACTCAGGACTGGGTTGACTTTGTTGATTGTGCTACTAAGGCTCTGGGGGGCTGGTTACTGGGCAGTAGCATGTGTGATTATACAGGATTGTACAACTTGATTATGAGGGAGCAGATCCTTAATAACTGTCAGGATCAGCTGTTGCATCAGTACCTGGTAGACTCTGATCTGACCTCTCCCCAAGAATTGGTAAAGAAGGCAGACAAATGGGTCAAAACCAGGGTGAAGCAGAAGGTACAGAACCAAGGTGGTGACTAGAAGAAGCAAGACCCTAATAAGGGTGGGGAGAAGGGTAAATAATAGAAGTCTTCACAAGGCCCACAAAAATCGTCTTATGGTGGGGCCAAAATAAACCATGGTGTAAAGTCTGTAAGCAGGACAGCCATTAGACTAGTGATTGCACTAAGAAAGATGCAACTCCAGCCACCATTGCCCCCAAGGCAACTGTTCCTCCTAGTTCAGCTCCAAGTGGTGGTACTCAGCAGAAGGTTTTAGTAAGGTTAACGCTGGGTACTGAGATGGGCTCTGGCCTAGTCAGAGTGCCAACTCAGGCTGTTCTGATCTGTGATGGAGGCATGGATATGTCCTCCTGTGTGAGTCCCAGTAACTTGGGCAAATACAGACACAGCCTTTGATAAATGGAAAAGAGACTATGGTCTACAGGGACAAAGGAGCAAGTGTCACAATCGTGACACAAGACCTTGTGGACCCTGGACAAATCATACTTGGTTAAATTTACCAAGTGGCCAATGCTAGCAATGTCAGCATCAACCATGCCTTGGCAGTTGTTAATTTTTCCTGGAGAGGGGTACCTGGCCTCAAGAAAGTTGTGTTAAGTGCAGACCTCCCTGTAGAATGCTTGCTTGAAAATGATTTAGAAACTTCAGCCTGGTCTGAAGTGGAGTTAAGGACACATGCAGAAATGTTAGGGATCTCTGCACATGTGTTTGCTGGGACTAGGTCACAGGCCAAAATGTCTAACACTGAACAGCCCCCGGATTCTGGAATAATGGGCCAGGTGCCTTCCAAGAAAAGGAGCAGTAGGGTTAAGGTGATGATCAGTCTCTTGAGGGAGATGATTGTTCTCCTGAAGAAGGAACTGTCCCAGAGGTGCTTGAGCCTGATCAGGTTAAGTTATTGGGGGCAGGGGGCCCTTCCAGGGCAGATCTGAGTCAGGAGCAACTGAGCTGCCCTTATCTTGAACCGAACGGAGAACAAGCTGCTGCTGGTAATGCTAGTGACACCCATAAGATTTATTGGGATGATGAACTCCTGTATTCAGAGAGTAGAGACCCCAAGCCTGGTGCAGCCAGGAGGTTGGTTATACCTTTGACATTCAGGGGCTTCCTATTGACACTAGCCCATGATATTCCTTTAGCAGGACACCTGGGCCAAAACAAGACTTGGGACAGAATTGTCCCTCACTTTCATTGGCCCCACATGTCTGAAGACACAAAGGAGTTTTGTCGCTCCTGTGTCACCTGTCAAGCCAGTGGCAAAGCAGGTGGTACAACAAAGGCTCCCTGATACCACTACCTGTGGTGGGGGTTCCCTTTGAGAGAGTGGGGATTGACATTGTTGGGCCAATGGATCCTCAGACAGCATCTGGGCACAGGTTTATCCTAGTGGTGGTGGACCATGCCACTAGGTACCCAGAGGCTATTCCCCTTAGGACCACTACAGCACCTGTTGTGGCAAGACCCCTCTTGGGAGTGTTCTCAAGAGTGGGTTTCCCTAAAGAAGTAGTATCTGACAGAGATGCAAACTTTGTGTCTAGCTACTTGACTGCAACGTGGAAGGAGTGTGGAGTGAATTACACATTCACCACACCCTATCACTCAATCACCGAACTTGTAAAGCGCACTACTTACCCGTGAGGGTCTCAAAGCGCTGAAGGGGGGGCGGGGGGGTTGCTGCTGCTACTGCTCGAAGAGCCAGGTCTTGAGGAGCTTCCTGAAGGAGAGCAGGTACTGGGTCTGCCGCAGGTGGGTGGGGAGGGTGTTCCAGGTCTTGGCAGCGGGGAAGGAGAAGGATCTGCCTCCGGAGGTGGTACGCTGGATACGTGGGACATCGGCGAGGGCGAGGCTGGCGGAGCGGTGCTGGCGGGCGGGTGTGTAGAAGTCTATTGTTCAGGTAGGCTGGCCCGGAGTTGTGGAGTGCTTTGTGAGCGTGGGTGAGGAACTCCTGCTGAATTGCTTTGCCCTAGCTGCTAGCTGCTGTTTGCTACATTGTGGCCAAATCTCTACTCTTGATCCCGCGATTCCCGTCTGGACCCACCCGCCAGTCTCCCGCTGCCCGGCCGCTTGTATTTCCATCAAGAGCGGGGGGCGCCGAGCGGAGACCGGCGAGGGGCAACTACAAGAACCAGAAGCCCTTGCGGTATCCAGCATCACCGGGGAGCGCCAGGAGGCGCTGAAAACAAGCATCAGCGCCACTGAGCGGGGGAACTCCTGCTGAATTGATTTGCCCTAGCTGCTAGCTGCTGTTTGCTACATTGTGGCCAAATCTCTACTCTTGATCCCGCGATTCCCGTCTGGACCCGCCCGCCAGTCTCCCGCTGCCCGGCCGCTTGTAATTCCATCAAGAGCGGGGGCCGCCGAGCGGAGACCGTCGAGGGGCAACTACAAGAACCAGAAGCCCTTGCAGTGTCCAGCGTCACCGGGGAGCGCCAGGAGGCGCCAAAAACAAGCACCAGCCACTCCTCGCGGGACGCCGGGCGAAGCCCGTTGTTGCCCGTTAGTGCCCGGTAGGGACCGGACCGGGCCATACCCCTTGATTTCCCTCGCAAGTTTATCCCGGTATATTGTTGTACTACTTTGCTTATTCACACTTTCATCATGCCCGGAAGAACCAGAAGTAAGACCAAATCCGCACTAGCTGTAGCCCAGATTACTGGGCCTATAGATCAATTCATTTCACGGACCATCGAGGTCATTGAGCAAAGTATTTCCCTCCTGGAACGCAGAGTATCTTTGGACCTCGTTAATGCTAAACGCTCCTCCATGGGCCTTCTGGCTACTGCGGCATCCCCCATTCAACAAGCTCCCACCACTTCTATTCTGCCATCATCTGTTACGGCTGCAGATATCCATACAGTACCGTGCTCAGTAGATTTGTCTGTAACTCAATCTGAGTCTGACTCTCTTTCATCAATAGATTTAGAGATTACCCCAGACCTAGAGTTATGTCAATCACTGGGCACATTGGAAACAACCATAGATAAGCAGCTCCGGGGAGCTAGGGAAGGAGCCATATCTAAACGGGGAAATACCAAGTTATGCGGTAATATAGCGGCGCCTGACACCCCGTTGGAGTCTGGGAGGGATCGGATCCTACAGCCCACACAATCAAATACAAACATATCAATTGTTAACAATTCCATAGTACCTACTATTACTGTAGAGGATATAGATAACTCACTTAAGACACCACAGCCGGGGGGGTTCGTGTAGAGCCTGTAACTCCACTTCACAAATATTAACCACCATCAAAGAGCTCTTTATCCAATACCTAAAACCAATAGAAACTAGCTTGAGGCATCTGGAAACCCAAATAGCAACTTTATCACGCACTCCTTCTACGGTGTCCAGTTCACATCTACCCAAACAAGGGAAGGGAAATCCAACTCACTCTATAAAAGTTCCCCAACATCCACAACCTGGTGCAGGAACTAAACAGCCTGTAATGGCCACTCCATCCCTTCCAAAATCTAAGCATACTGTTCCATTAGTTAAACGACAGCTAAATCCAGCGTTAGGTGTGCAAATGGCCACAATATCTACTGCCTCGCCCCAGTCCCCATCAGGATCAGGACCCGTAAAAACTGCAAAAACTGTAAACACAATTACAAACCAAGTTACAAATAAAAAATCGACACTTTCATCCTCTAAAATGACGGAAACACAACCTTCGATGGTACCCAAAAAGGGAGTACGACCAAGGCGCCCAATGCACCTCCCACCTGAGGCAACCCCCTATACGGTTATCCTTACAGGTGTACCTGAATTAACTGAAGGTATGGATGAAACTGCTTGGTCGCTTAAGAATAAGGTCCTGCAGTGGCTAAGTCTAAATAGACCACTAGAGCCCTATCATTCTGGTGGGATCTCCTCAGTCCGCAGAGTAACCTGGATAGGGGATGAACGCAAATCAATCCAGGGCGATTGTATCATAGTTAACTGTAACGATCCAAATACTGTGGACTATATCTGCTCATGGCCAACTCTGGAAAAAAAGAGCGGAATTGACGCCCAACATCTTTCTTTTTTCTATCCCCCACTGAACACAAACCAATACCTTCCCATTCCAAATTGGCAACACCCTCGGGAAGGGCAATGGAACCAACCGGACTACAGCTACAGTCATGGGAATAGAAATAGGAGTAGAGCCTGGCAGAACCAGCCCTGGCATCAGGGCAGATCCCTCTTCCCAATGGAGGGCTGGCAGGGTTTTCCTACCAGAAATAGGTATGATTGTCTGGAAATGGTAGATTGACCGCTAGTGGCCTTAACTAGGACGACCCAGGTCTTAAAAACCACGGTCGCCCCTCTAATTCCTGGTTTACAATCACATCAGCCTAAACATCAAGTCCAAGCAGACCTAATTTTGCCCCTTACCAATAACATTCAGCTTGGGACTATTACAGAATCTCCCAATACCATCTTAAATGAAACGATGATCAGCTTCCCGGAAACCTCCATGGGCGCAATTGACACAAACCCACATCAGTTTAGTGATCTGACCACTATTAAAGAAACAATCGTGATCCCATCAGAGTGTTTACCACCGCGATCTTCTGCTTGTCAGCTACCATCTCATCCAAGCGACAATATTCACATAACAGACCTGAGTTTCTCAATAATATACTGGAACGTCGCAGGCCTGCGTACTAAGTTGTCACTGCAGCCGTGGCTTGAAACAGTGAGGGAACACCAGATAGTTTGCCTCCAGGAAACATGGTTAATTACTCCAAGCCATCTATTGGGATACAGAACCTTTCATACCCCAGCAATTCAGGGAGCAATGGGCAGACCAAAGGGGGGTCTTGCGGTATATGTCGCTAATACTTTGCCTTCCATATCTATCCGGAAGCTGAAAGAACTCCCGACTTACCAAATTCTGCAAATAAATTTCACCAAAAACAGCACTTACATCTTGATCAACTATTATAATAATTCAGATACAATGGACTGTTTAACAACGTTAACTGAAATTACCATTTTTTAGTATCTTTGCAAAATGATTCTCAGTCCTCCCCAGTACATATAATATGGAGTGGCGATTTTAACCTCTCATTATGTGCCAATTACAAAAATGGAAATTGTGGCCTGCAGGATGAACATGGCAGTCCTCTGTCCCATTTCGCTCATTCTATTTGTGGCAATAAACTAAATGAGTTCATATTTTCCCTAGAACTGGACTTTGTAAATGACTTAGTGGAACCACAAAAAGATTTTTCTCCAACGTTCCACGGTAGAGGGTTCTCAACCACAATAGACTATATTCTGACTTCCCAGATCCTCAAGGGACAAGTGACCAATTTCTCCACTGGGACAGATGTAAGCAGTGATCACTTTCCGATTAGTGTAAGAGTTCATCCAAAAATGGTCAAATCACACTCTATCACTTCTAGCCATCTAAAACAAAACTCATTAACTATGAATAAACTGAACGGTTATACAGTCTAATGGGCCAAGGTAGACCCGGCTGAAATAACAGAGAGGGTTCTCGTAAAAGCTAAACCTTGGGTACTTGACTGTCTATCACCAGAGTCCACTCCCCAGACAATTGTGGGTAGCTTCCAGAATATCCTGAAGATAATTGGAAAGGAGCTTTCCGGCAAACATAGGAATAATAAGTCTACCTCTCCGAGGTGGTTTAATGTAGACTGTCGCAAGGCCCTTTCGAATTTAAAGGAAGCCCTTCACAGACCTACGAGGGACCCAGCGGAAATTTCAAATTTAAGGAAACTATATAACACAGCCAGACGGGAACGCAGAAGAGAAATCAAGAAAAATCTTTGGGCTCAACTGCATGATAGCTGCCAAAGTAAGGATAGCGCCCTCTTTTGGCAAGTCATCAGATCTCCCTTCTTGGCCGATACTTCAAAGGGACAGCATTTAGACGTCGCAGTTACAGTAGATGAATGGGTCTCGCATTTCTCTAAAATCTTTGGTCATTCTCATTTGGACTCAGTAGGAATAGATCACACCGGTGGCCACAAGTTGGAGAAGAACACCTATCCGATTAACATCCATTTCAATAATACGGAAGTTACCAAAGCACTCAAGGCGTCAAAACCCGGAAAAGCCCCCGGGCCAGACGGAGTCCCACAGGATATGTTCTCCATAATATCGAACTCTGGTCAACTATACTTACCCAGGTTCTGGCAGCAGTAACATCAGTAGGGCTGCTAGAGTCCTGGTCAACGTCAATCCTGCTCCCCATCTTCAAAAAGGACAATCGGAACGATCCGGCCTGCTACAGGCCAATTTCCCTTCTGGACTCCATGGGCAAAGTTGCAGGTCGGGTGCTTCTGGACCGTTTACAATCTTGGGCCCAGGAAAATAACATCATGACCGACCTGCAATATGGTTTCCAGAGGGGTCTTGGGACCGTGGAGCAGGCCCTAAACCTCGCCCTTTTGATTGGAAAGTATGTGGGAGCAAAAGGAGGTAACACCTTCCTTGTATATGTCGATCTCAGTGCGGCATTTGACTGTGTTCAGCACCCCAAACTTTGGTCTATCCTTAGTGATCTTGGAGTGGAGCCAGCCCTTATAGCTTTCCTCCGTGAACTATATTCTGACGCCACGGCGTGTGTCAGATTTGGAGTCAACGGAGAGCTATCTCCCTCTTTTTCCATAGTAAAGGGAGTAAGACAGGGCTGCGTACTGGCTCCCTTCCTGTTCAACCTTTACACCAATGGACTAGAGCAGACCATGCTGGAAGTGAGCCAGAATCTACCCCAGATAAATCATCGTCCAATACCAACACTGCTTTATGCAGATGATTCTGTCATCATAGCTCGAACGCTGAACCAACTCCAAAAACAACTTAACAAATACTGCAGCTTCATGGGTTCTCTTGGTTTAAAAATCAACATAAAAAAGACATTTACCATGCATATTGGTCCTAGGGTCAAGAATCCCAAACCAATTCTGGTGGACAAAACAAGACTGGAGAAAACCTCTGTTTACTCATACCTGGGCATCCTCGTGGACGACTCCTTAAGTTGGCGACAGGCTACGGCCAGTAGAAAACTCCTCTTCCAGCGAGCAACATCGGCCCTTGTCTCCTTCTCGAGAAAGCTAGGCAAACCCGCTCCCCCCGAACTTCTGAAAATTTACTACGCAAAATGCCATAGTGTGGCTACCTACGGAGCAGGCGTTTGGGGGTATGGCCCAATAGACCCTATACAGATAATAGAGAATGGTTTTGTTAAATATCTGCTGGCCCTACCTCAAAGCGCTCCGAACTATGCTTCACACAATGAGCTCGGTATGGAATATATTACAGACGCCATTCGTTCCCAACCAATTCTCTTATGGCAACGCATATGGTCCAAACCAGAGTGTCACCTAACAGGATCTTTGATCACGGACTGTAAAGCCTTAACCAACTGGCACAGAATTCCCTGGTTAGTCTATGTGCTGAACTTTTTTAATGATCTTGGCCGTAGCTCTTATTTTGACGACCCACCTAGTGTAGAGGACATCTCCAGAAAAGAGTTAAAGAAGATGTGCAGCGCCGTATCCTCATCCTGCTTCAACATTCTCCGCATGCTCAAAAAAACATTTCGCTGGATCCCCACCGAAACCAGGAAAACAGTCACCCATGCTCTGGTCACAAGCCGAATGGACTACGGAAACACCCTCTACGCAGGTACTAGCGCTAAACTCCAGAAGAAACTCCAACGAATCCAAAACGCCTCAGCCAGGATCATATTAGACATCCCGCGCAACGAACACATCTCTGGTCACCTGAAAGACCTCCACTGGCTAGCCGTCAATAAGAGGATCACTTTCCGACTGCTAACCCACGCACACAAATCACTTTACGACATCGGACCAGAATGCCTCAACTCACGACTGTCCTTCTACACCCCCTCCCGCCAACTACGTTCTTCCAGCCAAGCCCTCGTCACTGTACCTCGCATCAACAAGACCACCATGGGAGGCAGATCCTTCTCATACCTGGCTGCTAAAACATGGAACTCACTCCCCACTTACCTTCGCCTTACCCAGAACCACCTAGCATTCAGAAAGCAACTTAAAACGTGGATATTTGACAAGTAATCCTCCTCCCCTTCCTAAGCGCCTTGAGACCCTCTGGGTATGTAGTGCGCTATATACATTTTCTGACTTGACTTGACTTGACCATTTGAGAGAACTGCGCAATCAGATGGAGATTACAAAACCCTTGAACTCCCAAATCTGTGCAACTCAAACTGTTAAAGGCATCCAACCTTACCTGACGTACTATCTGTCTAATCATGAGAAATACCTTTTGACAAGATTTCATTTTAACACCATTTTCCGTTTAGTTTCCTTTCCTAAAGTTCAAAACTGGTCCCGTATTCTCATGAACTGCCCATGTGACGGAGTTTCCACTCAATCAACAATCCATATTATCTTCTTTTGTAAATACTATAAAACACCACGAAAATCCTGGATTCTTCCACTCCTCCAAACCTCTGGCCACAGACTATGTCACCCTGCTTTCCTTTACCTGCAGCTCCTAGACTCGGTACATGTTGCAAAGTGCATAGACACTTTTTTAAAAGCCAGTATTAAAATACGCCAAGCTTATGACTGACAAGAAATTTTCACCTTAAAGCTTGCGTAATTTTTCTTTACAATCTTCATATTTTAACTTAATTTTTCTTTTATAGTTTCGTTTCTTTATTATAAATTAATATTCTTCTTTTAATCTAAATATGGTTTTGTTCAAGTTTACTGTTTTAAGATATGTACTTTTTATGATTGCAAACAAGTGGTAATCGAATAAAAGTCTATGAAACGAATGCTAGTGACACCCATAAGATTTATTGGGATGATGAACTCCTGTATTCAGAGAGTAGAGACCCCAAGCCTGGTGCAGCCAGGAGGTTGGTTATACCTTTGACATTCAGGGGCTTCCTATTGACACTAGCCCAAGATATTCCTTTAGCAGGACACCTGGGCCAAAACAAGACTTGGGACAGAATTGTCCCTCACTTTCATTGGCCCCACATGTCTGAAGACACAAAGGAGTTTTGTCGCTCCTGTGTCACCTGTCAAGCCAGTGGCAAAGCAGGTGGTACAACAAAGGCTCCCTGATACCACTACCTGTGGTGGGGGTTCCCTTTGAGAGAGTGGGGATTGACATTGTTGGACCAATGGATCCTCAGACAGCATCTGGGCACAGGTTTATCCTAGTGGTGGTGGACCATGCCACTAGGTACCCAGAGGCTATTCCCCTTAGGACCACTACAGCACCTGTTGTGGCAAGAGCCCTCTTGGGAGTGTTCTGAAGAGTGGGTTTCCCTAAAGAAGTAGTATCTGACAGAGATGCAAACTTTGTGTCTAGCTACTTGACTGCAACGTGGAAGGAGTGTGGAGTGAATTACACTTCACCACACCCTATCACTCAATCACCAAACTCGTAAAGCGCACTACTTACCCGTGAGGGTCTCAAAGCGCTGAAGGGGGAGGGGGGGGCGGGGGGTTGCTGCTGCTACTGCTCGAAGAGCCAGGTCTTGAGGAGCTTCCTGAAGGAGAGCAGGTCCTGGGTCTGCCGCAGGTGGGTGGGGAGGGTGTTCCAGGTCTTGGCAGCAAGGAAGGAGAAGGATCTGCCTCCGGAGGTGGTACGCTGGATTCGTGGTACGTGGTACGCTGGATTCGGCGAGGGCGAGGCTGGCGGAGCGGTGCTGGCGGGCGGGGGTGTAGAAGTCTATTGTTCAGGTAGGCTGGTCCGGAGTTGTGGAGCGCTTTGTGAGCATGGGTAAGGAGCTTGAAGGTGATCCTCTTGTTGAGGGGGAGCCAGTGAAGGTCTCTGAGGTGGGGGGTGATGTGTCTGCGTCGGGGGAGGTTGAGGATCAGGTGGGCCGAGGCATTCTGGATGTGTTGTAGTTGCTGTAGGTGTTTGGTCAAGATTCCTGCGTAGAGTGTGTCGCCGTAGTCCAGCCCGCTGCCTGCGAGGGTTTGGGTCACCGTTCTTCTGGTTTCGATCGGGATCCACTTGTAGATCCTGCGAAGCATGCAGAGGGTGTTGTAGCAGGAGGAGGATATGGTGCTGACGGTAGGGTGTTAAAATATCGATTACAAAAATATAGCTGACATAAATATCGTTGTAAAAATATCGTTTACAAAAATATCGACACCCTATACTTAAACAGGTAAGTACATAAATATCGACTCCAAAATATCGTTGTAATTAATATAGATGTAAAAAATATCGACTTTTTAAAATAATTAAAATTACATTAAATAATAAATAAATATAAGTACTATTAACAAAATACATTACATTACTTTTTATATTTTAACTATTTCAAAAAAATGTACTACACTTTTTAATTATAAACGTAATAAATGTGGACATATAAATTGATTTTACACATTACTTTATATAACAACAATAATACATACATATAATTAAAATACCCCTTTACACAAAAACCCCAAACTGACCCTGAACCCTAAAAATACCCCTTTTCCCAAAAACTGAAAACTGACCCTGAACCCTAAAAATACCCCTTTACCCAAAAACATTTTCACTAAAAAAATCCTGTACACACCTAAAATTAATAAAAAAATTAACATAATTAATTACATAATTATTATTCAATTAACTAATTGAAATTTATTAACTATTATTTATTACACTATTTATATTCATTTAAAACATTAATTAATCTATCATTTCATTATATTTAAATACCCCTTTACCCAAAAACTGAAAACTGACCCTGAACCCAAAAAATACCCCTTTACCCAAGAACTGAAAACTGACCCTGAACCCTAAAAATACCCCTTTACCCGAAAACTGACCCTGAACCCTAAAAATACCCCTTTACCCAAAAACTGAAAACTGACCCTGAACCCTAAAAATACCCCTTTACCCAAAAACTGAAAACTGACCCTGAACCCTAAAAATACCCCTTTACCCAAAAACTGAAAACTGACCCTGAACCCTAAAAATACCACTTTACCCAAAAACTGAAAACTGACCCTGAACCCTAAAAATACCCATTTACCCAAAAACATTTTCACTAAAAAAATCCTGTACACACACCTAAAATTAATTAAAAAATTAACATAATTAATTACATAATTATTATTCAATTAACTAATTGAAATTAATTAACTATTTATTACACTATTTATATTCATTTAAAACATTAATTAATGTATTATTTCATTATATTTAAATTACTTCCCACCCTACTCCCCTATAAACCCACAACCCGCTACGGAACTATTAATACTAAATTCAACTGAAAATACATTATTAAATAATAATATACTACTAAAAATACTACTTTGACTACAAATATTCATTAAAAACACTACATTACTTATAATTATTCAAAAACGATATTATTGTAAACTATGTTTTTGCAAACGATATTTATTACAACTATATTAATGTTAACGATATTACTTACCTGTCTGTCGATATTCTGGTCAGACGATATTTTTGTCATCGATATTTCTTCCTGTAGATATTTTTGCAGTGATATTTAGGTTAGTCGATATTTTTAGGACGATATTCCTGCTCTGTACCGGTGCTGACTTGCTTGGACATGGAGAGGGAGGAGGTGTGGATGACTCCCAAGTTGCGTGCGTAGTCCGCGGGTATCGGTGCTGTTCCTAGTGTTGTCGGCCACCAGGAGTCGTCCCAGGCAGACGGGGTAGGGCTGAGGATGAGGACTTCCGTCTTGTCCGAGTTAAGCTTCAGGCGGCTGGTCCTCATCCACTTGGCGACGGCCTTCATACCCTCGTGGAGGTTGGTTTTGGCGGTCTGTGGGTCCTTGGTAAGGGAGAGGATGAGCTGGGTGTTGTCGGCATAGGAGATGATGTTCAGTCGTGTTGGTGGGCCACTTGAGCGAGGGGGGCCATGTAGATGTTGAACAGCGTTGGGCTAAGCCCTGGGGTACGACGCAGATGAGGTTGGTAGCTTTGGAACGGTAGGGTGGGAGGCGGACACTCTGGGTTCTATCGGAGAGGAAGGAAGTGGTCCAGTCCAGGGCTTTTTCCCGAATTCCGGCTTCTTGGAGACGCATTCTCAGTGTTTGGTGGCAGACCGTGTCGAAGGCGGCTGACAGGTCCAGGAGGATGAGGGATGAGGTTTCGCCGTTGTCTAGTTGGCGTCGGATGTCATCTGTGGCAGCAATTAGGGCTGTCTCTGTGCTGTGGTTCCGTCTGAATCTGGATTGTGACGGGTCTAGGATGTTGTTTTCCTCGAGGTGGTGGGTCAGCTGTATGTTGGCGATTTTCCCAATGTCCTTCGCCAGGAAGGGGAGCAGGGAGATGGGGCGGAAGTTCTTGAGGTCCTTGGGATCCGCCTTGGGCTTCTTGAGGAGGGCGTTGATTTCGGCGTGCTTCCAGTTTTCCGGGAATGTCGCTGAGTCGAAGGAGATGTTGATGACTTTTCGTAGTTGGAGTGCGATGGTGGCGTCTGCTTTGTTGAACACGTGGTGTGGGCAGGGGTCTGCTGGTGATCCCGTGTGGATGGAGTTCATGATCTTTCGTGTCTCGTTGTCGTTGACGTGGGCCCAGGATGTCAGCTGGTTGGTGCATGTGGTGTTCGAGGTGGGGTCTGTCGTGGTCGGGGCTGGTGGTGCGTTGAAACTGTTGTGGATGTCTATGATCTTGCGGTGGAAGAAGGTAGCCAGTGAGTCGCACAGTCCTTGCAAGGGCGGGATGTCGTTGGTGTTGGCGCTGGGGTTGGAGAGTTCCTTGACGATGCTGAAGAGCTCTTTGCAATCATGTGCGTTGTTGTCCAGGCGGACTTTGAAGGAGGATCTCTTGGTTTATCTGATGAGTTGGTGGTGTCTTGCGAGGTTGTCTGACGTGCGGTCTTGGAGCCATTTTTTCTCTAGCATCCGGCATGTGTGTTTGGAGGTCTGGAGTTCTTCGGTGAACCAGACAGCTTTCCTGCTGGAGTGGTTGATGGAGGGCTTCTTTAGCGGGGCTAGGGTGTTGGTGCAGTCTTTGATCTACTGTCTGAGGTTTCGGACGACGGTGTCTGGGTCAGTGGGGTCGGTTGGAGGTCCATGGCAGGGGCGGAGGTCAGTTGGTTTTCGGTGATTTTGCCCCAGCAGCGGAGAGGTAGCTGTTGAGTGTGGTGGTGCGTGGTTGCCTCCTTGAATGTGAAGTGGATGCCGTGGTGGTCGGTCCAGTGGAGTTCGGTGGTGTGGTTGAAGGTGACATGGGTGCTTGTGGAGAAGATGGGGTCGAGCGTGTGGCCGGCGGCATGGTTGGGTTCGGTGATGAGTTGTCGGAGGCCGAGGTTGGCGAGGTTGGCGATCAGGGTGGCGGAGTTGGTGCCGTTGTTGTTTTCGAGGTGGTAGTTCAGGTCCCCGAGGAGGATGTAGTCCGTGGAGGAGAGTGCGTGGGAGCTGGCGAGGTCGGCGATGGAGTCGCTGAACAGGGCCCGGGGTTCAGGAGGTCTGTAGATGAGCGTTCCTCTGAGAGTGGTGTTGGGGTCGGTGTCGATCCGGAAGTGAAGGTGTTCGGCGGAGTTGAGAGAGTCGTCTGCGAGGGTGTGGACCTGGAGTGTGGACGATGGCTATTCATCCTCCGATTCCGTTTGCGGGTGATATTGTAGCCGTCCGGGATGGCTATGGCGATGTCCGGTGCCGAGGATTCGTTCCACCAGGTCTCGGTCAGAAATGCTATGTCTGGGGCCGTTGTGTCGAGTAGGTCCCAAAGCTCTACGGCGTGTTTGCGTGCGGGGCGGGTGTTAAGGAGTATGCAGCGGAGGTGGTTGGGTCCGGTCGTGGAAGCTTGGTGGTTCTGTCACAGGAGAAGTTGCAGGTGTGGCAGGAGAAGGGTCCGTGGGTGCAGTTCGGGGCAGCCTGGAAGAAGTGGCGGTCCCGGCCGGTGTTGAGAGCGAGGAGGGCGTTGTATAAGAGTCTGGCATTGCGGGGGGCGCGGGGTCCAGGGGTTCTGGCGCTGGGCGCGGTCCAGGCGCGGACCGGAGCAGACGGGATTGCCTTTGGCGCGTGCGCGCCCGCTGCACGCGTCCGCTGCGGTTCCGCGTGGCGTCCTCCATAAAAGGCGAAGTTTTAGGGAGGAGCAGCTGAGAGGCGGGAGCGGAGCAGCCAATGGGCGTTGGGGGACGGGACAGGACACAGAAGGCAAAGGGGGCAGGCCGCATGGGTGCAGCGGCGGGAAGCGGGGAGCGGGGGGTGCAGCGGGCAGGGGGCGCTAAGGGCCCAGAGCCGACTACAATACGAAATAGAAATAAAATGAAAATAAGAGTACAGAGAAGGCACAAAGCAGTTACCAGACCACAACACAGGAGCACACCAGCGGCAAACTCTCGGTAGAGGCAGCAGTGGGGTAGGAGTCACGGGCGCACAGTGCGGCGTGGGGAGTGACCTGACCTGCGAGCAGGGTCAAGGGTCACACTCACTGCCGCGCGGCGACCTTCATAAAAGGACAAGTGGGAGGGAGGAGCAGCTTGGAGGCGGGAGCAGGACGGCCAATGGGCGTTGGGGGATGGGACGGGACACAGAAGGCAAAGGGGGCGGGCCGCAGGGGTCCAGCGGCTGGAAGTGGAGAGCGGGGGGGTACATAGGACGCTAAGGGCCCAGAGCCGACTACAATACAAAATAGAAATAAAATAAAAATAAGAGTACAGAGAAGGCACAAAGCAGTTACAAGACCACAACACAGGAGCACCCCAGTGGCGCACAGGAGGAGCCGTGCGGCGTGGGGAGTGACCTGACCTGCGAGCAGCCACAATGCAATGGTTTAGTTGAAAGGTTCAACAAAACTTTAAAGGGTATGATCAAGGGTCTCCCAGAAAAGCTTAGGCGGAGATGGGACATCCTACTACCCTGCCTTTTATTTGCATACAGGGAGGTTTCTCAGAAGGGGTTGGCTACAGCCCTTTTGAACTTCTGTTTGGGCATCCTGTGTCTGGTGAAGGAGGGATGGGAGTTACCTCTCAAACCCCCTAAACAGAACATAGTGGACTATGTACTTGGTCTCCGCTCCAGGATGGCTGAGTATATGAAAAAGACAACAAAAAATCTTGAGGCTAGCCAGGAATTACAGAAAGCCTGGCATGACCAAAAGGCTGGACTGACTTTTTACCAGCCAGGACAGAAAGTGTGGGTGTTGGAGCCTGTAGCCCCAGCAGTTCTCCAAGACCAGTAGAGTGGACCCCACACTATTGTTGAACAGAAGGGAGAAGTTACCTATCTGGTAGATCTTGGAACTCCCAGGAGCCCCCATATGATGCTTCATGTCAACAGACTGAAACCATATGTTGACAGGGAAGACATGGGCATGCTCATGGCAACTGATGAGGGACAAGAGGAAGAGGGTGATCCACTCCCTGACCTGCTCCCACAGAACCCTGATGATGGATCAGAAGATGGTGTAGCCTTGGCAGGCAGCCTCACTGATCAGCAGCAAACTGATTGCAGACCGGTACTCAATCAGTTCAGACATATGTTTTCTCTGACTCCAACTCAGACTACCTGGTGCTCTCATGAAGTGGACACTGGGGACAGTCTGCCTGTTAAAAATAAAATTTACAGGCAACCTGATCATGTCAGGGACTGTATCAGGACTGAAGTCTAGAAAATTTTGGATTTGGGAGTTATTGAACCCAGGGTGGTAAGAGAGAGATGAGATTTTGTGTTGACTACAGAGGTCTCAATGCAGTCGCTAGGACTGATGCCCATCCAATCCCAAGAGCAGATGAGCTTATAGATATGTTGGCCTCAGCCAAATTTCAGAGCACATTTCATCTTCAGCTGGCTACTGGCAGATCAGATTAGCTAATGATGCAAAGCCCAAGATAGCATTCTCAACCTCTAGTGGGCACTATCAATTTGTGGTAATGCCCTTTGGTCTGAAGAATGCACCTGCCACTTTTCAAAGGTTGGTGAACAAAGTCCTAACAGGCCTGGAAGAGGGAGAGACATGTACACACTGGTCTAAGTGGTAATAGTTTAAAAGAGCTCTGGCATCACAAAATGGATGCCACAGACACAGGTCTGACCTCCTACTGCTTGACGAAACTCCGTCAGGGGAGACCTGGACAATAGGTTTCCTGTCACAGGGAGGTGTAATCACCTCCCAGACAGGCTATAGTGTATTGGGGCTGGGTGGGTGCATTCAGAGAATGCTTTTCAGACAGTGCTGGGGGCACACTTAGTGTCCTTGTGCATACCCCAGTTCAAACCGGTTGCAGGGGCACTCAGCCCCTGCTCTGGCCGGAAACTGGACAAAGGGAATGGGTGTTACCACCCCTCTTCCAAGGCCCTCCCATAGGTGGGTCCCCAGAGTATGTCCGACCCCCTAACTTAGAATAGGTATGAGACGCCAGTCCTAAGGACTTCAGATCATACCTGGATGAAACTCTGCAACATATATCCTGGAACTTTGACATTCTACACGACTAGAAGACGGAAGAATCTCCCTTGGGGTCAAGGAGTGACTCCCCTGTTCAAACAGGCACCAAAGCAGCATCTTGCCGGTCTGCATTTCCAAGGCTCCCGCCGGATCCCGACATATTTGTGACTCAGGACATTGACTTCCAGATTTCTCAGAGGCCGCCACCAGATCCCAGCAAAGCTGAGACCCGCAGCCCTCACGAGTGACATGGAACCAAAACTCCTGGACACCGTGCACATTTGCAAGTGCATCAACTTCCCGAGCTTTCCCGAAGTTGTGCATTGGGCTACTTGTAGTCCAAGCCCTGAGCACCGTTTGCACTGAAGATTGTGGGCCTACACTCCACGTGTGTTCCGTGGGCCCGCTTCTAGCATTTCCGCTTGAGGCTCCTTAGCGATCCCTGGTCCGTCGACTGGTGGGTCCCCACGAAGGTAACTCTTCTGTTTCTTGGGCTTTCCTGGTTCCTCCAGATGTGCCCTGACTCCCCACCAAGTGGTGAGTCCCTCGGACCTTGCTGGTCTGCACCAAAGCCAATCTTTAGTTTCTGCATGGGTTGCTATTGCCACGGCTTGTTGGGTCTAATCCGGATACCGACACCACAGCACTCGACATCCTTCGTGGGACAGCTCGAATCCAGCTCCTGGCCGTTGTCGCCTCCTGGTCCTCGTGGCTGAAGAGTCAAGTGTCACCTTCTTCACCTGAAATCACCCGACATCGGTGGGCATCTGCTCATCGCCTTCCTGGTCACTGGCTAGTGACCCAGGCTCTGTCCCCTCTGCTTTCAGGTTCTTCAGACCTCCAATCCACCCTTGAATCCACCCGGACACTTTCGACTTGGTCTCCAGCAGCACTTTGCAGCAGATCACCATTGAAAACGACTTCGAAACCTGACATCAAAAGACACCTATGCACCCGGCTTCCCTGGGTGAGGTAACGCGAGTACTCTGGTGCTCCTGTGGGTATTGACTCTAGAAATGCCTAGTTCTAAAGGGGTTTGCTCCAAGTCCTCTTCTAAATGTCCTTAATCTTTAAAATTCCAACCGCGACTTTCCCCGTAGAAGTTAATGGTGATTCGCAGCTGTGTTTAGACACTGCACGCGTCCCCTATGGGTACCCTGTGTCACTACCTTGGGTGTTTCCTGGTGGCCCCAGCCGTTCTAAAGGTTCTAGGCCTTGTATCTATGGTTGTGGTTCTGATACCACTTTCTTAATATATGGTTTGGTACGCCCCTAGGGCTCAACGCATATTGTGCTAATTTACTGTGTGCTAACTAAGTTTACTGCATGTACTTTTGCCTCTAGCCTCATAAAGAGACTAGAGGGATGTGTTTAGAATAAATACATATATTTTATATATATATATATATATATACCTGTTGTGGTTCTCCTTTAATTTGGTCATTCATGAGATTATAGACTGGTAAAACAAGCTGCTTTACATTCCTTCAAGACTGATCTCCACAGCTACCACTAGGATAGCTTTCTATATAGGTTGTCTTTAAACCTACCATCAATAAGGGTCATTTGGACTGGTGCAAGGTGCCCACTAGAATATTGGACAGCAAAATCCAGGCCAACTTCTCAAACGCTGGTCCTTGGTTGTGCAGGGCTTTGTAGGTGTGTGTCAGAATCTTGAATGGGCATCGCTTCTGGACAGGGTGGCAGTAGAGGTTCTTCAGGTGAGGGGTGATGAGGGTCCATCTACGGAGGTCAAGGATGAGTCTGGCTGCTGAGTTCTGAATGGTCTGCAGTCTCTTCAGGAGGTGTGTGGTGATTCCTGTGTATAGTGTACTGCAGTTGTCCAAGAGGCTGGTGAAGAAGGCTTGAGTGAGTATTTGGCTGGTGGAAAACTGGGAGCCACTTGAAGATCGGTCTAGAAGCATATCAGAAGATATGATTACCACTTATGGCTCAGTTGGCATAGTACTTTAATACTCCAAATTCACTGACACCAAGTTCAATTCATGGAAGGTAAGTCTGGTGGTCTCCACTGAGTGTCTGAGCTGTCTGGTGTGAGGATTCACATATACAAGAAACACACTACACAAAGGTTTCCCAACGACGCACTTCATGTCCCGGCCGTCCCTTAACTCTCACATTGTTTAGAGACTGAGGCACTCATCTTGAATTACTGGATATATCCTTCCTCTTGCCTCACAGCTTCCTTGCTAACTTTGAACAACTGAATGAACATTTGATCTGAGCAGGTTACATCTTTTCAGGTAACTACAATTTGGAATGTTGGGATATTCCCTGAATGAAAGGAAAGATTCTGAGATCAAGATTATGATTATATGTGCTATGTACATATTAAGAAGTCTAACACAGTTATCTTGCCAATAGAGAAGAAGGGTTGGTGAGCATAAGGTGGTCACTTAAATCTGTATACTGAGAGTGTGTTAAAAATATATCTTCACAGTATTACTGTTAAGGGTAGTTGCAGAATATTCATGCAGATTACTATGATATTTTTTGTTGTCATTAGACACCCATTTTGACCTGTAAACATCAGTGCCCACAAGAGTGACAAATCAGAGTAGTGATATCCAGTATGTCTGTTTTGTATCTTCTTCCCCTTTTCTCGTGTCTACTGTTGTCCAATATATCATATTGTTTGTGTCCAGGTGTGGTTGCTTTGAGAGGTGGAAGCATGCATTGCACTCTTTCAATCCATAGTACAATATTAATGCTTTCTAACAGTGTGCAACATAAGGCATAAAGGACGGCAGCAGGACAGAGCAATTCAGCTCTAGGCAAATCAGGTTAAACTTAGGCTTCGTTTTGTGTCAAAGGAATGTCATGGGTTTCAGGAAATGGGCGTAGACAAGCCTTACAAGCTTCCCTCTGCAAGATGGCAGTCTGTCCATAGAATTCTATTTGATGTTCTCATTTGTTAGGTAGAGTTTGATGCACTGCTAATCAATTCAGTAGTATTCTTCATCTACAATCAAGCTCTACAAGATAGCTAACAAGGTTGTTTACCCTTTACGTTTGTTCATCCTAACTGGATGCAACATACCTTTTCAGTGTTCACTCCTTGACATATGGAATTGAACTAGAATGCCAACCATTACTTATGCAAAAAGAGCAATTGATGGACGGAATACTGAACAATGTCAAACATTCTCACCCTCCCCCACACAGAGATCTGGCCTAAATGCGTCATGTTTTTTGCTCACCACCCCACCCCAGTTTGCACCCAGCTATATTCAAATCAGTCTTGACCCTGCTCCCCATGGGTACAGTCAAGCTGAACTGCGAGGCCAAGTCATCTCTGGACCGGAAACAAGCATCCAGGGACTGGTTTTGGTGTATCACCCATCATCAGCAAGGCTAGCTTGAATAAAGTAGCACAGTGAGCATGTGACCCACATCTTGGCGTCCCCTCCCCACTTAGGGTGACAAAAGCAAAAGGAACAATTGATGGACGGAATGCTGAACAATGTCAAACATTCAACCACCTCAATGCAGAGATCTGGGCCTGAATCCATGTTTTTCTGCTCACCATGTCATTCCAGTGTGGACCCAGCCATATGCAAATCAGACTTCACCTTCTCCCCATTGGATCAGTCCAGCCTGAACACCTTGGCGTGGGTCCCATGCTCACTGTGCCACTGGAGTAAAGCTATCCTGGCTGATACCATGAAACCAGTCCCAGGGTGCTCGAAACCTTCCACCGATCCGAAAATTGAAGGGGAAGGAAGAATAACCGACTTTTGCAGTTAGATTTTATGAGAACTCCACCTTATCTGCTGGTACGAGTACTGATGGCCGAATGAGGTTGTGAAGACTAACCTGTCCATATGCAGTGGCTTTAATATACATGACGCCCTGAAGAAATTGCCAAAAATCCTGTTGGCAATGAAACATGTCGGCAAGTAAAGTAGTATTGGTTGGATAGTTGGTAACCATGACTACTTTCCTTTTTTAACCTCCATACCCAACACAAGAGACAGAATAAAATTGCATATCTGTGTTGGTGTGTGTGTTTTTATATGTTGTTTGACACTTCAATGGTCACCTCTTGGTATGTTTTCACTGCATCTTTTCACAAAACTCTCTTTGTGTTTTCTGGACACTTTGCTTTCGAGCTCGATGGTGCCAATGATGAGAACAGGGCTATCCTGGTGAGTACCTGCCAGGTTCCCGTTGGTGGTGCGCCCGTGAGGTGCCATCTTGCTCTCACACACTTTTTTTCGTTTGTGCATATCACAGTTTGACACTGTGTGTGTGTTATGTGTTGTCCCACAACTGACTTTTACTTATTGGGAACCGGGCGATTGTTTAAAGGAGGCACAATTCTAGGATATACCAACTACCCCGATAACTAATGGAAGGGGAGTAAGTCTTGCAATAATAATGCAATAAATGGTATATTCCAAAAAAAGATAAATTTACAAGTGCCTACATAGTCTAGGTCTTTTCTGTACTAGTTGTATATTGAGTGGGGGGCGACCTATGACTAGCTTTACCCTCTAAGCTCCTTGTTGTCTGAACCACGGAGGACCGGGCCTGCCAGTTCAGGCTAGACTGTTCCAATGGGCTGCAGGATGAAGACTGATTTGCATATGGCTGGGTCCAAACTGGGGTGGTGTGGTGACCAAAGAAATTAGTAATTTAACCCAGATTTGTGACAGGGGGTGAATGTTTGATTTGTTCAGCATTCGGTCCACCAGTTCTTTTTGCTTTAGTCCCCCTAAGTGGGAAGGGGATGCCCAGACGTTTGTCCTGTGCTCACTGTGCCACTGGATTCAAGATAGCCTGGCTGATGATTGGTGATACCCAGAACATGGTCCCAGTATACTTGTTTTTGGTCCAGGAGGAAAAGGCCTGGCAGTTTGGGCTGGACTGTTCACATGGGGAGCAGGGTCAAGACTGATTTGCCAATGATTGGTTCCAAACTGGGGTGGCGTGGGGAGCAAACGATGGATTAAACCAAGATCTGTGGTGAATGTTTGATTTGTTCAGCATTCTGTCTATCAATTGTTCTTTTTACCCATTGCTTATGCAGCAGGGACTGTGGTATGGTCATGTACTGCTGCACTGAACTGGAGATGAATTTCAATAGCTGGTACAAGCAGCAAGCATGAATAGTCTGAGAGATGCTAGCTATGGCCCGCCAGTCTTCTAGACTGCTCTGTTAACAGTATTTTGGGCAAAGAAGTCACACCCCCTCCCTTGCCCGAGCCTTGAGACCCTACCGGAAGAGTAGCACGCTTTACAAAACCCTTATTGATTGATTGATTGGTGTGGACTGTAGGTGAAGTTAGTTTCTGCTCAGATTCTGCAAACATGCCCAGAATCACTTCTGGCAGAAAGTGACATCCCCCCACAACTTTTCTTTGCTCTTTCCCCTCATCACTATTGTCCATGCCTCCTCATGCAAGGCATCTTACAAGAATTACTTAAGACAGGTTAGATAATGCACTTTTAAAGTAATCTACATTCTACATTATACAGTAATGACTTTGTCAACTACCTTCCAGTTACTCATGTGCTATGTTCAACTCCAAGATCACATCATTGAGAATCATCTCCTGGTACTACCAGTCTGGCTTCAGATTATGATGCGGCCCGGACACCACTACCTTAGACATTATACATGATACTCCTTTGACCACAGATTAAGATAACCCCTCTCCTCTAGATACAGCTGGACCTCTGAGCTGCATTGGACAGTCAACCATCCCACCCTCATATGCACCCTGGAGCCTTAAATGGGATTCAACAGAAATCCTCTTACCTTTTCAGCGGACACCAGTTTGTTCACATGCGTACCTCCAAGTCAGAGATGATCCCTACCACCTGTGGAGTCTACAGTGTTCCATCCTGTCTCCTGTCTCCTGTCATCTTTAACCCTTACATTGTGCCGCTTGGTGCTTTACTCACAGATAACAGCATGATTCACCAATATGCTGGCGACACACAACTATACATGAAAGTCTCCTGTGTTTCAAACATTTAACCCTGGATTCACCCTGGACACCCACCTCACACTCAAGAAACACATTACCAAAAAACACAAAGAAAGCCTGTTATTGGCTCTTTCTTCTAAAGAAATTGAAAATGTTTCTTTCAGAAAGCGACTTCAGACCCCCCCCATACTCTGACATCTGGATAGTGGGAATGCTCTACTACTCCTTGGCCTCCCAAACTCCACACTGGCACCCCGTAGGGCCTACCACATGCCCTAGCACATCTTATCCACAGAATGATTAAATATGACCACATTACTCCCCCCCCCTCTTGATAGAACTCCATTGGTTCCCTTTGCTGGACTGTACATCTTCAAAACCAGCTGCATCATTTTCAAAGCCATCACAACCAGCACCCTTGCTTATCTTTCAGACAAGCTTGCCATATCTTCTTGTGATTCAGCACTCTCACAGACAGGACAACATCAGATTTCAGGCTAAGAAGTGTAAAAAAGAAAACAACAAAACACTTCTTTTGTCCTGGGATCTGGAACAACATCCCTGTATCCATCAAGACAACTCCTTTGATGCTCAAATGTAGGAAACCGTTGAAGCCTCGCCTCTTTAAAGAACACAACATCACAATCCATTATCCATCCACAAACCAGCTTTTTCTCCAATTACTCCTTCACTTTATGTTTATCTTTGACTATTTACAATGCTCTTCTACCTTTTAGCTAGGTTTGTGCTCTAGAAGTTCCATATAAATACTCCCATGCATAGTATGGCACAAGCAATAATGCCTTTCCCAGAGATCCAACATTTTATACATCACCAGCAATCCCACAACAACGCTGTCTTTAAAGTGGAGACATCAGCTTTTCTATGGCCAATAAAACTAGGATTGGTGTATTTCCCTAAGCAACACACTTCTGGCTACATGCGCATTCCCAGTTATAGTCTCATTCAGGTATTGATTAGAAAAAGTAAACCCACAAGGCTTTATTCTCCAGTTTTATAAAATGACAGAACTGAGCTTGGTGGAGGTTACTGTTCCTCCCTTCCTAACTCCTTCCACGTACGACCTCCTCTGGCCCTTTTAGGCTACATTATGGCCAATTTAAGCTACAGGAATTGGATTAAGGGCATCAGAACAAAGTGGTTTCTGAATGGGCAGAAAAAGAGTAACCTTACATAAGTCATATTTGCAGCACATAAAATTAAAACCCAATTTGACTAATGAGTTTTAAAGAGTTTTGTTTTGCTTAAATAGGTATATGGCATGATGATTACTTTCCTATCTATCTTCTAACTGAAATTATGGGGGACATGGGATTTTGCTTCCTATAAACCCATATTAAAAATAGTATCTCCAGTTTCCCACTTTATTAGAGCACAACTCTTAAACATCATGTAGAGCACCTGCCCGAAGATTGACTATGTCAGAAAGGATGAATAGAGGAGAAGGGAATCGCAGTAATTCTGCTCCGAGGATTATCAACAAACCAGGAGTGGTTGGTGTAAACAATGTCTTGGAGTGAAGAGGCTGGGCAGCACAGCTCGTCATTTCCTAAAGGCTTATCTGACCTCAACGTAAAGAACCTGTTATCCTTGCCGGTCAAGGTACAGCCAGTCCATTAATCAAAAAGTGATAATAACGAGAAGATGATTCCATCACTGAGATGTTTTGTCACCACAGCCATTGAAAAGTCAATACTATCGCTTGCCAGCTCCACTGCTTGGAATGGGGAAGGACGAGTGGGGGTAGACATGGAACAGACTGACTGGTGCGCATTGTGTACTATGTAATCCTAAGAGAAAAAGAACCTTCTAGATACGCCATTGAAATACCAAGTACTCATTAGAGGGAATGGGTAATGTTCCTGCTGATTTCCACGGTGTGGGTTAGGTGTCACCAGATGATGAGGACCAGCTATGAGATAGAAAAAACCTCAATATATGAAAAACCTATGCCCAGGGAGTGGAAGAACTCATATTCCACCTAAATCCTGAATTTAACCCACAGATGACGATCCTTTGTCTCTGCAGATATGGAGCAGGTGATGACCCTGCTAACTTTCCATGGTAATATAAAACTAGAAAAACGGAGTTTCCTTTCATTATTACTACAGACAACTTGATTTATCTCATAGAAAATCAGAATAATTCAATATGAACTACCTTCATTTCCTGTTCTCCTCGCTTCAGGCTGCAAAACCAACTTCCAAAACGCTCTCCACTCAGCCAGAGAGGAACAAGTCTGTTACTGGAGACAAAAGAGGATATGACTGTAGTGAAATGTACACTAAGGACAAATCGAAGCATTTTACTTACAGTTGTTAGCATAAATCATTGTATTACAGATTCTATCCTCCTAACAACAGCTCCTTGAGACCCTTCCGGGTGAGTAGCGCGCTATACAAATGTCATGATTGATTGATTGATTGATTGATTGATGGTTTAATAATACTTACTTTCCTCTAAACTACTAACAGCTGGATTACTTACAGGTAATTTATTTTCATCACTTTTACTTCAAATCTTATTATAGCTTATCGGTGCAACATTTGTCGGAGACTCGACTGTTGAAGTTTAACTATTGAATTGCATAATAGGTGTATACGTGAAGTTATGTAATAGAAGGGGGTTCCCCAAATGGGATTTTTGGTTGTTGGCAGGAAAAAGGGGAAAATTAACAACGAAATAGAAAACAACACACCCTGCCAAGATAGATATCAAGGGTCCCTCTAGGGATCCACAAATTTATAAATGGGGTGACATCAACAGAACATCGGAGCCAAAGACTTTACTGATATTTTAGAGACATAGTCCTTTTATTAGTATTTTTTATATAAGTTTTTTTGGCACAATAATAGGTATTTATAGAGCATATTTCATATATATACATTTTTCATAGTTGATAACACAAAAGAACAACAAGTGACTGTATAAACAATTTAAAAAGGTATCATAAACATGTTCCTCATACTCCCATACACACAGAAACAACTCACACACAATCTGGGGTTCCCTTATTCATTCGCTATCTCATTCATTCATACAGTGACATATAGAGGAGGGCACCCATGGCTGCCATAGAGTCGAATATAGGTTGTTTGCACAGGGGTGCAGTTTATGGACGCACAGAAGATGATAATATATATTCCTCGGGGAATATATAGCTGCAGTCCAAGGTGTTGAAAAATAAATTTGTGGATCCCTAGAGGGACCCTTGATATCTATCTTGGCAGGGTGTGTTGTTTTCTATTTCGTTGGTATACGTGAAGTTAGACAGGTGTAGGTGCAAATTATAACCACCTAGCTAGAAAGGCTTCTCAAATAAAACATTGAGAAATAAAATGTTTGAGTATTAAGGTATCTGGCGTAGGGCAACATTATTTTTATTGCTTACAGGCAACAGGTGAAGTTGTCTACCGCTACAAACCCTAATTCTATAGCCCTTGTCATGAGTGCCCTGGAAAGCATGGGTATAATTGTCACACCCCATTAAAACCAATTCCCATGGACTGGAATTTAGCAGCACCAATAGTAATCGCCTACTACAAGGTTAGCCCTTTAAAATGATACCTAGGCAGACACAAAAATTCAGCAGATGTCCTGTCACCCACATAGTGATTACTTTACAGGTGGGGAAGTTGGGGGAACGTCTACGTTTCTGTTGACGGACGCACAGTCAGTTGTGCCCTCAGACACACCTTGCAGTGGATCAGCTGCTATTGAACTTCTATCTCAGAGGTCCTCCCTATTAGGAGTGGGGGTTGCAATGCTGTTTTCCCTGCCTATGACTGGGAATGAAAAGAACAGTAATGTAGCAGATGTATAGGGAAAAGTCTCCCAGATCCGGTCTCACAAAGGTCTCCACACTTGTGCTGGAGAACCCGCAGTCGTGGGGAACTCTCCGCATTCTGTCGGAATGTCCGCTAATATGAGACTTCTCATTGCGGAGATCCCACCTGAGTGCGTAGACTCCCCTACGGCTGTGAAGCATCCATCACGAGTGCGGAGGCCATTTGTGGATCAGGCCCCCAATGTGTCAGGGACATTATTTGTTTTTAGCAAAACCAAACCTCACATTGGGCGTTTACCTTTGAAAACAAAAAAGTATCCACCAGCTTGCTATGCTGCAATGACAAGGTAGAAAAGTTGACACTGAGCATGTTTGCTGTAAGTGTGTCTTCTGTGTCAGCAGAAGCATTTTCAGCACAAAAGATTTTGCCAACCCTGAAGGGGTCTTCAGTATGGTTGGTGGGTGCCTATTTGAGGTCTCGCCTCAGACAGCCCTGTTGCAAGACATTTTGTTACCTTAAGGGGTCTTACAGACTGACCATTACTTACCATTGCTTGTCTTCATTGTCCCTCTTGTTTCTTTGATCAGATAGAATTCATCAGCTTTCATAGGCATTCGTATCTCTTATTGTGCTTTTCCCTCCCCTGGAGCATTGATGCATACTGTGTCCTTCCACTACTCACTTTTACAGGCACTACGTTTTTCTCTTTGTTTGAGCACTATACAAGAGTGCATATGTTTTACAACTGTCTCCCTTATGTACTTCCCCCTCCGTGTTACTCCTCATTCCCTTCCCGAACACAATATAGTCTGTGTGCTTTAACCAGACCCTTCCACCCACTGTTTGATGTCCATGTGCTTCCCCCAGCCTCTCCCACCCACTCTCTGTTGTCGGTGGGCTTCTCCATGGGCTTGCCGCAGCCCCTCCAATGTACTTGTGCTTGCCAAGGCCCCTCCCAACCACCCTCCTTTGTCCAAATGTTTGCCCTAGCCCTTCTTGTACACCATCCGTGTTCTGCCCCTAACATTTCCCACCCACCTTCTGTTGTCTGTGTGCTTGCCTATCCCTTCTCGCCTCTCCTCTGACCTCTCCCAAAACATAGGTACAGAGGACAGACGAAAAGGGATGGGGAGCACAAAGCTCAAAATACTCTTAAAAAGAGCTATGATGTGGCCAGCGCTAATTAAAAATTAAAAAAAACACATTGGCACTGGCCACATTAGGGATCTTTTTTAAAAATTATTTTTGGCTATGCTGCCCTAAGCTAGCAATACCAATTCTGTACAGCATGAACAAAAAAGCATTGGCAGGCCCAATATGTTTCCAATTTGAAACCTATTGACTTTGGTAATGCTCGTTTTCAAAGTAGCTTCATAGCATAGATGTAATCCACTTAATTTCAGAAGGTATCCAAGCATGGTCGGAAGGTGATCTATTTGTCTGGCAAGACCAGCCTTCAGCGGCATGTTAACATTTGTTTCCAGAAGCGCACGTAAAGTCAAATGCTACAAATTTCAAATGCTAAAGGATCGTCGCCTTCCACAAATTTCTATCCTGAGTCTTCTCACCACTATAGAGTTACCTAGGGTGAAGCACAAATATTTTTCTGGTTGAAGTTTTAACCATATGTTTTGACAAGACATTGATGTTTTATACACCATGAGCAAACAGGCTTTTTTTGCAACCAAATGCCTCTATGGGCCAGATGTACGACCCTATTTTGCAAGCGCAAACAGGTTTGCAACACATTTGCACAAGCAAAATCTAATAGGGCCATGTATAATCCCTATTTAGCGAGTCACAATTTTTTTGCGACTCGCTAAATAGGAATCGCGAGTTGCTATTAGGAAGGGGCGTTCACAGGGCGTCCCTCCTAATGACGAGTCAGAGGCCTATGTAAGAATGTTTTGCAACCTCAATTGAGGTCGCAAAACACTCGTAATTCACCGCCCTCTTCAAGAGGGTGGTAAAGCTCTTGCAAATGGGAAGTGGTTCCCAGGGGACCCATTCCCCTATACCAATGCAGGTGAAAATATTCTTTAGGGGCAGGCAGTGGTGCCAGGGAACACTACCTGCTCTTAAAAAATTAAACGAAAAGTTTATTTTTTTCTTTTTTTAAATGCATCCCGTTTTCCTTTAAGGAAAACGGGCAGTATTTTTTTTTAAACTGCTCTATCTAAAAGCAGGCCCAGACATTGAGGTCTGCTGAGCCCAGCAGGCCACCATACCTTGGAGCAGAGCTTTCCAAACTCTGTGTCCCGACACAGTAGTGTGTCGCCTGCAAGTGGTGGGTGTGTCGCAGGATGAGGCACTTAGCACGTAATTGCTAATTAGGAGGCATTCCTTTGAAAGAGTGTCTCGGAGTCAGCCGCCGCAGCGCAGACTCCAAGACACTCTGCTCTAGGGGGGCCGGGAGATTCACAACAAAGCCCCATTAACAAGTAAATGGTCCTTTAAAGACGCCTTTAACTTCTCAAAAATGAGAGATCCTTAGTTTTTTTTTTATTTACCTGTTCCCTCAATGTTTAAATTATAAAGTACTTTCATCTGAAAGGAGAGTGCGCAGTAGCCAATCGATGCAAACATGTCCCAAAACGAATTTACTGAAAAGCAAAAATACAAAAAATCAATCTCCGTCAATAAATGTGGGCCAATTTAAAAACTGCCTGTCTGTCCTTGGTAAGAGAAATGCATTGCTGACTCGGCATTTACTCAATTTCCTCAGTCAAATTTCTATGTAAAAATTGCTTCTTTCTATAACGTGCGGCGCATTTAATTCTATGTTCCTCACTGGTCCATTTCATATTTAAACTAGGAAGAATATTTTTTTTAAATGTGATCTTTTGTTCCGTTCCTACTTTATAAATATAAAGTAAAGCAGTCTACAGAGGCGAGGCAGCACTGGGAGCTGTGCTCACAGATTGGTGTCACCCCCCACTGATGGTGTCATCCAGTGTGGTCCGCATCCCCCCCTCCACCCCCCCCCCCCCCCCCACCCCCTTAGTGACGCCTAAAAGACCTGCATGCCTGCCCGGGAGGCTGGGGTGAGGTGCCAGAGGGTGACAGGCAGAGGGAGGGAGACAGTGAGAGAGAGGGAAAATAGAGAGAGGGAGACAGAGACAGGGAGGGAGGCAGAGGGACGAATACAGAGGGATTGAGACAGAGGGAAGGATACAGAGTGGGACAGAGAGGGAGAGAGAGAGGGAGATAGAGGGAGAGAGAGAGGGAAATCGATGGCGAGAGGGAGATGGAGAGAGAGAGGGAAATAGAGAGAGAGAGGGAGATGGAGAGAGAGAGAGGGAGATGGAGAGAGAGAGGGAAATGGAAAGAGAGAGGGAGATGGAGAGAGAGAGGGAAATAGAGAGAGAGAGGGAGGGAGATAGAGAGAGAGATAGAGAGAGAAAGAGAGGGAAATCGATGGCGAGAGGGAGATGGTGAGAGAGAGGGAAATAGAGAGAGAGAGGGAGATGGAGGTAGAGAGGGAGATGGAGAGAGAGGGGGAGAGATGGAAAGAGAGGGAAATGGAAAGAGAGAGGGAGATGGAGAGAGAGAGCGGGATGGAGAGAGAGAGGGAGATGGAGAGAGAGAGGGAAATAGAGAGAGAGAGGGAGATGGAGAGAGAGAGGGAGATGGAGAGAGAGAAAGAGGGAGATAGAGAGAGAGGGAGAGAGATGGAAAGAGAGGGAGATGAAAGAGAGAGGGAGATGGAGAGAGAGAGGGGGATGGAGAGAGAGAGGGAGATGGAGAGAGAGAGGGAAATAGAGAGAGAGAGGGAGATGGAGAGAGAGAGGGAGATGGAGAGAGAGAAAGAGGGAGATAGAGAGAGAGGGAGAGAGATGGAAAGAGAGGGAGATGAAAGAGAGAGGGAGATGGAGAGAGAGAGGGAGATCGATAGAGGGAGAGGGAGATGGAGGGAGAAGTAGAGGGAGGGAGATAGGGAGGGAGAGAGGGGGGGAGATAGAGAGAGGGGGAGATAGACAGGGAGGGAGAGGGGGGAGATAGAGAGAGGGGGGGAGATAGAGAGGGAGGGAGAGAGGGGGGAGATAGAGAGAGGGGGGAGATAGAGTGAGGGGGGGAGACAGAGAGGGAGGGAGATAGAGAGGGAGATAGAGAGGGAGGGAGACAGAGGGGGTGAGACAGAGGGAGGGAGAGAGAGGTAGAGAAAGGGAGAGAGATAGAGAGGGAGGGAGAGGGAGACAGAGAGCCCCATTAGAAATCACTAACAGTGTCTCAAACACTGTTGTACATGGCATTTAGCGACTCGCAAATTGCGACTCGCAAATTACGACTTGCAATTGAGCTCAATTTGCGAGTCGCTAAATGACATGGCAGTACATTTGGCCCAATGTCTATATGCCATGGGCCCCTGGCTAGCTGGAGCCCTCTGTGATTCTATTGTTAAATGCTGAAAAGGCATCTGACTCTGAAAACACAAAGATTGGCAAAGCCAATAAGTCTCACGTACGGGAGAGCTATTAGCTTTATCAATTTCTTTTAGCCATACTGGATGCCATGGCGGAGATAAAAAGCACTATGAAGAGGTTACCACTGACCACGAGGGGCAAGGAACTATTTTCTTAGTGTAGGATTATTCTCTGCCTTCACAAAAAAAAAGTTACATTATCTCACATCCAAGCTGAAGTCTGCCGTATTAGCCCAGAAAGAAGACAGTGCCAAAAAGGTCATTTAGAGTAGGGTGCACAGTCCCATTTCCAACTTTTTAGCACCTTGGCCCCCCTTGGCATGAGTCTTAGGTGCATTTTTTCTGGCGAGACAGGAGGGGGCAAGTAACGAAGAAGGAGAGTGGAAGGGGCAAGCAACAACAAGGGGATGTATAGACTGGATGGCTACAGGTGGTGCACTAGCAGAGAATGCAGCGGCTAATCCCCCGGGGGGTCACACCTTAGGTCAAACCTTAGGTCAAGATCAAGCTCAGAGAGGCGAATCTGACATGCGGAATGGCTTAACGGATGGGGGCAAGGAGAAAGAGAAAGAGAAAACCCCCAGCGAGTGTTTCTTCTCAGTGACTGAGGAGGCCGACTGGTCAGCTGACGATGAGGAAGATGAGCTCCATAGTTCGGATATTGACGGCAGTAATTTAGAAACTGAAAGTGACCCAGAAGGGGAACCACCGCTGACAGTTAAAATATTGCACTCTCAAAAAGGTCAAAAAAGCCAAAAAGGTCAAGATGATTTAACATGGGACCACTCCCCTACTACTTCGTTACAGGGCAATCTAAACCAGGCGGCACATCTCGTGCAGGATCAGGTGTCCTTACCACTATCACAGGATACTACACAACCTTCAATGAACTTAATGATGTCAATGATGGAATCAATCCATCAGGGCATTACAGCACATCGTGAGGAGACTAGAGCTGATAGCCTCAAGGCCCAGGCTACTATGAGGAAAATGAAAGGGGTGGTCAGGAAGCTTTCAAAAGCCTGTGAGAACATGGGAGATAGGGTTTTAAATCTGGAAGAGAGAATCGTTTCTACTGAAGCTGAGGTGGCAACTGCAACTAGGAAAGTGGAATCCCTAGACGCACAAGCACAGGATGTCCACTGGAAACTGGAGGATTTAGAAAATAGACTAAGAAGAAATAACCTTAGGGTCCTAGGGATTCCGGAAGGATGTGAAGGGCAAGATGTTAAGGCCTTTATTGTGAAAATCTTCTAGAAAGCATTTCCAGATGTTGCAGGGTGGAATTGGACTACCGAAATCCAGAGAGCACATCGAATACCAGTCAGGCTGAGGCAGAATGCTAGAGCAGATGATAAGCCCAGAGCAATCTTGATATACATAGGGAACTTCCTGCTGCGCCAATCCATCGCAGAAAAAGCGAGACCAGATGCTAAGAGGGCTTTTGAGGGAGGCTCTTTTTTCGTAAGGCCGGACTTTTGCCATACCACTGTAGAACGGCGATGGAGATTAAGACAGCTAATCAAGCCTTTTCAGGACAAAAAGATACAGGTGTATCTCATTAATCCTGCTCAACTTAAAGTTATCCATCAGGGAAAGACTTTTTATTTTGCCTCAGAAATTAAAGCACAGGACTTTTTAAATTCAGTATAGATTGGGCTTATGTTTAAGTGGTATTCCTAAATTAAACTAGCCCTAGGGAGGTATGATAGTGCTAATATGGGTCACTAAGGGCAATGTATGACTTTTAAAGGTTTGAGGTTGTGGTATTGTATGTTTTCAGGAGTTAAAACAAGGTAAAAAATAAGGTAAAAATAAGGTAAAAAAAAAAAAAAGGGTAATCAATTGGTTTCTACCTTCGATTGTTTTGGGAAAATTTCAGGGTAAAGGTGTTTCCAAATAATATGTATTTATGTTTGAATTCAGAGCCCACTGCACGCTGTATCCATCACACGCACAGACTTAGTCTGCGCGCTCCTTCAGGGTGGGGGTCAGGGTCAGGGGAGGGTTCAGGGGGGGTCGCGACACGGGGTGGGAGGTTGGGACACGGGGGGGAGAAAGCAAAAAAAAAGAAAGTTCTCGCAGTTAAGATGTATATTGTTGAAGATGTAAGATCACTAATGCTAATGTTACTTCATTTATTCGAAGTTTTCAGGAGAATAATGGATTGGATAGACCAATGGTTACGACTTCTGCAGGGTTATGTCTAAGTTAAACGTAGTAAGTCTTAACATAGGTGGTTTGAATAATTGGAAAAAAAGAGGTAGGTTGGAGGAGTACATAAAATAATAGGGGCCGATATCCTCTGCCTACAAGAAACTCATCTACCGTGGAAAAATAAACATTGGTTGAATCTAAGGGGTTATGAAATCTTATCCTGTTCTTCACAAACATCTATGATAAAAGGGGTAGCAATCATTGGAAGGACAGGGCTGGGGGGGGTTAAAAGATGTAAGGCTGATACTTCTGGACGCTGGGCTATATGTGAAATGAACATAGGTCTCACTATCTGTACAATATACGGGTCTAACCTCGATGATCCAGCAGTGATGGATTATTTAGAGCAGGAGCTAACAAATTGGTCAGCACCTGTAATAATCTGTGGAGATCTAAACATCTCAGCAGATTTTACAAACGGGAGTGTATACACAGGTCGGAAGCCACGGGTATATAAGGCGTTATCCTCTGTTATTAAATCCCATGGTTTGATAGATGTGTGGGGAAGTTTAAAGAGAGATAATCCAGGGTTCACGTATTTTTCACATCCTTTTAACAAATATACCAAACTGGATTATTTTATGATAACGGCTAATTATCTTCCCAATGTGGAAATAGTAAGGTTACCTAAGATAATATTGGATCATAATCCCCTTGTGTTAACAATTGCTATCAGTAAACAAGGGAAAAAAGCTAGACCTTGGACTTTCGATAGGAAGCTCCTAATGGATAATAATTATATTTTACATCTGAAAACTTGGTGTCAGTCATTTTTTGATGCAAACAGATATAGTGCTCCCCGCAACGTGGTCTGGGATAGTTTCAAAGCTGGTCTGAGAGGTGAGACAATTAGCTACACTGGACGAATGTGGAAGAGAGGTAAAATAGAGAGGGAACGATTATTGGGTAAACTGGCAGATGCAGAGGAACAGCATAGGAAAGATGTATGTCAGGGGTGTCAGGGTAATTTAAGTTTAGAACGACTGAATAGTATCAAGGCTGAACTCCAGTTACAATTGGCAAGAAAAGCTGCAGCCGGATATCAATCATATAGGTCTGGAATGTATGAAACAGGGGAAAGTGCTGGTAAAGCTTTGGCTCTGCGGATAAGGCAGGTTGCTTCAAGGAATATCATAACTGAAATAAAGGAAGGAGATCAAATTTATAAAAAGACAGATGAAATCCTTGATGTCTTCAGAAGATTTTACCAAGAGCTTTATAAGGAAGAATCAGAAAATGATGATCCGGGTATAAACTGGCCGGAAATGGGTACCAAACTCACCTCTAGTCAGAGAGAAAAATTGGAATGTAGTATAACTATAGATGAACTATCCGAGGCGTTACAGGATTTAGCATCAGGCAAGGCGGCAGGTCCTGACGCCATACCCTTGGAAGTATATAAATGCTTAAGGGAAGTAATAACACCCCTACTATTGGATCTATTTAACGGGGTTATCAATACCGGGGCTATCCCGGAATCCTGGACCGAAACAAATATTGTGGTCTTCCATAAGAAGGGGAAACCGAAAGAGAGCCCCGGTTCATACAGACCTATATCACTAATAAATAGTGATAATAAATTGTATGCTAAAATCATGGCGACACGGCTGGGCGGGATCATTGGGACCCTGGTTTCTCCCTGGCAGCACGGTTTTATTCCAGGCAGAGGCACGACCGATCATATAAGGAGAGCCATCACATTATTTGATATACATGCTGCCGATGGGGGGAGGGCCGCGATGATCCTTCTTGACGCAGAAAAAGCCTTCGACCGCGTTAGGTGGAGCTTTCTGTGGAGGGTAATGAGAGACAGAGGTTTTGGCCCGAAATTCCTACAGGCAATTTGTGCTATGTATGCGAATCCAACGGCTAGGATCAATCTTATGGGTGAGCAGTCGGGGAAGATCCATATATCAAGGGGCACGCGACAAGGGTGCCCGTGCTCACCCATTCTTTTTGCTCTGTATATAGATCCCCTAATAACTCTATTAATGAATAGTAAAATTAAGCCAGTTGTCACCAATGGATTCCAGACTAAAGTTCTCGCCTATGCGGACGATGTCGCGATCTTAACCACGGATCCTGATAGTGCCCTGAATGAAATTGTTAGAATCACTTCAGAATTTGGGAGACTTTCTGGATATCGCCTTAATGTAGCTAAAACGCAGGTATTATGCACCGGTAATATAAATAAAACGGACAATAGATATCTGGACTCAGTAGTCTAATTAGGAATCATAATCAATGCCCAGCCAAAGGACATCATCAAAGATAATTTTGAGTCACTACTGATCAAAATCAAACAGGATTTAAGGAGAATAGACAAACTTCATTTATCAGTTATAGGAAGGGTTAACGTCATTAAAATGTCTATCTTCCCTAAAATTTTATATAAATTTAGGTCTATCCCCTTCAGAATTGAAGACGCATTGATAAAGGAAATGGAGTCTATCTTTATGAACTTTGTATGGCAGTATGGCAAGGTTAGGAGATCTAATAGGCTCATGTCCCTACCCCAAGAAAAGGGGGGGCTGGAAATACCCAATCTCAGGTACTACAACTGGGCCTGCCTCCTTACAGGGATGTCTGTGCTCCTCTTCCCAGATGATGCTAGATATAGCCAGGGAGTCATCCCCACTATTTATCACCTGGCACTGGGGGGGGAAGTACACGGGATATTGTCAAGGAAACATGACAAACGTTTCTTTAAAGCATCTGGTTATAAGATACTTGGAGATATTTGGGGGATATGGTCCTCTATCTGTAAAGATCAGGACATCCCAAGGTATAATCAGCACACCCTATTATGGAACTCAGATCTATTTCCGCATCTAAGTGACGATGGCCCATGGAAATATTGGGAAAGACAAGGGATCACTTCATTAGGCCAAGTAATGATTAAAGACGTCTGCAGGCCTCTTGAATTGCTGAGGACACGGTTTTCATTGCAAGGTGTTCAAGAATTTAAGTATATGCAGCTGTTTAATATCATTAAGTCGAAAAGACCGGGTCTGAATATATCTAATGGCTGTGCTCTATTAGATTATTTGAAAGGTGGAGGTCATAGAATCAAGGAATTGTACAGGATACTTATGGAGAGTCTCCCCGATGATTTGATTAAGGTGGAGGAGAGCTGGGCCTCCAAACTGCAGGATCCTGACATTGATCTTGACAGAGCATTGGTAATGGACAAAAGGTTTCTGAGATTATCAAATCTAAGAGCACAGCATTTTAAGACTCTTTTTAATTTATACTATACACCAGCTAAATTGTTTAAATGGGGCAAGAGACTAGACCATAATTGTCCCAGGTGTGGTAATGGGCCAGCAGACGTATTACATATGTTTTGTAGCTGTGTAAACTTGGGACCGATTAAAAATGAAATTGAAAAGTTTTTAGAGGGGCTGCTAGCTGTTAAAATTGACCTATCCCCTACACTTTTAATATTTGGTTGTGATGCAAAGCTAGGTTTGAGCATAGAGGTAGAGGCGCTGGTTTTTATTTCGACAGCTGTTCTCAGGATATTAATTGCTGCTGCATGGAAGGATGTGGAGCCTCCAACCTTTCAAATGTGGATGTGTAGGTTGTTAGGGATTCACAATATTGAATCAGAACTTTATGCCCTCAAAGGAATTAAATCCAGAGAAATGGGTTTACGTGTATGGGCGCCAGTGGCTAGTTGGAGGAAGTCAAGATGTGCGGCCCCATAGATTATATCGCGGGATGTCATGGTCAATGCTTTGTATGATTGGTTTTACCCTGCTATTTATTTCTGTCTCTCCCGTTAAATATTGCTATTGGATAATGCTGCTTATATTGTATTTATTACATTATCAAGTGTATTTATATATGTCTATATTTTCACGTCGATATATTTATATATACTGATGATTTTAATGTACATTTTGCTGCTGTGAACTTTCAATAAAAAAAAATACAAAAAAAAAAAGTTACATTATCTCACATCCAAGCTGAAGTCTGCCGTATTAGCCCAGAAAGAAGACAGTGCCAAAAAGGTCATTTAGAGTAGGGTGCACAGTCCCATTTCCAACTTTTTAGCACCTTGGCCCCCCTTGGCATGAGTCTTAGGTGCATTTTTTCTGGCGAGACAGGAGGGGGCAAGTAACGAAGAAGGAGATGCTGGGGGGTGGACGGGGCAAGCAACAACAGGGGATGTATAGACTGGATAAGCAACAACGCAGGAGGAAGGTGGGGGGGCAGGGCAAGCAACAGTGAGAAACGGGGGAAGGGCGGAAGAGGATGCAAGAGGTAAAAGAGTTAAAGGAAGGTGAGGGTCAGTGGCTTTCTACAATCCCTCCTCCCTCGCTTTCACGTCTTAAGCGGGCGTAGGGTGGACCCTTAGAGTTATTTATGAACCTAATCTCGCAAAGAACTGAAAAAAGGGAAAAACATAACAGAGATCAGAAATGCAAAGCAAATAAAAGTAAAAGGTGGCATGATGCGAGAAAGAGAGTGAAAGAGTGGTCAGGGGAGTAGCTTTCACTGGTGCAGAGGGTGAAGTAGCACCAGTGCCAGAGGCCTGATTCCACTGTATTTTATTATTAAAATAGCAGCTGGTCGGCACAATTTCTTCCTTACACTAGGGCCCTCTGACAGTGCCGAAGCAAGGAAGTCCGCTTCAGGAGGCATGAATTTTGGGGATATTGGCTGGCCCCCGCTCTTACCTGCAGCCACCAGCACCCAATCCCCCGCTCGTAGATTCGGCTGCCGGGGCGGCAAATGCAGAGGCTGCCCCTGGCAGCATAAGGCAGAGGTCTTCAAACTTTTTTAGGCTGATCCCACCCCCATCTAAACTTTTTAGGTTTCGCCTGGCCGTAGCACTGCGAAGCAGTGCTCCGCCCAGGCGAAATCTTATGATCCTACAGTATGGGGCTTTGTCCCGCCTGTCTTCCATTGGCTAGCTCCATAAATGAAGGCTAGCCATTCGAAGAGATTGGCTGTCAATCACTATTTCCCCGTCGGAGCGCGATTCAGGGGCATTTCCCTGTCTTTTTTTAAGTCCCGCCCTCTCCTCTTCCCATTGGCTGGAATTTTACCTTCCAGCCAATGGGAAGGGGAGAGCACGAAACACACGCCCCCGAATCTGCCGGCCCGGGACACCCCTGTGACGTCATTCCCCGGGCCGCGCTATGATTGGCTGCCGGCCCGGGACCTGACTTGTTTTTTTACTTAGCACATTTCATCAGTTGAAATTGGTCTCTCTGGAATCAAAGGACGGTATTCTACAAAACCCCCTGCTGACTTTTATATAGGCTGTTTTATTACTCTTTAAGCAGCTCGCTGTCACCTTGTCAAATTTAAAGAGCGTTATTTGAAGTGGCCGAGGATACAAAGGAATCAGTAGAGTAGTCCTTGCAGCGGGGTGCGGGTGTCCACACGAGCTAGACAGCACTGCAGAGAAGTCTCCCCCTTCCTTCAGCTGTCTGCGAGTCTCGCCCGGAAGCGGCGGCTCTGGAGCTGGAAGCTGTCGCCGGCCGCGGTGAACGCTGGGAGTTTGGCGCGTTTGTTTTTGTGGCTGGATCTGAGTCCCACTGTGAATGAAGCGAACACTGCGAGTCTGACTGGCGCCCACTGACAGAGGGAGCCTTAAGCTAAGGCACAAGACCACGCACACTAGCGGAGGCACGAGACCTGACATAGACTCTTAGAGGGGAGACCGAGCTGCCGGCACAAAGTGGCAAGGAGCTCAGCTCCAGCAGCATGTCCCACCTGTAGCAGGTACTGGAGGGATGCGGTTGGCATGCAGGCAGGACATTCCAAGAGTCTGACGCCCTGTTGTCTTTGTAGCAACAGTTGTTGCTTCTTTATGTCATTTCAATCAGTTACGGTGATCTATATAGTTTCACCGTGCATGTGCGGTTTGTCATGTTTCTTGGGTGATTTAAATGTTCAGTTGTTCCCTTCTGCAGTTATCAGGATAATATATCACTGTGCGTTTTCTACTTTGCTCTGCGAAGTTACCCCTTTTTGTCACGCACGACTCCATTAAACAGAGCTGTTGCGTTATCCACGAGTACCTTGGATAGTAGGACTCGTATCTTCATTTCTGTTGCAGCTATTGGCTGTACGTTCCAATATGCTACTACTGCTGATAAGCAAAAGACTGTCACGCGTGATAGAACTACTTGGCATCTGTGGTGCCTGTCGGTCTCAAGCTCACTTTTTATCATCTTAATTTTAAGTTTGCGGGAAACTAACAGTCCGCATTCTCTACAGCTTCGTGTTCAGAGCATCTTTATTTGACTAGAGGTCACCAAAATATTACACTAGAGAACACATTGCATCTTGGACTCAGGATTCGGATGTCTGTTACCTTACTTCAAAATATTTTGAAGGGGTGAATTGGGGATTGTTTATGTAAACAAACCAACAATACATTTATAAATAGCATTCATTCGCATTTACATTACAAACGCATTACTTACTATCAAATCTTTGTTAAAAGGAACAAGTATGGATTTCAGGGGGGTTCAGAAACTGGTGATGGACGAGGCGAAACATTGATAGCTCAAATTATCAATGCATTTTTCATATCTGTCGTGTATAGTCTTGCATCAACCATCTTTGAATTCTCCTGGGTGACAGGTCAAAGATCTGATTGGACCCTTTCATGACATTATATTGACAAGTTTGGTCCATAGCTTCTATGTATGGAGTTATCTTTGCATTCAACTATTAGATGCTGGCGTGTCCAGAAATTGCCCTTTGACTGCTTCAATCATATTGCACGAAGCTTTTGTAATCTGAAGTGGTTCACTCTTTCTTTAGAGTCTTATTCATCAGAGTTGTATGGCCAGTAAGACTTTTGAATACAGTGGCTTCTTATTTGCATAGGATTTTCATTTGGTAAATGGCTGAATTAAACTGTTTTGTTTCTCAGAGTTTGCCTAGTTTAAAATATTGTTTCTCGGAATGCAGATCTTTGTGATTTGAACACCCAACACCCCCACCACAGGATCCTATCAGATTTGTTTTGGTTGTAAGGTTTATATTTTCCACACGTTAAATCGCGGAATATTTTCCCTGAAGCCTTTTGCTGATGACAATTACCTCTTCTGAGGGACAGCTGGCAAAGAGCTGCCAATTTGTCAGTCATTTGAATAAAGTGGGTGATTGAGTAAACTCATGCTCCTGATTTACGTGTGATCTGCACTTACACCTTCGAATTCAGGCAAGGCCAACTCGGCCTGTCATCCTTCCGATGTCATTATGCCAGTAGTAACTCCTGCTGTCTGATACGGTTATACGCGAGAAACTGTTGCGTTAAGGGGACAAGTTATCAGTGACCTTTAGTTAATATAAAAGGAAATACTTTATTTAAGTAGCATTGGGCTTCGGGGGTTCACTGATTGGCTCTGTGTGTGTGTGGCTCTGTGTGTGTGTGTGGGGGGGGCTCTCTGTGTGTGGGGGGGCTCTTTTTGTGTGTGTGGGGGCTCTCTGTGTGTGTGTGGGGGGCTCTGTGTGTGGAGCTCTGTGTGTGGGGGGCTCTATGTGTGTGTGGGGGGAGCTCTGTGTGTGTGTGGGGGGAGCTCTCTGTGTGTGTGGGGGGGCTCTGTGTGTGTGTGTGGGGGGGCTCTGTGTGTGGGGGGGCTCTGTGTGTGTGGGGGGCTCTGTGTGTGTGGGGGGGCTCTGTGTGTGTGGCTCTGTGTGTGTGTGTGTGGGGGTGCAAATCCAATAGGTCTCGCATTTGCGAGGGATTAAGCTTTTGACATTGTAAATGGCAATGCCATTTATTTATCTTCTTTCAAAACCAACACATAAATAAAAATGTTGTCATTTACAATGCCAAAACTTTGGCAAAGGCGAGACCGTTGCATTGTAAATGCTTGTTTAGACTTTGACCCACCCCCCTCTACCAGCACCACTTGACAACAAATTCTGGAAGCTGGTACTCTGCATCATTGCTAGTCATTCCCACCTGCAGAGTCTAGGTTGTATATGGCAAATAATATGAAAGTAAGAGTGTTTAGTAAGCTGCAGTTTTTATACTGCCTGTGGTTAGGTGGCAGATGCTTATTACAAACTTCAAATGAAAAGTCTCCAAGAAAAATGCGCACAAAAAATGACAATGGTGCATTCTTTTACACATAAAACAACATTTTGCATAGATCAACAAGCACTGGCGTTGCCAATAGGTCTCGCAGTAGGAAAGTTTGAGCTATTGGTTTTCTAAATGACATTTTATTTTTTTGTTTTGTGATTTACAATGCCCATACTTTTAACTTTTCGCATTAGGAAATTATAATTATGCAATTCCTCTGAATCAAGACAATGCTGATTCAAACAAAGTTGGCAGCCATGCAATCTAAACCAAAACAACTCCTGTATTAATAAGCTTAGCACAAGCCACGGCACTCCCTGTGTTCAAAAAGGCTGTGCCTAATTAAAGCAGAAGCTGTGGAATAAACAAAGACGCAGAGTTAAACTGCTGGAAATTACGTCTCTAAAGTTGAAAGAGGCATGCTCTCATATAGCGGATTAATTTCTTTGGATGTCAATGTGAAGATTTAATCATAACACAACTATCCGCTGGCAGTGGCACCACATGAAATAAATAGCTGTGCCCGAAGGAGGCAAAAGCTTTGACTGAAAAACACAGTGAAGGCCACTCTTGTGGTGCAATATATTTCGGAAACTAAAAACTTGCACTCACGGTATGAGTGAAAGTAATTACCTTGGGAGTAAATGCAACGCCTTCACGAACCGCCAAAAGAGTGTAGCAGCCTGAATGCCGAAACCACATTCGGTTTTCAAGTAGAACATTCACATGATTGAATGCAGGAGGTGTAATGGAAGCGGTAAACAGAACCAAACAAACACACTAAAGGCATGGAGCTAAAAAGCACAGCACTGCACTGAACGAAGAATATCATCTGCGTGAAAGTGTCAAGGCTCGAAATCAAGGACAGAAGAAACTACGCATGAAGCCTGTCTAGGCACCTAATGCCACAACAAATAAAGAACAGAGCTGCTGACTTTGGGACTAAGGAACGGGGTTCAAATCTCGTGTCGGCTTTCCCACGGTCTGTATAAAAAAAAAACAAAGCAGATATGCACGTTTTTTAAGTGAAAGAAGAAAGTCTAGCAAGAGGCAGAAATAATAATAAACAAGAGCGGCTGGCATTAAAATATAAATATGTAAGCACATTACTTATAATTAATTTTTTGTCAGAAATTGATTGCCTTGTATGTGGTGCCATTTTGTATGTTTATTTGAGGTACATGTTTTTAACACTATCACTTGCTGAGGTGTAGACATTGGGACGTAAATTAACTACACTTTCCATCATGCACTAGTTATGGTGATCGCAAGAATGGAGCACTTACGCTAGTATCGGCAATCAATGTTCCAACATTATTAATGGAGATGGGAACCATCTCTATGTTTTTATATTTTTGTGCACTACTGACATTAAGGGACATGACCTGATGTGGAAAAATTGGATCCGAAGTTAGATCGAGCAAACCCCCTTTTGTGACATGATGTATGTGTGAGCCTTAATTATGCAATTCCTCCGAATCAAGACAATGCTGATTCAAACAAAGTTGGCAGCCATACAATCTAAACCAAAACAACTCCTGTATTAATAAGCTTAGCACAAGCCACGGCACTCCCTGTGTTCAAAAAGGCTGTGCCTAATTAAAGCAGAAGCTGTGGAATAAACAAAGACACAGAGTTAAACTGCTGGAAATTACGTCTCTAAAGTTGAAAGAGGCATGCTCTCATATAGCGGATTAATTTCTTTGGATGTCAATGTGAAGATTTAATCATAACACAACTATCCGCTGGCAGTGGCACCACATGAAATAAATAGCTGTGCCCGAAGGAGGCAAAAGCTTTGACTGAAAAACACAGTGAAGGCCACTCTTGTGGTGCAATATATTTCGGAAACTAAAAACTTGCACTCACGGTATGAGTGAAAGTAATTACCTTGGGAGTAAATGCAACGCCTTCACGAACCGCCAAAAGAGTGTAGCAGCCTGAATGCTGAAACCACATTCGGTTTTCAAGTTAGATCGAGCAAACACCCTTTTGTGACATGATGTATGTGTGAGCCTTAATTATGCAATTCCTCCGAATCAAGACAATGCTGATTCAAACAAAGTTGGCAGCCATGCAATCTAAACCAAAACAACTCCTGTATTAATAAGCTTAGCACAAGCCACGGCACTCCCTGTGTTAAAAAAGGCTGTGCCTAATTAAAGCAGAAGGTGTGGAATAAAAAAAGACGCAGAGTTAAACTGCTGGAAATTACAAACAAGCGTTCTGTGTAAATCGTCACCAACACGTACCTGATAATGCACGCCCCACGAAACAAGAGCGGCCGGGAAACTGAAAGTACGGCCGGCCAGCCATGAATAATTAGGGGAGGAGAAGCCGCACAGCACACGCTGGGAGAAGCCCTTTGATGTGCTGTGCGGCCGTGAAAAAATGCAATTAGGAGGGAGGGAGGGAGGCTGATGCGCGTGCTGGTTTGGTCACATGATTCACGTGAACTCAAAGAAAACCGCACCAAAAAGCCCTTGGTTTGACGAGCATTTTGAACACTTGAATTCTCGCTCCGCTCAATGAGCATGCGTGCATTGATAGGTCGCGAGACCTAATAAAAACAATTTCAAAACTAATGAGACAGGTATACCAAAGAGACAGACAATGTGTCAATGGATTCTTGCTATTACAATCGTAAGGTTGTGCTCCACTTCCAGTGGCTTTTATGCAAGCCCCTTGCGCCACCAGTGCATCACTTTTTGTGAAGCACCGGCGGCGCATTTTGCTGCTCCATATTTACAAGGATGGGAAAAGCCACTCTGAGTGGCTTTGCCTGTCCTTGTAAAAACTGCACATTTACAGGCAGCACTTTGAGGTAAAGGGGCGTTGCATGGGTGTTGCTGTGGGTGTTCCCAAGCAACACCCATGGAACCTGCCACAGTTCCAGATTAACAAAAAAAACGTAAAGCTGAAAATGCATCTGAATGCTACTCCTCCTCATGGCAGGCGTAGGGAGGTGCAACAAGGATAAATTAATTTTTTTCTCCTTGTTTTTTATCTCTTTCCATGCATGCTGCATTTTGCAGCACAAATAGAAAGAGGAAATCACCTCTGGTGATTGCTTATGTGCAGGAAGGTATCCCTTCCTGCACATAAACAATCATTGAAAAAAATGACGGTTTGCAAGTACTATGTGGGAAATGTAGCACACATAGAAGTTGAAAAATGTCATTTCAGATTGTTTATGTGCAAGAAGGGACACCTGCAGATAAACAATCCCCCGTAACGCAGGCATACTTGCACCATGGTACAAGGGTGCCTGCATTGGTGCATGGCATTAAATTGTGCGCCAGCGCAGGGGAGAAAAGGGATCCACCATATCCTTGTAGATATGACACATGCCTGTGCTTTCAAAGTGCTGCAGCACGGCAAAGGGATTGTGGTGCCGCACTGCAGCACTTCCTTGTAAATGAGGACCCCAGTTTTGAGTGGTACATAGAAATTGGAGCGCTCACAAACATTTGTAATATATTTTTTACAATTTTATATAGCACAAACATGACCCAAAGGGATTTGCGTGCTTTACAGGATCATTGTTCACATTACATTAGGACACATTCGTTTTTTGTAAACATAGGGAGATTAAGCGATTTTCCGAGAATCACAGGACGCTGAGAACTGAATTTGGTTCCCCTGCTCCAAAGTCAGCAGCTCTGGCTGTTGTGCCACATCATTGCCCCCAGATAAGATAACAGAAAAAGGGGGCCTAGGGGACATCTACATGAGACACACATGGCGATATAAGTGATTTAAGTGGATATATACCTTTCTTCTCTAGCAGCATCAAGAGCCATTCAGTTGTTAACATAATTGGCTTATAAAGAAGACTTCCAAAGATTCAGAAACGTCATAAGAAAGCATTTATATTTGCCCTACGAAAGACAGATGGCATATTTTACCATATTTGCTATTTCAGGTTTGTGTACTCAGCTCTAAAATATTTGAACATTTTAAATGAGCACCAGCGACTTTAATCAAAGGAAGGAGACTTAAAAAAAAAAAACTCTTCAGACTTACCTGCCGGGGAATGGAATCCTCACGAAGAATGCTCCCGTTTTCAAATCCTTAGAGCGAAAGGCAGTAGCAGCGAGGTTACAAACCATGATAACCTCATGGTGGAAGGCCTCAAAAGCGAGGTGCAGGTCAGCAACCCAATATGAAGTTAAGCAATCGGGAGGCAAAAGGTAGCAGTCATGAAGCGCTGCTTTATCAGCAAAGTTGAAGTATTTTGCAGCTTTTTGAATTTAAAATGCACGGCATCCCTAGCATCGGTAGTGCTGTCCATTTCTATGTAGGAACGTCAGTGTTCAGTTCTGCAGGAACTACATGCTGATTGGCGGTTCTGAATGCTTCAATCAGAGAGAGCCCTAACTCGAGATGGAGGCCTGCAATACAGACAGGAAACGCACTTCCAAGTGGGAAGCAACAATGGAAGGGAAGGTGAAATGGTGACGTGCGCCCCCACCCCCAAAGGGGGCGCGCCCCACACTTTGAAGACCTATGCCCTAAGGCACAGCTTTCCAAACTTTTCATGTTGGTGACACACCTTTTTGTGAAAAAAATGTTAGGGACCAGGGGCGGCTTTAGGCTCATGGTGGCCCTGGGCAGGGAGCGTAGGGAGGGGGCCCCGGAAGAGGGGGTCCGGGCGGGGCGGAGCGCGGAGGCCATTGAAGAGGGGGGGTCAGGGTGTTTGGAAGTGGAACAGAGCCATAGGCCGCCAAATCCCTACCAGGGGCCGTCACGCAAATGTGTATCCGTCCTCAGAGGATTATTATATTAAGGATATATATTGGCGTGGTGGCCCCTGGGGTTTGGTGGCCCTGTGCAGGTGCTCAGCTTGCACATGCCTAAGGCCGCCCCTGTAGGGACACGGTAACATGAGCAAGCGCAGCGAGCGAGCCCGAACCATCTATGGTGGGTTTGGGCCACACACACACACCCCACCCCACACACACACACAGCCCACACACACACACCCCACACACACACGCCACACACACACACACACACAACCCCCCCACACACACAAACCCACGCACACACACCCCACACACACACACCCCACACACACCCCCCCCACACACACAACCCCCCAAACACAACCCCCACACACACACACCCACACCACACACACACACAACCCCCTACACACAACCCCCCCACACACACACCCCACACACACACCCCCCCCACACACACAACCCCCCACACACAACCCCCCCACACACACCCACACCCCACACACACACCCCACACACACACACACCCCCCACACACACACCCCACACACACCCACCGACACACACCACACCTCACACACACCACCCCACACACAACCCCACACACCCCCCACACACACACCCCACACACAACACACACACACTGCCACGCACACACCCTACACCCCCCCACACACACACACCCACACACACCACACACACCACACACACACACACCCCCCACACATACACACCCACGCACACAACCCCACACACACACACACAACCCCACACACACACACACAAAAAATGCAAGTGTCCTTCTGTAACACAACTGGTGCTCATGTAAAGCGCTCTGATACCTTTGGCTTTAGTTTGCTCAACAAAAGTTTGGCAAAAGCTGCGTGGTAAAGAGTAAAAGATGTTTTCTACCATTATTTATCAACATAATTGCTTTCTTAGAATTACTCCTTGAGGACCCCCGGTCCTCCCTTCCACCCAATCATACTTATGCAGATGTCATCTAAAGCACAGCCTCTTTTAGGCAATCTTTTATTACCTGTAGTCCATCAGGGGTTAAAACATCTGAAATAGCGAGCAAGAATGAAACCACGGCATGAAAAAGTCTGTCCGACCAGCTGCTTTCTCGTTATAGTTGATTCACTATATTACTGGGTATCATTTGTTCTCGTCTTCCACACCCGTCACAGCATCACGCAGCTTCAGTCACATTCAATATTCTCCGGCCTGAACTCTGTGGCGCGCTCAGGGCCGTGAGCAGCGCCGTAGCACTCCCAAATGGGGATTGGGGGGGGGAGGGGGTTCAATACTGCCACTGACCTCTCGCTGTATAGGCCTGCACAATGCCGCTGAGACTCTGACAATGCCCCTGTAGGATCCGAATCTTGCTGCAACACCACACCCACTGAGTTTCGGGATACCGGGATCGAGCTCCTGACTACGAGGCTCCGGTCCGCAGCTGCTCTGCCTTCCGCTTTGCACATCGCGTGCACGTTGCGATCACTGATTTAGGGGGCTCGAGTCGCATTCCCCTAATATCGACCGCCCGGCAGACGTCATTGCGTCGCATCACACAACACACCTACATATGGGTCGCGACACAGTAACGTGTCGCGCCACACAGTTTGGAAAGCTGTGGCCTAAGGCATAGATAGCTACGCCACTGACTGACTATGCTTATGGCGTGTGAGAGAGAGAGGGCTAGTAGGAAAAGTGAAATGAAGGAATTATGAAAAAAAGAGCCTATAACAAGAAGAAGAGGGTAAAAGCATGAACATATGGATTTAAATATGAAAGGACTGATAGATGGGTGTGTAAAGCAACATTCACATGGGTGGGTGAAAAAAAAGAATGGCTGGAGTAATGAAAGGCTGGAGGAATGAAATGTTGGATGGATGGGTGAATTGAGAAAAGGAGGGTGAAATGATGAATAAAAAGGAATGCATGTATGGATTGGAAAAGGAAGAGTGAATACCTGGAAGTTTGAGTGGAAGGATAGAAGGATGTATGGAAGAGAGAGGTGATTAAAGGGTGGATGGACAGTATGGTAAAGGAAGGATGGATGGAAGCATGAAAAGAAGGATAGATGGATGGAGGCATGCATGAAAGGCCTAAAGGATGGCGAGAAAGATGTTATGTTATGTTATGTTATGTTATGTTATGTTATGTTAATTGGGTTCTTCTATAGCGCAACGGCTACTCCAGTAGGAGTGTCCCGGCGCTTTGGCGAAGAAGTCCTTTAAGGAAAGGAAACATAACTACAAAAAAAGGAACAGCAAAATTAACTAGTAAAAAAACAGGTTTTTAATGCCTTTCTAAAAGACATCAGACTGGGGGCCTGTCTAAGAACAATAGGAAGTTCATTCCAAGCGCGCGGGGCCAGGTAATGAAAAGAACGCCCCCCTTGTCTGGTTCGCTTGATGGATGGAACGGCCATTTTAGACAAGGGGGCAGATCGCAGAGCTCTGCTCGGCTTGTAGAGAGCAAGGCGCTTCCTAATATACCTAGGGCCTGAGTCATGAAGGGCCTTGTAGGTCAACGGCAGGCTTTTGAAGAGAACCCTCTTGGCTATAGGGAGCCAGTGCAGTTCCTTCAACAAGTTAGAGGCACTAGCTCGTCTAGGGAGTCCATAAATAGCCCTGGCAGCTGAATTTTGGACTACCTGAAGTCTCCTTACGAGATATTTAGGAAGTCCTAGATAAAGGGCATTTGCATAGTCCAAACGCAACCCGACAAGTGCTTGGACAATGACCCTTCGATGGTTCACAGAAATCAAGGGGAGAAATTTCCTGAGCATCCGCAGGATTCCAAAGCATTTCCCCGAAAGACAGGCTATTTGAGGCCCAAAGGTTAACTCATTGTCAACAATGATACCTAGATTTTTAGCCTTGGTACTTGCATTAGCAGGAGGAAACAGATCTTGTGGCCACCAACTTTTCCAATTTGGTTCAGAGACACATCCAAAAAAGAGCAGCTCCGATTTATCGGAGTTGCATTTCAAGCCGTGTCTTTTGAACCAATCAAAGACTGCTTCTAAGCAGCCTCTGATACGGATCCCATCGAACACCTCGTTCTTGTTATAAGTAAACAAGAGCTGGGTGTCGTCAGCGTAAGACGCGATCTGAGCGCCAAACGACTCCGCAACGTCTGCAAGGGGGGCCATAAAGATGTTAAAAAGCAGGGGGCTAAGGATAGACCCCTGAGGGACCCCCACTTCCAGGGTTGCCATAGCTGCGGAGTGAGGTGGCGCCCAGATCGTTTGTCGACGGCTGGCTAGAAATGATTTAAGCCAGTTCCACAAGATGGACAGAAGGTGGGTTGATGGGACCTCATCTAGGTTGGATCAAAGTGAAGGGTATTTTAATTTTCTGTCTACTCCCTTGGCGAGGGTGAATTGAAGATTCAGGAGTGTGTAGAGCTAAAGGGGTGTGAGTGTGACTTGAGGATTTGTGGGTGGGAAGAGGTAAGGGGAGGTGACGTTGACTTTAGGGTTCGAGTGGGTAGAGATAAAGGGAGTGAAGGTGACTTGAGGGCTCAGGGCAGGTAGAAGTCAGGGGAGGTGAGGGTGACATGAGAGGTCAGTGGTGGGTCAGGGTCAAGGGATTGAGGGTGACTTGAGGGCTCAGGGATAGGTAGAAGTAAGGGGAGGTGAGGGTGACTTGAGAGCTCAGGGGTGGGTCAGGGTAAAGATAATGAGGGAGACTTGAGGGGTCACGGTTGAGTAAAGGTACAGGGAGGGGAGGGTGACATGAGAGCTCAGGCGTTGGGTAGAAGTAAAGGGAGGTTAAGGTGACTTGAGGGCTCGTTGGGTAGAGGTAAAGTGAAGTAAGGTTGACTTGAGGACTCAGGGGGGTAGAGGTAAATGAAGGTGAGGTTGACTTGAGGTTTCAGCAGGGGCGGATCCTCTGCAATGGTGGAGGAGTGTCGCCCCACTGCCTCAGCCAGCAGCGAAAAAAATTCAACTATATTGTTTTATTTTTCGGCTGCTGGCTGAGCCAGCTTGTGTGGGGATAAGTGGTGCCGGGCCGAGGGGGCGGAGTGATGTGCACTACTAACTGTGCATGTCTGTTTGGGCAACCATTTCAGGCTGGACAAACAGAGATGCCCAGTTAGGTTTCTCCAACCTGGCTGTATTGCACAGCCAGGTGGGAGAAACAGCACAGACTCCATGACCTGAGAGGAGCATCAAAGCAACCCGTTCAGGCCAATCCCTGTGCTGCTCTCATGCAACATGAGAGCAGCACAGGGATTGGATGGGGAATCTGCTGCTGTCCCATTGTCTGCTGGAACCGGAAGCAGAGGTTCCGCTCTGTGGCGTGAAGCGGCTGAAACAGCAGGAGGTACGTTTTATTTTATTCCCCGGCTCCCTCCTGTGCCCACCCCGCTTGCTCCCTCCACCCAACCCTCACCACTGTTAGTATGTATCACCCGCCACTGGGTTTCAGGGTGGGTAGAACTAAAGTGAGGTGATGGTCACTTGAGTGCTCTGGGGTGGGTGGGGGTAAGGAGACGTGGGGGTGACTTAAGGACTAAGAGCTGGGTGGAGGTAAGGGGACATGAGGGTGACTTGAGCGCTCAGCGATAGGTAAGGGTAAAGTGAGGTCAGGTGATTTTATCGCTCAGGGTTGGGTAGAGTTAAAGGGAGGTGAGTGTTACTTGAGCGCTCAGGTGTGGGTAGAGTTAAAGGAGGGAAGGCTCACTTGAGTGCTAAGGGGTGGGTAGAGGTAAAGGGAAGTTAGGGTGACTTGAGGGCTCGGGTGTGTAGAGGTAAAGAGCGGTGAGGGTGAATAGATGGCTTACGGTTGGATGGAAATAAAAGTAGGTGAAGGTGGCTTGAGGGCTCAGGTTTGGGTAGAGGTAAAGGAAGATGAGGAGGACTTAAGGGTTCTGGGATAGGCAGAGGTAAAAGGAGAGGAGGGTGACTTGACTGGATAGTAAGATATGGTATGGCCTGTCATTGCATAGTATGGTAGGGATGGTAGGTACAATAGCATGGTATGTTATGGTATATGCTATGGGCTGGTGTGTTGTATGGTATGTTATAATATGGCCTGTTATTGTATTGAATTATATGGTATTATATGTTATGGATTGTCATAGTATTGTATTTGTATGGAATGTCCTGTTATTGTATAGCATGGTTTGTTATGGTATGGTTTGTTATTGTATAATATGGTATGTTATGGTCTATTATTGTATAAATGTTATGGTGTGATACATCATGGTCTGTTATTGTACAGTATATTATGAAATAAGAATGGTATGGTGTGTTATTGAGGCACATGAACTGCTAACAGGACGCATTCACATGCATTTAGGCAAGCGCCGATATCATCCAGATGGGTCAATATAAAAACATGTAACTTATTTTGCCTTTCTCAAATTGGGTAGGAAGGCAGCATCATACGGAATGTGACCAAAATGAGGGCGAGTCATAAACAAACAAAACCGTACCGAATGCTGCAACATGTAACTTTAGTCGAATTTAATAAATTGTGTTATGTGGATCAAAAAAGACTGGCTGGAGAATAACAACTTACTGGAAAGTGAAATTTTGAAAATTTCAAAAGCAAACAATGAGCGAGGGAAATAGCGGCCCAAGATTAAAAAGCAAAAATTAAGGGGCTTAAAACACACACTCATAAAAAAGCATAACAATCCAAGTGCAAGCAGCGCAGAAGAACACTAACCAAGAAATTAATCAGTACTTGGCCTATGCTCTATGCTCCAGAGAAGAAAACAAAAACAAGAAAATAAAGTTAAGCCAGCATGCTCAGACATGCCCTCACCAATGAAACAAGGCAGCAAATAGTGTTCCAGTAAAGGGGCTGATATCCTCGGAGGGAGATAAATGACAACATTGACGTCAGGAGGCAGGCGTAACAAACTAAACACCAATCACAATGCAGGAATTATAACTGAAGCCAATCAAAAATATGAACGGAAAGTGGGCAGAGCTTCCCCACTATACTGTACACACCATCTCTCGACAAGACAGCGCATACGTTGACTAGCCGAGACCTAAAAAAAGAAAAAAGTGACAATGAAGCCAACAAAGGTAAGTAATGACAGGGCTAAAAGACCCATTTTAAAGGTTTTTTAGAAACAATTGATAGTTGCAAACTAAGGCGCATGCTCGCTCTCTCATGTGATACCTAAAAATAGTTGCTTTTTAGGAGGCTCTTTGGGCCACTCAGACAACTAACCATTGTTAGAAAGGCGACCTTCGGGGGGAAGGCAGGGGCTCCCTGCCGGACCACCCCAAGTCTCACCCCTCCTCTGAGAACTGGCCGAGCGCGGTCGAGAGGCCACTGAGTGAGGTTCCCCTCTTAGGATCGTACAGGTCGAACACTACACCACCACAGACGGACACCACACAAGGAGAGGTTCTCAAAGTCTTTATCAGTAAACTAGGCAGGTTATCGTAGCAATACAATACAAGGGGATCGAGGGATCCTCAAAGTCATTGGTAGTTGGGGGGATCGGTTAGCTGGACAGTCTTGGTATCAGTCGGATACGGGAACACCCTGCGCTCAGCTCTCAATCCTCGAGTCGGGGGGTTACTTAGGGTCGGGCCGCGGCAGCGCCAGCAGGGCTCCGGCGATGTTCTCAGCGATGTTGGGCCGCGGCAGCGCCAGCAGGTCTCCAAAGATAGTTTCAGCGAGGATGGGCCGCGGCAGCGCCAGCAGGGCTCCCAAGATGGTTTCAGCGAGGTTGGACCGCGGCAGCGCCAGCAGGTCTACAAAGATAGTTTCAGCGAGGATGGGCCGCGGCAGCGCTAGCAGGGCTCCAAAGATGGTTTCCGCGAGGTTGGACCGCGGCAGCGCCAGCAGGTCTACAAAGATAGTTTCAGCGAGGATAGGCCGCGGCAGCGCCAGCAGGGCTCCAAAGATGGTTTCAGCGAGGATGGGCCGCAGCAGCGCCAGCAGGGCTCCAAAGATGATTTCAGCGAGGATGGGCCGCGGCAGCGCCAGCAGGGCTCCAAAGATGGTTTCAGCGAGGATGGGCCGCGGCAGCGCCAGCAGGGCTCCAAAGATGGTTTCAGCGAGGTTGGACCGCGGCAGCGCCAGCAGGTCTCAAGTGAGTTCTTCTCGGTGTCTCTCGACTCCAGGATACAACTGCCGGCTCATTCCAGGGCTGCCCCAGATATAGGTCTGAAGTCCTTTGATGTCCGGACCCTCGCACCTGGGGGCCAGAGGGGCCGGGATGAGAGCGACCAGACACCCAGCAGGGGGGTGGAGCCAGCGCCCAGGGAGGCAGGAGGGCGATCGAAACCCGGCGTCCGGGGGTGGCTGAAGGCCCATCGAAACTCTCGTCCTTCGTGAGGTGCCAAGTGGCCGATTTACCACCTGGGCGGATCTTGGTGCCTCGATGTCGGGGCTGCGTTGGGGCCGCGGCCGAGGTCGGGCAGAGGCCACGAGGCCTGGATGAGGGAGGCCCAAGATGGAGTCGAGGCCTGTGAGGGTGGCCCAGGATAGGCATCGGGCCCGTAGTGTGGGCGAGTCGGAGTCGCCATGTCCGGATGGGAGGGAGAGCGGGGGGGTCGCCCATGGTGGCGGCCCTCAGGTAGGGTTGGAGAGGGTCTCTTCAGCCCGGAGGACAGGGGCGATGTTGGCCGGGGTCCGCCAGGCGGGGGGAGCGGGACCACGCCACGAGGCCGGTTCCAACACACGTCCCCCCCAGCCGAAGGCAGGGAGAGTCCCCCATCTTCTTGGGGGTTCTCCTCGCCGAGGCGGAAGAAGCGGGACAGGCCGTCGGCGTTGGCGTGGTCGCTGCCGGGGCGATGTTCCACAGTGAAGTCCATCCCTTGCAGAGAGATGGACCAACGTAGTAGCTTCGGGTTTTCCCCTCGCATCTGCATAAGCCACCGTAGGGGCCGATGGTCAGTCTGCACCCGAAAATGGGTGCCAAAGAGGTACGGTCGGAGCTTCTTGAGGGCCCACACCACGGCGAAGGCTTCTCGCTCAATGGTACTCCAACGCTGCTCTCGGGCCAGTAGACGCCGGCTGATGAAGGCCACCGGTTGATCGATTCCTTCGGTGTTGACCTGGAACAGGACTGCCCCGACACCATGCTCGGAAGCATCTGTTTGGACCACAAATTCCCGGCTGTAGTCGGGGGCTTGGAGCACCGGAGCGGTACACATCGCTATCTTTAGGGTCTCAAAGGCGGCCTGACACTCGGGGTCCAGTGTACCTTCTGTGGGTGCTTCTTTGAAGTGAGCTCAGTGAGGGGGCCCACAATAGTTCCATAGTCTTTTATGAAGCACCGGTAATACCCAGTGAGCCCCAGGAAGGCTCGGACCGCTGTCTGGGTGACCGGGGGCTCCCAGGCCAGGATGGCGTCGATCTTGGGTTGGAGGGGGGCTACCTGGCCGCTCCCTACTTGGTGTTCTAGGTAGGTCACGCACCCTTGGCCGAGCTGGCATTTGCTTGCTTTTACGGTCAATCCGGCCCGGCGGAGGGCTGCCAGGACCTCTTGGAGGTGTTGAAGGTGTTCAGCCCAGTGGAGGCTGTAGACTGCTATATCATCCAGATAGGCGGCGCTGAACGCTTCTAGTCCCGCCAACACCTTATTCACCAGTCTCTGGAACGTTGCGGGGGCGTTCTTCATTCCGAAGGGCAACTCCCTGAAGTGGTAGTGGCCATCGGGGGTTGAGAAAGCGGAGCGTTCTTGGGCGCCTGGGGTGAGTCCGATTTGCCAGTAGCCGGAGGTTAAGTCGAAGGTGCTCAGGTAGCGGGCCGCCCCCAGGCGGCCGATCAGTTCATCAGCCCGGGGAATAGGGTGAGCGTCCGTCCGGGTAACGGCGTTCAACCCCTGGTAGTCCACACAAACCTGAGCTCGGGAGCCGTGCCTGGGGCGGCGGCCTTGATGACCAGGACGACAGGGCTGGCCCACGGGCTGTCAGAGGGTTCGATCACCCCCAGAGCCAGCATCTTGGTGACTTCGGCCTGTATGCAAGTCCGCACTCGTTCAGGGACTCAGTAGGCCCGGTGCCGCACAGGAGGGCTGTCCCCGGTGTCGACGTCGTGGACGCACCACTGGGTGACTCCGGGAGTGAGAGAGAACAAGTCCGCAAATTGTCCCAATAGCTCTTGGCAGTCTCGGCGTTGCTCAGGGGTTAGGGTGGAGGAGAGGCGTACTCCCTCCACGGAGCCGTCTTTCTCGGAGGTGCTTAGGAGGTCCGGGAGAGGCTCAGAGTCGTCTTCGGTCCCACTATCCGTAGCCATCAGGAGGCTAAGTTCTGATCGGACAAAGTGGGGTTTGAGTCTGTTGGCATGGAGGACCCGGAGGGGGTTCCTGGGGGACTCCATGTCCACCAGATATGTGACAGGGCCCTTGCGTTCCACCACCTTGAAGGGCCCCGTCCACTTGTCCTGGAGGGCACATGGTTTGACCGGGGACATGACCCATACTTGTTGGCCGGGCTCGAACTCAATGGATGAGGCGTTTTGATCATACCAGCGCCTCATGTCTTCTTGGCTGGCCTCGAGGTTGGTTCTGGCAAGTTCCCGGAACCGTCGAGTCTGGTTTCGGAGAGGTAGGAGGTACCAGTATACGTCGGGTGGAGCATCTTGGGCGGCCACCTCCCGGCCCTCCTTGACCAGGCTTAGGGGACCCCGGACGGGGTGCCCGTATAACAGATCAGTGACTGTTGACAAAACTTTCTTCAGCTATAAGTTAAGTATTCTCATGCTAAGATGGCTTCACTTAAAGCCACTTCCCACAAGGCTACAAAAGCAGAAGCTCTGCACTCTCACTTTCTGTATTCCTAAGCTTTCCATCCCCCTTTAAGCAGAAACTCGCAAATGGGAAGAATGGGAAATATGTACTGTTACAAGAAAGGCCAGGACTCGGAGTAAGAAAGATTACCAGTAATTAACCAGGTCATTACATCTTAGTCTGTCTTCCTCATCTCAATTTTTACAGGTTAAGCTACTACATATTCATGCAATGCAACCACAATGAGGCCTTATCAGTCATAACATAGAACTGAAGCTCATTCACTCCTCATTCTGCTACTACATTCAACATGAATAAGGCAAATGTTCAGGAAAACATTAGTCTCCATCTGCTGCCTGTATTGCTTCATAATATATGGGGTGTGGACCAAGTTGCCAAATTATATCTTGCCATCATCAATTCCCCTTTCAAAGCTGCTCAACATGTTGATACACCTATTGTCGAAATCCCATATATTTTGGTTCAAAAAGACCCCTTTGTATCTCATACACCAGCACAATGGTTTGCTTCAGCCACCTACCAAGCATTGCTGTTGATGGTCTCATACCTCTACTTGGGGCACCAAGGTAAACAAACCAAGAGTCTACCCTATGGGTGGCTAGCAGCCGTTGAAAATGTCCACACACTAACGTGGCTCCGGTATCACACACCTGTAATCCTGCATCATCTGCTAACTAATACGAACAAAAATGCTGTCCAATATTGAACCATAGTGCTCCCAATCCCATACCTTCAAGGAGAGTTTCAGCCCAGAAATCGGCTCCGTCCAGATCAGTGCCTGCACCAGAAATGAGACGGTAAGATGGCGATCTCCTGATCAGCGCACAATTTCAAGTGGGCAGTCCCCGATTTGATGTGATCACAGCTGGAAACTGACAAAATCGAGCACCCGGGGGAGAGCAGCCCCCATCAGCACGGCAACATAACAGGCACACAGAGACCGGCAGAAAGAAGAGCGCCACCAGATAAACAGCCCTTAAGCTGGAAGATCGGACACCCTGGACTGGTGGAGTGCGGTGATATGGCCCGGCGGATGGGAACCACTGCGGCGCTGAAGTACAAATTTGGTGAAGTTTGATGACAAAGCGAAGCAGGGTACCGAGGACACATGAACAGCTCAGAGGCTGAGAACACCAGTAAGTGACCTACAAACCAAAAATGGATGACTATGGAAGCAGAGCACGACGGAATAATGTACAAATCCTAGGTGTACCTGAATGTGCAAAAGGACCCGCACCAGATCTCATTCTAGAAGATCTATTCACGAAACACTTGCAACCACGAGGCCTCTCATACTATTTTTCCATTGAAAGAGCCCACAGAATTCCAGGAGGAAGGCTGAAACCTGGGTTCACCATAGACCAATATTTGCTCATGTCTTCAACTTCCGGGACAGATGTGTCATTTTATAAAGTGCTCCACCAGTCACCTATGAAAACAGCAATATAACATTCTTCCCTGACTTCATGTTAAAAGTACAAGGACAAAGACGAAGAATCTTGGAAGTCAAGCGGACTCTAAGAGAAAAAGAACTCAAATATGCCATGTTGTTTCCAGCGAAACTGAGAGTAGAAGCAGGAGGCAAAACCAGGTTTGTCACAAACCCCAAAGAAGAATAGGAATGGCTAGAAGGGTGGCTACAAGTAGGAAACCGTAACCTATGGGAAAGTGTTTGAAAGAGACGTGGAGTCATCAGAAACAACCCCAAACCAACCCAAGAGGCGCAAACTCAATGGAAGATGAATTGGACAAGACCCACAATGAACATTAAGGCAGCAGATGGGAGAACTGCTGAACAGAGAGTGCCCAGACCACCTGATAGCGCAATGAACAATGACATTGAATTGTTTGATACCGATGAAGGTTATAGTATATCTAACAAGTTCTAGAGCTGACATCTCCACAGCTGCAGGTAATAGGGACCAGGAACTGCCGAGAACAAATGTTAAACAATTTGACCTATAATACATAAGTTGCATAGGATGCTTGATCATTGCATGCGGGGGAGGGTGTGGGACCGGTGTGAACACAAGCCCTTGAATTTTTAGGGGGAGTGCGCCAGGCACTTTGCAATGTTGGGGAGGTGGGCAGTTCACACACCGTCATGCAGGGAAGCAGGTTTGGGGATGAGTTAGTTCACATTAGAAGGGGATGTTTTAAGATTAGTTACGTTTCAGTCAGCAAGTCAGTAGGAGAGGGGATTACATCCACACATTTATGCTTTCCACTGCACAAAACGCAAATGCATAAATGAGGCTTCGCACTGAGACAATACCCACAACAGAAGGAGAGGATGAAGAGACACAATGCCCACTATCAGAGCATTAGGCTGCAGGGACTGGAGATCGAACAAAGACGGATTTCATATTGCTCTTGATAGATAACAAAGCGGAGGCTGCACTCCGAATCCTAACCTGGAATGTAAACGGACTGGGAGACAAACTCAAACGAAGGATAGCATTTCAATTTATGAAACGTCAAACACCGGACGTAGTATTAGTACAGGAAACTCACTTGGTGGGTAACGCCTGCAAAGCCCTACATAGATGTGGTACAAATTGGTAGAAGTCAACAAAAGAAAAGGGGGGGGGGGACCAGGAGCTTGTTAAGATCCAGTGTCGGTGCTCCTCTGTTAATGGCTATATCAAAGAGGACACTGTTCCGTGGTAATGGGCGCACGTATGTCACCCACATAATCAAGAAAGTGGAGAAGTAGGATGCAGGTTAAATAGAAATAGAGGTCGACGGAGAGAGTAGTGGTAGAGGGAAGGAGAGAGAGAGGAAGGGAGAGAGAAAAGAGGCCGTTATTTATCCCCGGTTTCAAGGATCCAATCCCGAAGGGGAAGACCAAGTCTTGCCTCTTATTCACCCTCACACACCCAGAGGATGTCATGCTTCATCATCGGGCTTCTGGTGCTCCTCGTCTGACCGGCGCTGCAATGTCTGACGGGCCCCCGAAGGGTCTCTTTAGCAAAGATCTTTAAAAGAGAATACGCCGTAAAGTGTGTGCAGGTTAGGGGGCAGGACAGGTAACGGGAAGGATTCTAAGGGAGAGGTGAAGTGGTGATTGCAGGTGAAGTTAAAAATACCTAAGGGCATCCAGTCTTTGGTTATTTATTCTCATGGTATCCTTGGTAAGCTAAAAAACCAGCAGGTAAGTGAGTTACGTGGGGCTTCAATGTGCCGGTGTAACTAGTCACAAGGTCGACATGTTTCACGCTTGTAGTGTCTAAACGATCAGTAGCGTTTCTTCAGGACCTAGAAATAATGGGTGTGAGAAGTGCACGTCAAACTATAAGAGAAAAAGACAAAAGGGTTTCAGAATTATTGTGGTTCTGTGGTACTACGGTCCTGTGGTTCCGTCATTCCGAACCTGCTCAATAGAGGTCATCGGATATAGATGATTTTGGTATCAGCGAACCGCAAATGACGAGTGCGGTGTGTACGAGTGTTTTCGTCATAATCGATCAATGAGAACACTACGTATTCAGGGATTTCGTTTGAACCTTCGGGTTCCATTTTGTGTGCGGCAGCCGTTTTGTGTGGTTGCCCTCACATAGGCCGATGACTATGGCCGAACGAGTCCTTGGGACACGTACCCTTAGTTGACTTTTGTGTGACCTGGCCGAACTGACTCCCTTGCCCGAGGCTGACCTCGCTGAGCCAGTTCCTTGTTAAGCAGCTGGTCAGATAAAGATCAAACAGCAGGACATTGCTGAGTTTATGGTACACGCACACACCCTTCTATCTTGCTTCTCATCTGTTTCTGTTCCTTCCTTTATGGCTTAATTATTGATTTGGGTTGAGGTCTTTATGATGGGTTTGTCCGGCCCGTTCGAACAGGAATGTTGGATTTTGCCTTGTCATCTTTGGGGGCTGGACAACGGAAAGTGGGATTGTCGTCATGCGATATGTATGAAATATCACCCTACGATTGGTCAGTTTGTATGTAATCGATGCTAGCCAGGAATGTGATTTTTGGCATAAAAGACAATGCTCCGCTCCATGAATTTGTGCAGTGTCTAGCGAACCACCCGTGTTGTGCTTCGTAGATCTCTGTTCCTGGTTGCAGCCAATAAATTTGGTCTTTGACGTCATCAAGAAGTGTCCCGTGTCTCTGTTTGCCGAGGCAGGGGAATCCGAAGACATCGGGCGTTATCCCTGGCGCCGCAGGGTTCTAAAACCCGGTTCTTCAGTTGGTGCCCAACGTAGGGCGACTTCAGCGGTACCAGTCCAAGCCCGAAGATCGTGGAGAGCTTCGTGTGGAAATTCTGGAGGAAGGCCTGCCACTTCATCGACCCCTGTATGTCGTCGTGGTCCGAAAGTCTTTGCTGCGAGGTTCCCCGCCTTCCGACGGCTATGAAGGACTGCTGCCCTGACTGTCGCCCTGTCTTGGAGCCATTAGACGATTTGTAGAGCAAGACAATAGACGGGTCTTCTGGTGACGCCATCGACATTTCAGTTAAGTATAAGTGGAGCGTCTCCCAGTCCTTAGTTTTGTTTTGGTATCCCTGCGAGGATCGCTTTGATTTGGTACCTGCAGGCCCCAAAGCCGAGCGACTTGTGTATTCACAAGACTATCGTTTTCAGATTTCCCTTGAAGTTTGAAGCTAGACTAGTGAGCAAAGATGCCTGGTCTTAGCAGACTTGGAAAGATATTTGGTTGTGGTTGTACTAGGGATTCCCGATTGGAGGATTCGTGTCTGGTTCCTCCGATTGGAACTCCGACCTATGAGCTCTACGTAAAACATGGAGTGGGCCCCATCACGTATAATGAAATGTGGATCAAATATACCAGGAAAGACGGCATCCTACAGTGGCCCCGTTATGGTAGCTTTGAAACTGAGATTTTAGACAATCTTGAAGTTAAACTGTTCAAGAAGAAAGCCCGGCCGGCGATGTTTGACTCTTTCCACTTATGGCAAAAGGAAGCCAAACAGAAAGAAATTAAGTTAGCGAAGAAAAATAAACGAGAACGAGGTATGTCAATGGTGCAAGCTGCTATACAGTTTAGGGATAATGAGGAAGAGCAAGAAAGTGAACAGATGCTTAGGCAACGTAAACTAGCGGTAGACAAGTGCTATCCAGCTTTGCCACCTCAACAGCAAGAAGAGAAGAAAGATCTTGTGAAAGATCCTTTAATGTCGCATCTATTAAGTTTGCCACCCCCTTATGCGCAGAATGCTACGGCACCTCTTCCACCAGTTGTAGTTGCGCAACCTCCGGTTGTTTTGCCACCTGCGATTCCTCAACAGCCAGCTCCTCTTCCACTGGCTCCTATTGCTTTGGTGCAGCCTTCTCAAGGGCCGCCGACTTTGCCACCTCCTTCGTCTGCTACTCCTACGCTTGTCTTGTATACTCCTCCTGTTACTGTTCCGCCTCCGGTTTCTTCTCATTCTGCTCCGTCTCCTCTTCTTTTTTCTACTTCTCCTTCTGCTCGACAGAGAATGGCTGATGGTGTTGCTGGTCTGTTTTCTCCTTTGTTGGGTTCATTGGGTATATCTCCTGTTGTAGAGCGTAAGCAATTGCATAGCCAATTGCCTGATGCTAATGAACGGACAGTGTTAGATCACTTAGCGTGCAAATGGATTACGTATCCTTCGCAGTATGACCTTGAGGGTATTATGGATGTTTTCCATCAATGGGAAGCACCGAAACAACGATACGTTTTTGATGTGATGTGTTCTTTCCTTCGTGAACAATGGGAAGATGGTGAGATAGGACATACTCCGCCTGAGTTGTACCGCATACATTCTGAGTTTGCGAAAGGGACTGTTGTGGGTCTTGCGGTTGAGACAGCAGTTGGGCCGTTGTTGTCATTTAGGAGTGCGTCTCCTTCTCAGCAACTGTTTGAGCCTGATTCATCAGTTAGGAGGAAGGCACGTCAATATCCGATGCGTGAGGTTCCTTCAGTTTGGAGACCAGGTGATGCAGCTGCTAATCCAGCTATTCCGCCACACTTTCAGCGTGTCTGGGTACATGTTCCATGGAAACGTGCTGAAGTTTTAGCTCTTAAGCAGACTTTGCCTGATCTGCGTAAGAATCCAACAGGGTTTTATAAAGAGTTATCTCAAACTGCGGGTTCATGTATTATGAATCTGGCCGATATAAACATGTTGTTTGGGAATGTTGTTCCACAGCCTATCTGGCGTAAGATTCGTCATACAGATCATGCACAGGAATTAGGTGATACATGGAAAAGTAGGTGGTGCTAAGCCAGAGGATTTGATTGCTGACCTTCCTGGTAGGATTATTGATTATATGAAGACTCTAATGCCTGAGGTGCGTGTTAATTGGGACAAGTTGTCTGCATGCAAGCAGAAGAAAGATGAGACTGTGTCCGACTTTTTCACTAGGTTCGAAGAGACATTTGTAGACCACAGTGGTCAGGACATGAGCACTGAAGGTGGTCAACGGTTGTTCGTCGACAAATTTGTTCATAATTTGCTTCCAGAATTGTGCACTAGGTTGAAGGATTCTGAGAGTGCTTGGGCTGTTTCCACGTCAGCGCAGATTTTGGCTACTGCCCAGTACTATGAGAATAGGAACAAGGATGAGATAGAGAAAGTGGATAAGAAGACTAAGGAATTGAAAACTAAAGTTCTTCTACAGCAAGCTTATCCACCCCGTACTAATAATCAGCGTGATTATCAGCAACCTCAGCAATATCAGAGAAACTCGCAAAGGTTTGAGTCTTCTCAACAGCGTTTTCCGTAGGCCCTAATCAGTGTACGTATTGCAAAGAAGAGGGTCATTTCAAAAGTAGTTGTCCGGATCTGTTACAGCGTACGTACGGTGCTTCTGGTGTGAGAGGTCAAGGTGGCCAACAAGCGCCTAGAGGTAGAGGTCATGGTCAGAACGCGCGTCCTTTGCCTCCACAGAATTCTATGAATAGCTTTGATCAGCAGAATGGTGCGTCTGGTAGGACGGCACAGTACTATGCGGACGATTACTACGTCGAAGGTGAGGATGTGGATGGTAATGATTGCTAGGACAGCCGTGGACAAAGAGAGGGAGTTGTTTCAGTTCCAGTAGATCAGAGTGGACCCTATGTTGAAGTGATTGCATCAGGTTTGTCAGAGCCTTTTCTGTTGGATACCGGTGCTGCAAAGAGTTCTATCATGCACTCTAAACTCCCTGGCGCACCTTTGTCTGGCTTTAAGAATGTTTCAGTAGGTTTTTCTGGCGCCCCGGTTACGAATCCGAATCCTAGTCCGTTGTCTATTTCTGTTGGACCTCGTGAATTCGAAGCACCCCTTATTCTGACGACTGGTTGTGGTGAGAACTTGTTGGGATTGGACGTGTTAAAGAGATTGTATGAGACGATATATTGTTCTCCGTCAGGAGTACACCTTACATTGGGTGAGAGAGTGATCTCTCCGATGTATTTGTCTAAGGATCGACTTCCACCTGAATTGTCTTCTCTCCCTGATTCTCTTTGGGCTCCTGGTCCTAATGATGTAGGTCTCCTAGAGATTCCGCCATATGTTGTGACGTTGAAAGCGAATGCTAGGCTACCACGCATTCCACAATATCGGATTTCTAGTGATGGTGAGAGAGCACTTTTGGCGATCATCTATGATCTGATTGAGAAAGGTGTGATTGAGGAAACGAGAGGTAATGTGTGCAATAGTCCGGTTTTGCCTGTTCTGAAAAGAACTGATTCTTCACAGCCTCCTGTATATAGGTTTGTGATCGATCTTCGCGAGGTGAATAAGATCGTTGTTTCGCAATTTCCTGTTGTGCCTGATATTACCGCTTTACTGACTTTGATCCCGGCTACAGCCATGTGGTTTTCGGTGATTGACTTGAAGAATGCTTTCTTCAGCATCCCGAATGCCGTGGAAAGTAGAGATATCTTTGGCTTCTCTTTAGGAGGACGAAGTTTCCGCTTTAAGCGCGCTCCCGAAGGCTATTGCGAAAGTCCATCGATCTATAGCCAGGCTTTGAAGACACAACTTGATTTGCTGGTTTTACCTGATGGTGCTGCTCTTATTCAGTACGTTGACGATCTGTTAGTTGCTGCCGACAATGAAGAGATCTGTAGAGAGGCTACTTTGTCGTTGTTACATCATTTGTCCGATTTCCATCATAAGGTTTCTCTTTCGAAGTTGCAATATTGTTGACAAGAAGTTACCTATTTAGGTCACCTCTTGTCGAAGGAGGGAAGGAAACTGACTCCAGAAAGAATTCAAGCCATTGCGAAAATGAGTGGTATAGGTGAGTCTGGAATAATGGCAACCTTTCTCTGCCTTCTCTTTATTTAATATATTGCATGCTCAACACATTGGAGCACTTGCTAAACAATTGGTAATTGAGATGTCTGCTTTAAACATAGACTTCACTCAGTCTTGTGGATATCCCCTGTTCTCGAGCACTTTTCTATTTCATATTCTTATTTTACTTGGTATAGTTTAAATATGTTTTTTTGCTATGTGGCGTGTTTCTATTTTGCATATGAATGTCAGTTCTCTTCTTGATGCTTGTATCACCTTATTTCACTTCTCACAGGGTATTGAGTGATTTATTTTGCCTGCGTGGGGCGACTAATTTTATATTCACTCGGGTATCAGGTTTGGATTTGGTGGAATTACTCTTTATTGTTAAAATTCAAACCTTTGTTCAGGCTCTGGTGTAATGACTCTTTGTTTTGTAATATTCTAGCACTGATGAAGTCTGAGGTTGACACCTAGAAAGACGAAACGCGTGTTGGCTAGGATCAAGTTTGGACACAATTTGTGATGAATAAATGAAAGGTAAAAGAAGACTGCTCTTTTCTCTGATTTACTAAGGACACTTATTACTGTAGAATTAAGCTCTGGATATATTTGTGGTTTTGATAGTGAGGCCTGCACTTCTTACAGCCTCAAGGACCTTGCCAAGGTGGATCAGGTGATCCTGCCAGGTGGAACTATAGACAGCAATATCATCAAGATTAGCTCGACTACATAACTCCAGCCCATCAAGGACTTTCTTCACCAACCTTTGGAAGGTATCAGAGGCATACTTTAGTTCAAAAGGCATAACAGTAAACTAATGATTTCATCTGGGGTCAAGAATGCTCATTTTTCTTTTGCTCCAGGGGTCAGACCTATCTGCCAGTACCCTGCTGTCAAATCAAAGCACTGAGATATTTGGCTGCCCCAAACCTATCAATTAATTAATTTGTCAGCCCTAGGAATTGGGTGTGCATCAGTTTTGGTTAAAGCATTAAGGCTCCTATAAACCACACAACTGGGCTGGCCCAGGGACTCTCAGATGGTTCAATGACTCTCAATTCCAGCATCTTGCTTATTTCAGCTTTGATGCTCTCTTTCACATGATCAGACTGCCTGTAGATTGTATTTTTGGCAGGTAGGCTGTCGCTAGTGTCCACATCATATGTACACCAGTTAGTCTGATCAGGGGTCAAAGAGATCAGCTCAGCACACGTGGACCAGGACTTGCCTGCATCAGCATGCTGTTGGGCAGAGAGGGTGTCTGAGAAGACAACTCCTTACACTGACTCATCTTTAGGGTTGTTAGAGCGGAGGCCAGGGAGAGGTTCACGCTCTTCTTCCTGATCCTCATCTGTGACAATATGCATTGTTAGCTCAGCCCTCTCATGGCCACTATGTCCTTCTTAGCCTCTTTGAGGGGCCTCACCCGGTCTTACTTCACAAGACACAATGGTTCCCTTACAGGATGACCAAACAGGAGTTCAAAGAGGGAAAACCCTACTCCCTTCTGTGGCACTTCCCTGGAGGTGAAAAGCAGGCATGGTAATATGACATCCTATCTTCTGAGTTTTTCGGGGAGTCCACCAATCATAACTTGTATGGTATTGCTGAATCTTTTAACAAGACAATTGGTTTGTGGGCGATGAGGGTAGTGAACTTATGGGTCACTCTACATTCTGCCCACATGGGTTTTAGGTAGCCAGACATGAAGTTTGTACCTGTGTCTGACACCATCTCCTTTGGAAAACCCACTCTAGTAAAGATACCAAAGAGGGCCCTAACTACTGCAGGAACAGTAGTAGTCCTTAGGGGCCACAATTCACAACTTAGTACAGTGCATTGAAATAAAACAATGTCACCCTATACCACTTTTTCTGTATGACTTAATCAAAGGTTATTGAGCAAAATCACATCTGTACTTTAGAAAAACACAATAACAACCAGATTAAAATCTTAGAACACCACCACAGACCCCTTCTCCCTCCTAGTCTTTTTGCTGGTAAGAGTGAGGAGTTGAATGAGGGAGTGATTCGATAGATTGAGAGAATTGGAGAAGGAAAGGGTGTGAATAGGAAGTGGTAGATGGAGGAAGGATACATCCAAAAGATTAGGAGTAAGAAGGGAGTCTGTGGTGGTGTTCTAAGATTTTAATGTGGTTGTAATTGTGTTCTGGGGCCAGGAGTGGCTCCAGATAAACTGGGTGGGTCAGAAAAGGGCTGAATAAACCTGGGCTGCAATTGGGGAAGGGTGAGGAGATTTCCTTGTACCTCAGAGAGTCTGGTCTGCCTCTGACAATGCCGTCCCCACCTCCTGCCAGGTAGTCACAACAGGCAGAACTGGTTCTGGCTGGGCACAAACACTCTCTACCTAAGAGATCAAAGGATTTTGGGATATGAATATTGGGGCCCAGACCCCTGAACTTTAGAACTCTTTTGACCAAGAAAAATGCCAAGAAGCTGTGAGAAGGACCTACCACTTTGTTGTATGCTTTGCTGTGTTGGCCTTCAGTGGCTGCTTCTGTCTTGTGCCGTGAAAGGACTGAACTAAACTTTCTACAATCTACTTTGTGAGTGTCTCCAAGGGCTTGAGGTCGAGCTTGCCCCCTGTTCACGAAGTCTCAGGAACAGCAAAGACTGCAAGCTCTTCTGCCCTCCGCACTGGGGACTGTGTGTTTTGTGCTGCAACTGAAGGAAAGCAACTTGACGATGTCCAAGACGCCACTGCCGACTATGTATCCTGAAGGCACTGCAGACGGCACAGCCGCATCGCCACACCACGACCCCGGGCTCACCAACGACGCCTGCTGATGCTGTCACCGAGCCGGTGCTCACACCGCGACCTGTGGGCACCGCACTCCGCACCGCCTCACTTCACGACAACGCCTGGGTATCGCTGACGCTCCACGCCAAAATCTATGCCGCGGCTTGCACCATGGTTCGAGGGCACCGCTCGTAAAGTTACACAACGCACTTCCCTCACCCCACACGCAGCATTGGTCTACTGACGCCGGCTCCATCGACTCCAGTTTGTCGGCCGACGACATGGTTACAACAATGCATCGCGACCTGCCAGCACAGCACCGCATTCACTTCGCACCGCAACCCTGGTCGCACCGACGACACCATCAGACACCCCCACCGAGCTGCTGCTCGCACCGCAACCTGAGGGCACCACACGCCTCACCGCTGCACTTTGCACCGCAGCAGTCGACGCCTGCCCACGCCAGTGCTCCTCACTTCATCAGAAAGGAGTTTGATCTGCAATGCATGCGGCTTCAAGGGCCCGACGACTCCTGCACTGACCTCCGGAACCAAAGCCTGTGGAAGCCGTGATTTCGGAAGCTCAATGAGAGGTCACCGCTGCCCTGCATTTCTAAAAGGTACTGTTTGTGGGTCTTCCTGACACCGCAGCTGGCCCGCAACACTGCGGTCAGCCAGAACTGTTTGGATTTGTTTGTTCACAATGCCGCAATATCCCTGGACGGAGATATCGACATCAAGGAACTGTTTTTCAAGCGTGTTTTGATAACTGAAGATTTTTAAGTACTGTATTGTGGATTTTTATCGTTTTTGGTCTTGTATTAAGTATATAAAAATATTGGATATTTTTCTAAACTGGTCTGGTGTCGATTTGTAGTGCTTACACTGTGTTACTGATGGTTATGTGCAAATGCTTTTCACACTGCCTCTAAGATAAGCCTGACTGTTCGTACCAAGCTACCAAGGGGGTGAGCAGGGGTTATTTTAGGAGTGTAACTCCCTTATGCGGACTAGAGTGGTGGTTACTGTCCGACTTTGGCACATGCCCTAGCCGACCAAAAATACCATTTCTAACAAGAGGTTTATTCACATAACATATGCCCATGGATATTTATATATGAGCACCAAGTAACACACAAATGGAAACGAATACATATTGGGGTATATACATTCAGAATTCCACAGCATGACAAAGACAAATGAGTAATGCATTTAAATCGATTAGGAAACAAGAGTTTACTCTGTTTTTGATCTCAGAGCTAGCAAAGAAACAGAGAGGGATGCATCACCCTGGACTCCCGAACTACCAAGAATGAAAACATCAACAAAGTCTCTACACAGGATGTATTGATATGACTGAAAGGATAACTTCAGAAAGAAGGTCATTGATGCTATATGCGCACATGCATCGTGAACCACAGACTTCTGTGGTCAATCCCTGCCACCTTGGAGACGGGGCTGAGTTTCAATCACCGAGGTCACAAAAAAACATGGTAAGCTACTACTATCCAAAGAACTTCACCACAACAGCCTACTCGGGAGCGGGAAAAATTGACAAACCATTACTTAAGGGGAAAACCCAGCACACCCCATAAGATGCGGGACTACCGTGGATGTGCAGGTACAACGGAGGGTGAGGCACCTTGAGGAAGTAAGTGGGGAATGGGACAATGGGGGGAGCCTGACTAGAAGTACTGTAACAAGGATAAATAATAGTACCCTCGAACTTAACAACTAATTAACCATTATCTCATAATTGCAGAGTGTGATCATAGGTTCCACCCCTTGGAGCATCCCGTGTAGCAAAAAACTACTAAACTAAGAGCTACTCATTTTTTATATGATTGTGGTTTTTCACTGCATGCGAGCGATTCAACACACACACACAGACGCCGGTGAAACAAGCACTGGCGTTGCCAATAGGTTTCGCATTTGGAAAGTTGGAGCTATTGGTTTTGTAAATGACATTTTATATTTATATATTGTTATTGACAATGCCAATAATGATATATAAATATAAAATGTCATTTACAAAACCAATAGCTCCAACTTTACTACTGCGAGACCTATTGGCAACGCCAGTGCTTGTTATATAGCGTGAACTTAGAGCGCTTTAAATTAGCGTTAACTAAAATACAGTCATGTTCATGGTTTATAAGCAGGAGAAGATGAAGTGATTTGACCAGAAACGCAGGATGTTGAGCAGTAGCAGACTCTCGAAAGTTATGGCAGCAACGCCTCATCCTAGATAGAGGGAGACAGGAAGACCCAAGCAGCATGAAAATTTGGCCCGTTAAGGTCTGGAGGGTCCAACAAGACCTCGAGCTGAGCCAAGCTTCAGGCTCTAGCTTACAGTGTCTCGCCCACATATAATGTATGTTTGTTTACAGGCACACTGTACATATTAATTGCATTCAGATTGCAGAGGATATGTAGTGAGTCAGTTTGCTGGCACTGCCTTTCTTGACTTTGGTGTAGAAAACCTGCATGTTTCTATATTGCGTGAAGTAGTGTGGCTCACTGGTTAGAGGGGGCAGACCCGAGAGCAGAGGACGGCCCGGGACCAGGGTTCGATTCCCGGCGCGGCAGGTTTCTGGACCAGGGTCAGCGGACTCGATAATTCTCTCGCCTCGGTGCCCACTCTGATCAGCGATCACACTCGGCAACTCTGGGCATTAGCTTGCCTCATCTTCACTAACGGCCCCACCAGACTGCCGGGGATGCCTGGTCTCACCCTGGAGATACCCATTAAGGGACCATCTCTCAGGGAAGCCAGGAAGGGTTTCGCAGCGGTCGAAGCGCTTTGGGACCCTGAGGGTAAGTAGTGCGCTATATAAATTCCAATACACACAATACACGCTTATCAAGGACCTCTGTTTAAGTGATCTTCAACTTGTATACAGAACACGAAAACTTGATTCTTTACTACGTGAAGATAATGCGACATAGCATGTCTGTCCATGCCACAATTGTGTTTAATGATTGCGGAGGATGTGAAATCCGTGTTTACATAAACACTTGCCACGTTCCTCAAGGATGGGCTCAATGGACATATCTTTGCATGCATACACACCCTTCATGTGTCTTCCGTGTGTGCAGCGAATTAACGTGCATACAAACGAAAGGGTGCTAAAGTTCCTTGAATTATGGCATGTCCCTAAATCCCTCGAATAGGAAGACTTTAGCACTCACCGCCTGATGATACGAACTGTCCCACGGCTGAGGAGCCACCCCCACTGTTCTCCACGAATTGCACCTCGGACACGATGATGTTGTCCTCCAAAACAGAGCCACAGCCCGTGCACCCAGCATCTCCGCAGGCCTGGTCCACGTCTATATCAGCACACCCGCAATTCTGGCACACCCGCCGCCTGCTCATGGTGGCGGCTCACAGGGGACGGGGCACCTCTAGGATACTAAATGTTCCTCTCAACACAATAGCGGTCACCCAAGTTGCTACGAACTGAGCACACTAGTGCGTCTAAAAGAACCCCTGTCTTCCTGTTATTCTGCATTTGCCGCCAGCACTTCATAGGGGATGCACACACGCTGCTGCCGAGCAGCAACACTGAGCTTGAAACATCCGACCCGGCACAGCTACAGCTCTCACCAAAACGAACTGCTCTCGCGAGAGTTTGCACACCGCAGTCACTCCAGCTGAACACATACAGGAAGTGGAAGGTAGGAGACGTTTATGAACACAAAAGAAGGACGACAAAAGCACCACGGATAAAGGCTACCGATGAACTAAAATGAAACCAAGAATAAAACAACAAAAACAAACAAACAATGGCAAAGGCAATACGTCTGAGTTCAATTTTCTAAAGCATGTAAAGACAAGTAGGCAAGCAAAGGGAGCGGGTAAGTCTTACAGATGGGGGTGGGAGAGCCTGGTGGGGGGGCGGGAATGCGAGCGAGGGGAGGCAGGCGGATTAGCGAGATGCGCGTGCTTGTGTGGTCACGTGACCCGCTTTTGTGGTCACGTGACTCACATGCACTGTGAAGAAACCACAGTGGTTTCACTAGTCGATCGAGCCCTTGAATTTTCGCCTATTACATTCGCAAGCGAATGATAATAGGCGAAACCTAAAAAGCAGTCAGCTGAAAGAAGCCCGCTCTCCCACGTAGCTCCCGCTGTGTAAAAACATGACTAAACTAAGATTAAGGCTCTACTTTCTAATATGAAACTGTTGTTGCACTCCATGCGAATGATGTTGACATACAAGCATGCACCCGTGAAAAGCGCTGTCAGCTAGTTTGAGAATACAAAAAGGTCTAAATGTCAAAAAATATATATTAAGCCTTCTTAACATAAGATTAGATTTCACTTACAGCACTGCATGAAAAATAAATTGGCAGCCTCGAGGGCAGAGGTACGTAATGAAGCTGGCTGTTGTTTTAGGATTCTGCCATGCACACAACAAAAAGGGCACTTAAAGCGAGGAATTATGATGTCTATAACCGGAATGACAAAACTGTATGTCTGTGTAATGTCTTTCTTATGTCCTGTTTGTCAAGAGCATTCACATGTTCTACTGCATGTGCATCGTCATTTGTACCAAACATTGAAATTCTTAATGTATCTAACAAATAGGTGGAACAAAGCCACGAAGCCAAAAGAGAAAAAACCTGGCTCCACATTAGATCTACCTATATAACAATAAAACCACTTTCTCATAATTATATTTTTACAGGATGAATCGCAAGAGGTGATTATCTCCACAATTACTGGGGTTTGTAAGTACAAACCACAATCTCCCACATACCATAGTGCACATGCCTTATTTACTCCTGACGAAAGCCTTAACCCTTTCGATGCTGATGACGAGCTCAGCTCGTCATGATGCACGGTTGAGCTGTGCTGATGACGAGCTGAGCTCGTCATGAACAATGGGAAAGAGGGGGCCTGCAGCACAGGAGGGGAAAACACCTAGCAGCCAAGGTGATACTGACCCATAGAAGCATAAAACAGATGGCTCAAACATGTTGAACACACATAGGATAAGTGGGATCAACTAATATCCCACAACTATCCACCAGGGATTTTAACATTGACAGAGACCTCCACTATTAAGAATTCATGATTGGTGATAGGAGATCTCGAGACAATTTTACCACCACTCTTCACTAACACACACACACAGTCTCAGATCACAAAAAAAGCTCTGCTGTAATCAGGCATGGCATACCCTGGAAGCATTCGGCAACCAGGGTGGGAACCCAATGATGAAGCATGTCACCAATTAGGTTGGTGAGTGAGGGTTCTTTTAACACCTTGGCTGCTAGGGGTTTTCCCCCCAGTGCTGGAATCACAGAGTTGCCTATATTCATGACGAGCTGAGCTCGTCATAAGCACAGCTTAACCAAGCCTCATGACGAGCTGAGCTCGTCATGAGCAGCGAAGGGGTTTAAACACCCTGTGGAATCCAAGGCACCTCAGCCGTAAAAGATTATGAGAAACTGGTCTTTGGAACAGTAGTAAACTAGGTAGCAAACATATTCTTCTTATCTTTTGTATGATCACCATAGTTCCCTGGGGAGGAGGGGGGCGGCTGAGCACCTCTTTCTTTTGAACACACCCACCAGTGGTAGGTTTGGCCACCTTTTTTTGACCCAGTGGGCTGCCTTCTCCCCCAACTCTTGAGGAGAAAGTGGACATAGGCCTACCAAGTACTGATGTAACTTCTCAGGTACACAATTACTCAACAGGTGCTATTTCATAATTAGAATATAAAGCCCATCATAATTGTTGAATTTACTTTGTGCCTGAGGTGGTCTTTAGAGAGTGGAACCTGGAGCGGGAAGACGGTTAGCAGATTTGGAAAGTGGTGCCTCCGTTGTTGAGCATCTCCTGCAAGAAAATTATAAATAAAGTTTCTTCTTACCTGATCTCTTGTGTGTGTCTAAATATATGTCACGGGGTTGCAGGGCAGGACGTGGACTTTAACCCTTCTCCATTTCCGCCCCGTGAACAGGACTCGTGCGGTCCCTTTAACATTGCCTGGGCATTCCCGGAGGAGGAAACCCCAGGCGTGACGTCATCAGCTTTCCACCAATCAGGGGCCAAAGCGGCGCTCAAAGACTCCCTCCAGGAATTCGATGGTGCGAAAGCCGGGCAGAGAACGAGTGGGGAGACGCCGGAGCCAAGCAGCCACAACAAGGAGAAAGTACGCCGTCAAGAGGAGGGAGAAGACGGACAGCCCATCGGAACGGAGACGCCAGGAGGCCAACGTTATCACGAGCCGTCCCGCCACCCTTCTGGAGAAGTGTGGCTGAACAAGGTACGGGGCCGGCTAAAGGGGCTGTTTACTTCACGGGCTGGGACGGGTTAGGGGTGGTTTGAGGGAGGTCACGGGACCGAGTCTGTGTGCGTTCCTGCTCTTTCACTTCCCCGAGCACACACACAGTCCTACCGGTATTGCCTGCACAACTGGTGACAGTCCCTGGTGATTCCCTGACTCCCCGTTCCCCCCTCTATCAAGCCCAGGACCCCGGAACCAACAGTAACCTCGGGATTTTTCTTCTTTTCTTTTCACATGGCCTAACTGCGGAATTCCTGCTGGTCGCTGGCACAATTCTTGAAAGCACGAAGCAAGACCCGAGAAGGACTTCGGACCTTGAATATTGTTTGATTCCTTTTGAAACGTCCCAATGAAAGAGACTGTTTATCTTTGAGTGGTGAATTCCCCTCTAGTAACGAGGGTTGTTTTCATTTGACTGGCTGCTAATAAAAGCACCACCAGTGAACACGCACGAGTTCTTCTTGAGTTTCTTACTTCTCAACCCCCCCCCACTCCTGCATACGTGACAAGTGGCGAGCCAGATAGGAGCTTAGGGGTGAAGAACCGCCATCTGATACAGGATGGAGAACCTTATTCAACAGATGAAGGAGAGCCAGGAAAAGCTAGAGTGGGCCATTGGGCAAATGTCCACACAAGCCGAAGCTGATTGCGCCACATTCTCCACGGCAATGCAGAAGCAAGCTGACAGCCTACTGAAATTGGCAGAAGGAGAAACCCATCTCATGGCAGTTCTTGGACAGGGAAAGACCACCGCACCTCCTCCAGGAACCGTTGTGCCGCCACAAAAATATGTTCCTGGGAGGAGGAGCCTAGCCTGCAGCCGAGATGGCCGCCTAGCCCCTCGGCTCCGTCGGCCCTGGCGCCCTTCGCCGAGATCCTGCTCGAAATCCTGTGCCTCCTGGCATCACGCTTCCCGGCGCTGCACTCCTGACCACGTTGCAGTGTCCCCGGTCCGAAACGGAGCTGCCACGGCGGAGTTAAGCCCCGGTCACCATTCCGGCCTTCTGCAGAGGGAGCAGCCGGGCCATTGTTGGTGGGGACGGCCGGAGGCGACTACGAAAGCGGCGGCCGCTGCGGAGAGGGAGGAGCCGGGGCACCGGACTCGGAGCTCGGCGCTGTTGGATCTCTCACAGCAGCCTTCTCCTTGACAGCAGCCCAACGCGACTCGATCGCAACATTGTTTCCGGCTCCTGCTTCATGTATCCCGGCTGGCTGAAGGGGTCCGGGATTGTTTCTTTGTTGCAGTTTGTAGCAGCGGTCGCCATCTTCTGCAACGGACGCCCTGATCCTGCCGGTGGGTCTCCCTGCGCTACAGTTGCTCCTAGCATTACTGCCTCTTCACGTTCGGCTGCCTTCACGTTTCCTGCACCATCGGGGCCTCACAGAGGTTTCATTGTTTGCCTGATGTCGATGGCTGGTGCCGGGGGCTTGATTCCTTGGGCGCTCAATGGCAGTTTACCTAAGATGGCGGACACAGCAGCACCCTCCATCCTCGATCCACCGCTGAGGCTCTGCGACATCCTGGCGGCACTGGGGGACCTGCGTTTGGCCTTCCGCGATTTTGCTACCGAATTGGGGGCCCGGCTCGATGGGGCCCTGATGGCTGGCCAGGATGACTCTCCAGTGCGGCGCGTTAAGCCATACCCTAAGCCGACTGTCGGTGGATTACCCGAATTGGGGTGTGGAACGGTGGCGGAGGGACGTGTCCCAGGACCCGCTGCGGTACTCCTCGGTCCTTCTCTGGAGGAGTCTGACGATATTGCCTCTTTGGTGCGGCCGGGGCTCGGGTCCCCGTCGCCGCCTCGCCCATCTCCTTTGTTCTTGGGTGCCATGTTGCCGAGCGCCCTCCTGGACTTGCTCTCTGTGCACCGGCCGGCTGCTATTTTGGAACCTATACACCGTTCTGCTCCCTGTAGCTCTAGCCGTGGATTAGCGATGGTACGTCCTCTGGCTCTTTATAGTCAAGCAACGATCCAGTTTGCCTTGTCTTCTGCACCCCAACTTTTACGGTGGTCTCCAAGGTGGTCCATTTCGTCCACACTGGCTGCGCTGCGACTGGTTTCGATTGGACTGCGGATTCGAAGGGGACAAGGCTGAGGATGGGGACTTTCTTGCTGCACACTGGGACATATAAGACTAGGACTGGGACTTGTGATTGTTGGAGGTACAAGTTGCATGGGTGTTAGGTTGGGGCCTGGGACTGGGTGACCGCGGGTATCGATTTTGTTTGCTTACATAAATCCTTGGCCCTCCTCCGATCAACCGTGACATTCTATTCTTTCTTTAGCTTTCTCTTTATCTTCATCTATATTTCGGGTACTCTTCTGGGGCGACAGACACTCTGCTAGGGGGGGGGTAGGCCGTAGCCTCTGCATGTGTGTAGGGTGGGGGGTATATTTTCTTGTCGGTTTTTTCTTTCTATGGGCCTCATTTTTCTTTCTTTCTTCTTTCTTCCTCTCTTTTCTCTTCCTACACTTATTCTTCTGGCTAGCTTTTTCATCACCTTTTTCCTGGGTCTGTGGGGAGAGTGGATGCTTATGGGTAGCGTTTGGGGATCGCCATTTGATATGCTTTTTAATTATCCTGGTTACATTGAGTGCGATCTCTTGCCTCTTTGATAATGCTTGCTACTCCTCCTTGTGATCGCTGCCCAGTATAAGTCCTAACTGCATTGCTCTGATTCATCTCCTTCCGGACCTGTTGCTATGGACTCATTTTAGAACTTTATTTTAAAATTAAACCTCATCATCCTGTCGCCTAGCGGCATGATGTGTTTAACGTAACCTGGCATATATGTGGATCTATTGTTTTGTCGCTGAGAGGTATCATTACTTGCTGATGTGACCATTATTGTCGAGGCCGGCCTGAGGGTTGTAGGCCCGTAATTGTCTGCACATACTGTTCAATAAAGGTTTTCCAAAAAAAAAAAAAAAAAAAATATGTTCCTGGTGATGATCCACTGGCCATCTTTCTGAACTTTGAAAGGGCTGCCAGGGCCAGCGCCTGGCCTGGGGATAGATGGCCATTCTATCTTGCCCCTCTGTTAACAGGGGAGGCGCAAGCGGCATATAAAAGGGTAAACAAAGATGGCACCATTGCCTATGCCCTGGTGAAGCAGTACATCCGAGACCGGCTGGGTGTTGACGAGGAAACACATAGGCTTAAGTTCGGGGGACCCCCGGAGATCTCCCCAAAACGCTCTTTTATAGGTTAAAAGCAGCAGCTGATTTGTGGCTCAAACCACAAGACTCGAGTATGGAAGAGGTCATGAACAAGATATACCTCGAACAATTCCTGGAAGCCCTGCAATATGGAACCCAGCGTTGGCTAAAACAACACGCTGGATTGACTCTTGAACACGCTATAGAGTTGGCCACATGTTATGCACATGCCCACGGACGACCCCCCATAAAAGAACTAGAGAGACCCAACCAAAATATCCCGGGAAAACAAGACAAGAAAGTAATAAAAGCTCCAGCAGACTCCCCATGTCCTCGTTTCCCTCGACCTGAGTTTCCACCGGCTTCAGGACCCCAGTGCTTGTGGGGAGTGGGGGCATATAGCGCGGTATTGTCGGAAGAAAAAGGATAAAGAAGAAGAACCCATGGACGTGAGCTACGCTCCCCGCTCTCTCCTGTATGCCCCGGAAACAGGACCGGTCTTTTATGTGAGTGTAGTCATCAATGGGAGGACAGTAAAAGCATTGCTTGACTCTGGATGTAAACATTCAGTAGTAAGGAAAGAGCTTGTCTCCCCTTCTTGTACTTTGCCTGGGAAAACCGTTCACATAAGATGTGTCCATGGGGACGTTAAGGAGTATCCTCTGGCCAGAATAACCCTTTGCAGTTCTTCAGGAACGGAGACGGAGCTAGTGGTAGGGGTGTTAGATGACCTTCCTGAACCAGTCATTAATGGAACCGATAATCCGGGGTTCCTTTCTCTTATGGCTGACGCAGTTAAACAAACCCCTAAGAACACCCTTCTTGCTTGAGAACCATGGACTAGGGACACACATTTCAGAACGGCCCAATTAAACGATGCCAGCCTCACCAATACATGGCAAACAGCCCGTTCAGGTCAGGATCCCTTAACCAGGTCTTATCCTACTTTCGTCAAACAAAACGGGCTGTTGAACTGACTAGCAAAGGCCGATTGGGTACCCCAACTCTTGGTCCCAACCGCTTTCAGAGACCAAATTCTTTTTTTTGCCCATGCACATTTGCTAGCGGGACACTCGGGTCGGAGAAAACAGGGCAGGCCATCCTTCAACACTTTTTCTGGCCTGGAGTGTACGCACAAGTACAGCGATGCTGCCAGGAATGTCATATTTGTCAACGACGCAATCCCTATGTTCCTCCCGCTGTACCCCTGAATCCCCTTCCCATCATTGGAAAGCCATTCGATAGAATGGGGATGGACTTGATAGGCCCCTTGCCCAGGTCGGCCCGGGGACATCAGTATTATTTTGGTTGGCTGACATTCATTCAACTATTGCAGATACCCCTGATGAAGGTAAATTATGACTGAAATGCATTGGAGGAACTTAAATGTAAAAGAAGGACTCGAGTTTCTTCACGAGTCTGCGATTAGGCAATTCCTGAGCAAATATAATGCATGAAATTATGGAACTTCGTACCTTTGATGTGACAGACAAACATTGGAAAATGAGTAGAAATAAATAGATTGAACTTTTTGAATACTTCTGAGTACGTGTATAATGTGGATCACAAATGTGTATAAGGCTGTGCAACTCTTAGGTGATTCACACATAGCATGTCACACCTTTTCTGAGTATTGACGTTACCAGAGCCAAATTGAGGTCCGAACTGCATTTTCTAATACCCATACGGCATGCATTGGTGCCCATTAGTGATACACTCACCATCTGCATGAAAAGAACATGCGGTTGCAACGGGGATATGCACACCTTTTACTAATTAAAGCAGCATTCTCCTCCTCTGTCGGTTACTCTGTGATACGGTCACCAATCAAGTAAGTGACATTGCATTAGGTTGGCAAGGATTTTCTGCAGCGTTCATCAGCAACCTATTTATTAGGTGATACGCTCACCATTAAAAGCAATCGTGTACCGTGCCTACGTGATACGCACACCCTTAATTTACGGAATAGGGGTTATGCATATTTCAAACTAGTTTTAATTCAGTGACTCCAACCTATTTCGGCAGCACACATATTTATTGTGAATATACCTCTTGTGTATGATAACTTGCATTATTTTTATTTTGATTTGTGAGCTACTACTAAATTTACGCCATGTCCAGTATACCTTCGCCACCAGCATTTTTATAGTGTAAGGGAGATCCTCCTATGAAATGAGAGTTGTGGTTTCCAGTATTTTTAGCGTAGGTGGAAGTATAAGAAGGGAAGGAGTGCACACCACAAAGAAAATTGGCTTTACTAAAACACAGGTTAAGTGGTGTGCGACTAAAGGAATTCACCACATTACCTCCTGCAGAGAATCCAGAAAATGTAAATGTGTTTGAGTGGGCAGTAAGACAGCTATCCATAAGATATGGCAAGAAAGTCAACATAGTTATGGAATGGTTTACATTTTATTCAAGGTCACAGAAAGATGAAGAAAGTATTGAAGAGTATATATGAGCTCTGAGAGTGTTAGCTGCATCATGTGCATTTGAAACCATAACGTATGATAAAGTATTGAGAGATCAAGTTATGATGAAAACTAAAAGTAAAAAAGTGCAAGAAAGGGTATGGGTAGGATCTGATATGTCATTGAATGCCACCATTAGTATTGCAAAGAGAATAGAACAATTGGAAAAATTGGTAGTGAAAAAAAACCAGAAGTCCATTCTTCAGTCAAATCTGCAGTCAAATCTGAGAAAGAAAAAAAAAATGATACCAATGAGGAAAAAATGCTATGTTACAGATGTGGCAGTAGTTTCCACCTTGGCAATTTCAGAAACTGCCCAGCAATAGACAAAACGTGTAGTCGTTGTAGAAAAAAAGGTCATTTTGGAAGGGTTGGCAGGAGCAAATCAGATTCCAATGAAAATTATATGACTAATTGGGATTTTGAAGATTAATTAAATCCAAATGCCATACTTTGTGTAAGGGATGATAATGTGAAGAGCTTTCCAAAATGTGTGGTGCATATTAATGATAAAGGGATGGAGGTCATGGTTGACTCATGTGCATGGTGCACTATCATTGGTAAAACACTGTGGGAATCAAATTGGAAAAGGAAGTGATGATGATGTAAGTGATGTGAAAACAGAATTTCCTGAAGTTTTTTTCAGATAATTTGGAGAAATTCATTGGGGTTCAAATACATAATTGTTTTGTTGGAAAATGCCATTTTAGTCAGGCATAAAGTTTGAAATGTACCTTTGACTTACAGGGAGAAATTGAGAGTTATGTTAAAAGATGTGTGTGAAAAGGAGGTTATTCAACCAATAGAGCCATCACCATGGGTACCTCCTGTAATGTTAGCACTGAAGCCTTCTGGTGGGCTTCAACTCTGCTTGGATCTTAGGAGTCTCAACAATGAAATTTGGATTGATAGGCATCCTTTACCAAATTTCCATAAACTTGTGTCCATGTTGGCTGGAGCAACTGTTTTTTCCAAATTGTACTTAGCAGGTGCATACCATCAGATAGAATTACAAGAGGAATCACACCTTTTAATAGCATTAGTGATCCCGGGTGGCATGTTTCAATTTTGCAGAATGCCTTTTGGGTTGGCTAGTGCTGCATCTGTGTTTCAGTGACTGATGAAGAAAACGCTTGTGGAAGTTCAAGAAGCAATCGCATTTCAAGATGACATTTTGGTGTATGGGAGAAATAAGGAAGATCATCATTCCAATTTGAGGAGTGTTCTGCAGAGGTTAAGACAAAGGGGTTTAAACCTCAAGGAATCCAAGTGCAAGTTGTAACACAGTTTATGTTTATGTTTATGGGATTTGTAAAGCGAGTGACTACCCAAGGGCATCCCAGCGCTGTATGAATCAGGTAGAGGGACTGAGCGCTTACTCTTGTGGGAAGAGCCAGGTCTTAAGTTTTTTTCTGAATTGCGCTTCGTTTTGGGTGAATCGGATATCTGGATCTAGACTGTTCCAGAGCGAGGGTATCAGATGGGTGAAAGACCTTCCACCCCATCTGGCTCTTATTATTGTGGTATCTTTCATGAGAAATTTTGAGCTCGAGCTGAGCTGACGGTGGGGAATATAGTGAGCAACCAGATATTGAATGAGAGCTGGACCCCTTCCGTGCATGGCATGGTGAGCCAGGTTGAGTGACTTAAATTTAATTCTGGCTTTGACCGGGAGCCAATGCAGTTCCTTCAATTCTGATTTTACTGAATGGCGTCTAGAAATGTTCAGTAGTAGTCGCGCTGCTGCGTTCTGAACAATTTGTAGGCAGTTTATTACATATTTGGGGGAGCCTAGAAAGAGGGAATTCCCAGAATCCAGCCTCGAGATTACCAAGGCCTGGATTACCGTTCCCCTCTCATCTTCTGGAAGTAGGGAGATGATTTTCCTGATCAGGTGTAATGTCCCAAAGCAGGTCCCGGATAGTTGTTTGGCCTGTATCTCCATAGTGAGATTTTGGTCCAGCCACATGCCAAGATTTTTTACAGCTGGTTTGGGAGAGGGGGGTAATCCCCAACTGGTTGGCCACGGAATTTGTGAGCGAGGGTTAAAATTATTTCCCTGGGATCATTAATTCCGTTTTGTCGCCGTTCAACTTGAGTCTGCAGTCCGCCATCCAGGATCCTATTTTCTCAAGGCAGGGGACGAGTTGCCGATGGTCTGAGTTAATAGTGTCTGAGATTTAGAAAACTAGTTGCGTGTTGTCAGCGTAGGAAACGATGGAAATACCAAATTCCTGGGTGATATGAGCTAGGGGACTGAAGAAGAAATTAAAAAGGGTTGGGCTCAAGGACGAGCCCTGAGGTACCCCCCAGGGTGCTAGAAAAGGGTCTGACTTGAACCCGGCTTCCATGCATTGGAAGGTCCTATCACTCAGAAATGAGGCAACCCATTCCTTCGCTGTTCCACCTATTCCAGCCCCTTCCAGCCTCTGTATCAGTACTGTGTGGTCTACGGTGTCGAAAGCAGCGCTCAGATCTAGGAGCACCACTGCTGCAGTTTTTCCTTGATCGAGGCTGGCTTTAAGTTTTTCAGTGACCACTAACAGCGCTGACTCAGTGCTGTGTTTGGGTCTGAACCCCATCTGTGTCTGATGGATGACGTTGTTATTTTAGAGAAAGGCAGAAATTGAGGTGTTGACATGTTTTTCTGCCATCTTGCCCACTATTGGCAGGAGTGATATTGGGCGATAGTTTGATAACTCGGCCGGGTCCAGATGTGGGATTTTTCAGCAGTGGTTTAATAATGGCGTGTTTCCATTCCTTGGGTACTCTGCCTTTTTCAAATGAAAGATTAATGAGGTTCCCTAGTTGAGTGAGGACGGGTTCCCCTCCTTGGAAAAGAATGTGGGGTGGGGCGGGGTCCAAAGTGGATCCTGATTTAATTTTCTTAAATAGTGCAGAGATGTAGTCTAGGTTAGTGGGGGTGATGGTCATGAGGACTGATGAAATCATGGGGGCTTTGATTTGTAAAATGGGGCTGTTTCCTGAGATGCTTGTGAGCATGGGTTGGAGGGAATTATAGATGGTTTCAACTTTATTTTTAAAGAAGGTGGCCAGACCATTACACCTTTCTTTCGAGTGTTGGGGACTACTGGGCCCTTGGTCTGTGGTAGTTAGAGATTTAACAAGTTCCCTGTCCGAGTTGGAGGATTTGGCGATGTTTCCTTCATAGAAGGTGGCTTGCGCTTTCCTGACACTTTTTTATATAGATGTATGGCAACTCTATAGCTTTTTTTAGTTCAGGGTCGTAGGATTTCCTCCACTCTCATTCCAGTCTTTTACATTTCTTTTTCTGTTCAATTAGCGAGGGGGAAAACCAAGAGGATCTGTTGGTGTTTTTGAGAGATAGAGGGCCTGGTTTCCTAAAATTCAATGGAACTGTTTATCCATGTTAGCTAGTTGCTCTGGGCTTCGTTCAGATCCTTGGTATCTGGGGGCTTGGAGGATTCTAGATCCTGGGTCCATGCCTCTGGTACTGCTTTGGGCCATTTGCGTCCTATTACTGTGAGACCTTTATTTTGTCCAACTATGGGTGTCTGGAGTTGTAGTGGGATCAGGGCATGATCCGTCCATGGCATCCATATTGGGTCTAATACCTTCAGTCTCTGGTCGTTTGAGAAAACGGGGTCTAAAAGGTGACCTTTCTCGTGTGTGATGGAAGACACCAACTGTGGTAGCTGTAAGGCTTCCATATCGGCTAGGCACCTTTTAGCGGAGGAATCATTAGGGTCGTCCAGGTGGATGTTAAAATCAGATAGCACTGTGAAGGCGTTTTTTTCTATCAGCATAGTGGCCAGTTGATCTGTGGCTGAGTCTAAAAATTGGGTACAAGGGACCGGGGGTCTATAGATCAGTCCTCCTGCGAGCTGGTGGCGGATAAAGATATTCTGAAGCTACCAGCCTCAAATGTGTCGATGTTAATAGGGGATACATCCTAGCTGGGAATTATGAATAATTGTAGTCCTCCTCCCATAGCTCCAACTCTGTTGAGTCGGGAGATTTTGTATTCATGTGGTAAGGCCTCTGCAATTTCTGGTGCTGAGCTTTCCTTGAGCCAACTTTCGGTAAGAAATAGGACCTCCAGTTTCTCTACCTCAATTTAAGAGTCTAATTTCCAGCGCATGTTTGGGTAGCGATCTGCTATTAATTAGTCCCATTTTTGCTGTTTTCCATTGTGTCGACTCAGCTTTCTTTCCCTGCCTGTAGTGCTCTCTATTGATCCCCTTGAACCCACATATCAGACAATGCAAAGGTTGTACCACACTCATCGAGTGTTGGCATTGTGGGTGGACTGTTGTCTTTAGTTCCCGAAGTTCTAAGCTGGTGTAGGTGAGTTGTTTCCCCGGGAGTGTGGAGGTTAGGACAGGGTTTCTGGTCTCTGGTCCCGTGCGGGCGCGGACGGGCGCGGACGGGCGCAGACGGGTTTGCCTTTGACGCACCCGCTGCACATCGGTGCGTTCCTCTGTGGCCACCCGGAAGTCGGGAAGTGATCCTCCCTCCACAACAAGCAGCTGTAAAAGTTGTGGTGGACCGGGGAGTCATGAAGTAATTACAAGCCCCCAAAAGTCTAAAAATAACAGGCGATTAAAAAGTGTGACAGTACATGAAAGTGCGCAATCGCGCAGAACAAGTGCAATAGCAACAGATTAATTGCAGGTGGCAGTAAGTATTGGCAGCGTGGGTCAGCCTCTACCTGGTTTCAACTGCGCGTCGGCGCCATGCTTCCTTAAGTATAGTCTGCCCCTTAACTACTGGGAAAGACTAGAGCGCCGCTTCCAAGATGGCCGTTCCTCCGTGGCCACCCGGAAGTCGGGAAGTGATCCTTCCTCCACAACAAGCAGCTGTAAAAGCTGTGGTGGACCGGGGAGTCACGAAGCAATTACAAGCCCCCAAAAGTCTAAAAACAACAGGCGATTAAAAAGTGTGACAGTACATGAAAGTGCGCGATCGCGCTGAGCATGTGCACTAGCAACAGATTATTGGCAGGTGGCAGTAAGTATTGGCAGCATGGGTCAGCCTCTACCTAGTTCCAGTGAGGTGGAGTATTTAGGTCACTTTATTTCTAAGAATGGAATCAAGCCTAAACAAGATAATGTAAGAGCTGTTAAAGACGCCCAGGTTCCAACAGGTACTGTTATTTTTAGGACCTTCGGAATTTTATTCTAAATGTATTAACAACTATGCTGCCGAGCTTTATTGTTAAGGAAAAACAATTACTTTTTGTGGAAAGTTGAACAGGAACAATTTTTCAATGACCTCAACAAAGAGCTTGCTAATGCACCTTTTTAAAAATCATGTGGAGTGAGGAGAGAGTGCATTGTGGCTGTGGATGTCAGGAAATTTGGGTAGGGAGCCACTGTGTTACAAAAAATAAAATCGTAAGAATATGTGATATCGTTTGCATCTAGGACATTGAGAGATTCAGAGAAAAATGATTCTGTTATAGAGAGAGAGCAATTAGCATGCACTTGACCAGCGGACAATTTTAGACAGTTCTTGTGGGGAACGCGTTTTGTGTTGAGAACAGATCACAATCCATTAGTGTATGTACTATCACCTGGTGGTGGAAGGAACCGGACTGCTAGATTTGCATGATTAGCAGCAAAACTTCAATCTTATCAGTACAGAATTGAACATGTTCCAGGGAGGTTGAATGTTCATGCAGATTTCTTATCATGTTGGCCAGTCAATTCTAATTTGGATGAGAATGAAGAGGAATGTGAGTGTGAGGTTGCTCACACTATGGCTGATATTAATTAAGGTGATCATGCTAAGGCTGATTTAGAGAAGATTTACATGGAAAGATGGCAAAGTGAATCCAGGAAAGATGTGGAATTGATGGTGGTCGGTGTTTACATGAATAATGGTTGGCCAGAAGAACGGAAAAAGTACGTACAAGTGCAAAGGCATTGGTACAATTTTTAGTACTTGTCTGAGATAGAAATTGAGAAAATATATTTTGCTTTTGTCTATATCGGAGAAACAATTGTCCACTAGCACCAAAATGGTGAAAAGTGATTTGAAAACCACATGCAGTGTAATGTGTGTCATGTTAGCCTTTGTGCAGATTCTTTTGAGCAGATTTGTCACTACACAAAAAACACAAGTGGTGCAAATGAATATGAAAAAGCTTGTTTTTGCACTGGTGTAAAGTTAGTGCACCACAGTCCTTGAGCACCTAAAAAAGAACTGCCCATCGGTTAAATGCCAACCATATGTGTAGCAGTTGCATCATTTATAGTTCCATAGCTCAAGATTTGTTGGGGTGAATTGTACATGGTGTAGCAACTAAAACTCACTACCCTCTTTGGAAAGAAGTGTTCCTATCTTTATGCACACTCTCTCCACTTTCCCCCGACTGACACTCGCTGGCAGGTTTTATTATAACTTTGTTTTGTAATATAGTCAGTTCCTAGACGTTTGGGCCTGTGAATGTGCAGGAACACTCCTTTTGTAAAAGTATATAGTGGATTTAAGTGTCAAACAAAAACCCGGGCGGGCCACACATAGAAAGGTGAATGCTGCTTCCAGCATGATCGGGAATGTGAAATTCATTTAAACCTATCACGGATTACCTCACTGCATTGGCCCACAGTTCCTGGTGCAGTTAGGTGTACTGGCTCTCCTGAAGCTGTTTGACTGGTCTTAGTATGAGCAATCATACGACCGACAGGAAAGAGGGCTGAGTATAGAACTGAGCACCTCGATCTTCTGAGGCCTGGTGGTGCTGGATCTTGGCTCAGCTCTGGCTGGTCCTGCTGGGTCCTGTAGGGCACGTCTCCAAAGCTCGTACTCTGAGCGGTACTGCTGCTCAGAGTACTTTGTTCAGAACCACAGGGATTGTTTCCGGGGTTGTATGGCGCAATCCTATCTGGGCAGGAAAAAGTCCTCATCCATAAACTGCATGTTACCTATCACAGCGATAAGCCAGATAGTACAGCTTGTAAATGGTACCAAGCTGAACTGAGCCCAGAGACAGTTTCCACAGCAACAAGTCACCTAATCCCTGGGCCCGGCGCAGTGCCAGGAAATCGCAAAGATTATTCATATTAACACTGGCAGTGTGTAGTGTTTTCCAGAATAAATTAAGCAGGAGCCGGTTTCAGGTTGATGGGTTTATTCAGCCTCATCCACACACGGACAGCTGTCAACTGCTGATCGTAGAACACAAAGAAAGCAGCTAACAACAAGGTTCTAAAAACGTCACATAGAACGAAGTATAGCATTCCATGTGTTGTGTCAGGACAACTAGGAGGAAAGAAACCATAATTAAATAAGAGAACATCACACATCTCCCTTCTTAACAAAAACCACAGAAAACAATAAAATTAAAATAAACATTGTGGGCCTATTGAACATAGTCCTTCATATAAGCAGGAAGTATGCGCTCTCTTGAACTTCTTTTCCTGACAAGTTCACAAGTGCCTGAAGGAACAGACACAACAGTTGACCTATTCATTAACTCACTTTGTGAGGAGTGATCGTCATGCAAAACAGACCCCCCACTATTAACAACCACAATGCGACTCTTATTCCAGATTCTCCCATCGTTAGTTTTTATGGCATTCTTAAACACCTTACAGCAGGACGTACATTGGTATATTTTGACCAAGGTCTTCTTCCAACTGGAGCTCTTATTTTTACCAGATCACCAACATACACCCTGATTACTTGAGCATTCTTCTTATCATCAAAATAACATTTTCTAACATTTTGTTTGGCAATTTCTCTTTTTCTCTTTTCCTCCTATCTCCTACTTTATTATCAGCAAAACCCTTAATACGTTTCATCCAACCAGGGCACAAGAGAGAATTGGGAATCCTACCCTTGAACAACTCAAAGGGGACTTGCCAGGGGTCAAATGAGGTGACTGTCGATATGCAGTGATCCTGTCTTGAAGCATAACCTTCCAATCTATGCTATTGACCCTTGCAAGTTGAATACTCTCCTTCAACGTTTTATTGACTCTCTCAATAGCTCCATTAGTTTCCGGATGATACACAGCATATCTTTTATGAACAATACCTCTGTCACGAAGAAAACTCTGAAAAGCACTAGAGCAAAACTGTGGACCATTGTCAGACAACAAGCTGTTGGGGAAACTTTTTCTTCTGAATAACTCGTCTAAAAATGTGATCACACCATTCGTTGAAATCTCGCTTACAGCACCAACTTCTATACATCTTGAATACAAGTCTAAAATAACAATGAGATACGGTGTGTCACAACTCCATACAAAGGTCCAACAATATCAATTGAAATTTCATCCCAGGGATGCTTGGGCAGTTTCCTACAGACCATAGGAGATTGCCTAGTCCTGAGAATCTTATCACTGGCACAACACTCCATGCACTCACGAACCATTCTTTCAATGTCAAGATCCATCCCTGGCCACCAGAATTGTTGCCTCAAAAATTCTTTTGTCTTGACAATTCTGGAAGCACACGCAATCCAACAATCCTTTCTCTGCTTTCTTTGACAAAGAATGGCACCCAGACCCTTATCACTGGCATCAGTCATGATATAAGTTGGATCTAAAGGATCAAATGCCTGAAGCAAAGTAACCTTGCCTAGTTCATCTTTTAAATTAATGAATTCCAGTTTACAATCAGCTGACCATTCAAAAACACAGTTTTTTACAGTGAGTTTACGTAAACTGTGAGTCTTCTTGGCATAATCTGGAATGAATTTACTATAAAATTCAACCATTCCAAGAAAGGAGAGTAGTTCTTCCTTACTAACAGGTTCAGCAATATTGACTATGGTATCAACAAGTTACTTCTTAGGAAACACACCTTCTTCACCTGTTATCCTGTGACCCAAATAATTAACTTGCTGCACACCAAACTTGCATTTATCTTTTCTCAAAGACAACCCAGCATCTCTCAAACACCCCAAAACAGTAGAAACACGACCATTATGTTCCTTCATGGAACTACCAAAGATAAGCAGATCGTCCTGATAACACTTTACACCACTAAGACCTTTGAGTACACAAGACATTATTCGCTGAAACACAGAAGCAGCTGAAATAAGCCCAAAGGGCATTCTGAGAAACTTGTAAGTACCCATGGGTGTGACAAATGTAGTTAAATCCTCAGAGGATGCATCCAGTTCGACCTGATGATAAGCTGACGCTAAATCAAGAGTTGTGAAATATTTAGCGCCAAAAATGTCCCAACCATTTCATCTATGTTTGGCAGAGGAAACTGGTCAACAATTATTTCTTTATTTAATGCACGTAAGTTAATGCATAAGCGAATATCACCATTGGCCTTCTTGGAGATAAGAATGGGGGCCAACCACTGTGTGGCCTCAACAGGTTCTATAACTCCCAAATTGATCAATTTGTCAATCTCTTTTTCTACCTGTGGCTGCTCACTTCAAGGAATTCGTCGAACCGTGGCAACAACATGTAGGGCTCCGTCCCTCCGCTGAATTTTGTGTTTGTAACCCTTGAGACACCCAAGTTTGTCCTTGAACACATCTTCAAATTGTGCTGCAAACTTAGAAGGTAAATATTCCACCTCCTGAACTTCTACTTGTGGAGAGGAGTTAGGATCTAGACGTACACCTAGGAGACATTGATGTGACCAACCTAAAAGTGCATCCCCATGTTTTGCCACATAAACTTTCTCTCTAGTTGTCTTACTACCTAGTGTAATTCTAGCTAAGAAACAACCAGTCATTTCAATAGGAACACCACCATACCCTACTGGATTTATCCCACAACGCTCCAGGTTGATTTTTCCAGCTAGATGTTTTTTAAAAATTTCCTCAATTAACAATGTTATATGTGAACAAGAGTCCAATTTAAAGTTAATAGAAACACCCACAATGTTCACTAGATGTGAGGGATGATCTGTGTCACCATCTCTAACTTGAAATGTCACCACCTTAACTTCTGGTTGCATTTTATCTGACTCATTTACAGACCTACTTATTTTAGTTTTACAACACTTAGCAAAGTGTCCCTTGCGCCCACAGAGAGTACACACAGCACGTAGAGCAGGACAAAAGGATGCATTTGCTGGATGGCCCAAACGACCACATCTAAAACAGGTGGGTTTACCCAAATGAGAGGTATTCTTGGTCTGACTGTTAGCAAAAGAACCAGACATAGACTTTTCCAAATAACATTTCTTTTGTACTTGATGAACCACTTCTTCAACCTTTTTCTCTTCAGAAGTTGAAGATGCCTTGTTTTTATCTTCGCTAAGTTCCTCAACACACTTTGTCATGTGTTCCACCTGTTTAGCGATAGTCAAAACCTCATCGAGAGGAGGCTCATCCTTGAGCCAGAGTTCTTTTCTAATATTATCGTGTGCACACTTAAGAACAAATTGATCCCTGATCCTTTCTTCCAAGGCTGGACCAAACTTGCAGGACGAAGCAAGCTTTCTCAATGCTGACACAAACTCTTCCACTGACTCATCCTTCTTCTGTCCCCTTAGACCAAAATGGTACCTTTCCATAATAGTGCTTAAGCGAGGAAGATAATGACTATCCAAATGAAGGATACAAACTTCATATTCATTTAAGTTCCTTTGTTCAGCTGCACTCTGAAAGATGTTCGAGAACTTCCCGACCTTCTCCACCAAAGCAATGCAATAATAATGAATGCTTTCATTCAGCACTCAAATTCGTCCCACAAACCCTGGTATCATTTACAAAAATCTTCTTCCATTTTTGCCATTTGACATCGGGTTCCCCAGGACTTGATAAAAAGAAAGGTGGTTGTGTTACATTTTGCATTATGCTACTTTTATGCTACTTTTACTTATTAAAAAAATACAAGTATTACCTAAGTACTTCAATACCTTTCTTCCTTGAAATAAATGTACAACCGTTAGATTTACTGTACTCTAGAAACTGTACTTTCACACCAAAATACAATGAAACACAGCATTAAACAATAATAATGATGATAACAGTAAAGACTCAAAGCAGTACATTGAAGATACCACACATTTTCTTTAACGAGAGAAAAAAAAAACAGAAAGTAAAACTTGTTGCATGAAAACACTCCTGTAATAACTAACGTTGCAGCAATATTTAAAATGTCCACTCCTTAAAGAATCCACATATAAGATAGTCAGTACCATAACTGACACGAAATAAATTGACTCTCAAACACGACTCATTCGAGCAGCAAAATTGAGCCATGCTGCACGGTATGACTCAGTCACATAGAAATGCCAAGCCTCGCTCCGAATATGAGCGCACTGTCACTTAGACATGCCGAGCGTAGAAGTGCCAAGCCTTGCTCTGAATCTGAGCACTCAGTCATGTAGAAATGCCAATCCTCGCTCTGAATATGAGCGCAACACTAAAAGATCTGTTGTTCATCCGGGTCTCAATGGCGTAAGTGAAACGCTTCCTAGAACACAAAGACATTCCGAAATGGCAGGATATCCAACGATCACCAGGGAAGGCAACAGAGAGGCACTAGCACACAACGCACACTCCCCCCCTTACTCCTAGCCGTGAGTAGGCTGCTCAAATTCAAATCTGCCCTTCCTCGCATTTCCGCCGTAGTCTGCCGCTAGGGAAGTTAAAATTCCCTTTTTTTTAAACTTTTATTTTTCCGCCGCTGGAGGGGGTTTCATACGCTTAATTAAATGGTGTGTTGAGGCTAATTGCCCGCTCGTCGCCATAAAAATGTAGTGTTTTCCTGAATAAATTAAGCAGGAGCCGGTTTCAGGTTGATGGGTTTATTCAGCCTCATCCACACACGGACAGCAGCCAACTGCCGATCGTAGAACACAAAGAAAGCACCTAACAACAAGGTTCTAAAAACGTCACATAGAACGAAGTATAGCATTCCATGTGTCAGGTAAACTAGGAGGAAAGAAACCATAATTATATAAGAGAACATCACACAGTGCACATGCAGAACTGAGAGCAAAGCATCTGAAGAACCGGGTTTTAGAACCCAGCAGCGCCAGGGAAAACGCTCGAAGTCTTTGGATTCCCCTGCCTCGGCAAACAGAGACACAGGACACTTCTCGATGACGTCAAAGACCAAAGTTTATTGGCTGCAACCAGGAACAGAGATCTACGAAGCACAACACGGGTGGTTCGCTAGAGACTGCACAATTTCAATGAGCGGAGCATGGTCTTTTATGCCAAAAATCACATTCCAAAGTAGCATCGGTTACACGCAAACTAACCAATCACAATGTGACATTTCAAAAGTAGCGCATGGCGACAATCCCATTTTCAGTTGTCCAGCCCACCAGAAATGACCAAGCAAATTCCAACTCCTGTTCGATCAGGCCGGACAAACCCATCATAAAACCTTAACCCAAATCAGTGATTATGTCGTAAAGGAAGGAGCAGAAACAGATTGGAAGCAAGATAGAAAGGTGGGTGCAGTGTACTGTAAATTCGGCATGTCCTGCTCTTTGATCTTTATCTGATCAGCTGCTTAACAAGGAACTGGCTCAGCGAGGTCAGCCTCGGGCAAGGGAGTCAGTTCGGCCAGGTCATTCCGAAGTCAGCTAAGGTGTACGTGTCCCAAGGACTCGCTCGGCCGCAGTCATCGGCCTATGTGAGGGCAACCACACAAAATGGCTGCCGTCCACAAAATGGAACCCGAGGGTTCAAACGAAATCCCTGAATACGTAGTGTTCTGTTTGATCGATCAATGCGAAAACACTCGTACACACCGCACTCGTGATTTGCGGTCCGCTGACACCAAAATCGTCTATTTCCGACGACCTTTATTGAACGGGTTCGGAACCACTGAACCTCAGACCCTCAAACTACGGAACTACAGACCCTGCTTTTGCCCTTACATAGGCAACAAACCCAAACCCATGTCAATCTGAATCTAGGTCTATCATCATCAGATCATCAATATGTTGCTGTAGCATCATCCTAGTACTTAGTACCTCCCTCTGGACAGGTCTCCTTGCACACGAAGTAGCACAAAGGCCACAAATAGCAGGAGCACACTGTACACAGAGACAGAACAGGAAAAGGATAGCTAAGACCATCCCAATGACCATCAGAATTTTCCATCCCCAAGTGGATATCAATCCCCAAAACCATCCCATCAACGACCGATCTCCTTTGTCTATATGGACAGAATCGGAGATCTTATGTAATTTGGAAATGGCCTGGAAGACTGACGGAGCGTTGTCTGGAATGAAAACACAGCAGCTCGATTGAATCAGTTTACATACTCCACCTTGGTCTGCAAGTATGACGTCAAGAGCAACTCTATTCTGAAGTGTCATAAGTCTATCCGACTGGAGCTCAGCAGTCAAGTTACTAAGGGCACCTGCAGTTTCGACTATGGTGGACTCAACCACTCTTGTCAACTGGCGAATGTTCCTGCTGTTAGCCATCGGTTCCCAGAACGGCAGAAAACCCTTAAAGAAATCTCCCAACTCTTGCCCGCAGTATCTTCCTGACTGAAGACACCTCTAGCAACTCTCGTCTTATGGTAATCTGCCGCAGCTGTAAAAGTGGGAGGCAACAAAAAGGAAACAAAACATGTGCTCGAAAAGTCAGGGGGCAACCATGCATACGCTTTGTCATAGCAAACAAAATAAGTACCCTTAGCGGCTAGAAATGCTGGGGAAGTCTGAGACGTAAATACATAGGTGTCAGTACAGACGCTCTTCCCTAGCTGAGCTTTCGGATTCTTGCCATTACCCTGCAGACAATAGCGACCCTGATGGGGCACTATCCAAATCGGTGGAGAACTTTTCGCTCGCTGGTTAACACTCAGACTAACTCCATATCCAGTAACGTCCCAACCACTATATGGTTGTTTCTCATTCTTTGGAATAGTCTCAACTGCATTAGTCCCTTTAACCATGTCGACTATGCCTCTAGCTACAGCACTATTCTTCGGATTGTCTTTCGGTGAACGTAGGGGATATACACTATGGGCATAGATGAACATCGTTCTATATGCCCAAATAGAACCATTAAGGCTGAAAGGCAAAACCAAGTACGGAATACCTTTATCGGTCTTATGGGGCATTAGAGCACAAATCCAACGATTTGTTGTGTTCATAACTAACTGGTGTTGGTGCAAAAGTTGAATAAAGGAATTATTGGCAAATTCCAGTCTTCTAACTACTTCATGTTCAGGCAAAGGGTGAAAAGAATGAGAAGAAATAGTAGGTGTAGGTGTAGGTTGCACAGTGGGAATAAACGTCACTTTAAAAGAGAATGTCACATAACCAATTAAAAATATCATTAAACTCAGTAACATAAACAAGCACAATATTAAAAACATTTTTTGTGTGATCAGTTTGTGTATCTTATTTTTAAAACCCGTTGTTTCTACAGGTCTCTCCAACTCGAAGAAATCCATCCTCACTAAATATGCTGCTCGCGGTGGTAGGGTGTTCTATGCTAAGGAATGCCTCTGTCAACCCAGGGCAACTCCCTTAGGCCAACCAGAACCTTCGACCTAGAGTCTCAGGCTTGCACTCCAAAGACTTGTCTACCGCGACCCTGAAGCTGAACCCGGATGGCGGTTCGAAAAACAAAAATGAGTAGTTCCTCGGAGGAGAGTTAACCTGTAAACAGAAAAATCATAAAAAACATCATTTATTTTTTATTAGTCCCACGACTCTTGGTCGCAAATTATAACGATCTTTCCCAGGCAATGTTTGTTCCTTAAACAGAAGTTCAGGCTCAGTAGTGTTCAATCGATTCAAAGGAGGCACAGCTTCTTGCAAAAGATTGTCACTTTCTTTCTCAGTGTTCGTTCCAATCAAACGGGCATCGCTGAATGGCAAAAATCGTGGCACAGTTTCAGTTTCAGAGTCTGGAAGTCCTTCCTGGACCCACCGGTCGTACGGTAAGGGCAACGGAGCCCGTTTGCAGTGTACGCCGTGGATCCAGTTTTTCTTGCCTTGCACTCGAACTGCAGAACGTGTAGACAGGAGGACTAGGTGTGGTCCTGTCCAGCGGGGCTGCTCGATCTTGCTCCGCTGAATGTTCTTCACGAAAATCCAATCACCGGGTTCAATGGTGTGACCTGGATCTTCAGAAGCCTGTGGCAGACTATCGTAAACCTGTTGCTGTAAGACACGCAGCTTAGCCGTCAGTTCGTGCAAGTAATCAAGTAACACAGGGTATTAGAGATCACTGAACTTTGTTGGTCTTGGGACGCCCCAAATATTCGAAGGGCGACCAAACACAACCTCATACGGACTCAAACCCATTCGTGAAAGTATAGTCATTCTTGTGGACAAGAGCGCTAAAGGCAAAGCATCTGGCCATTGCAAACCAGAGCTCGCTTGGATTTTGGCCAACTTTAATTTTAAAGTGCCATTATAGCACTCGACTAAACCAGCTGATTGGGGGTGATTTGCAGCGTGGAACTTCTGCCGGATACCTAATCCCTCACATACTCTCTTCATCACTTGACCCACAAATTCACTCCCATTGTCACTCCAGATAATTCTCAGCAAACCAAACCTCGGGAAAAACTCTTTGATTAGGGCTTTCGCTGTGGACAAGGCAGTATTGTCCTTCAAAGGGTAAGCTTCCACCCATCTAGAAAAGTAGCAAACAACCACCAAAACATATTTCAGGTTGTTGCACCTCTCCATGTGGATGAAATCTAGCTGCAAAGCCTCGAACGGATACATAGGAGGAGCAAAATGATCAGCTGGTGTTGGAGTTCCCTTACCAGGATTGTACATCAAACACACCATATAGTTCTTAACCAAATTCTCTGCACATTTGGGGATTCCCGCATTCTGCCAAACCGGAGCCAACAACTTGCAAATCCCTTTCACGCTGATATGTGCCATCCCATGTGTCAGGAACCGCGGTGATGTATCCCCAGGATTGTATTGATGCTATAAAGGGGCCCACCTCTAGATCATCCCAAGTCTGACTATATAATACACAGACTGTTAAGGAGATCAAGCGGGGGAAAATAGAAGGTCCGGAGGGGAACTGCTGGGCTGCTGGAACCGGAAATCTGCAATATACAAAGCACGGAATAAGTGGTGTTGGGTTACCAGATTGGACCACAACCAACTATGTTACTCTTTCCTCACCTGTATAACCATTCAGGAGTGCTGAGATATAAGAGGTAAGGTAATGGATAATTCCTCATCCCCAAAGGACACTGTAAATGAGAAATAACAAAATCTAAGTATCTAGTTACCCCCACCACACAGTATCTCTTGTTGGTATGTTTAAACCAAATTATACACCTACCACCTGAAGGGAGAATGAATACCCAAACGATCCTCTGTAAATCGAAGATCACCAATGCGATACCTCTAGACTCCTTAAGTAAGGTTGTGTGTATGCAATAGCTTGTGCATTCCTTCATGCACAAAATGGTGTCATCTAGGTGTAAGTTACACAGTCACCAGAGTGTCACTAACATATTAGGTTCCCTCCACAAAGTATTTGGAAAAAAGAAAGTTCGAACAAACAAAAGATATCAGCAGCCCAGGAAACAAAAGGAAGATCCAATAGTAAGATACTTCTCTCCACCATAAGGATCCACAATAGTCAAAAGGAGAAATCTGGCAAGTAGTCACTAATAGCGTTCAATACCATCACAGATTCCCAAAGTAATATTCAATAGGGTGCAGGGAAATGAACAGGACGCCTGAACCCTGAGCTCAGTAAACACCACCTTGAAGCAAGAAATGAAACGACCTGAAAATAGCTGTTGACCGTTGTAGGCGCTTCCTAAGCCCCAGCCAATAATCCACTGGACTCCCGACTCACATACCCACGATGTAAGCCCCACTCGTACCTGTATCCAGGCGCTTCCTAAGCCTCTGCCAAAATCTCCGTAAGGAAGGGTTCCCACACTTGGGACCGAAGAACCCAGGCAATCCAGAAAGGCGCTTCCTAAGCCTCAGCCAAGTACTCCAATGTGATAAGGAAATCACTGATCCTCCAAACACGAACTACACTCCACATGAACAAATAATTGGCAGCGCGTTCTGCCCGGATGCACACGAAATGCTTTTCCCCCGCCGCGACGCGTCACTACAGCGCGCCGCCCCAAAGGATCATGGGATATGTAGTTTTCAATCCCCTGAGTGCGTATTTGGGCAGTCAGTGTTTACCAGCGGTCGGGGAAACGTGACAGTACACCCCCCTCTCCGACACTCACTGACTGCCACCAGGCTTGTCCGGATGCAGACGATGAAACAAACGCACCAGTCTCGGAGCATGCAAAGCTGCAACAGGTTCCCATGAGTCCTCCTCAGGACCATACCCCTTCCAGGATATCAAGTACTGTAATTTGCCTCTCACTCTTCTAGCATCCAGAATCCTACGCACCTCATACTCAACATCTTGTTGTACCCTCACAGGCATAGGGGATTTTGTGCGAGGACATTGGGCAGGTTTCATAAGAGATACATGGAAAACCGGATGAATCCGGAAATGGGTTGGAAGATGCAATTTCACAGCCACTGGGTTTATATGCTTGATCACTTTATATGGCCCTATAAACCTCGGATTGAAAACACTGTATCTGCGAAAACGAATGTTTCGAGTGGATAGCCACACCCAATCCCCTCTTTTATACTCAGGACAGGCTTTACGATGTTTATCTGCCTGCATCTTATACCTTCCTTTAGCTTTCTCCAGGTTATTCCGTGCTTGTATAACAATCTTTCGGATAGTAACCAATCGGGAGTGCAATGTAGGGATCTTTACCGTAACAGAGGGCAAACACAAAGGGGCAAACCTGGGGTGAAACCCGTAGGTGCAATAGAAAGGAGTGTATTGAGTGGAGGTATGAATTGCATCATTGTACGCCACTTCAGCGGCCCACAGCAAATCAACCCATGCGTCAGTGTGGTGTCAACAAAACATCTCAGGTATTGCTTGAGCGTTTGGTTCAACCTTTCGGTCTGACCGTCAGTTTGGGGGTGAAAGCTTGTAGAAAGAGAGGACGTTATACACAGTTTCTCACACCATGTCTTCCAAAATTTCGCTGTAAATTGTGCCCCCCTATCAGACACTATGGAACGAGGAAGCCCATGTAACCTGACTATATGTTGAAGCAAAAGCTGAGCTAGCTGACCTACGTTTGGTGCTTGTTTACATGAAATGAAATGCCCCATCTTGGTTAAATAATCCACCAACACGATGATGGCTGTCATACCTTGATCTTTAGGCAACCCCACCACAAAGTCAACTGAGAACCTCTCCCAAGGAATAGATGGAGTAGGCATGACTTGCAAAAGCCCCTGGGCAGGACGATGATCACTCTTGGCTTGTGAACAGATGGAACAGTTTTTTACCCATGCAAACACGTCTGGACGAATGGTAGGCCACCAGAATTTCCTCAACATCTTTTCCAAAGTCTTTTGTCCACCAGTATGGCCTGCACATGGAAGGTTGTGGCACTATTCGAATGCCTTTTTTACGTAGACTCAGGGTGGGTAGAAGCAATTGTTGGCCTTTCATGGGTAACCCTTGTTTGAGTTTCCACTCCGGATGCATACGGATCCAGGTTTTCCATTCGAAGGTCTGAATCCCTCTCTTGGTTTTCTGGAGGAAGTCTTCCAGACATATCACTCCCACTATTTTCTGTGGTTCGATGATGCTCTTCTCAGGTGGCATCGTTACAATGGGGTTATGTTCCTGGCGGGTCAAAGCATCTGCCTTCCGGTTTTCGCTTCCTGGACGAAAGGTGACGATAAAATGAAATTCCGCAAAAAATAACATCCACCTGAGTTGTCTGGGAGTAAGATGTCTGGCTGCCCTTAAAAACTGTAAATTGCGATGGTCCGTATACACAGTGATTTGATGAGAGGCTCCCATTAACCAGTGTCTCCATTCAGCAAACGCATCCTTAATTGCCAACAATTCTTTTTCAGCTATTGTGTAGTTTTGTTCAGCTGCATTTAATTTGCGTGACATAAAGGCTATGGGATGGAGATGTCCGGTGCTCTCATTTCTTTGGGATAACACTGCCCCTATGGCCATCTCGGATGCATCTGCTTCTAACACAAACGGATTTTCAGGGTTTGCATGTGTGAGTACAGGGGCGGAGACAAAAGCTTCTTTCAATAAATCAAACGCCTTTTGTTCAGCAATACTCCACACAAAAGGGATGTTCTTTCTCGTCAATCTTGTGAGTGGAGTAACCATCTCTGAAAAGTGCGATATAAATCTTCTATAAAAATTTGCAAATCCTAGAAGACTTTGAATATCTTTCACACTTTTGGGTCTAGGCCAATCCACAATCGCTTACACCTTTCTCTCCGCCATGACCTGACCTGATGGAGTGAGCATGACTCCCAAAAACTCCACAGTGGTGACGTGAAATTCGCATTTCGTCAGCTTACAATACAAATGGTTCTGTTGTAAGGCTTGAAGAACTCGACATACATGACCCTGGTGTTCTAGCTCAGTGTTGGAATAAGTCAGGATGTCATCAATGTATACAACAACAAAGATGTCCAAAAACTCGCGTAGCACTTCGTTAAAAAAAAACTGAAAAGAAGCAGGGGCATTGCAGAGCCCAAAGGGCATTACGAGGTATTCAAAAAGCCCATACCGCGTCTTGAAGGCCGTCTTCCATTCGTCGCCTTCTCTCATCCGAACCAAATGGTATGCACCCCTTAGATCCAATTTGGTATAGATTTGTGCCGAGCGAACTTGCTCCAGCAGTACTGGAATTAAAGGCAACGGGTATTGATTCCGGATGGTAACAGCATTTAATGCTCTGAAGTCGATGCAGCAACGCAGCTCTCCATTCGCCTTCGGAATAAAAAAAAGCGGAGAGGCCGCTGGGGACCTAGAAGGCCGAATGAATCCTAGCTGTAGTAGCTTGTCCAAATATTCTTTGAGGTGCGTCGTTTCCGGTTGAGAGAGAGCATATATACGACCACAAGGAATCACAGCTCCGGGTACCAAATCTATTCGGCAGTCGTATTCCCTATGTGGTGGTAACACCTCAGCCTTACTTTCACTGAATACTTCCACAAACTTCCGATAACAGCTTGGCAACACTACTTCATTTTCAGCAGCGGTATTGATGGCATGCATGGTCGCAAGGATGGTAGAGGGACAGGAATTCTCCACATTACAATGTTCTTGACAAAAGTCGGAGTGCAACTCCAGAGACTGCTCAGCCCACTGTACTGTGGGTTCGTGTTTTTTCAACCAGGGAAGTCCCAATATCACCCCATAACGTGAATGAGATTGAACGAAAGATATTATTTATGGTATCCTCCATACCAAAGCTCATACTCAGGAGTGTGTTGATTTATTGGTCCTGATTCCAATTCATGTCCGTCTACTGCAAACACCGCTTCTGGAACCTGTTTCATTATAGGTGTTACTCCCAATCTACGCGCCTCTTCTTTATCCATAAAACAGCCCGTGGCTCCTGAATCCACCATGGCTCTGATGCGTTTCGGGGTTTGATCTATCCATAACTCCATGTCCAAAAAGAACAATTTATTTCCAACTGTATCTTCTCCTTTCACAGAAGGGATATATTGTTTGCTTGAGTCACTCCCTTCTGGTATACTCAAGCACTGAAGTTTTCCGACCCTTTTTCGACGGAAGAAGCAGCCACTTGACTAGGACGAAACCGACCTCCTTTAGGTTTTACAGGGCATTCACGCAAGAAGTGTCCTTTCTTCCCGCAATAAAGACACAATCCATGTTTGCGACGATGTTCTCTTTCACTGAGTGTCAACGGAGAGCGGACCGCTCCTATTTCCATCGGCTCTATTTTTCCCTCAGATTTTTCTCCGCCAGTCTGTTTCTCACCAACGAACAGTGGTCTGTCTTTCCTGCCATGTTATCCCTTACGTTCCCTTAAATGATGATCCAGCCTCAATGCCAATTCAATCAGAGCAGAACAGGTTGTGGGTTGGGGATCGACCTGGGCTATGACATCCTTTAAGTTCTCAGTGAGTCCTTGATAAAACAGAACGGTTTGTTTTGCTTCAGGCCACTCCGTTTCTGCTACGAGCCGTTTAAAATGATTCAAGTAAGTGACTAAATCAGATGATCCTTGCTTCAGTACAAGCAATTCTTTGTCTGCTGAGAATGTTTCAGCTCTCCTGTCGAATGTTTTCTCAAACTCCACTTTAAATAAATCCCAGTCATACAGTATGGGATCATTACTTTTTACAATAGGGACTGCCCACTGTGCTGCCTCTCCTCCCAAGTATGAAATCAAAAAGGAAACCCTAGACTGATTGGTCAAGAAAAATTTGGGTTTACAAGTGAAATGTAACATCACTTGTGTCATAAACACTTGCACCTTTTTTCTGTCACCTAGAAATCTTTCTGGAGGGGCCAAAGGGACTGGAGAAGGCATTTCCACCACCACTGATGCGGCTGAGGAGCTCCTACGTCAAAAGGATTACGCTGTAATGCGTCAACCCTTACTTGTAACGCTGCCGTTTCTTGACGTGAGGCCGCGGGTTCAGCCTGTACCAGGCCTAAAGCTGCCAGCACGTCATCCAAGGAGGCCATCCTTTATCGCTACAACCGGGGAGATACAAATACTTGGGCCGATTATTCTGTCAGGTACCGCGGTGATGTATCCCCAGGATTGTATCGATGCTATAAAGGGGCCCACCTCTAGATCATCCCAAGTCTGACTATATAATACACAGACTGTTAAGGAGATCAAGCGGGGGAAAATAGAAGGTCCGGAGGGGAACTGCTGGGCTGCTGGAACCGGAAATCTGCAATATACAAAGCACGGAATAAGTGGTGTTGGGTTACCAGATTGGACCACAACCAACTATGTTACTCTTTCCTCACCTGTATAACCATTCAGGAGTGCTGAGATATAAGAGGTAAGGTAATGGATAATTCCTCATCCCCAAAGGACACTGTAAATGAGAAATAACAAAATCTAAGTATCTAGTTACCCCCACCACACAGTATCTCTTGTTGGTATGTTTAAACCAAATTATACACCTACCACCTGAAGGGAGAATGAATACCCAAACGATCCTCTGTAAATCGAAGATCACCAATGCGATACCTCTAGACTCCTTAAGTAAGGTTGTGTGTATGCAATAGCTTGTGCATTCCTTCATGCACACAATGGTGTCATCTAGGTGTAATTTACACAGTCACCAGAGTGTCACTAACATATTAGGTTCCCTCCACAAAGTATTTGGAAAAAAGAAAGTTCGAACAAACAAAAGATATCAGCAGCCCAGGAAACAAAAGGAAGATCCAATAGTAAGATACTTCTCTCCACCATAAGGATCCACAATAGTCAAAAGGAGAAATCTGGCAAGTAGTCACTAATAGCGTTCAATACCATCACAGATTCCCAAAGTAATATTCAATAGGGTGCAGGGAAATGAACAGGACGCCTGAACCCTGAGCTCAGTAAGCACCACCTTGAAGGAAGAAATGAAACGACCTGAAAATAGCTGTTGACCGTTGTAGGCGCTTCCTAAGCCCCAGCTAATAATCCACTGGACTCCCGACTCACATACCCACGATGTAAGCCCCACTCGTACCTGTATCCAGGCGCTTCCTAAGCCTCTGCCAAAATCTCCGTAAGGAAGGGTTCCCACACTTGGGACCGAAGAACCCAGGCAATCCAGAAAGGCGCTTCCTAAGCCTCAGCCAAGTACTCCAATGTGATAAGGAAATCACCGATCCTCCAAACACGAACTACACTCCACATGAACAAATAATTGGCAGCGCGTTCTGCCCGGATGCACACGAAATGCTTTTCCCCCGCCGCGACGCGTCACTACAGCGCGCCGCCCCAAAGGATCATGGGATATGTAGTTTTCAATCCCCTGAGTGCGTATTTGGGCAGTCAGTGTTTACCAGCGGTCGGGGAAACGTGACACCATGAGCCATTGTAACAACTGGAAGCACATACGCGTCGGGCAACAACCATCTTTGATGCTCAGACAAATCAGTCCAACAACCATTCGAATCCAATCTACCCTTACTTTCTCTCTATTCTTTCAACTCTTTCTCTGTAGCTTCAGCTTGGATGGATGTCACACTCTCAACCGTATCTTCACACATACTTTCTCTGGAACCCATCTCGCCGGATCTGCAACCTACAATCGGCTCATCACATTTCTCGCAGTTTCTTTCGCAACTTCGTCCGCAAACGCATTTCCGCGACCAACATCATCCGTAACTTTCTTATGGGCACTGCATTTCACAATCGCTACTTGTAATGGCAAAGTAAGTGATTCAAGAAGTTCATTCACCAACTGCTCATGCTGGATCTTCGTCCCATGCGAAGTCAAAAACCCACGTTCACGCCACAAACGTCCAAAACTATGAGCCACACCAAACGCATACTGACTGTCAGTGTACACATTCACTCGCTTTCCTTTTGCCAACACACATGCTCTCGTTAACGCAATCAACTCTGCTGCTTGCGCTGAATTGTGTGGGATACGTGCAGCTTCAACAATCGTATGCAAAGTCGTAACAGCATATGTCGCAGTCGTATCACCATTCGGCAGCTTCTTATCTTATCTTAGGTGCAATTTATAAAGCGCACTGACACCGAAGCTACCTGGCGCTGATAGACAGAGCAAATGAGGGGGGAGCACAGATGGCAAAGTTCTAGCTAGGTTTTGGAAAAAGGTGAGTTTTTAACCGTTTTCTGAAGTTCAGGAAGGAAGGGGAGGATTTGATTGAGAGAGGAAGGAGGTTCCAGAGGACAGGAGCTAGGTAGGAAAGACGGCGGCCACCGAATTTCTTAGTTTTGCTTTTAGGGGTGACTAGCAAATCGCGGTGGGCTGAACGGAGGTTACGTGTTGGGCAGTGAGGGCGAATGAGAGATTTGAGGAACGCGGGGCCAGAGCAGTGAAGGGCCTTAAAGGTGAGACAAGCCACCTTGAAGGCAGCCCTTCGGTCGACTGGAAGCCAATGGAGGTTGATGAGCAGAGGCTTGGCAGATAGCCATCTGGGGGTTCCGTGAATCAAGCGGGCAGCTTGATTCGGAACAACTTGGAGACGTTGCATCAAGAATTGTGGAAGACCGTGATAGATGGCGTTAGAAAAATCCAAGCGGGAAAGTACCAGTGAAATGACAGTTTGGGTAAGTGCTGCAGGGGGAAGAAAGTGACGAACTTTGCGGATCCTCCGAAGTTGGTGCATACAAGAGGAGACCACCGCTCCAACTTGAGCCTTAAGGGAGAGTTCGGCGTAGATGATTACACCCAGGCTCTTTACTATTTTAGCTGGGGTGGGGGGGGAGCCAAACTCCGGAGGCCAGAACTGCGGGCCCCAGTAGGTGTGACTGAGTCCAGGTAGGAGGAGCTCGGTTTTACCGGGGTTCAACTTCAATTGGTTCTGGTTCATCCAGAGTTGGATCTGGATCATGGCTCCGAGGAAGGTTTTAATGGCGTGTGGTGAATTGAGAGAAAAAATGATTTGTAGATCGTCGGCATAATTATAAGTGACGACGTCCCATTTCAGAAGAGACTGAATCAGTGGCCGAAGGTATAAATTAAATAAAAGCGGGGAGAGGGAGGAGCCCTGGGGGACTCCGCAGGACGTTGGAGTTTTTTTGGCAGTGTAAGGGCCCAAGCGAACCGTCTGTGTTCTTCCCGTAAGGAAGGATTTGACCCACTCAAGAGCAACGACCTGGATGCCTGCCTGCTCGACACGGCGGAGAAGGATGTTATGATCCACAGTGTCGAACGCGGCCGACAGATCCAGTAGGACGAGGGCTTGGGGGATCCCTGCGTCGGCATTGCTCCTGAGTGTGTCAAAGACTGCCACAATGACGGCCTTTGTGGAGTGGGCAGGTCTGAAGCCAGCCTGAGTCGGCTCGAGGTAGCAGGAGGATTCTATAAAGCTTGACAGGCATCGGGTGACATGTGCCTCCATGAGTTTGGAAAAATATGGGAGGAGGGAGATGGGGCGATAATTCGACGGCTCCGTCATGTCAGCACCAGGTTTTTTTAAAAGGGGTACCAGGATGGCCTCCTTAAAGGAAATGGGACAGATGCCGCTACTGAGGGATCTGTTGAGTAAGAGTTTGATACAATCTGGCAAATGAAGACAAATGCTGCGCAGGACAGACGGTGGGCAACAGTCGTTCGGAGAGCCAGATTTCACGTGGGTGGCTAGTTCCGCTAAGGAGGTGGAATCTAGAGCAGGGAAGGTGGTGAAGATCGAGGGGTTGTTAGAAGAGTTATCCGGTGGTGGTGAAAGCAAGAACCATCAACCCACAAAGTACCATCACATTCTGGAAGAGGAGTATCCCTAAGGTCTATCCTCCCTTTCGTTTCTTCCTCAGTTCTAAGGAAACAATCATGCTGTTCTTCAACGTTATCTGTCTCAGCTGAAATCGGCAACAACCTGGCTGGATTCAACGTGTTGCATCGTTTAATGTGCACATGACTCGCTAACAAGGTCAACTCGTAACCCGACAACCGAGCACTAGTCAAGTGTTGTGTCTTGGTACGATTCAACAAGGTATCCACTGCATGTGGAACCATTACAATCAATGTATTGTCCATAACCAAACCAGCAGACTGTTGGATCGAAACAGCTGCTGCTGCTGTTGCTCTCAAGCAACTCGGCAATGCTCTAGCTACCGGATCTAAAGTTGACGAAAAATAAGCACATGGACGTTGCTTATCGCCGGACTGTTGAGTCAACACTGACAATGCACATCCCTCTCTCTCATGGACATACAATGTGAAAGGCTTACTGTAGACGGGAGTACCCAACACAGGAGCCGAACACAACGCATTGCGTAATTCGTCATGTCCAAGGAATTGGGTTTGGAGTATCCTTAACAGTAAGAGCTAGCAAAGAAAAATTAGGTATCCACTGTCTACAGTACGACGTAATACCCAAAAACGCACGTACTTCTCTCTGTGTCGTAGGAACATTCATTGTCGCAATAGCTTGAATTCTTTCTGGGGTCAGTTTCCTTCCCTCCTTCGATAAGAGGTGACCTAAATAGGTTACTTTTTGTCGACAATATTGCAACTTGGAGAGAGAAACTTTGTGATGAAAATCAGACAAGTGACGTAACAACGACAAAGTAGCTTCTCTACAAATCTCTTCATTGTCAGCAGCAACTAGCAAGTCGTCAACATATTGAATAAGGGCAGCACCATCTGGTAAAACCAACAGGTCAAGTTGCGTTTTCAGAGCTTGGCTATAGATCGATGGACTCTCGCAATAGCCTTGAGGAGCGCGCTTAAAGCGGAAACTTCGTCCTCCTAAAGAGAATCCAAAAATATCTCTGCTCTCCACGGCAATCGGGATGCTGACGAAAGCATTCTTCAAGTCAATCATCGAAAACCATGTGGCTGTAGCCGGGATCAAAGTCAACAAAGCTGTGATATCAGGCACACCTGGAAATTGCGGAACAACGATCTTGTTCACCTCGCGAAGATCGATCACAAACCAACATACAGGAGGCTGTGAAGAATCAGTTCTCTTCAGAACAGGCAAAACGGGACTATTGCACACATTACCTCTCGTTTCCTCAATCACACCCTTTTCGATCAGATCATAAATGATCGCTAAAAGTGCTCGCTCACCATCACTTGAGATACGGTACTGTGGAATGCGCGGTAACTTAGCCTTCACTTTCAGTGTCACAACATAGGGCGGAATCTCCAAGAGGCCTACATCATTCGGACCAGTAGCCCACAATGAATCGGGTAAAGAAGACAATTCTGGTGGAAGTCCATCTTTAGATGTATACATCGGAGAGATCACTCTCTCACCCAACGTAAGATGTACTCCTGACGGAGAACAATACAACGTTGCATACAATCTCTTCAACAACTCCAATCCCAACAAGTTCTCACCACAACCTGTAGTCAAAATGAGGGGTGCTTCAAATCTACGAGGTCCAACAGAAAGAGGCAACGGAGTAGAAATCGGATTCGTAACCGGGGCGCCAGAAAAACCTACAGAAACATTCTCAAAACCAGACAAAGGTGCGCCAGGGAGTTTAGAGTGCATTATAGAACTCTTCGTAGCACCAGTATCTAACAGAAAAGGCTCTGACAAACCTGATGCAATCACTTCAACATAAGGTCCACTCTGATCTACTGGAACTGAAACAACTCCCCCTCTTTGTCCATGGCTGTCCTAGCAATCATTACCATCCACTTCCTCACCTTCGACGTAGTAATCGTCCGTATAGTACTGAGCTGTCCTACCAGATGAACCATTCTGCTGATCAAAGCTATTCATTGAGTTCTGTGGAGGCAAAGAACGCACATTCTGTCCGCGACCTCTACCTCTAGGCGCTTGTTGAGCACCTCGTCCTCTCACACCAGAAGCACCATTCGTGCGCTGTAACAAAACCGGACAACTATTCTTGAAATGGCCCTCATCTTTACAATACGCACACTGATTAGGCCCATACGGAAAACGTTGTTGAGAAGACTCGTTCCTTTGCGAGTTTCTTGAATATTGCTGATTCTGCTGATAATCACGTTGATTATTAGCACGGGGTGGATAAGCTTGTTGGTGAAGAACTTTAGTCTTCAATTCCTTAGTCTTCTTATCCGCTTTCTCTATCTCATCTTTATGCCTATTTTCATAGTACTGGGCCGTAGCTAAAATCTGCGCTGACGTGGAAACAGCCCAAGCACTCTCAGAATCTTTCAACTTATTACACAACTCGGGAAGCAAATAATGTACAAATTTGTCGACGAACAATCTCTGGCCACCCTCAGTAGCCATGTCCTGACCACTGTGGTCTACAAAGGTCTCTTCAAACCGCGTGAAAAAGTCAGACACCGTCTCATCTTTCTTCTGCTTACACTCAGACAACTTGTCCCAATTGACGCGCACTTCAGGCATCAAAGTCTTCATATAAGTAATAATCCTACCAGGAAGTTCAGTAATTATATCCTCAGGCTTAGCACTGCCTACTTGTCTATCATTCGCAGCACTAAGATTATTCCATGTAACGCCCAATTCCCGTGCATGATCCGTGTGACGAATCTTACCCCAAATAGGCTGTGGAACAACATTTCCAAACAACATATCTATGTCTGCCAAATTCATGATACACGAACCCACAGTCTGAGTGAGCTCTTTATAATATCCCGCCGGATTTTTACGCAGATCAGGCAAAGACTGTTTAATAGCCAAAACTTCAACACGCCTCCAAGGAACATGTACCCAAACACGCTGAAAGCGTGCAGCAACATTTCCATCAGTAGGTCTCCAAACTGGAGGAACCTCACGCATCGGATACTGACGCGCTGCTCTCCTAACTGACGAATCAGGCTCAAACAGTCGCTTAGAAGGAGTGTCACTACGAAATGACAACAAGGTCGCAAGTGCTCTCTCAACATCATGAGGACCTACAACGGTCCCTTTCGCAAATTCGAAACGTATTCGATACAACTCAGTAGGAGCTTTACCTACTTCTTCAACCCATTGTTCATAAAGGAACACACACATCATCTCAAAGACGTACTGTTGCTTTGGTGCTTCCCATTGAAGGAAAACATCCATAACATCCTCAAGATCATACTGTGTAGCGTACGTAACCCATTTACGCGCCATGTGATCCAAAACTGTACGCTCATTAGCATCAGGCAACTGACTACCCAATGGTCCCAACAAAGGAGAAAAGAAGCTAGAAACTGCAGCAGTCATTCTCTGTCTGGTAGCAGAAGAAGGTGAAAGAATAAGAGAAGACGGAACAATAGTAGAAGAATCCAAAGTCGGAACAGAAGGAGTATTATAGAGAGGCGTAGGAGTAGCAGACAAAGGGGGAGGCAAAGTTGGCGGCCCCTGAGGAGGGTGCGCCAAAGGAATAGTAGCCAACGGAAGAGGAGCTGACTGTGGAGGAATTGCAGGTGGCACAGCAACTGGAGGTTGCACAACTACAACTGGTGGCGGTGGTGCCGTAGCATTCTGTGCATAAGGGGGTGGCGAACTCAATAGATGCGACATTAAAGGATCTTTCGCAAGATCTTTCTTTTCTTCCTGCTCTTTAGGCAGCAAAACTGGGTAGCACTTATCTACCGCTAACTTCCTAACCCTAAGCATCTGTTCACTCTCTTGCTCTTCCTCATTATCCCTATACGCTATAGCAGCTTGCACCATTGACAAACCTCGTTCTCGTTTATTCTTCTTCGCTAATTTAATTTCTTTCTGTTTGGCTTCTTTGCGCCATATGCGGAAAGAGTCAAACATTGCCGGCCAGGCTTTCTTTTTAAACAGTTTAACTTCGAGATTGTCTAGAATCTCAGTTTCAAAGCTACCGTAACGGGGCCACTGTAGGACACCGTCTTTCTTCGTATATTTTACCCCGATGTCATTATAACCAATGGGGCCCACACCATGCTTCACGTAAAGCTCATATGTTGGAGTTCCAATCGGAGGAACCGGACACGAATCCTCTAACCAGGAATCCTTAGAACAACCACACCCAAATATCTTTCCAAGTCGGCTAAGACCAGGCATCTTCGCTCACTAGTCTAGCTTCAAACTTCAAGGAAAATCTCAAAACGATAGCCTCGCGAATACACGAGTCCCTTGGCTTTGGGGCCTGCAGGTACCAAATCAAAGCGATCCACAAAGGGATACCAAACAAACTAAGGACTGGGAGACGCTCCACTCATACTTAACTGAAATGTCGATGGCGTCACCAGAAGACCCGTCTATCGTCTCGCTCTACAAATCGTCTATGGCTCCAAGACAGGGCGACAGTCAGGGCAGCATTCCTTCGTAGCCGTCGGAAGGTGGGGAACCTCGCAGCAAAGACTTTCGGACCACGACGACATACAGGGGTCGATGAAGTGGCAGGCCTTCCTCCAGAATTTCCACACGAAGCTCTCACGATCTTCGGGCTTGGACTGGTACCGCTGAAGTCGCCCTACGTTGGGCACCAACTGAAGAACCGGGTTTTAGAATCCCAGCAGCGCCAGGGAAAACACTCGAAGTCTTCGGATTCCCCTGCCTCGGCAAAGAGAGACACGGGACACTTCTCGATGACGTCAAAGACCAAAGTTTATTGGCTGCAACCAGGAACAGAGATCTACGAAGCACAACACGGGTGGTTCGCTAGAGACTGCACAATTTCAATGAGTGGAGCATGGTCTTTTATGCCAAAAATCACATTCCAAAGTAGCATCGGTTACACACAAACTAACCAATCACAATGTGACATTTCAAAAGTAGCGCATGACGACAATCCCATTTTCCGTTGTCCAGCCCACCAGAAATGACCAAGCAAATTCCAACTCCTGTTCGATCAGGCCGGACAAACCCATCATAAAACCTTAACCCAAATCAGTGATTATGTCGTAAAGGAAGGAGCAGAAACAGATTGGAAGCAAGATAGAAAGGTGGGTGCAGTGTACTGTAAATTCGGCATGTCCTGCTCTTTGATCTTTATCTGACCAGCTGCTTAACAAGGAACTGGCTCAGCGAGGTCAGCCTCGGGCAAGGGAGCCAGTTCGGCCAGGTCATTCAGAAGTCAGCTAAGGTGTACGTGTCCCAAGGACTCGCTCGGCCGCAGTCATCGGCCTATGTAAGGGCAACCACACAAAATGGCTGCCGTCCACAAAATGGAACCCGAGGGTTCAAACGAAATCCCTGAATACGTAGTGTTCTCTTTGATCGATCAATGCGAAAACACTCGTACACACCGCACTCGTGATTTGCGGTCCGCTGACACCAAAATTGTCTATTTCCGACGACCTTTATTGAACGGGTTCGGAACCACTGAACCTCAGACCCTCAAACTACGGAACTACACATCTCGACCACTACATAGGAGCTATAAATGCGTGACAATTCATTTGAATGCAGTGATGCGGGCAAATGTTTTCAAATGCTTTAGGGTAACGCATGATGCATGGCACTTGGCAGGGTTGATACCGACTCTGGAAACACATGTGCACAGACAAGTACACACTGCTAGACACACAAACGTACAGCTTGACCCACTCAGGCACATAATAATTAATATAATAATTCCTATTTGTATAGCGCCAACATATCACCCCTGAAGTGTTTTAAGGCTGAGGGCAGTCGGGGAGTTAAGGGAGCTATTGCCCAGTCACATGATGCTGAGCTGAGCTGCTGCCGGTGATCGAACAGTGATCTCCACGCTCCGAAGTCAGCTGCACTGGCCGCAGCGCCACACCTCTCCCTGCCATACATGTTTCTAGACACAGTTAAACTGCTAAACAAGCCCATACAGACTGCTAAAAACACTTGGGCACACACAAACACACTGCTAAATGCTCCCAAAAATACACTGCTGGGCACAGAGAAACTGCTAGACACACATGATACACACACACTGCTACACAGGCAACACTGGCTGTGTCATACAGCTTCTTTTCTTTACTTTCAGTCATTTGCAATATGGGTAAGAAACATTGTCAAATCCAATAGATCTCGTATATGCAAGACTTATAGACTTTGCCAATGCTTGTTAACTCAATAACCTGTGCCCCCGGTGAGCAGCACTGCCTCAGTACACATACCTACGTTTGAACAAAAAAAAGTATGCAGGGGCTTATTTACAAGCCACTTGTACCTTGGTAGATCAGTTTTTCCCATATTAAAAGTGACCCACCGGCGGCGCAAAGGGCTTGCAAATAAGTTCAGTAGTACTTTAGTTATAGAGCAGTAATGTTGCGCCACAAGGGACTCTTTTCTTACTTATCCAATTTGTAGGTTTCACTCACAATGTCACTCATAAGTCACAGAAACGTCACTCATAAGCATACAAACCGTGATTCTTGACCACTCTACCCCGACCTGAACCTTTTCCAACCGAGAAGCGCCTGTTTGTTCTTCGATAACTTTTTTGTGTTTTTGTACTATGATCCCATGCTTCGGTACTTTACGACTTTTCGTGTGTATTCTTATATTTATCCCATACTTGTTCTTTCCCCGAAATTACTGCATTTATAGTGTGTCATGTTATTCATTAGGTATAATCAGCTTTACCATTGTAAAGCACTCTGATATCCACAAGGATCTTGTTTGTGCGTTATAAAACCTTCTGTTAGACCTGTCTGGCTTTTTGGCGTAGTCCCTCATATTTATTATTTATTTTGTCCCCTTTTTGCCCCTCATACCCTTGATAATTTTTGTCCACTGACTTTTTCTAGGTGTTGGCCCAGGGGATAGGTGTTCTTTTCCCCCCTCATAATTTTTCACCTCAGGCCCAGAGGCCTGTTCTGACAGGAAAAGTTGGAACCACACAAAATGGTGGCTACCAACTGCCCTAACTGTCACACTCAGAACTTGGCCATAGCCTAGCATAGGGCGTTCTAGAACCTTCTGGTCCATTCTGGACCACTGAGGGTCAGCCTATATAAGGCGGAATGCGGGGCAGCCATTTTGTCTTGCCAGAGAGAGTCAGCTGGAGGACAGGCTGTAGCTAAGAGTGGGAAGAGGCTAGACAAAGGGTTGACCTCCTAAACTGGGAAGCTACCTTATTGATCCACCCCCCCTACCCCCTCTGGGTTATTTGTCCTGACCCCGCTGTTGAGGGTTACTGGAGACCCTGGGCGCCTGTCTAATCCCTTGACTGGAAGAGTAGGGAAGTGACCAGGAGAAGGAGACTGCAGCACTGAAGAGTGTAGTCCTCTGCCCAGCATAAGGAGAAGGAGGCCCGGTAGTGGCCTGAGGGCATTTGGAAATTGGCATACCTTCCACTCGAGCGCCAAGCAGAGGAGCTGGCCCGAGTGGGGAGGAGAGAGCGGGGGAGTGAGCATTGTGGAGCCTTCTGAGGCGTGAGGGCCTCTCCAGCCTCAGTTCCCCGACCCCCTTCGTTGCTGTTCCCCTTGTAAGCCTGGCGCAGGACGATCCCAGCTTCGTGTTTCACAAGTAAGGAGGTAGACACGTGGGGGAGTGACTTCCACACAATTAAGTGGTGCTCAAGCCTGCAGGGAGACACATTGGTCATTAGTTGTGTCCTTCCACAGAGTGAAATGGTGAGGGGAGTAGCTTGAGAGAGCAAATAGCAAAGGAAGGTTGCTGGTGTCAAGGTAGAATCCGGTAATTTTGAAACCTTCAGTAACTGTGTACGAGAAAGAAGGGGCTAGTAGTGCTGTAGGAGACAAATATTGTGTACTACATAGTAACCTTATCTAACTAATTCTGAGATTGATTAAAAATGTACTAGGGATGTTAATTGATGATTTAAGTTAGCATTTCTATAGAGATTGTAACAATTTCATGACTGAAACTGTACTGAGTGGTAATCTCTAAAAGGAAGTCATAATAGCAAAGTTTAAATAAGTATAGAGCTTAATGAGATGTACTGCTAATTCTGTTTAATGTGGTGATTTGATATTTTTGAAAGTGCCATTATTGATTTTCTGGCAAATGTAATGTAATTTGGAATCTAACTGATAATTTGCTTAGCAGTTTAAGAAGTATAATTGCTGATACTAAAATATCCTGAAATGTCCTAAGCTGTATATTTTGACAACAAAGAGAATATTATTTTTATAAAGCAGTACTTATTTTTCCACATTTTGGTGTAGCGTTTTCTTTTTGAGTGTCATTGCGTGGTTTTACTGTTGGGTGGTCTGCAACCTTTACACTGTGCCTCTGAAATGAATGTCTTGCCCTAGGCCAGGCTACCCCAGGTTCTAACAGATTGGTGCCTAGCGGTGGGATACTGACTTGGTTGCAGCTACTTAATAGTAATTCAACGTAATACACTAAACCTACACCAGGAGTTTTCTCCTTGCGGCCCTCCTAATTTGTCTTTTTGATTTTTCCAAATTTGTTTCTGGTGGTGGGTGGAGGTTAACCTCAGGTCACTTCTTGGTTTTCCCCTGTGTGTTAGTTCTATTCCATAATAAAAGATGGAATTAAATTTTGAGGAGCTGGAATCCTACACCGTGACCCAACTCAAGGAGTGGTGTCAGCAACAGGGGGTATTCTTTAAGAAAGGTGCCAGGAAAGGCGAGTTGCTGACCAGCATAAGGGCATGGGTGGAAGCTCGTTCAAGGGAGGAACTGGACACGGAAGGAAGTGACAGGGGCACTGTCCTTGAGACTACCATGTTGTACCAAGCTGGAGGGGGGAATCTGTTAACAGGTCCCAGGACACCTTCGAGGGTGGGCAGCAGCGTCTCAGAGAGGGGTTTTACTGAAGCCGAGCTGGAAGATAGGAGGGAGGAGAGGAGAATGAGGTTGGAACTAGCTAGGATGGATATGGAAAGGGAGGACAAGAGGTTAGCTCATGAGCGAACCATTAAAGAAATGGACCTACAAGCTTTAACCTTAAAGTCTCCCAACCCAGATAATGGTGGCAGCGAAACCAAGGTGAACACCAGGGAGTCCAGACCCTATTTACCCAAAGATGTTGTCGCCAGTTACACCATGGGCGATGACATTGCCAAATGGTTGGCCGCCTACGAAGTTTCTTTAAGGGCTCACGGGATTTCAGACACTCACTGGGGGGGTGGGCTGTATAAATACATGCCCCCGGCTGGCAGGGACACCTTGTTGGCTCTGGAGCCGGAGGAGCAAACCCACTACCCCACGATGAAGGTGGCCCCGGTGAAGAAGTTTGGACTTACCCCTGAAAGGTACAGACAGAAATTCAGGGGAAGTCACAAACTGAGTACCCAGAATTGGGTAGACTTCTTAGACTACGCCAAGAAAGCTTTGGAGGGTTGGGTCAAGGGCAGCGAGGTGAAGGATTATGAGGGGCTGTACGATCTATTTTTGAAAGAACACCTCCTCGAGAAATGTTTTCCCGAGCTGCGCCAACACCTGGTGGACAGCAAGCTGACCAATCCCCGGAAGCTTGCAGAGGAGGCGGATACTTGGGCAAGTACCCGGGTGTCCTCAAAGGGGACTGGAGGGGATTCTCAAAAAGCCGGACAGGGCGCTCCCCAGAAGAAGGAGGGGGGAGATAAAAAGAAGGAGTTTTACAAAGGTCCCCAAAATAATTTCCATGGAAAGGGAGCAGGTTTCACCCCTAGGGCAAACCCGCCCAGAAACCCTAATCCTGGCCAAAGCCAGCAGCCAAGGGTTCTCCACTGTTTTGAATGTGGTGGTGTTGGACATTATAATGGGGATGTCAGATGCCCAAAGAGACCACCCCCTCCCACCGGAGGAAAGTCACCGGGAGTAGCTAGTGTAGCGCTCGGGGGGGAGTTGCCCTTACATAAGGGGGGTGAGTGGGCGGGTGTCACCTTAGTGTCCCTGGGAGAGCGGGAGATGGTTCCAAAGATCCAGGTGCCACCAAATACTACAAAGTATGGGCAATGGGTCACCATCAATGGCCAGAGAGGGGAGGCTCTGAGAGATACAGGAGCCAGTATGACTATGGTGAGAAGTCAGCTGGTGTCTCCAGAGCAGGTTGTTCCTAATGTACTCCACCCCGCCGCGATGGCTGACGGCAGAATGGGCCACTATCCAGTGGCTGAGGTTCCCTTTGAGTGGGAGGGGGTTGCAGGTTCACTTCGAGTTGCCGTAAGCCCTGCCGTGCCAGTCGATTGTCTGTTGGGGAATGATATGGAACACAACACTTGGAGAGAGGTGGAATACCGGACGCATTCTGCGATGCTGGGTACACCTGACTGGGCCTGTGCAAGCACACGGTCTGCGACTGCCCGGAGAGGGAGTTCGCCTGGGTTGGAGCCTGGAACAATGGCCCAACCCGCTGCTAAGAAGCGACAGACACGGAGACAGAGAGAGCCTGCTCCGGCTTCCACACCCCATGTGACAGATCGGCCACCTGCGGTGGTGGACCAGGAGTCCGTGGAGGGGGAAGTAGACTCTCTGGAGGATTTACCCATCCCTGCTGAGTGGCATGTGGAGGGAGGTCCTACCAGAGAGGAATTCTGTAAGGGGCAGAGGGAGTGCCCCACCCTTGAGGGACTGAGGCGACAGGCTGAAGCCCAAGCAGCAGGTGATGTTACGGGACACTACCATATTTACTGGGAGGATGGACTCCTCTACAGTGAACCCAAGGTACCCTTGCCTGGTTCATCAAGGGCCTTGGTAGTCCCGCAACAGTACCAAGCCTTTCTTTTGGAATTGGCTCATGCCATACCCCTGGCAGGACACTTAGGCCAGGACAAGACCTTTGCACGGCTTGTCCTCCACTTTTACTGGCCTCAGATGAAAGTGGCATCCAACACTTACTGTCGGACATGTGTAACCTGCCAGGCCAGTGGGAAAACAGGGGTGAAGCTAAAGGCTCCCCTGGAACCACTTCCAGTCGTTAGCACACCCTTTGAGAGAGTGGGCATCGACATTGTAGGGCCTTTGGATCCACCAACAACAGCTGGTCACAGGTTTATCCTGGTGCAGGTGGATCATACCACACGGTACCCAGAGGCAATACCTCTGAGGACAGTCACTGCACCTGTAGTGGCAAGAGTCCTAATGGGAATCTTTACCCGAGTGGGATTTCCCAAGGAAGTTGTGTCTGGCAGGGGGACCAACTTCATGTCAGCTTACATGCGGGCAATGTGGAAGGAGTGTGGAGTGACCTACCGGTTCACCACTCCTTATCACCCCCAGTCGAATGAACTGGTTGAGAGGTTTAATAAGACCTTGAAGGGCATGATCAGAAGTCTGCCCGAAAGCCTGCGGAGGAAATGGGACGTCCTCCTACCCTGTTTGCTCTTTTCCTACAGGGAAGTGCCCCAGAAGGGAGTGGGTTTCAGCCCCTTCGAGCTTCTGTATGGGCACCCTGTACGCGGTCCTCTCAGCCTGGTGAAGGATGGTTGGGAGAAGTCTCCCAGGAAACCCCCCCAGATTGTGGTGAGCTATATGCTGGCCTTCAGGAGCCAAATGGCAAAGTTGTGGAAGCAAGCTTCTGACAACTTGGAGGCCAGCCAGGCAGTCATGAAGGAGTGGTATGACCACAATGCTCACCAGGTGGAATTGGAGCCTGGACAGAAAGTGTGGGTGATGGAGCCTGGAGAGCTTAGCGCCCTCCAGGATCGCTGGACAGGCCCCTTTGAGGTGTTGGAGAAGAAGGGTAAGGCCACATACCTGCTGGACCTTAAGACCCCTCGACAGCCCCTACGGGTGCTGCATGCCAACCGTCTCAAGCCCCACCATGAGAGGCCCGAAGTCATGTTGATGATGGTGACTGACGGGGAAGAGGAAGCGGAAAGCGAACCTCTCCCAGATCTATTCTCGTCTCAAGAGAAGGATGGGTCAGTGGAGGGAGTGATTCTCTCTCCTACTCTAACTCCTGAGCAACGGGAGGACTGCCGCCAGATCCTGGAGCAGTACTCTTCGTTGTTCTCCCTTGTCCCAGGAAGGACTCACCTGTGTACCCATGACGTGGACACAAGAGACAGCCCACCAGTGAAGTCGAAGACCTACCGGCTGTCTGACAAGGTGAAGGCTAGCATCCATGGAGAGGTTGCCAAGATGCTAGAGCTGGGAGTTATTGAACCTTCCAACAGCCCTTGGTCCAGTCCGGTGGTGCTAGTGCCAAAAGCCGCACCACCAGGCACCACACCTGAACTGAGGTTCTGTGTGGATTACCGAGGACTGAACTCAGTGACAAAGACTGATTCTCATCCGATCCCTAGGGCGGATGAATTGATTGACCGGCTAGGAGCTGCCCAATATCTGAGTACCTTTGACCTCACTTCAGGGTACTGGCAGATCTCCTTGACAGATGGAGCAAAGGAAAGGTCAGCCTTCTCCACGCCTGAGGGACACTTCCAGTTCTGTGTGATGCCCTTTGGGCTCAAGAACGCCCCTGCCACATTTCAGCGGCTGGTGAACCAGGTCCTCTCTGGAATGGAGAGTTTCTCTGCTGCTTACCTGGATGACATTGCTGTCTTCAGTAGCAGTTGGGAGGACCATCTGCAGCATTTGCAGGCAGTTCTCCAGGCCCTGAGACAAGCTGGATTGACAATCAAGGCCAGCAAATGCCAGATTGGGCAGGGGTCGGTTGTGTACCTAGGACACTTGGTGGGTAGGGGGACTGTGCAGCCCCTGCAGGCGAAGATTGAGGCAATCATGGCCTGGGAACCCCCCAAGACACAGACTGAGGTCCGAGCTTTCCTGGGCCTCACAGGCTACTACCGTCGCTTTGTGAAGGGGTATGGCACTATTGTAGCGCCCCTCACAGAGCTCACCTCCAAGAAACAACCTCGACGGGTAGTTTGGACGGGAGCTTGTCAGCAAGCTTTCGAGAAATTGAAGCAGGCGATGTGTGCGGCACCGGTCCTGAAGGCCCCAGACTTCTCCAAGGAGTTCATTGTTCAAACAGATGCATCAGAACATGGCATTGGGGCAGTGTTATCGCAACTAAATGAAGAGGGCCTGGATCAGCCTGTAGTCTTCTTATCCAGGAGACTGCTTCCCCGGGAACAGAAGTGGAGTGCAATTGAGAGGGAAGCTTTTGCGGTGGTGTGGGCTCTGAAGAAGCTGCGGCCATACCTCTTTGGCGCGCACTTCCTGGTTCAGACTGACCACCGACCCCTTCGTTGGCTGATGCAAATGAAGGGGGAAAATCCCAAGTTGTTGAGGTGGTCCATCTCCCTACAGGGAATGGACTTCCGGGTGGAACATCGACCTGGGGTGGACCACGCCAATGCAGACGGTCTCTCCAGGTATTTCCGCCTTAGTGATGAGGACTCCCAAGGGGTTGGGTAGTTCTCCCCACTTTCAGCTGGGGGGGACGCGTGTTAGACCTGTCTGGCTTTTTGGCGTAGTCCCTCCTATTTATTATTTATTTTGTCCCCTTTTTGCCCCTCATACCCTTGATAATTTTTGTCCACTGACTTTTTCTAGGTGTTGGCCCAGGGGATAGGTGTTCTTTTCCCCCCTCATAATTTTTCACCTCAGGCCCAGAGGCCTGTTCTGACAGGAAAAGTTGGAACCACACAAAATGGTGGCTACCAACTGCCCTAACTGTCACACTCAGAACTTGGCCATAGCCTAGCATAGGGCGTTCTAGAACGTTCTGGTCCATTCTGGACCACTGAGGGTCAGCCTATATAAGGCGGAATGTGGGACAGCCATTTTGTCTTGCCAGAGAGAGTCAGCTGGAGGACAGGCTGTAGCTAAGAGTGGGAAGAGGCTAGACAAAGGGTTGACCTCCTAGACTGGGAAGCTACCTTATTGATCCACCCCCCCTACCCCCTCTGGGTTATTTGTCCTGACCCCGCTGTTGAGGGTTACTGGAGACCCTGGGCGCCTGTCTAATCCCTTGACTGGAAGAGTAGGGAAGTGACCAGGAGAAGGAGACTGCAGCACTGAAGAGTGTAGTCCTCTGCCCAGCATAAGGATCCCAAAGAGACTGTTCCAGTATAAGGATCCCAGTGAGACTGTTGCAGCAAGGGTCCCAAACGAAGTGGGGCTAATCCTGGTGCCCCTCCCCCTTGCTCAGTTCATTAATTGGTTGCTGACCGACTGCTGGAACCCCCCCCCCCCCTAGCGCCACATCGCCACCGTGTCCCTCTTCCTACCTGTGGTGGCGGAGGCAGTGAAGTGACAGGCCGTACTGCCCCCTGACCGGCGCGGGTTAAGCGGCGCCGTGCGGAGCATTGGCTGGATCCTGAGGTGAGGAGCCGTCCTGAAGTGGTTTCCCCGGTCCCCAGAGGTGAGGAGAGAGAGGGGAGGCGCTGACGCGAGTGTGCGATCTCCAGTGTGGAGACGCTGCTTCCTCGCGCATGCCCAAGCACTGTAGTATCCCGGGCGCAGGAGGGGCCTAGGATCGAGCAGGCCCGGGTGGACGCGTCCTTCCTGTGAGCGAGGGCGGAGTGAAGCAGCATCAGAGCGAGCGCTACTGTGCATGTCCGCGAGGGTAGTGGCCCCGCCGAGCATCACGAAGGAGCGCCGGCTGCCTCAGTAGTCCGAGTGAGAGTCCCGCCTTCTCCCTCTGCTCGCGCGCCACGCAGAGGAGCTGGCCGAGCAGGGAGGGGGAAGCTGAGAGGCCCGGTAGTGGCCTGAGGGCATTTGGAAATTGGCATACCTTCCACTCGAGCGCCAAGCAGAGGAGCTGGCCCGAGTGGGGAGGAGAGAGCGGGGGAGTGAGCATTGTGGAGCCTTCTGAGGCGTGAGGGCCTCTCCAGCCTCAGTTCCCCGACCCCCTTCGTTGCTGTTCCCCTTGTAAGCCTGGCACAGGACGATCCCAGCTTCGTGTTTCACAAGTAAGGAGGTAGACACGTGGGGGAGTGACTTCCACACAATTAAGTGGTGCTCAAGCCTGCAGGGAGACACATTGGTCATTAGTTGTGTCCTTCCACAGAGTGAAATGGTGAGGGGAGTAGCTTGAGAGAGCAAATAGCAAAGGAAGGTTGCTGGTGTCAAGGTAGAATCCGGTAATTTTGAAACCTTCAGTAACTGTGTACGAGAAAGAAGGGGCTAGTAGTGCTGTAGGAGACAAATATTGTGTACTACATAGTAACCTTATCTAACTAATTCTGAGATTGATTAAAAATGTACTAGGGATGTTAATTGATGATTTAAGTTAGCATTTCTATAGAGATTGTAACAATTTCATGACTGAAACTGTACTGAGTGGTAATCTCTAAAAGGAAGTCATAATAGCAAAGTTTAAATAAGTATAGAGCTTAATGAGATGTACTGCTAATTCTGTTTAATGTGGTGATTTGATATTTTTGAAAGTGCCATTATTGATTTTCTGGCAAATGTAATGTAATTTGGAATCTAACTGATAATTTGCTTAGCAGTTTAAGAAGTATAATTGCTGATACTAAAATATCCTGAAATGTCCTAAGCTGTATATTTTGACAACAAAGAGAATATTATTTTTATAAAGCAGTACTTATTTTTCCACATTTTGGTGTAGCGTTTTCTTTTTGAGTGTCATTGCGTGGTTTTACTGTTGGGTGGTCTGCAACCTTTACACTGTGCCTCTGAAATGAATGTCTTGCCCTAGGCCAGGCTACCCCAGGTTCTAACACCTTCAAAATAAATAAATAAATAAAATAAATTACCAAATTGGAAATTGGCAATTATGCTGTCTTAGGTCTAGTTTCACGCTACACAAATACAACGTCCATCAAAAAAAACACACACACATATATATATATGTGTGTATATATATATGCTACATAACAAGATGTTGATTGATATGATCAAAATGTGTCTGGAACCTAACTATTTTACTTTTGATAACACTGTTTTTCAGCACATCAGGGGGGTATCCATGGGGGCCTGCTTCTCCCCAAGCTATGCTTGCCTACATATGGGCTGGTGGGAGGAGCAGGTCCTGAAACAACAACATGAGGCAACCCTTTGGCTTAGATACATAGATGACCTCTTCCTTTTGTGGAGGGGGTCAGAGGATCTGGCCAGGGATTTTATCAACAGACTGAACATCAATCAACTGAATTTAGAGTTCACAGCCCATATGAGTAGGGTATCGGTAGTCTTCCTCGACGTGGAGGTCTATATTTGCGATAATAGGATATGTACCAGACTATTTCGCAAACCGACCGCTGGGAACTCATTACTACATGCATCTAGCCACCATCCCCAACATTTGATCAACAGCCTCCCGTATGGGGAGATGCTGAGGATCAAACGTATCTGTAGTAGTGTGGAGGAATGTAAACTGGCTCAAAACAATTGCAAGGAAAGATTTCTCTCAAGGGGTTACAGTACCTCTATCATAGAGAAGGCCATTCGCAAGACTGAGTCTTTGACTCGTGATATTGCACTGGCCCCTAAAATCCCAGTTGTATCCAATGGCGTTTCCAATAAAGTGAGAGTCATCGTCACTTATAGCAAACAACAAGCGGCCATTAGAAAAATACTAAGGAGACATTGGGATCTGCTGTTAAAAGATCCAGTCATTGGCGGGGATTTAATTAAGAACAATCATACTCCGCAAATGACCTTTCGAAAAGCAAGATCCATGGGCAATTGTTTGGACAAATGTAATCCAGAAATTAGGCCACCCTCCAATTGGCTGTCAAAACAAAAAGGTTTCTTCAAATGCTTTACTTGTAAAGCATGTAAACACGCAAAAAACGTTAAGGACTACACCACCCCATTCTTGCCCCAACCAGCTAAAATTAAACGACGTATAACATGCAAAACAGAATACGTGGTTTATGTTTTGGAGTGCCCTTGTGCACTCCGCTACATCGACAGTACTAAATTACCCGTGCATATGAGGATTCTACAACACCTCCGGGCGATTATTAATAAAGATCAATCGTACCCCGTTGCACGGCATTTTGAAGTGAAACATGGCAGTGATAACACTCTCCTTTGTTACTACGCCATTGATTGTATACCGCCGTCGCGCAAGGGTGGGGACAGAGACAGTGCCTTACGTTTATTAGAGACCAAATACATTCTGGAACTCAACACCAAGTCCCCAACAGGTTTAAACACCACGGAGGATTTATACACTTGTATATGAATCAATGTCCTTCATATTGTGTTGAGATTGTTATTATTATTTTTATCTTGATGAAACCTGTGATATGACATATTATATATACATTTATGCCAAATTGGAGATATGAATTAATCTGTGGAGTCCATAATGATATATTGTGAATTACTTTTTCTGACTCATCAGTTAAACTCCATCTACACGTCGTACTATGTAATGAATTTTTACCTTGCGCCTATTTACAATGAAATAATGCACTTGTTTTTAACAACACATCTCACTTATCAATAATTTTTTCTACACAGTGGTGTTAATTAGTTTTGGATCTTCATTGATTCAAATTGGGTTCACTTATCATGTTTATATTTTTTTATATATATCACGCCATTTGTGCCATTGACACTTAGGCAGTTGATACAATCGATCACTATTTTTGGGTTCAGGCTGCCTATTTGAAGTGCTCGCCCACTTGGGCCTTATATTTTCAGCAGAAATGTACGGACTGTATTTGAGTACTCAGAATGTGTGGCTACTAGAAATTCAGTATTTGTATAGTTAAAACTTTTTAGAGAAAATCAAAGAGTTTTTTACATCTTTATTTACAATACATATGTAAATTATTATGTATTTGGTTTTATACATTAATGAGATTTTAACATTAGGATTTTAGATTTGTACATTTTTTTGTAGCCACATCTCGCTAACATGTAGCATTTTACGCCGCTATTGTACTGTATAGTCTGTCTTCCAGTTTTATACGTGTAAATACACAGCTGTTTTTTATCTGAGAACTTTGCACTTTAAATTTGGCGCCTATCCATGAGTAACGCGTCATGTGATCAAGGTCCAGGTCGGACCGAAACGCGTCATGGCGGCATGGGATGCAGGGCAGAAAATTGAATAAATAAAAAAGCACTAAGAAACTGGCTCCGCGTGTCTATCCGAATCCGTGTTGTTCCATTGGATTTCTGGTGGATAGAGTACTGCAATATATATATATATATATATATATATATATATATATATATATATAAAACTCGAAAAAGGTTGCCCCTGTGAAAGAATCCTCACGCAAATCTTATTGCTTCCTTTTTATTGGACTCCGCCTGCTGGTAAATTGCAGCGTGATTCCCACTTCATTCCTAGTTCTTAAGCTCACACTCCAGACGCGTTTCAAGAACCTCTGTCCTCTTTATCAATGGCTGAGTGCTGACTGCTCGAGTTCATTCTTGTTTCTTTGCACTATATTTATTCAACGTCCTGCCCTTTGTGGGCGTGGCTCCTGGCATCTTGGGACTCGTAGTGCATAACAGTTTGAGACTCTTAGTGAGTGAATTGAACACTAGCAAATAGTTCACAATTGTTGCCCAAGTGGGTAGAGGGGGTCTCACATCTCAGCCTTTTACCTTGCTTTTCGCCGAAGCCCTGGAATATTTGCATCCATTTCGCCCTGTCTCCTTCTTAAAGCAGCACTGGTCTGCCTTTCAGGCAGCGGGATCCTTTTGCGGCCGGACACAGCCGCAAATATAAAACTCGAAAAAGGTTGCCCCTGTGAAAGAATCCTCACGCAAATCTTATTGCTTCCTTTTTATTGGACTTCGCCTGCTGGTAAATTGCAGCATGATTCCCACTTCATTCATAGTTCTTAAGCTCACACTCCAGACGCGTTTCAAGATCCTCTGTCCTCTTTATCAATGGCTGTGTTCTGACTGCTCGAGTTCATTCTTGTTTCTTTGCACTATATTTGTTCAACGTCCTGCCCTTTGTGGGCGTGGCTCCTGGCATCTTGGGACTCGTAGTGCATAACAGTTTGAGACTCTTAGTAAGTGAATTGAACACTAGCAAATAGTTCACAATTGTTGCCCAAGTGGGTAGAGGGGGTCTCACATCTCAGCCTTTTACCTTGCTTTTCGACGAAGCCCTGGAATATTTGCATCCATTTCGCCCTGTCTCCTTCTTGAAGCAGCACTGGTCTGCCTTTCAGGCAGCAGGATCCTTTCGCTGCCGGACATAGCCGCAAATATAAAACTCGAAAAAGGTTGCCCCTGTGAAAGAATCCTCACGCAAATCTTATTGCTTCCTTTTTATTGGACTTCGCCTGCTGGTAAATTGCAGCGTGATTCCCACTTCCTTCATAGTTCTTAAGCTCACACTCCAGACACGTTTCAAGAACCTCTGTCCTCTTTATCAATGGCTGTGTGCTGACTGCTCGAGTTAATTCTTGTTTCTTTGCACCATATTTATTCAACGTCCTGCCCTTTGTTGGCATGGCTCCTGGCATCTTGGGACTCGTAGTGCATACCAGTTTGAGACTCTTAGTGAGTGAATTGAACACTAGCAAATAGTTCACAATTGTTGCCCAAGTGGGTAGAGGGGGTCTCACATCTCAGCCTTTTACCTTGCTTTTCGACGAAGCCCTGGAATATTTGCATCCATTTCGCCCTGTCTCCTTCTTAAAGCAGCACTGGTCTGCCTTTCAGGCAGCGGGATCCTTTTGCGGCCGGACACAGCCGCAAATATAAAACTCGAAAAAGGTTGCCCCTGTGAAAGAATCCTCACGCAAATCTTATTGCTTCCTTTTTATTGGACTTCGCCTGCTGGTAAATTGCAGCGTGATTCCCACTTCATTCATAGTTCTTAAGCTCACACTCCAGACGTGTTTCAAGAACCTCTGTCCTCTTTATCAATGGCTGTGTGCTGACTGCTCGAGTTCATTCTTGTTTCTTTGCACTATATTTACTCAACGTCCTGCCCTTTGTGGGCGTGGCTCCTGGCATCTTGGGACTCGTAGTGCATAACAGTTTGAGACTCTAAGTAAGTGAATTGAACACTAGCAAATAGTTCACAATTGTTGCCCAAGTGGGTAGAGGGGGTCTCACATCTCAGCCTTTTACCTTGCTTTTCGACGAAGCCCTGGAATATTTGCATCCATTTCGCCCTGTCTCCTTCTTGAAGCAGCACTGGTCTGCCTTTCAGGCAGCGGGATCCTTTCGCCGCCGGACACAGCCGCAAATATAAAACTCGAAAAAGGTTGCCCCTGTGAAAGAATCCTCACGCAAATCTTATTGCTTCCTTTTTATTGGACTTCCCCTGCTGGTAAATTGCAGCGTGATTCCCACTTCATTCATAGTTCTTAAGCTCACACTCCAGACGCGTTTCAAGAACCTCTGTCCTCTTTATCAATGGCTGTGTGCTGACTGCTCGAGTTCATTCTTGTTTCTTTGCACTATATTTATTCAACGTATTGCCCTTTGTGGGCGTGGCTCCTGGCATCTTGGGACTCGTAGTGCATAACAGTTTGAGACTCTTAGTGAGTGAATTGAATACTAGCAAATAGTTCACAATTGTTGCCCAAGTGGGAAGAGGGGGTCTCACATCTCAGCCTTTTACCTTGCTTTTCGATGAAGCCCTGGAATATTTGCATCCATTTTGCCCTGTCTCCTTCTTGAAGCAGCACTGGTCTGCCTTTCAGGCAGCGGGATCCTTTCGCGGCCGGACACAGCCGCAAATATAAAACTCGAAAAAGGTTGCCCCTGTGAAAGAATCCTCACGCAAATCTTATTGCTTCCTTTTTATTGGACTCCGCCTGCTGGTATATTGCAGCGGGATTCCCACGCAGGACGTTAAATAAATACAGTGCAAAGAAACAAGAATGAACTCGAGCAGTCAGCACACAGCCATTGATAAAGAGGACAAAGGTTCTTGAAACGCGTCTGGAGTGTGAGCTTAAGAACTATGAATAAAGTGGGAATCACGCTGCAATTTACCAGCAGGCGGAGTCCAATAAAAAGGAAGCAATAAGATTTGCGTGAGGATTCTTTCACAGGGGCAACCTTTTTCGAGTTTATATATATATATATATATATATATATATATATATATATATATATATATATATATATATATATGTTCCAATGGTGCTCAGGTTTAAGGCCGCACTCCATTGCAGTTCGGTGAGCAACCTGTTTGTTGTTTAGGCATGCAGCTTCTCCCCCAGTTATTGAATCCTCAGACCTTACGCGTTTCAAAGGTTTTGTCCTTCTCATCAGAGGCCCCACATGCAGCAAGTGATTTCTCGACGCTACAAACCCTGCTGCCTGTTTTCAATCATTCTAATGAGCCTTCAGTGTGCTCGTGATGTCATTTATTTTCACAATGCCGGCTGGGTAATGTAGTTTTTTATAGTCATTTTACATCCCTTCAGTGGGTTTACTAACTGCATGACATTTCAAGGATAACATTTTCGAGCCCTCCAGTGGGCCCCAGGGGACATTTTGCATACCTTATTTTCCATTAACTGCAGTGCCATTCTCGAAGGGGTCCAGTCCCCCTCGCCGGATCCTTATTGCTTTCAAGGCCGGTGCGTCGCCTCCACGGCCGCAGCCGCCGTGATTTAAATGTTCCAAGGGTGCTCAGGTTTAAGGCCGCACTCCATTGCAGTTCGGTGAGCAACCTGTTTGTTGTTTAGGCATGCAGCTTCTCCCCCAGTTATTGAATCCTCAGATCTTACGCGTTTCGAAGGTTTTGTCCTTCTCATCAGAGGCCCCACATGCAGCAAGTGATTTCTCGACGCTACAAACCCTGCTGCCTGTTTTCAATCATTGTAATGAGCCTTCAGTGTGCTCGTGATGTCATTTATTTTCACAATGCCGGCTGGGTAATGTAGTTTTTTATAGTCATTTTACATCCCTTCAGTGGGTTTACTAACTGCATGACATTTCAAGGATAACATTTTGGAGCCCTCCAGTGGGCCCCAGGGGAGATTTTGCATACCTTATTTTCCATTAACTGCAGTGCCATTCTCGAAGGGGTCCAGTCCCCCTCGCCGGATCCTTATTGCTTTCAAGGCCGGTGCGTCGCCTCCACGGCCGCAGCCGCCGTGATTTAAATGTTCCAAGGGTGCTCAGGTTTAAGGCCGCACTCCATTGCAGTTCGGTGAGCAACCTGTTTGTTGTTTAGGCATGCAGCTTCTCCCTCAGTTATTGAATCCTCAGACCTTACGCGTTTCGAAGGTTTTGTCCTTCTCATCAGAGGCCCCACATGCAGCAAGTGATTTCTCGACGCTACAAACCCTGCTGCCTGTTTTCAATCATTGTAATGAGCCTTCAGTGTGCTCGTGATGTCATTTATTTTCACAATGCCGGCTGGGTAATGTAGTTTTTTATAGTCATTTTACATCCCTTCAGTGGGTTTACTAACTGCATGACATTTCAAGGATAACATTTTCGAGCCCTCCAGTGGGCCCCAGGGGAGATTTTGCATACCTTATTTTCCATTAACTGCAGTGCCATTCTCGAAGGGGTCCAGTCCCCCTCGCCGGATCCTTATTGCTTTCAAGGCCGGTGCGTCGCCTCCACGGCCGCAGCCGCCGTGATTTAAATGTTCCAAGGGTGCTCAGGTTTAAGGCCGCACTCCATTGCAGTTCGGTGAGCAACCTGTTTGTTGTTTAGGCATGCAGCTTCTCCCCCAGTTATTGAATCCTCAGACCTTACGCGTTTCGAAGGTTTTGTCCTTCTCATCAGAGGCCCCACATGCAGCAAGTGATATCTCGACGCTACAAACCCTGCTGCCTGTTTTCAATCATTGTAATGAGCCTTCAGTGTGCTCGTGATGTCATTTATTTTCACAATGCCGGCTGGGTAATGTAGTTTTTTATAGTCATTTTACATCCCTTCAGTGGGTTTACTAACTGCATGACATTTCAAGGATAAAATTTTCGAGCCCTCCAGTGGGCCCCAGGGGAGATTTTGCATACCTTATTTTCCATTAACTGCAGTGCCATTCTCGAAGGGGTCCAGTCCCCCTCGCCGGATCCTTATTGCTTTCAAGGCCGGTGCGTCGCCTCCACGGCCGCAGCCGCCGTGATTTAAATGTTCCAAGGGTGCTCAGGTTTAAGGCCGCACTCCATTGCAGTTCGGTGAGCAACCTGTTTGTTGTTTAGGCATGCAGCTTCTCCCCCAGTTATTGAATCCTCAGACCTTACGCGTTTCGAAGGTTTTGTCCTTCTCATCAGAGGCCCCACATGCAGCAAGTGATTTCTCGACGCTACAAACCCTGCTGCCTGTTTTCAATCATTGTAATGAGCCTTCAGTGTGCTCGTGATGTCATTTATTTTCACAATGCCGGCTGGGTAATGTAGTTTTTTATAGTCATTTTACATCCCTTCAGTGGGTTTACTAACTGCATGACATTTCAAGGATAACATTTTCGAGCCCTCCAGTGGGCCCCAGGGGAGATTTTGCATACCTTATTTTCCATTAACTGCAGTGCCATTCTCGAAGGGGTCCAGTCCCCCTCGCCGGATCCTTATTGCTTTCAAGGCCGGTGCGTCGCCTCCACGGCCGCAGCCGCCGTGATTTAAATGTTCCAAGGGTGCTCAGGTTTAAGGCCGCACTCCATTGCAGTTCGGTGAGCAACCTGTTTGTTGTTTAGGCATGCAGCTTCTCCCCCAGTTATTGAATCCTCAGACCTTACGCGTTTCGAAGGTTTTGTCCTTCTCGTCAGAGGCCCCACATGCAGCAAGTGATTTCTCGACGCTACAAACTCTGCTGCCTGTTTTCAATCATTGTAATGAGCCTTCAGTGTGCTCGTGATGTCATTTATTTTCACAATGCCGGCTGGGTAATGTAGTTTTTTATAGTCATTTTACATCCCTTCAGTGGGTTTACTAACTGCATGACATTTCAAGGATAACATTTTCGAGCCCTCCAGTGGGCCCCAGGGGAGATTTTGCATACCTTATTTTCCATTAACTGCAGTGCCATTCTCGAAGGGGTCCAGTCCCCCTCGCCGGATCCTTATTGCTTTCAAGGCCGGTGCGTCGCCTCCACGGCCGCAGCCGCCGTGATTTAAATGTTCCAAGGGTGCTCAGGTTTAAGGCCGCACTCCATTGCAGTTCGGTGAGCAACCTGTTTGTTGTTTAGGCATGCAGCTTCTCCCCCAGTTATTGAATCCTCAGACCTTACGCGTTTCGAACCTGAGCACCCTTGGAACATTTAAATCACGGCGGCTGCGGCCGTGGAGGCGACGCACCGGCCTTGAAAGCAATAAGGATCCGGCGAGGGGGACTGGACCCCTTCGAGAATGGCACTGCAGTTAATGGAAAATAAGGTATGCAAAATCTCCCCTGGGGCCCACTGGAGGGCTCGAAAATGTTATCCTTGAAATGTCATGCAGTTAGTAAACCCACTGAAGGGATGTAAAATGACTATAAAAAACTACATTACCCAGCCGGCATTGTGAAAATAAATGACATCACGAGCACACTGAAGGCTCATTACAATGATTGAAAACAGGCAGCAGGGTTTGTAGCTGTCAGGGCCGCTCCGGATGCTCCTCAGGATTGGATTGATGCTCTAAGGGGGCCCACCTCTAGATCAACCCAAGTCTGACTGTAATAGTGCCCAGACTGTTAAGGCGATCAAGCGGGGGAAAAAGGTGGGTCCGGAGGAGAGCAGCTGGGCACTTGTAACCGTAAACCTGCAATTACAGAAACACGAGGTAAGTCCCACAGAACCCTAAGCTAGGACATCAACTACTTAACAAAACAATTGTTACCTCACCTGTGTATCCCACAGGCGTGCCTTTATGAAGGAAGGATCTAAGGGCGGTCTCTATATCCCCTGGCTGTACTACTGGAAAATAGAATATAGAGAGCATTAAATATCCCCCATGTTCCCTCCCCTCCTTGAACGTATAATTAAGGCCAACAATGATTACCTACCCAGTTGTAGGATACAGATAACCTAAAGTAGCCCCATGGCACCAAAAGCAAATAAAGATCTCATTCCTGGTAAACGGTGGTTGAAAACAAAAGAACTTTCTCCTCCGAGGAAATGCTAGAAGCTTAACCTCAGGGTGTGCAAGACGCAACTACCCCAAGATCTCTCCAACATTCCCTACAATGTATATAATCCCAAAGTTAGGAAAAGAAGATATATTTTGATATATGCCCAGCGTATAGCGTCTATACAGATCCTGCTCTGTAGGCGCTTCAACAGTGAGTAAATAGTACTGTAAATGTAAGGCGGCACCTATACCCAGGTGTCCTGCGCAACCGGAGCAAGACGCTCCCTGTAAATAGGCAACAAACAGTATCTGTAAACACCCTTAGAAAGCAAGTGCCCCACTCGATCAGTAAACCTGTTGCTGGGAAGATAACAAGACCCGGGCGCTTCCTAAGCCCCACCAGGTAATCCAAACTTGAATGGCAGCACTCGAAAACACACCGAGTTGTAGGCGCTTCCTAAGCCCCACCAGGACACTCGAGTGACAGCACTCCAGATCACACCACGTTGTAGGCGCTTCCTAAGCCCCACCAGGATATTCCACATATGGGCGCGAAAAACCCAGAACGAAGTACTCACACGCCGAAGACGACGTTTTCCTTCCGCGCAAGCTGAACCTTGCCTCCGCCGATAACCAAGGATCCGGGAAGACACAATAGTCGAACACGAACCAAACTCCAGCAGGAATAATCGGCAACGCGTCTGCCGCCCGACTTCCTGATAATCCTTAGACACGTCGCGTCATAGGGGCGCGCGGCGCGAAGGATCATGGGATATGTAGTTTCCCATTCCGTTTCTCAGGACCGGGCAGGCAGTGATTTACCGGAGGTCGGGAGGGTGAATCATGACAGTACACCCCCTCTCACAAAACTCACTGACTGCCACCAGGTTTACCAGGATGAGACAAATGGAACCTCCGCACCAGTCTAGGTGCATGAACCGCACCCACCGGTTCCCACGAATCCTCCTCGGGACCATAACCCTTCCAAGATACCAAGTACTGGAGTTTCCCCCTCACTCTACGAGAGTCCAAGATGCGCCGCACCTCGTACTCCACTTCCTGTTCTACCCTTACAGGCGCAGGAGCGGTATGACTCGGACCCTGAGCAGGCTTGACCAGTGAGACATGGAACACAGGGTGTATTCTGAAATGTGAGGGGAGCTTAAGTTTCACCGCTACGGGGTTGACCTGACGAACCACCTGGTAAGGACCGATGAAGCGGGGATTGAAAACACTGAACCTTTTGAAACGAATGTTCCTAGTGGACAGCCACACCCAGTCCCCTTTCTTGTACCCAGGACAGGGCCTACGATGTCTATCGGCCTGTGCTTTGTACTTCAGCTTAGCTTTTACAAGATTGGTTCTGGCCTGCATAACAGTCTTTCGCAATTGCACCAATCTTGTTTGTAACTGTGGAATTGGGGTTTCAACACTTGGCACACTCAAAGGAACAAATCTGGGATGGAACCCATAAGTACAGAAAAACGGGGTACACAAGGTAGAGGAATGAATTGCGTCATTATACGCCACCTCCGCCGACCATAACCATTCCACCCATGCTTCCGAAGAGGTATCCACAAAACACCTCAGGTATTGTTTGAGGGTCTGGTTTAACCTTTCGGTCTGCCCATCCGTTTGTGGATGAAAGCTGGTGGACAAGGAGGAGGCAATGCCCAATCGATCACACCAGACCCTCCAAAATTTGGCGGTGAATTGAGCCCCTCTATCTGAAACAATGACCTTAGGTAAGCCATGCAACCGAACAATATGGATGAGCAGCAACTGGGCTAATTGACTAGCTGTGGGCACCCCTCGACTGGCAATGAAGTGACCCATCTTGGTCAAGTAGTCCACGACTACTACAATCGCCGTCATCCCATGATCCTGAGGGAGTCCTACCACAAAATCGACTGAAAAGCTTTCCCAAGGACTCACAGGCGTGGGCATTGTTTGTAACAGCCCTTGTGCTGGTCTATGATCACTTTTGGCCTGCGAGCAGACCTCACATCGTTGAACCCAAGCAAACACATCCGGCCGGATGGTAGGCCACCAGTAATTGCGGAGCAGCTTTTCCAAAGTTTTCTTCCCTCCCGTGTGTCCTGCGCAAGGTAGATCATGGCACCACTGAAATACTTGCTTTCTCAATGCAAGAGTGGGGAGAAGCAATTGAGACCCCTTCCTTGGCAGGCCTTGCCGTATTTTCCATTCCGGGTGCACCCGAATCCAAGTCTTCCAAGCAAAGGTCTGGATGCCTCTCTTGACCTTGTGTAGAAATTCCGCCGTATGGATCACCCCTATCACCTGTTGAGGTTTGACAATGCTGGTTTCAGGAGACTCCCTCAATGCTGGGTGACTTTCTTGACGTGTGAGAGCGTCAGCTTTCCGGTTGTCACATCCCGGGCGGAAGGTGACCACGAAATGAAACTCCGAGAAGAAAAGCATCCATCTCAGTTGTCTGGGAGTGAGATGGCGTGCTGCTCTCAAGAACTGAAGGTTTCGGTGGTCTGTATAAACAGTGATTTGGTGTGTAGCACCCATCAACCAATGCCTCCACTCTGTGAAGGCGTCTTTAATAGCAAGCAATTCCTTCTCTGCAATTGTATAATTGCGTTCTGCCGTATTTAGCTTGCGTGACATGAAGGCAATGGGATGTAGATGACCGGTATCTTCACTCCTCTGCGATAGTACAGCCCCCACCGCTAGTTCAGATGCATCCGCCTCAACCACGAAAGGGAGGCGTGGGTCCGCATGTGTTAGTACCGGAGCAGAGGTGAACGCGGTTTTCAATCGATCAAACGCTGTTTGCTCTTCGGTTCCCCATAGAAACTGGATGTTCTTCCGGGTTAATCTTGTGAGAGGTGCCACCAGATCCGAAAAGTGAGAGATGAACCTCCGATAAAAGTTAGCAAACCCCAGAAGTTTCTGGATATCCTTGACATTGGCAGGTTGAGGCCACTCCACAATCGCTCGTACCTTCCTTTCCGCCATTATCTGCCCAGATGGAGTGAGCATGACTCCCAGGAATTCCACTGACGTGACATGAAACTCACATTTCGTCAGTTTGCAGTATAGATGGTTTTGCTGTAAAGACTCCAGTACTTGTTTCACATGTTGGATGTGTTCTAGGTCGTCATTAGAGTAGATTAAAATGTCATCTATGTAGACGACTACAAAGATGTCCAGGTAGTCTCGCAACACCTCATTAAGAAAAAATTGAAAGGAAGCAGGGGCGTTGCATAGCCCAAAGGGCATCACCAGATACTCAAAAAGCCCATACCTGGTTTTGAAAGCGGTTTTCCATTCGTCGCCTGATCGTATGCATACTAAATGGTAGGCTCCCCTGAGATCTAATTTTGTGTAAATCTTGGCTGATCTCACTTGTTCCAGTAATACAGGAATCAACGGAAGTGGGTATTGATTCTTGGTGGTAATCGCATTTAATGCCCTGTAGTCTATACAGCAGCGTAATTCCCCATTAGCCTTCGGAATAAAGAAAAGGGGGGAAGCTGCTGGGGACCTTGATGGTCGGATGAATCCCAAAGCGAGTAGTTTGTCCAAATATTCCCGTAGGTGTTTCGTTTCGGGTTGGGATAACGCATAAATACGACCACATGGAACCACTGACCCTGGTGTTAAATCTATGCGGCAGTCGTATTCTCTATGAGGGGGAAGCACTTCTGCTTTGGTTTTGCTGAAGACTTCTTCATACTCCTTGTAACACTGAGGTAGTTCCACCTCTTTTTCCGCAGCTGTGGAAATGGTGTGAGTGACAGCCAATATCGTAGATGGTCGGGAGTTCTCCTGGATGCAATGATCGTGGCAATAAGAAGAGGAGAATTCCACAGATTGTTCTTTCCATTTTATGATGGGTTCATGTCTTTTCAGCCAAGGGAGTCCTAAGATTATACCATAATTAGGGGCCTGGATGAGGTTAAATGACAGCTGTTCCTTATGATAACCCCCATACCACATCTCGTACTCCGGGGTATGTTGTGTGATAGGACCGGATTCCAACACATGACCGTCGACTGCAAATACTTCTTCCATGACGGGTTTATCGACGGGGTTCACTCCCAACTTCCGTGCTTCTGCCAAATCCATGAAGCAACCTGTTGCTCCGGAATCTACCATGGCACGTACATATTTAGGGGATTGATCAATCCATAATTCAATGTCTATAAAGAACAACTGTTTTCCCACTCGGTTTTCTTCGGTTATCGAAGGGATGAGATGTACACTTGAGTCCCTCCCTTCCTTGGAACTCAAGCATTGGAGTTTTCCGAACCCTTGTCGACTGTAGATACTGTTCCTGGACTGGTACGATAGCGTCCTCCTTTTGGTTTCACAGGACATTCTCGTAAAAAATGGCCTTTCTTCCCACAATACAAGCACAGCCCAAATTTGCGACGATGTTCTCTTTCACTGCTAGTGAGGGATGCCCGCACCACACCAATGTCCATAGGTTCGGATTTGCCTTCTGCTTTCTCCCCACTAGTTGGTTTCTCCCCGAACGCCAGGGGTTTGTCTCTTCTTCCAGTCTCGCCCTTTCTCTCTCTTAATCTATGATCTAAGCGTAATGCCAAATCAATAAAGGCTGCACATGTGGTAGGCTGGGGTTCAACTTGTGCTATCACGTCTTTGAGATTGTCTGTGAGCCCTTGGTAAAACAGAACCATCTGTTTGGCTTCAGGCCAATCGGTTTCAGCGATCAATCTTCTAAAATGATTTAGGTATGTTACGATATCGGAATTGCCTTGTTTGAGAACAAGCAACTCCTTATCAGCTGAAAAAGTCTCAGCTCTCCTGTCGAACGTTTTCTCAAATTCCGCTCGAAACAGGTCCCAATCATAAAGGATTCCATCATTATTCCTGACTATTGGTACAGCCCACTGGGCGGCCTCACCTCCTAAATAGGAGATCAGGAAGGAAACCCGTGATTGATTAGTCAAAAAACATTTAGGTTTACAAGTGAAGTGCATCATCACCTGGGTCATAAACACCTGCACTTTCTTTCTATCTCCCATAAACCGTTCTGGGGGAGCCAAAGGAACTGGAGAAGGCATTTCCACTACCAATGAGGTTGTCGGTTGGACAGGATTCCCTGCATCAAACGGATTCCGCTGCATAGCATCCATTCGTGCTTGCAACGCAGCCGTTTCCTGACGGGAGGCGGCCAACTCGGCCTGAACTAAGCCTAAGGCGGTTGCTAACTCATCCAAGGTAGCCATCCCTTGATTCAACCCAACCAGGAGGAGCAGAACTTGTAGGCCGATTTTTCTGTCAGGGCCGCTCCGGATGCTCCTCAGGATTGGATTGATGCTCTAAGGGGGCCCACCTCTAGATCAACCCAAGTCTGACTGTAATAGTGCCCAGACTGTTAAGGCGATCAAGCGGGGGAAAAAGGTGGGTCCGGAGGAGAGCAGCTGGGCACTTGTAACCGTAAACCTGCAATTACAGAAACACGAGGTAAGTCCCACAGAACCCTAAGCTAGGACATCAACTACTTAACAAAACAATTGTTACCTCACCTGTGTATCCCACAGGCGTGCCTTTATGAAGGAAGGATCTAAGGGCGGTCTCTATATCCCCTGGCTGTACTACTGGAAAATAGAATATAGAGAGCATTAAATAACCCCCATGTTCCCTCCCCTCCTTGAACGTATAATTAAGGCCAACAATGATTACCTACCCAGTTGTAGGATACAGATAACCTAAAGTAGCCCCATGGCACCAAAAGCAAATAAAGATCTCATTCCTGGTAAACGGTGGTTGAAAACAAAAGAACTTTCTCCTCCGAGGAAATGCTAGAAGCTTAACCTCAGGGTGTGCAAGACGCAACTACCCCAAGATCTCTCCAACATTCCCTACAATGTATATAATCCCAAAGTTAGGAAAAGAAGATATATTTTGATATATGCCCAGCGTATAGCGTCTATACAGATCCTGCTCTGTAGGCGCTTCAACAGTGAGTAAATAGTACTGTAAATGTAAGGCGGCACCTATACCCAGGTGTCCTGCGCAACCGGAGCAAGACGCTCCCTGTAAATAGGCAACAAACAGTATCTGTAAACACCCTTAGAAAGCAAGTGCCCCACTCGATCAGTAAACCTGTTGCTGGGAAGATAACAAGACCCAGGCGCTTCCTAAGCCCCACCAGGTAATCCAAACTTGAATGGCAGCACTCGAAAACACACTGAGTTGTAGGCGCTTCCTAAGCCCCACCAGGACACTCGAGTGACAGCACTCCAGATCACACCACGTTGTAGGTGCTTCCTAAGCCCCACCAGGATATTCCACATATGGGCGCGAAAAACCCAGAACGAAGTACTCACACGCCGAAGACGACGTTTTCCTTCCGCGCAAGCTGAACCTTGCCTCCGCCGATAACCAAGGATCCGGGAAGACACAATAGTCGAACACGAACCAAACTCCAGCAGGAATAATCGGCAACGCGTCTGCCGCCCGACTTCCTGATAATCCTTAGACACGTCGCGTCATAGGGGCGCGCGGCGCGAAGGATCATGGGATATGTAGTTTCCCATTCCGTTTCTCAGGACCGGGCAGGCAGTGATTTACCGGAGGTCGGGGAGGGTGAATCATGACAGTAGCGCCGAGAAATCACTTGCTGCATGTGGGGCCTCTGATGAGAAGGACAAAACCTTCGAAACGCGTAAGGTCTGAGGATTCAATAACTGGGGGAGAAGCTGCATGCCTAAACAACAAACAGGTTGCTCACCGAACTGCAATGGAGTGCGGCCTTAAACCTGAGCACCCTTGGAACATTTAAATCACGGCGGCTGCGGCCGTGGAGGCGACGCACCGGCCTTGAAAGCAATAAGGATCCGGCGAGTGGGACTGGACCCCTTCGAGAATGGCACTGCAGTTAATGGAAAATAAGGTATGCAAAATCTCCCCTGGGACCCACTGGAGGGCTCGAAAATGTTATCCTTGAAATGTCATGCAGTTAGTAAACCCACTGAAGGGATGTAAAATGACTATAAAAAACTACATTACCCAGCCGGCATTGTGAAAATAAATGACATCACGAGCACACTGAAGGCTCATTACAATGATTGAAAACAGGCAGCAGGGTTTGTAGCATCGAGAAATCACTTGCTGCATGTGGGGCCTCTGATGAGAAGGACAAAACCTTCGAAACGCGTAAGGTCTGAGGATTCAATAACTGGGGGAGAAGCTGCATGCCTAAACAACAAACAGGTTGCTCACCGAACTGCAATGGAGTGCGGCCTTAAACCTGAGCACCCTTGGAACATATATATATATATATATATATATATAGCCACAGCGATTGGTTCCCACAGCTTCCAACACACCACAGGGAATGTGGCGGCGAAGAAGGAGACGCAGACCCCGCAGGATTTCAGGCAAGTTGTTTTATTATTCTACAACCAACACAATGCTTTTCGAGCGGGATAGCCCTTGTTCACGTGTAGTCTCAGTTTTACGCCATCACATTTTTTGTAGCTGTAATGACCACCCCCTCCACCATCACATGGTCATGGTCATAGAAAGTGGACTAACCATATGTCGAGTATTCAGTTAAAACTCCCTCACAAAATGTCTGTACAATCCACCATTTTTGGAAAAAAAAGTCTGCCATCTCGTACCACATAGTTATGTTTAACTTATGGGCGAAATATGAAGTTTTCTTAAAAGCAGCAATTACACATGAGAAAATATATATTTTAACTCTATATTCTCTCATTGAGATGTAAACATATATCTGGATAAATCCATAAAGTGCATTTTCCTATAAGTTTATATTGTCCTATAAAACATTCATTGGATTAATCTAATAACCAATCATGTGCAGAAATATATATCTGTGCAATAAATTGCAAATTTTCATGATTAGATCATGGTGCAAAAGGTGAGTGCAAAAAATGTGCAAAAAGGCAGTAAAAGTGCAGAGTTAAATAAATAGATCTACTGTAGTATATCAAAAAGATGCCCATTAAAAAGCCATTATATTACTCACAGGTCAATTTTCAATAAGTTAAAAATCACACTGTAAAAATATCATACAAAAAGCATGTTGTTGCATCTAAAAGAAGACAAAATTCATCATTATACTAAAATCAGATCGATGAGAGAAAATGGGAAATGTAAAAAATATAAAAATTACAAAAAATACATATATATATATATATACACACATTAAACACAGGATTAGAATTGTACAAGTCTCTGATAAACTGGACATATTTAACTCAGTCAACTACTATTCTCATAGTTATAAAAAGTTATACATGTCCTCCGTATTATTTAATCCGTTGGGCCATTTACTATCGAACTCTATGATGATTCTGGTCTACATTTGTCTCAATAGACGGAACCTGTTGCCACCTCGTCTATTCTTGGGGACGGCATTGACGACATAATACGAGAGGCAACTAATGTCGTTATCATGAGTTTGTTTAAAATGCCTAGCCTCAGGATATGCCGGATCACTGTGGAGGATGACCCTAATATGCTGTAAAATTCTAACGTGCACCTGTAGCTTTGTACTACCAATCAGACCCTCCAGTTTATCGCGATTTCGCGATTCACGAAAAAATCGCAAAATCGGCAGATTACCGCGATGGCCGCGATAATAACCATATTGGCCGCAATATTTACAAAAAAGTGTCTCTACCGGGAGACAGCAAAACAAACAATGCCTTTTATTGGCTGTGAGCCCCCCCCCCCCACTCGTGTGCGTCAGCAGCTTCCCGGGACACACACAGACAGTCAGTTTTCGAGCTGCCAGCCGCCGAGTACTTCACAGGTCATTAAAAGACCTTTCACTTGTTAATGAGGCTTTGGTTTTCAACCCTTCTTTGACCCCTCTGCCTAGGGCTGGAATAATTAGCCACCCCCCATACTGGAAATCACATGGCACACACCCATTCTGTAGACGAGATCAGCTTTTATCTCGGGTTTGTTTTTTCAACAGCGATCTGTGAGCTATTATATCACACATTTAATTTATACCAGCCTAAGAAACCTGCACGATTCAGATGAAGAATCTACCAACAGTCACTCAAGTGAGAGGGTTTAAATGCAGCAGAAAAAAATCCTGGAGGGCACTACATAAATGAACTCAAGTATGATAATTGACTTAAGAGTATGAGGATTTTTTAAAAGATCATTACTCCCGACCGGCAGTCCCCCGGATGTAAACATCTAATAACAACACTGTTCTGTATTCCCACATCCTACAAAGAACTTTTATCAGTTAGTGGAGTTGTACCATAACCCTTTTACGGTTCAATTTCTATGCATAACACCTCTCCTCTACATTTTTGTGAATAATACTGTACCTGAAAATATCCGTGATTAAATCTAGACATTTTTAATTTATGCTGCACACTTCATTAAACAGATGTGTCGGAGGCATGTGTAAATCGTGTTTTTAACCCCTCCCATGCTCATGACGGAGCCGCTCCGTCATGAGCATCGGCTGAGCTGTGCTCATGACGGAGCGGTTCCGTCATGGCCCTGCTGCCACGCCTGCGCGGCGCGTTCTATTGAGCGGGCGGGTCCATGACGGAACCGCTCCGTCACGAGCACAGCTCAACCGCGGCTCGTGACGGAGCGGCTCCGTCATGAGCATGCGGCCGCCGCTCGCCATCCTCCCCACCTAGCGCTGCGGCGGAATTGCCGCCGCAGCGAAGGGGTTAAGGAACTGGTACGTATTTGAAACGTTTGTTAATGGCGCAGAGTGCATCTTTCGACATCTGCGTGCAAATAATGGTAACTCTGCCGCCGGAACATTTATAGTCTCATTTTAGTAGGCGCTCATATATGTAAACATTAATATTAATTTTTTTTAATGCCCTTCTGCTATTTTCACTCATTTGCTGATCGTCATTTGTTTTAACATATGATAAATTCTCCAGGAACAGGAAGGAGACAGCATAGGCTAACCCCAGGCACTGACGCCAGTTTCCAAGAGAAATGTCAAAGTCTCCAAATCTCGCGTCGTCTGTGTGAAAAGCCACATCCCGGACTACGGAAAGGTGGGCCTTTTCGAGTTATTAGTTGCTCCTTTAGTTTCACATTGCCTTTGGTCCTTATCAGCCTGAATTCGGGAGTGCTTACAAACGAGCAAAAGGCTTTTAAAAGGGAACATATGTATTGCATAGAATAAATGCCACCGGTGAGATGCACACAAATATAATACACTCTCGAAATACTGTTCTAAATCTATGGTCTACATCTCTTGTGTGTTATCAAATATAAATCTAGAAAGGGGGCTGGACAGGCAAATTGGCAGATTATATGGTTTACGATAGGCACTCCAGGTGCACTGCTGGCATATTGTAACCATAAATGAGTTGACACTATCACTGGATTAGGTTAGCCAGGATGGACAGAAACAGTCGGTAAATTATAACAGCAAAACTTACAAAAAATTAGCGTAGGGGAGCGACGCAAGTCTTTTTGATTCCCTGCATTACGCCGCCAGCCCATGAAGACGTGTCAGGCCGGGCTGACACACACGACGGGGGGGGGGGGGGGGGGGGGGGCTAAAGCCCCGTGCGCCCAATGGGTGCTGCGCGCCTGACAGTCCATCACGACGAGGCATAAGTAGGGCTGTGAGCCAAAGGGTGTGCATCACGGTGGACTCGGGTGATCTCTGCATTTGACATCTCGCTCGGTCACGCCTTTTCCTACTCCAGGTCTGGTTCGACAACAAGCAGAGCACGCACTTCAAGAGACCAATGGTGCGGACTGTCTAATGACGTCAGGCCCCTGGAATACTTCACCACTTCATTTCCCCACGACCAGCACCAGGATTTGACACATGTTGAGAATTCCCAAACCATATCCAGAGATACACTCGAATATCTGTACATACTTTTCGAGGGAAACAAAGTGTCTACATTGTAAATAAACCAAATATACAAAGCTTTGTCTAAAACAGTACCCATTGATTTCCCCTTCCTGAATGTAACAAGGGGATATTGCTTCAATCTGTTACCTAGGACATAGTCCGTAAGTATTATGGGCCAATGCTTGTTGACGATAGATCTCACTTTGCGTTCCTGATTGCAATAGGTGGTAATTAGTGTAGGGGTATCTAAATCTTCAGGTTGTTTATGAGGTGTTGATATATCCTCATTGGTGTAATTTTCAAAAAGGCTGCTTCTTGATCTAATGCTAGCCTTCCTTATTGCGTCCTTAATGATTTTTTCAGTACATACTCTAACGCGTAGTCTGTCAACAAGTTCAGTTTGGCACCTAATAAAATCCACCTCATTGCTGCAAATCCTCTTGAGTCTGAGGATTTCACCGTAAGGTATGCTAGCAATGAGGTGTTTAGGATGGGAACTAGTCGCATATAATGTGATGTTGCCCGATGTCGGCTTCCTATATAGCGTGCTCACTAGTTTGTTTTTATCAACATACAGTCTTACGTCCAAGAAGTCAATCTGTGATTTGTGGATATAAGAAGTGAATTTTAAATTTAGAGAATTATTATTAATTTCCCTTATGAAATGATGTGCATCATACTCACTTCCTTTCCACAAAAGAAAAACATCATCTATGTACCTCAAATAAGATACAACATGGGATTCAAAAAGCGCCCGGTTGGTGGTTTTGAGGACCTGCTCCTCCCACCAGCCTACATGCAAGCATGCGTAGCTGGGGGAGAAACAGGCCCCCATTGCTACACCCCTCTCCTGTTTGAAAATGTCTTTATCAAAAAGAAAAAAATTATTGTTCAGGCACCATGAAATCAATTCTAGAATTACTTCGTTGTGCTCATAGAACTCACTCGGTCTAGTGTCTAAAAAATGTTTAACAGCACCAATCCCCTGTGTATGATCTATACTCGTATATAGAGATTCTATATCGAGAGTAATCAAATATAGATCCTCTGCCCACACCAACGTCTCAATTTTCTTTAGAAAATCGCCCGTATCTTTTACATAATTTGGAAGTTCTTTAACCAAAGTTTGCAAGAAATAATCTATATACTGGCCCACCTTTTCACCTAGGCTGTTAATGGCAGAAATGATGGGCCGTCCTGGGACAGGAAAGACATTTTTATGGATTTTTGGTATTAAATACAACACGGGTAATACAGGGAATTCATTGTACATTAATCTGTACTCCTCATTGGATATGAGACCTAGTATTTTCCATTGTGCCAACTGTTTCTGGAGTACTGTTTTAGCTTTCTCGTACTCTCTAGTATTGGATTTTGTGTAGCAGCTTATTTCACTAAGTTGCCTCTGTGCTTCAAGAACATAATCTTTTTTTGGCCACAGAACCAAATTACCCCCCTTGTCAGATTTTTTGACAACCACATCATGATTTTCACTCAATTTTTTCACCAAATCATTATAAGCTTTTTTCTTGAAAAAATCATTTCTTTGATTTCTATTTTTGTTTGCAGTGATGTTTAATTTTTCTAAATCATTGGTGACTATATCATGAAATATATCGATACTGTCTTTGGGCATGGTTGGTACAAAAGAAGATTTTGGCTTAAATGGGCTGATCCCAGCTCCTTTTTGCACTTGATTTATCTTCTGTAGTCTTTCTTGGGTTGCCATGTTTGTATCCACTTGAATTGATTGCTAACTGGATTCATCATTAAGTTCATGCATTACCAGCAAATTAGGAATATCTGATACTGCTAGTGCTGGACCTGTTGCTTCTCCTAACCCAGCATCTGTTTTCTCTTTGCAGGTTTTCAAAGCAAAAAACTTTTTTAGTTTTATTTTTCGAATAAAACAATAGACATCAATACGAGTGCGTGCGTAGTTAAAGTCATCTCCTGGACAGAAATGTAACCCTAAAGCTAATAGTTGTTCCTCTGCTTTGGTGAGTGCAACATTGGATAAATGAATGACACTTTTATCCGTTAACGCTGTTTTTTCTGTTGCCATTGTCCTTTCTTTTTTGTGTTTTTGTTTACGGCTTTTGCGTTGGTCGCGTCGTCTCTTAGTTCTTCGTTATCTACTTGTTTCTTTTGTCTGGGCCGTAGTGTTTGTAGTCTCTGCTCGACTAAAAAAATCAAGCTCTTCTCCTACATTTAACTTGGTTTTCCTTCTACGTGGCTGATCAACCTCCACACTTGATTCATTAGTTAAAGAGGCTGTTTCAACACTCGAACACTCTTCATCTGCCTCCACTTGCGCGCTAACAACTGCCACATTAGTTTTAATTTTATCACTGTATTATTGTTGTTTTGCAGTCAAACTTTCGTGAAAATATAAAGATCTGTCCATTTTCATAATCCCTAAGTCGCAAGCAAACTTACTGACTTTTCTAAGTTTGATTTTTTCTTCGTGCTTTTTCAACCTATTTTGCATATCTTCCTGTAGCTTTTTGCTTTGGTCAGATAACTCCAATTTCTCCAATTCGGCTGTAATTTCTTCAATTTCTTTTAGGATTACAAGTCGATCGATATTTACATATTTAATTAAGATGTGGACTAGGTTCATGGAGGCGGCTAGGTTGCTCTCTCCCCATTCTCTTAACATGCTGGGGGTTTGGTTTGTCAAAGCTTGGGGCCAACAAAATACGCAACCCCCTCGGCACTCTTCACACTTGAGCATATTTGGAGAGAGACCTATGCTCCCACCATTTTGTTATCTCTAGTCTTCGCATCTTTTCCTTTTTTTCAATAAAGTTTTAACATCAGTGTCCTTGTCTTTCTCACTTCCCGTGTTGGATATCTGTGCAAGATATCTAGAAGTGCTGGGAAGATTCCCAAACATCTCATCTGCTGCCAACTTCCTTTCTCTCATTTCAGCTGCAGACATAATAGGTTGAGAAGTATCTTTCGTATATTTTTCATGCTTGCGAGTTGTAACTGCATTCAGCCGTACTTATGCCTTGTATCACTGACTCTCCGCTCCTGCGTACTATTGCACTGATTCACTAACTTGCCTTAAGGAGGTACTGTCATGGGGCCTCCTGGTGGTTCCTGGACTGTTCCTTCTTCATAGCACTGAAGATATAGGGGAGAACCAGTACAAGCAACACTTGCTTTTCTTAGCGCTCACGATTGCCAAGCGGGATATAGCTCAGCTTTGGAAGGGAACTTCCCCGCCGACAATGGGAAAATGTCACGGGCGCTTTACACTTGCATGGGGGCAGAAATAGCAGTCTTCCAAGCAAGGGGATGCACACAAAAGCACAGGAAAATTTGGTCTAGATAGGCTACCTACCAGCGTAATCAAACCCCTTAAGTATCTGCTCCTATTGGTTGTTAATGGTCAGTTCATATGATAGTATATCTTATTTGTATTCCTACTGTGTACATGTTGTCAATAATATCTTATTGTGTAACATGTTGTCATCTTGTATGCAAGTGCTATATGTTGGATACTCACTGGCAAGGTACCTTGAAAAAATCAATAAAAAATGTTTTTAAAAAAAAAACTGTATAATGAAGGAAGCGATGTATAACTGCTGTAACATGTATTAGTATGTCCTACAGACTATTGACAGCCGTATCATCCTTACTTGACAATAAGCTGCAGCAGGTTTATTTGGTTTTCCTTAGCTAAAGTTACAGATTTTTAAAATATCTGGTTTTCCAAGTTCAACCGGATTGTGGAAAGCCTGCATGACGAACAAGAAACCCTACCATGGATTCCCTCACTCATGCACTTCCCAGAAACGTATGGCAGGACTAGAATATCCTCACTTTGGGGCTCTGTAAGTGAGGCCTTGAGAAACCTAGTCCCATGCTGAAAGTGGGCGGCTGCCTTCCTTGATACACATTTGTGCTGTTGTATTTATTTAATGATCATGCAATGTACTGCACCGCGATTTGCATATTGTGATGGTTTTTAATACCTTGAAACAATACAAAAACTTACTTACTTAATACACATTTAATATATCTCTGCTCATGGTCTTCGCCTATCCTGTGAATTCTTTGGTTCAACAATATGAAATGCATGGCCTCTCTCATCAGGCATTGCTTGCACCCGGGGTGGGCGAGTCAGAGCACTCATGGGCGAGCCAGCCTGAGCCGAGCCAGGGCACCGGTCTGGCTCTAGAAGCCGAAGGCCGAGCCGAGCCGCAAAACAGCAGCAAAGGCAGCAGCGGTTACTTTTGTAACAGGTGCGCAAATAAGACACGTTCCTTAACACGTAGAAAATTAATGTTTATTTAATGACCACTTGTGTTTCACCGACAGTTGCCCGAGTATAAGTTTCAGGCAGGGTGTCTGTCCCACCCTCAAACACAGGCTTCATGTACGTGTTAACAATAATACACATTAAAGTCACACAGCGCACCTTTCCGCTCGCCCCTGATGCAGTGTTACCACTTTGTTTCTGCACAGCCTCTGTAGCCGTAGCGAGCCCATTTTCACCAGTTTATCTGCTTTGTTTTATTAGTGTTCCCATGGTGGTGGTATGGAGTGTGTGTTTCTGTAGTATTCCCTCGCGTCAGCAATTTTTTCTCTTCGTTGCAGCAGAGTTCTTACTGTGTTTTGGGCACTGTTCCTTCCTTGTTTCATCAGTGTTCTCACTGGGTTTTGGCACTGTTTCTTCCTTGTTTCAGCTGTGTTCTTACTGGGTTTTGGCACTGTTCCTTCCTTGTTTCAGCTGTGTTCTTACTGGGTTTTGGCACTGTTCCTTCCTTCTTTCAGAAGTGTATAATATGGATTTGCATTTTCCTTGTTTTCGATTTGTTGGAACAAAGAGACATAAAGGGAGGGAGGGAAAAGAGGGGAAAATATATTTTTCATTATATTTTTTTCTCTCTTTTTTCTCTTTCAATCTACCTCCATTTTTGCTCTAATCTTATTTGCTGGATAAGTAATTTATTTTGTCCCCTCGCTTTTGGCTTGTGATGTTAGGTAAGTGGCCCTGTAGGGAGCTGGAAGAAGGCAAAGATCCGAAGCGAGAGATGAGGGTCCTACAGGGGGGAACCAGCAGGACAAATAAGAGGTCTGTTCGGGACTGGGAGGGGCAGATGAAAGGCCCGTCAGGGATTGGGAGGGACAGATGAGAGACCTTCAGCAAATGGGAGGCTAGAAAACGACCCAAAGGAGTAGATGAGAAACCAATAAGAATCAATAGAGCAGCGAGCATTTTAACAGCAAAGCTAACAAAGTTTAGATTGACATGTATGAGCCCTAACTAATTCCCAGCGTTTGAATTCATCAAGGCTGCATTTTGCTGAATTCTTAGCTTCCAAATTCTGCCTGGTAGTTAAGTTAAGGAAATATTATAAACCAAATAGATGGCATGTGTTCCCTTCAGTTAGTGCTGCCTTTTTAGCCAACAGCCCATTCTTGCAATGTATAAGCATTAAACTACAAATCTCAGAATGCAGTTGTTGTTGGATAAAAAAGCTGTAATGGTTTAAGGATCCAGGACGGCTCTGCTAGAAAAGAGGAAAAAGGCATGCATGCCCCAATTCCCAATTCAAACTGGAGACTCATATTTTTTTGCCAGAAACAGGCTTCATTTTAGCATGCAATTGCTTAGAATTCCCACCATCCCATTCTTAACGGAAATTCATTTGAACCAATTTTTTTCCAAATCTCCTTCATAGCCACTCCCAGCCTGCCCTCTCCCAGCCTGTCCTATCCCAGCCTGCCCACTCCCAGCCTGCCCTCTCCCAGCCTGTCCTCTCCCAGCCTGTCCTCTCCCAGCCTGCCCTCTCGCAGCCTGCCCTCTCGCAGCCTGCCCTCTCACAGCCTGTCCTCTCGCAGCCTGTCCTCTCGCAGCCTATCCTCTCGCAGCTTGACCTCTCGCAGCCTGACCTCTCGCGGCCTGCCCACTCCCAGCCTGTTCTCTCCCAGCCTGTTCTCTCCCAGCCTGCCTTCTCCCAGCCTGTCCCCTCCCTGCCCTTTCCCAGCCTGTCCTCTCCCAGCCTGTCCACTTCCAGCCTGCCCTTTCCCAGCCTGTCCTCTCCCAGCCTGTCCACTTCCAGCCTGCCCTCTCCCAACCTGCCCTCTCCCAGCCTGTCCCCTCCCTACCCTCTCACAGCCTGTCCTCTCCCTGCCTGTTGTCGTGTCCCGGCGGCAGCAGGCAGGAGCGTGCACTGCGTCCCCGAAGTAACAGCTCTAAAGCAAGCAAGAAGTACGCCCCCCTCCCACCAATCCCTGTTAGGTAGTGGAAACTGTCCAAACTGGGGTGCAGACAGCCCCTCTCACCTTTCGGCCTGGTACCACTGCACCAGCCGCACTACTTCCCTACTGACCGTTCTCCACTTCAGCCCCGTCTAAATTACAATTCATGCTTGTGACCCTTTTGCCTGCTTGTGCCTCCGTGTGCCCCTGTTGCCTGCTTGTGCCTCCGTGTGCCCCTGTGTGCCCCTGTTGCCTGCTTGTGCCTCAGTTTTCGTGCCCCTGTTGCCTGCTTGTGCATCCGTTTTCGTGCCCCTGTTGCCTGCTTGTGCCTCTGTGTGCCCCTGTTGCCTGCTTGTGCCTCTGTGTGCCCCTGTTGCCTGCTTGTGCCTCCGTTTTCGTGCCCCTGTTGCCTGCTTGTGCCTCCGTTTTCGTGCCCCTGTTGCCTGCTTGTGCCTCTGTGTGCCCCTGTTGCCTGCTTGTGCCTCTGTGTGCCCCTGTTGCCTGCTTGTGCTGTGTGGGTGTGTGTGGAGGGCTCTGTGTAGCTGTGTGTGTGGGAAGCTTTGTGTGGCTGTGTGTGTGGGGGGCTGTGTGGGTGTGTGTGTGTGGGGGCTCTGTGTGGGTGTGTGTGTGGGGGGGGGCTCTGTGTGTGTTTGTGTGTGTCATTTGCGAGAGATAAAGCTAGTGGAATTGTAAATGGCAATGCCATTTATTTATGTTCTAATTTATTATTATTATTATTATTATTATTATTTATTTTTATAAAGCGCATAGTCACCCGGAGGTATCCCAGCGCTAGAGAGCCCTAGAACAGAAAAGCTGAGGACCGAGGCTGAGTTCACGGGGAGGGCATAGGAACTAGGGAAAAAGATGTGTCTTTAACAACTTCCTGAAACGCAGATATTGAGGTTCGAGACGTAGGTCACGAGGAAGGGAGTTCCAAAGACGGGCCGCTTGTACCGAGAAACGTCTTCCTCCTGAACGAACTTTCCTAAATCTTGGGGCGTTGATGAGATTTTCTGCGTTGGAACGGAGGGATCTAGTGGCTATGTAAGGGGTGATAAAATTGCGAAGGACTGGGGGGCCTTGGTTGTTCAAAGTTTTGTGCACAAGACACAAGGCTTTAAATTTGATTCTCTCCCTTATGGGGAGCCAGTGAAGAAGTTTGAGAGCGGGTTTGGCCGATGATCTGGCCGGGGTGTTGGTAATAATCCGGGCAGCAGTGTTCTGAATTCTCTGCAGTTTATTCAGAGTCGCTTCCGGTGCGCCCAAATAAATCGCATTACTATAGTCTAGTCTTGATATAATAAGACCTTGGACTAGTAATTTTTGCGATTTAGGAGGAAGAAGGGGCAGGACTTTCCTCAAGGATTTTAGGAGACCAAAGCAGGTCCCTACGACCTTCTTTGCTTGCGGGGCGAATGAGAGTTCAGAATCTATCCATACACCCAGACTTTTCACCTCTGTCTTTGGGTCTGGGGGAGGACCTAGACAGGTTGGCCACATGTCCAGGGGAAGTGAAGTTCCTTTTGGGCCGAGTAAAAGGACCTCGGTTTTAGTCCCGTTTAGTTTTAGGGCTGATCTATTCATCCAGTGATGGACCTGCGTGAGGCAGTTGAAGAGATCAGCTTTCTGTTGTTTGGGATGGGACAGAGACACCACTAATTGTGTGTCGTCAGCATAGCTGATGACACTCACTCCGAAAGGGGTGATAACCTCCTCCAATGTGGACATATAGATATTAAATAATGTGGGGCTCAGGGAGGAGCCCTGAGGCACACCACATTGGAGGGGCATTTCGGAGGAACGGGCGTTCTTCTCCCAGATCTGATAAGATCGTTGTGCCAAGAAGGATGAAAGCCAGGATAAGGCTGTGCCTTCCAGTCCAACTCTTGCCAGTCTTTCGATGAGGAGTTGGTGGTCAACGGTATCGAACGCTGCGCTAAGGTCGAGGAGGATCACTGCCACTGATCCTCCCCCGTCCAATAGCGTTCTGGCTTCCTCTACCGCCGCCAGGAGGGCGATGTCCGTGCCCTGTCCTGGTCGGAAGCCCGTCTGTGAATTTTTCAGTTTGTTATTGGCCTCTAGGAACTGCGAGAGTTTCTTGTTGACAAGTTTTTCCGCGATCTTACTAACTCCTGGGAGTAAGGAAATGGGCCTGTAGTTCGCCAGGATCTCAGGGTCAAGAGTGGGTTTCTTCAGTAAGGCTTTTACCACCGCCTTCTTCCAGCTCGGGGGCACAACTCCCTGTTGGAATGAAGTATTAATCAGATGAGTGAGGGAGGGGATGATAGAAGAGGCTACCTCTTTAAGGATCCGAAGAGGAGCAGGATCTCTGGGGGAACCGCTCTTCATGGAGTTGAGCGTCGTCCGTACTTCGTCTATCGTGACCTGGCCCCACGTGGACAGACCAGTAGAAGATGTCGAACATGGGAGAGCAATTTCTCCCCTCGGGCTCGAGGGAGGAATTGAATCCAGGATTAGTCGGATTTTGTCCTGGAAGAAGTTAGCCAATTGTTGGCATTTCTCCTGGTCGGCTTTGGGGTCGGAAGGAGGTCCCCGTCCTTGTTCTGGAGGTTTTGAGAGCTCTTTAAGGATAGCGTATGCTTCCTTCCCGGAGCCTCCCGCTTTCTCTATTCTCTCCTGAAAAAACACGCTTTTGGTTTTACGAATAGCGGTTTTATAAGTTAGAAGAGAAATGGAGTAGATGTTTTTATTGGCTCCTGATTTATCGCGTCTCCGTGAGCGTTCGGTTGTTTTACACTCTTGCCGTAGGGCTTTAAGCTCTGGAGTGTACCATGAAGCAGGGGATATCCTTTTAGGCTGTTTAAAAGTAGTGATTTTTGGAAGTATAGTGTCGAGAGACGACGTGATCCAATCACTGAATTGTTTGTCGGCCGTATTAGAGTCAGAGGAAAGCTCGGGAGTGGAATCTGCAAGAGAAAGGGCCCATTTCTCAGATGACAGTTTGTGCCATTGGCGGTCGGTAACCTGGGTTTTAGGGGTTAGGTGACTAGGTATGGGAGTTTCCCAGAAAAAAGGGACCAGGAAATGGTCAGTCCATGGAAGGGTGACAGGAGGATTGGTGGTCATCGTTGCTATATTGGTGAAGATAGGATCCAGTAGATGGCCCTTCTCATGGGTGGGCTCGTTGTTCACTAGACATACCTTTAGAGATGTAAGGTCGTGTCTGATGTCCGAGGCTACTCGATCCATCGGGTCTAGGAAGTGGAGATTCAGATCACCTAATATTAGGAAGTTGGAGGTGGAAGAGGCTAGTTGGGAAATAGATTTGAATATGGAGTTGATAAAATTGCCTGGAGCCCCAGGGGGACGATAGGTCAGAAGCCCTGCCAGGGTGAGGGCTGGAGAGATTTGGATGGAGAACTGGCCGCACTCACAGTCCTCGATATCAGCGTTAGTCATCCTACAGATGAATTGTTCCCTGTGGATTATGGCTACCCCGCCTCCTCTCCCTTTAGGTCTATTTAACGCTTGACAGAGATAACCTGTGGGGAGGGCTGTGACGACGTCCGGGTCGGTGTAGTCAGATAGCCATGTCTCCGTTAAGAACAACAGGTCAAGATCCTGATTCTGAATTAAGAGATTTACTTCGGTGGCGTGTTTAGGGAGGGAGCGGCAGTTGAGGAGTCCTGCTTTCAAAGCAGGTATGGTGGATTTGGGGGGGGGAGTCGGATTGCAGTGTAGGCAAGTCGAGAAGGCCTTACCTGCAGTGACCGTGTGGTAGCAGGCCAGGATGGTTTTAGGACGTAGGGCGCATAATGTATCAGCTGTAGTGACACAGAAATAAACAATGGTGACAATTTTTTTTAAAAATTCGGCGTTCTCCCGGCTTCCGCCTCAGGAGTTTTCAAGGTTCTGTTTGTTTTAACGCTGCCAGTCGCGTATTTATACTGAGGGGGGTGGGCGTGGCCTCAGGTAGGCGTGGCCATGCTTCCTCGCCGTAAATGGCGGCGGGAAATTGTTTTCCTGGGTTTGATCGTTGCAGCGAAGGAGTCGCTGTTTAAGCGTGCATCTAGCCCGCTCTGACTGCTTGCCGGGTGAGTGCGCTTTTTTAAAAATTCAATTTTGGCGTAGTGACACAGAAATAAACAATGGTGACAATTTTTTTAAAAAATTCGGCGTTCTCCCGGCTTCCGCCTCAGGAGTTTTCAAGGTTCTGTTTGTTTTAACGCTGCCAGTCGCGTATTTATACTGAGGGGGGTGGGCGTGGCCTCAGGTAGGCGTGGCCTTGCTTCCTCGCCGTAAATGGCGGCGGGAAATTGTTTTCCTGGGTTTGATCGTTGCAGCGAAGGAGTCGCTGTTTAAGCGTGACTCTAGCCCGCTCTGACTGCTTGCCGGGTGAGTGCGCTTTTTTAAAAATTCAATTTTGGCGTAGTGACACAGAAATAAACAATGGTGACAATTTTTTTAAAAAAATTCGGCGTTCTCCCGGCTTCCGCCTCAGTAGTTTTCAAGGTTCTAAATTTAACAAAGGCAAAACCATTGCATTGTAAATGCTTGTTAAAAGTGACGCACTGGCGGCGCAAAGGGCTTGCAAATAACTTCAGTAGTACTTTAGTTATAGAGCAGTAATGTTGCCCCACAGGGGACTCTTTTCTTACTTATCGGATTTGTAGGTTTCACTCACAATGTCACTCATAAGTCACAGAAACGTCACTCATAAGCAAACAAACCGTGATAATGACCAAACTGGAAACTTCGCAGTTATGCTGTCTTAGGTCTAGTTTCACGCTACACAAATACAACGTCTTTAAAAAACTATATATCAAATCACTTCTATACCATTATATCAATCGTCTGTGGTAGCAGCATTCCTTTAAAAAATGTTGTATGTATCCCTCTGTTCTATCGCATTGGGGGATTTTAGACTGTATGCCTGTGACGTTTCCCTACCTCCAATATGGCAACTTAAAGGCCGGGCAGCGTAGAACTCTAGATGCGTGACTACGTTTCAGCTACGTCTGTCTTTAACGCACACCCCACAGCCTCGTGGATTTTTCTGTGAGGAAACCATTCGTACGTCCAACGGCATACGGAAGTGACGTCAAAACCCCTTTCCGAGGTGCAGCAGGAGAGAGGCACACGCGGTCGCCGAGTGCGGGAGCGATAGGGAGTCGATCACGGGTGCCAAAGCGGCGCGCGGGGCTAAGAGCCCCGGGCGGTGATTTCTGCGGGTCGAAACTGCACCAGACAAAAGCTCACGTCCTCCAAAGGGCTCCGTAATCGTTATACGGAAGCCCCAGTTCTCTCTGAATCTCCACGGTTCCGTCTCCGCCATGTTGGTGCTATTCGAAACGGCGGCAGGGTACGCCATCTTCAAGGTAAGGAAGGGGTGGGTCGGTGGGCAAAAGGGGATACATCGTGAGTACCCCGTGCTCAGAAGCCGGGATTACTGTGTCAATTTCGCCTTTTCCTCTTACACTGGCCATGCAGTTCTATTTTCTTCTAGCGCCACGTGTTTGTTTGGTGAGGGCATATATATCTTCCCCTTAGTAAGAAAGGGCTGTGGTTGAAGTTTCTGATATCCTAAAACTTTGACGTGGTCTTCTAAACATCTAAGCAATCGAGGTTAATTCACAGAAAAGTTGGTCACAGGTTATTCGAACATTGCCCACAGTGTCGGCTACACCACTCGTGTTAGAGTAACATGGGGCGGGCCATGTGTTACGGGAGGTTAGACCACGTGTTCATGTGATACACTTAAAATGGTTTAGTTGTCTTCGCTTTATTTCCAAATGAAAGGGAGACCAGACAGTTGATCATTACAGCACTATTCGATGCAATATCTAGATCTTTCTTTTCACAGCATTCTATGTAATCATAGTAGTGCCATGTGAAAGAAAAGAACTGGAATTGAACATCAACAAACTTGTTCTCGATTTCCACATATTCATAACATTAGTTGTAACAAGTGTATCCCGTTACCGGTGAATCCTATATTTCTACAAACATCCGTTTTGTCTGGAGATATTTACACGATGTCAAAGCAGTATACCAGATCTTAATTATTTTGCATTACATGTACAGGTTGTGAATATGGCCTAGAATATCTTCATATAGGGTGTTTTGGACTCGGATAAGTATTTCAAAGGCCATAATACTTACATTTGTTCTTTTATTTGGCTTTTTCTGGGAATTTCCCTCGGTGATGTCGATAAGTTTCTACCTACGCCTTGTTATAGGCCTCATACTTGGTTGGATATTTTTCTTGTATTATTTTAATGGTCGAAGGTGCGTACTTGACTTTTTTTCTTTTCTTGTCAGAATGGCGAGAGCTGGAAATCCTTTAAGTGGCTCGGAGGGAGAGTCGCGCATGTGTGGCTCTAGTTCGCGATTGTTGTTGGTATCTCTTGGGTAATCGTTTGAACTTAATCGGTGCCCGAGGCGGCCGTACCCGACAACAGTAGAATCTTAGACCTCCAAAAGAATGTATGTCTAAAAACATTCTTATTAAGAACACACAATACAGCGCTGCCGCTTAGCTTCACCACGGTCGAATATAGAATGTCCAGTTTTTTTTTCAGTCTCTCTTCGATCCGTTTTGTCCATGTTGGTAGCACCTATTGTAGCGCTTAACTCTAGAGCGGTCAAAATCGTATCGTTTGGACTGGCTTGTTTTTTTATTATCCACCCACAACACAACCCTGTCGGTATCTGATGACGAAACATTTATTTAGTAGCGCCTAAATTGCCCCCAATTTGATGCATCATCAGGGAACGAGTCTTAATTCGTGTGCGCCCTTGGACAACGCTCTTACGTGTTCAGCGCAGGAATCCAACCTCCATCAGAGGCTCACAACTCGGCCAGCCCCAATGTATTTATCAAACAGCCAGAGAGCGAGCTGCGCAGTACTGATGATTGGTAGGTTCTTCGTCCTTTATGCCTTGTACTGAGTGCCAGGATTGACCCCTATCTTCTTATGTTCGCATAGCGACACTTAACTTTAGAATCTGTGACTCGAGGAGGGCTTGCATATTGGTTTACTTTAGGGAATGTTTGAAAGGCCGTGGTGGTGAGTTTGGCCCAATTGCTTGGCAGAAATAGATTATTGTGTGCATTAAATAAACATCCTTCACAATATATTACATTCAGTATATTTAAGCTGCTGCACATTGTTGTATATTTATATTTACATCAAAATGACTACCTGGTGGCTGTAGACCTTTCTTAGTGTTCCTACTATCTGGTGTGTTGAGGATTCCAGCCCTGGCAGTTGGTCTGGTCAGCTGTGGGGTTTTACTGCTCTGCTGTCTGATTCTATGTAACTTAATAAATCCATCTTAATAACCTGAAGACGTGTCCTGCTGCCTATCTAATTCTATTTACAACACACATCAATCTCACTGAGTAAATTTAATACTATAACAATTCATAAGATCACATTATTGTGGTTTCAAAGCCAATTTAAACGTTTATTACAGTTCACATATGTACTTGATTTACCATTTAAACAAAGTAGAACAATTTCGAGTATGGTTGAACATCCTGTTCCACAACAAAATCACTGGATGTTGGGCCGCTCGGGCTGTGAAGTGGACTCAGTATCTAGAGTCCTGGTTTGGGTTGGTGTCGGACAAATTCGGTGTCCACAGGAGATCAGAGTTCTTTGGAAGGCAGAGCAGGTTCCTGGGGTTCTTAGAGGCTGCAGGATACGCCAGGTTCATCCAGCAGGAGACATGCCCATAAGGCTAGGGACAAATCAGTTGTCGTCGACCTCTTGTGCAGCACAGCTCTTCAGTCGCTCTTGTCACATCTAATGTGAAGAGGCAAGGTTGCGGGGTGTTCTAAATACTAGCTTTAGGGGCATTACAGGAGAGTGCAGGTTGGGACCAATGTGTCTCTTTCATGGGGTGTCTCCACCCCCTAGTATGCTACCTACCCTATCGTGGCAGGGGGGCGTAAGCCTCCTAATTGAAGGGATCCCCCACAAATGCAAGCTGGCGGGGACTGAGATGTGGGCCTCTCCTCCCCCACCTGAGGTGAGGGGTTGTCAATGGCGGGCCCTTCTCCCTTCCGCACTAGGTTTTCCATCCAGTTCTCGTGACAAAAATCTGGGCCCTAACCATTAGGAGCCAGTTGCTGATGGAAGAAAAGGGATGGGGGGGATAGCTAACATGGGCGGCAGGCCTTTGAATCTCCCATCTCGGGGACCCTGCCGATGCTGAGGAAGGAGGCATAACACATCTGCCCAGGATGTGATTTGTTTCCAAATCCGGAGAATGGATGACGCTCTACCCAGGGGTGGTGGCAGATTGTCAGGAACCACACCAGAGTTGGTTGTTTTTCAGGGCGCATCTCTAAGATGCCCTCCATGTGCATTATTCATTAAATCCTACACTGGCTTCGGTGTGGGTTTAATGCCTGGGAAGTTTGATATCACACTTCCCAGACTTAAGTAAAGCCATCATGTACTCAAAACGTCTCCACTCGTCTTAGTGTCTTCGAATGGCACAGGCTCCAAATATTGCTCCGTCAGCTATGCCCTCACCTGTAGTATGGTGCACCTTGCCTCTAGGGCTGTAAGGCCTGCTAGAGGGTTGACTTACCCATGCCACAGGCAGTGTTGGTGGGCATGGCACACAGATATGTACAAGTTTGCTCGCACAGCTTTTGCCTTGAGCTTTTTATAATCTTGCTAAAATTGGTGCGCAGGGACTCATTTCTTTGTGCCATATCGACTCTTCAGTTTGGTCTGCACCAAAATACTTGTGATACAGAATAAAGGGTGGCTGGGTAGTGTTTGCACAATAGCAACCAATGTAGTGTTTTCCAAGTGAGATGCCTCAAGGGAACAGGGGAAAGCTGCCACCTGCGTCCCCAAGGGGAATCTTCTGTGGAATCAGAGGATTCAAAAGCAAAGAGTAGATAGTTCCCGAGCACAAAAAGTCTTCATAAAGTCTTTAGAGAAAAGAAATGTACTTTCAATAGTCCAATAAGTTAATTCCTTTTTTTATTTTCCTTTATCTTTTCTCGTCACACATCAGAGAATTCTTCGTCAATATTCATCAAATTCACATCAACGTAGCCAATGGAAAAACCAATGCCAACACGTGTTTCGTCATGGGGCACAATCACCCAAATGACTTCTGCAGGGCATATAAATCAAAATGTATCAACAGTATATACATGCCAATTCCAGAGGTCAATAATTTTCCAAGTAGAAGATAAGAACTGCATCCATGCCAATTCCAGAGTTCTTCATATAAGTAATTGTATAGCTGATATTCTCGGAGAGTACTCCCTGCCACATCAAACGCGGTCCATATTCATATAATAATGAATATGGACCGCGTTTGATGTGGCAGGGAGTACTCTCCGAGAATATCAGCTATACAATTACTTATATGAAGAACTCTGGAATTGGCATGTATATACTGTTGATACATTTTGATTTATATGCCCTGAAAAAGTCATTTGGGTGATTGTGCCCCATGACGAAACACGTGTTGGCATTGGTTTTTCCATTGGCTACGTTGATGTGAATTTGATGAATATTGACGAAGAATTCTCCGATGTGTGACGAGAAAAGATAAAGGAAAATAAAAAAAGAATTCACTTATTGGACTATTGAAAGTACATTTCTTTTCTCTAAAGACTTTATGAAGACTTTTTGTGCTCGGGAACTATCTACTCCAAAATACGTGTGGGTGTTAAGGCGAGGGGCCTCTGACGGTGGCATAAGAGATTCTACAGGTCTGAGGCCCTCTCTGGTCACAAGACCCTTGGTACCAGGGGTTCCTTTTTAAAGGGTCTTACAGGTGGCACAGAGGTGTGCCAATTTTGAGTAACAAAGGTGCAGTTTTGTGCAAACGCACAGGCTCTAAGGCCTGGTTAGCAGAATCCCAGCACACACTCAGCCAAGTTGGCATTGGGTATATGGCATTTTATTCTCGCCTCCAGGTTAGTCATATCATTGCGGTCTCAACTTATTTTATATTTCTCAGATCTTGGCACAGCCACATATTGGTTTACATGGATCATTGTCTTACCTCTGCAGTTGCCTGTCGGAAACATTACCACTGTCCGCGCTTTCTGGCTGTCCAGTCTGTCAGAAGACAGAACACTATACATCACTAGTGAGGACACAATGGATGTAGCATGTCTAGGGATAATGATTGTAGAGGATCCTGCATCAAGTTGAGTTACACTGCAATCTGCGATAGATTTAGACAGCACCCTTCAGAGTTAAATACACAATTTAAGATGAACAATACTTCAGTATTTGTTAAATCACATATGACATTGTCATGATTGTTTTCCCAACAAATATATAGACAAGAGACTTTGGATCTTCAGTTTTCTGTTTTTTATTCAGTCTTTCATTTTCTTTAAAATAATCGCTGATAGCAAAATAGCCAAAATATATATGAATGCTTAACTGAAGCCCAATACAGATCCCTTGTCTATATAGACATTTTTTTGATGCTCTAGTCGGCATCCCAGTTTCCTCCTCTAACTAGGGCGCCCAGTGAAATTCACCCAAATATCTATTTGAAAGGTACTGATCACTTTAAATCCCTCGGCATGTGCATAGCACACACCAGAGAGAGCACATGTGGGAAATAAACGGTGAAACCCTTACTCAAAATATAGCAGAATGGGGAGTGATGTGATCTTGTCCACACCGTGGTGGCGCAAATATGATATCCCTACACGATTGCTATATTCTCTGCAAAACTCCATTCTCTGCAGTTGGAAAGTATAAAGTTGCGGGGAGGGGGCAACCTCTCGATATGTTCACAAATGTGTGCTGGGACCATATGATAGATGCCTTGGAATTGCTGGCATCAAATTATACTATTGGGCTAGCCATATTGTGCTACTCAATGACTGGGTGTTTGCTGATTGCACAGATCCGGCAATGTTAATATAGTGTGCGTATTAACAGGTTGTTGGCATTGACCCTAGCAACACTCACATCACTATCCTGTTGGCTACAAGTGTTGATGTTGGGTCAATGGCATGGTGTGCAGACAGAACACGCCACTATGGACTGCAAGATTGCTCTGACATTCAGTAAGCTTACAATGCTTTCGAGCTTGGGGCAACATTGGAATCTCCAAACTAGGTTAAATATGGGAGAGCAGCTCAATGCACACATTCCAGTATCTCATGGACGCGTACCAAACGTTTAAGACATAATTCCATCGATACAGATAAATATTCCATGCATTAGAGGAACACAGAGCAAGCTTACTGGCCCTCCCAGACCAGTCTCCCAGAAGCACACACACCAGTGTCCCAGATGGGGGGGGGGGGGGGGGGGGGTAAAGGGGAATCTTGAAGATATACCGCACACTAGTGAACAACACACCAGATCCCATCATGACACTGGAGCAAGACATGGGAGGGTGACTGGGTGGAAGCAAGGGTGGCCTTCTAGGCACTAGCGTTTTCTATGCGATTTGAGGCTCACTCAACTTAAATACCTGACCAGGGTGCACTATAGTCTCACGAGACTTGGTAAAATAAAACTCTACCTAGTCCCACTATGTTCCCTACTATGCAAACATACTGGAGCGATATTTGTGGCACATATATCTGGTGCTAGGGGGTCCTGTGATCCCAGAGTCCAAAACGAGGGTGCTGGGATTGACAGACAAATGAGGCAGCAGATACACCAGGTTTCTAGTGGCGGTGGGCCGCCTTCTTATTAAATATAGTCACACTGGAGAGCGAGAAGACCCCCCCCCCCCCTCCCTGTGGGACGGAGGGGTTACGGGGAATGGATTACTGATAAACGATTTGTGTATAAATCTACAGGCTGCCCCAAAAAATATAATATCTGTAGTGATTGTACTGCACACAACAGATTTTACGATGTGACCGTCTGAAGAGCAACATAAACCTTGTGCCTTTTATTGGCTGGAAGTCTTATGATATGCGTGAACGCTTCTCTATGTTGAGAAAACAGAGTTGTAAAAAAAAAGTAGGGTTTATCGTAATGAGCATATAAGGTAATTCAATCGCCACGCTTCAAGAAAAACACTTCAAGATTCTCCCCTGGGTTGGAACACTCCAGTTCTAATATGTCCGGATTCTTGCATAGAACAGACTGCGCTCTCTTCCACTTATTTTGTTATAGGGGTAAATGTACAAAAAAGTAATGCCACTCTTTTTTGACAGGTAGTGGATGAGCGGAAACTGCAAGAAGTGGACAGCATATGGAAAGAATTCGAAACCCCAGAAAAAGCCAATAAAGTGTGAGTATTAAAATTGCTAATTTCAGCATACCTTGCTAACATGATGAAGAAGGTGACCAGTATACCAGTTGTAAATTGCTTTGACAATACTTACTCGTATGTATGTGCCCTGCATAGCATATGCCTAACCAAAGGCTACAGGCTAGTGTGACCGTGCACATTAATCCATGATCTGTCTTAGAAATGAAGTTTTAAATCTAAGCAACTTGGAAACCAGAGGCAAGCGCACATTCCATGTGGCCCAAGCACAGATATTTAAAATAAATTGAATTGGGCATTAGAAAATTGAGATGAGCCTTTTAAATAAATTACTCGATTGCGTCTTATTCACGGGTTTAGCCGCTGTGCATATTGTGGAGCCTCTACAAGCTCAACCTAATTGTATTGTGTATTTCACATTTAATCAATCTCTGCAAGGCGCCTGATCATTCGGGGCATCAGATAAGAGATGCTCGGGGTGTGTATATTGTCATGGCCTTAGTCTGTAGTAGTTTTAGTTTCATGACAGCTGATACAACCGTCAACCAGGTTAAAATGCAAAAACTCAATCCGATTGCTTGTGCAGTGTGCACAAAAGTGGGAACGTAAATCATATGTAGAGTTGCCACGTTAACTTCAGCAACTAAAGACCCTATAGTTATTGTTGGGCAAAACTTACCTGACGTACAGTACTTGCTGGCCATTGTTACAAGTTTACAGCCCATCAAACTGACAGTGGACCTTAATATGTACATTTTGGCGACAAGGAATGGGTTTTTCCTGTCATAAAGTTAGTTTTTGCTTTTCTTTCTAGAGTTAAACTGAAACATTTTGAAAAGTTCCAGGACACAACAGAGGCTCTAGCAGGTATGAATTGTAGCAAAACAGTTAACAGTTGTTTCTTACCTTTTTATGCAAGGTGCTTTATCTCTTGCAGACACGCTAGGTGTCCGCCTCCCCAGTATAAACGTGGTGTGTTTTTACTTCTAGAGATCCCTCTGTGAGCTCATGATGTATTAAACCCAACCTGCTTAATGTGTACTTCTCCCAATACAAGGATGTGTTGTAATTTACATTATGCGCCAAGTTGTCTTGTCAATGATGTATACTTGTTGAATTTGAATTCCAATGATTGTATTCAACATTTCGTCACTACCACTGAGACAAGACAGATCAGCGAGTCATTTAAACAGTGTTTACAACTCTCATTGCTATGCGCATTTATGTTGCAATGATTTTTGCTTCATGATGAACGTGTCTACCTTAAAAATACGCTTATTGAAAGAGTAGAAAGTTTGATTCTATATCAGGGCTCTCTGGTATTCGAGTATTATGCAAATGCTTTATGTAAATGCCAACAATAACTTAACATGGGTAGGCATGGCTACCTTTGCTTGAAGCATGTTGCAGCATTATTGTAGCAACACAGATCGACATCCCCTATGCTATTACACACTAACTTAACTTCTAGAAGCGTAAATTAGGGAATGTTGTATAGATGTAGAATATTTTTTTTTAAAGATTGCATTCACTTGGAAACGGCTGAATTTGGTGCGTTGGCTCATTATGGGGTGTTTCACTTTGTCATAACATGTTGGGGCACAGGAGTGAACATCATTTCAGTTTCATACTATTTTCTCTTCAAAGCTTCCACTGCCCTGGTTGAGGGCAAGCTCGGCAAAAAGTTAAAGAAAGTTTTGAGGAAGATAGCAGCGAAGGAAGCTCATGAGCAGTTGGCGATAGCCGATGCAAAACTGGGAGGTGTAATCAAGGTAAACATTTGTGAGCAAAGAATTTCCATTATTTTGTGTCGACCAAACCCCGAGTCCATCATACTAAAGTGGTTAATATCACCGGCAGCGAAAGCATCTCCGTTTAATGTCTGTAATTTACCAAGACAGATGTATGTGTAACCACTCACTTTCTCTAACCATTGTTGTGATTGAGCTATTACCTTAATAAGCAGTAATGTTTCTTGCAGCTACCCTTTAGTTTTGAGGCGAAACGAGTATTAATGTAACTTTAGCTACTTTGTCACGGTAAGTGACGGAAAGGTACCAACCCTTACATTTACTGTTGCTATTTATATAGAACATACAATTTTAATTTTTAGTTTGTAGGCAATTCTGAAAATAAAAAAAAGTATAGTGAGCCCAAAATCATTACCATGGAGAAGCATAGATTCAGAGGAGTGCTATGAGAACACTGGCATGTGTAAATGATAAACCTGAAGTAGCATTGCATGGATTAAAGGATAGCTGCAGAAAAGGGTGCTGTTAAAATATTCAGGGCAGATGTGCACTGGCTCCAACTTTTTGTAGCGTAACATGAGATTAAGGCCAGTTTTGCAGACGTAAAATGCTGGGCAGGGGATTTGAGATGTTTTTGGTGTTATGAACAGATAAAACATGGATGTATTTTCTAGCAGCCCATGCGTCTACCGATAGCTGAGAGGGCAGTCGAGTTATGACCTTACAGTAAGTTTAAAGGGCAAGGGTCAGTGCTGGATAATCTTTGTAGGGATAAAGTTGTTAGTTAGCCAATAGTGAGGTGGAAAGGCAGAAGAGAAGGGGCAAAGAAAAACCAGCATTTGCAATGCAACAGGTCTCGCATTTATTAGTTTGAGCTATTGGCATTGTAAATCACAAAGACATTTATTTATGTGCAGCAAGATATTAAAAGATCAATGACACATGATATTCTTGATGAATGGAGGAAATCTGGTTATGTTGGCTGTCACCATAGGATGAAAAGGACTGCTAAAAAGACTCACAAGCAATTGTTAATGCATATGAAAAATAAATAAGGTACATTGTATAGCTTGCGTGACCTGCCCAGAAAGTGAGAATTCCTGCATCAGGTTCTCCTAGTACCACTATCTCTGGAGAGGACACATTTAATGAAGGCAAATTTCTCTGATCAGACTTCAAAACATCTACCCAAGCCTGGCCCATTCTCTGCTGAACAGGGTCGAAGCTACACTTGCTGGTGCCCAAGCATCACATATGATCGTCCTTCACGCCACTGCCCGGTGGATCAAGCCAGTAGTACATTTGATAGATTTTTATGTATTCTCAAAGTCCTCCATTTGCTCCCCCTACCAGGTTGCTCCATGTTCGCAATCTGCTGAATCGCATTTAAAACTGTAAACTGTTGGTGACACACTTGAAGAATATCTTAGAGAAGAATGGGTGGGCCATGATCTGTCTGCAGTTGTGCTGTACAATAGTGCCAGCACTGGGTTCTTGAGAATTGGGCGAGCGTGGCCCTTTTTATGGAATATTAGAATCCACCCCGATTCAGCGAGGAGTATATGCTGTATAGTAAAGGGAAAATTCCAACACTGTCGACATGTACCAATGGTCTTTCTGGAGAAAAATGAGCTATAAATCTAGACACCTACTGATACAAAGAGGTTCAAGGAAAGGCCTCTAATGCGACAAATTTCTTTACACCTTTTTAATGTGACACCCCAATAAAAAAAAAAAAGCCTTTTTGTAGTTTCAACATTGTTAGTGGTCTATAATGGAAGATGGAGAGCTCTGGCGATCAGTGGTGGCTGGTTGCATTTGAAAGTGGTGAGGCGCAAAAACAGTTGATGTGTTGCATCACGAGCGAGCTAGGCTAGTGGGCACAACCATCACATTGGGAGTTTAGGGGGCTCTCCCCCGAGAAAACTCTGAAAAAAGAGTTGGAGAATTATATACCCTAAAGCAAATTTGATGACCACATAGCATCGCAATAGTGCTGGCATAGACCCATAATGTATAAACACATGAAAAACACTCCACATTTTGCATAATAAAAATTGCCCAGTTACTATAGTGTGCAAATTCTACCGTGCAACAAGCTAGGACTTAACTATACTGCACAGTACACGCACGTTGTCCTGTCAGTCCACTCTGCAAAGCACCTGCCTGACACCCTCTTCCTACAGTCTTGCCATGACGACATCAATGGCAACGTAGCTGCTCCATTCTGCAACTTCCCAATGGACAACAGTGCTTTGTACCTCACACATATTCTTCATTCACTCCTTCTCAATGCCTGCTCCACAAGCCCCAAAGACAGATCCCACAATCCAAACCACCGAACTTACCCTCATGCCATCCCTGGGACCTGCAAGGGTTGGGCTGAGTGAGTGGGTCATAGCGGAGTCAGAAGTGATGGAAGAAGGGTAGGAAAGAACAGCGAATAGAATACAATTGAAATGAGACACCAGGGCTGAAACCAAAAGAAATAATGGGTACCTGGCATTGCAACCTCAGTCCTGCTAGTGTAGGGGCCCAGAACAACCATCTTCATGTCAGTCCTTGCACGCGACGAGGAGCAGGAGAAAGTAACGGAAACATGCAGGTACGCCACCCGTAGTACGCAGACACAAGGCACTCTGCAAATGATTGACACAGGAAATCGCGAAAGTGAAAGCGCACCTCCGGCAATGTGGTTTCAATTATCGTGTCCAGACACTGGCACCATAATAGAAAGCATATGTCTTGCTGTGGTGCACGCGTGCACCACTCGTTTTCCTTGTATACTTGAGCCACAGCCTTAATTACATAGGTCACATCTCTTTTAGACACCCCTCCCAATTTTTTTTATCCAACTTAAAGCCCTGGTTATAATGTAAAATTGTATTTATGATTCACAAACTTAAATAAAACAGTTGTGTATAAGGATACATGTGTGAGAAGAAGCACTATATGAAAACATGTTGTTATTAAAAGAACTGTTAGATATTGCATAGCACCGCAGTTGCTTCTGATTGTAAGTGTTGTAAATTGGTGTTCCTTTTGTCCAATTGAAAAGTACTTAATTTATCATCCACGGAAGGATGAAAAGCGTAGTTGGCCTTTTCATGGTTTCAGCTATTGTCCTATGAATCACATAAATTGAAAGCAGCAACAAACTCTGACAGAGGCAGAACGCGAGCCACTGGTCGCTATCAACACAAACAAAATCAAATGACAGGCAAACATGGATACGCTTGTGTGGCATAAGCAGCGTTGGGCCGCCTTAGGAACGCCTAGGTGCAGTAAACGGGGTTCGATCACTTTTCTTTTACTTCAGCCGGTTGGCGATTTGCACAAGGGTACAAAATGAGAAAATGCAGTTTGTGCTGTATTTTCTGCTCTGTAATTATCGAGTACTCGCAAAGAAAGCTGAATTTGGCTCCTTTGTAAACCTGTCCAACTCATTTCAAAAGTGGAGCAAAATGTGTTTGCTTTGCTCCCTGTAAAACCAGTAGGAAATATTACTCTTCTCCGTTTGGCGCTAGTGTAAAATTGAACGGAATGTCCTGAGTTTTGACCCATTTTGCTTTATTCCTTGATATTCAGGTGTAAATTTGGTGCAAATTAAGCTGGTAACCGCACCAAACTGACAGTCAGAGTATAGAATTCGAGGATGTAAGTCGCTTGAGAGCTGAGTTCTAGTTTCCAGTTTGTCGTTTCTTATTATGGTTTTAGGACACACCAACCTCTCCCTTCCTTGCCCACCCCCATACACCTCCCCCGATTAAAACTGATGTAATTTGTGATGAGGATCATTATGCAATCGAAAGTCCAGTTGGATCTGACTGAAGGAGAGGTTATAGTTAGGTGGTGACTTCCAATTGAAATCATGAGCGGTAGTTTTTTGTGCAATATAAATTTGTAGTCGTCACTCCACTAATCTTTTCAAGGATTTTGTAGGAGAGGGATCTTAAGGCAGTTTTTTTCATGTGTGTGAAAAAAAAAGTGGTTGGGGTAAATCGTTGATTGACCTATAGGTGAGCATATGTTGGTTGACCAAGTGTTCATTTCCTGCATCCTGTGTTCAGGAAGTGGTGGGAAGGTGAATGAATGAATGAACTCCGATTTATAGAGCGCACATAGCTGCCCTGAGGCGTCCAAGCGCTTAGCATACCATCTGAGGTTTGGGTTCAAAGGGGCAGGTTCAGCTTCATCATTGAGTAGTGAATAGGAGCGTTTTCAGCTGTTTGCGAAAGGAGAGAGAATATTAGGATTAGATCTAAGATGCTGGGGCAGAGCGTTCCATCTCTTAGCTACATTGTAGGAGAAAGAGCGGCCTCCTGACCTTGATTTCTTTATTGGCGGCACAATGGCTAGATTTGCAGAGGTGGAGCGCAACTGTCTTGTGGGGAGGTAAGGTGTAATGAGAGGGAGATTAATTGCCGGGCCTGTAGACCAGAAGGTCTGGTGGGCAATACAGAGTGATTCAAAGTTTACTCTTTCCTTTATAGGGAGCCAGTGCAGTGTCTTCAATCCAGGTTTTGCTGAAGGTCCATCTAGGCAGATATTGACACTTAACGGAGTTTGATTGTATTGGCGCTCTTTATTTGATTAGATTTTATCTGTAGAGGTGCAGGAAAGTGTACTAAAATTTGAAGGCTGCAATGTATTACTGACGGGTAATGTCTTGAGTCGTGCGGAAAGGTGTAGTGGGATAATGTTTAAGCCTCTGGACTAAGCTGGTCCTCTGGTGATTTATATCTAGTGCTGGAATTCTGCTCCTCTCCTTGTCTGAGGAATTAATGACACCGCTACTTCGCTTTGTAAAAGCTTATTGTGGGGCTTCCTCCACCATTTCCCTTCTGCAATCCCAGTCTTAAACTTCTTTAAAAAATGTGGAGTTGCTCCGCCTTGTTTGGAGCATTTGTTGTTAAGTAGTTGATGTAGCCTTTTTTCCCCCCCTTACTTTTAGGACAAAGTGAACATTAGTTGTGTCCACAATGCCGTTGTTACCGAACTGATGAGAGGCATCCGTACTCAAATGGAAGGCTTGATAACTGGGCTTCAGCCAAGGGAAATGGCAGCTATGTCTCTTGGACTGGCTCACAGGTGAGTTAACCCCCCTCCCCCCAGCCCTTTTTGTGCTTTTAGTGCCAATTATCTTGTTTTTTAGTAGTAACTTTCAAGTCCGGTTATACCATTTATCTACGCTACGGGAGGTTTCTGGGTCTTAACAGTGCATCTTTTGAAACGCTGAAGCATGCAAGAAAGCTTGGCTTTTCTCTTGTCTGTCTTTTTTCCTCTCCCTAAATCTCAGCTGAGAGTATTTATAACGTCAGACATTACACTGACATCCATATCCAGCCCATAAAGTATTTTAACTCCCGTAGGTCTAAATCATGACACAAAAACGCACATTTTTACCTTTGCTTTATATTGATAGTTAAAATAGACTGCACAGTCTCCTCTGTTGACTTAGTGTTATAATACCGGTGCTATCGCCATCAGTATGTAAACCAAGAATGTATAATTTTTTGTATTACTACTGGGTTTAATAACAAGGTATTTGTACTCCGTTTTAGTAATGTGAAAGTGGTTTCCATAGCTTTCTCCAGTGCGTCCTGTTTTAATATTTTAATAGCGTTTTGGATTACTTGCATAGTTTTCTGACAATAATTGTGTTGATTTCCGAAACAGCAGTCAAACTTTTTCCAAGATCTAATCCACAAACACTTACGGTTGAGCCTACTTGGCAGCACATGCACTGTTTGTTGCAAGATCTGTTGTGGGCTTAACAAGAACATATAGAGGCCTGATCTCCAGTGTTTTCCATAGGTTGCCCTTTCTGTCGCTCATTTGCCTGCTTTTTATTAGTGTACACGTTTGCAATCCTATTTGTCCCTCCCATGGAGCATTGCCCCTACTATCTCATTTGATTGTCTGGCATCTTTGCTTCCAGTGCTTGTTTTTCAAGCACTTCTTTTCTTCTTTTGGGCTAAGTCTCCATGTGAGTACATAGTTCCAGCTGTCTCCCTCTTTTACTTCTCACCCCCGTTCTTGTCGCCCATGTTCTTCTCACCCCTCCATGTTGCACTCGTGTACTTTACCTTTTAACCAAACCCCGTCCCCTGTTGCTTTCTTGCCCATCTGCATGCTTCACTTTGCTGCCAGTCTGCTTTCCTCCATCTGCTCCCCCTATTGCTCCCTCTGTGCTGCTTTCTCACCCCCATGTTGCTTGCCCCCACTCGCTTTAAAAAATATGCTTTTGTATATTTTTGTTTTTAGTTATTGACCCAATTTGGGCCGGCATCTGCCTGTAAAATGATTAGGCTAGCCAAGTTAAAGTTTTTTTAAATTTTTTTTATTATGTAGCTTTGCTTCACAGCATCCCCAATGCTGTGAAGCATGAATAAGAAAAACATTGGCAAGTCTATTAGGTAACAAAGGTGAAGCATTGGCTTTGTCAGTGCTTATTACAAGTTGAATATTAAAATAATCTTGTCATTTTGTTGACTGCACTTCGGGGAGGTGTGTTCAGCAATAAAAGAAACGTTTACCATTGACCTGGTTTTGCAAAGACCTTGCAGCAGAGAAAGTTGGTCTCCTACTGTTTTGGTGGGATGGTTCCACCATGACTAATTTGAGCATATAGGTTGCTCCTTCCTGTTGCTGTTATGAGTTGGTTACTATCTTCTAGTTGTTGGAAATGCGGTATTATTCCAGGTATGTTGAATATAGCAAATGTATTATATCAGAAGTACCACCTGAATAGGTGGGAGTTATACCTTTTGCTGCTTAAGTATGATTCTGTTTAGAGTTGCTACTTTGCTTTTGTGCTCTGTTGTCAATGATGGATACTTGTTGAACTGATGAAAAATGATGTTCACTTACAACATTTCGTCACTACCACTGAGACAACAGAATGAAAGTGTTGGGTTTTGTGTAATGAACTAAGTGAATCTCCCCGTGTATCTGTTGTAGGAGTTAACCCCTGTCTGTATGCTTGCAGCCTCTCCCGTTATAAGCTGAAGTTCAGCCCTGACAAAGTGGATACAATGATCGTTCAAGCAATCTGTAAGTATTCTTGTATGATTGTTTTATTATTTAATCATCGCTTTAAGGAATTGTATTTGAGTGAGTACTTGAAAATGTATATGGTAATACTTTTTTCAGGCCAGAGGGTTAGAACTTGAGCTTATGTTGTCCTAGAGAACATTTTGTTTCCAAGTACCGAGGCTGGCCTGCAATAAATGGTTCTCGGCTAGGTTTGAGCAAGCGTCTACAAATTACTGGTGGGACTTGCAACAAAAGCATTTCGGCACAAAATGTTTATCTATGAGCGCTTTGTTCTCTTGGACATTAAAGGTTTTTTTTCACCCTCTGTGTTTGTAATTGAGAGATTGAGTGGAAGTTTTTTTGTAGCAGGAAACTAAAACATGGATATTAAAATGTAGTTCAAACCAGGTGAAGTGAATGGTTTGTCATATAAATATTTTGTTTTACTAATTGTGGCAGGTATTTGTTTTCTTAGTTTTGTTTTCAAAGTTGGATCTACGTCAATAGGGCACGTTTAAATTGTGTTTTAAATGGCATTGTATATGCTTATAGTAGTTATGTGGGTGTTTCCTGAAACTCCTCCTTGAACGATATTTCTTTAATAAAGTACTGCAAGCCTTAATTTATTGGCCATTTTACAGCAGTTTGCGAATTGCAATTTTTGCTGAATGTGTCCACATTTTCTATAAAGTGAATGCTCTGTGGTCTGACAGTGATGCAATTGATAGCTGTGATGATGCTCACATTGTTGCTTCCTGAATTCAAACGTGTGGGTGCACAGTCACTACCTCATCTGATGCTGTCTTTGCTCACTTACACCACAGATGTACTGATGTTGTTTCTTTAGTCGTTTTGCACAGTGACCAGGTGTAATGCGATCTGTTGAATAAACTTGTGTGGCGTTTCCTCAGCATTCTTCCTGCGACATAAATATATTTTATGTAAGTTATTCATTTGTGAAGTTGATTTTATACTGATTTTTGGCATTGTCTTGTGTTGCCTGATGTAGCCTTGCTGGATGATTTGGACAAAGAGCTGAACAACTATATAATGCGCTGCAGGGAATGGTATGGTTGGCATTTCCCTGAGCTAGGCAAGATCCTCACCGATAACCTAACGTTCTGTAAATGTGTACGACAAGTGGGTAAGTAGTGTCTTGTTTGACTGTACAGCAGTAGCAATATCTTTTATTGTCGTTGAATTTGGTAAATTTCAAAAACGTGCATTGGGGGTTAAATTTTATGTGGAATCCACAGCAGTAGCCTAGGCCCTTCACTGTTTGGAGAGAGAACTATTGTTTGATGGGCACGGCTGGGATCAATATTGAGTGTTCCCCAAAGTGAATAGAAGAGGACGTTTGCACAAATAGTTGATGGCGAAAAATACAGCTCCTGTACAGCAGTACGCATTAAAGATACCCCTGTGCTAAGATTGGCTATTCCTTTGTCTGGCGGTCACTCAAAATCCCCAAGCTGCTCATCTATCTCCAATTCTGGGTTCGGCCTTTATGGTCTCTGATGTTGCACTTTTCTCTCCAACATGTGCATCCAGAAGCCTTTCTTTCCAGCCTTCCCATTGCAGCAAATAGGAAGCATTGTCCAGTGCACTATTTTTTCTATTATCTACTGTCCCCTTCAATCAGCGAGCAGAGTTTAGTTTCTGCATTGATCCTCTCGGGTTAATCTCAGCACAGGGGTGTCCGTAGTCCATATTCCTTCCCTGTAGCTGTACATTCAAGGTTCAGCACTGATATGTATCTACACTTTCTCACCCAAATTATGTCTAAATACTTGATTTTCTATGACTATCTGCAGGAGTAAGGAGCGTGAGCATGTACTTTCTGTGAGCCAAAGGGCAACTTGAGAGGCATAATTTTGGTGTCTCAAAGTCTAGCCAAAGGTGGATTTAAAAACTGTAACTTGCATAGACATTTAGAGGCTCATTCATATTTATGGAGAGCGGTATCTATGGTTAGGGGCACAGGAATGATATACTGCCCGTACAGATTTCCATGCTTTAACCTCCTCGCTGTGACGCGAATTCCGCTGCAGTGCTGAAAATTCCATCGCGGGCATGGTCATGACTGCTCCCGGCAGTCATCAGCACACGCCCACCGTGACTCATGGCGGCCGGGAGCAGTCATGAGCATGGAAGAGGTTAACAGGTGTGGCAATGCACCTGGTAAAATGAAATATTCCATAAACAGGCTTGTGTGCCTGGGTAGAAATATGTGGCATTAGACCTAGCAAAACCACCATGTTACACTCCATTCTAGGGCTGAAAAGTCGGATTGACTTAAGACTTGGGTATACTGACTGGAATCGGTATGTCGGGCACTGCCCCAACTTAAAATGCCAGCCTAAGCTAAATGTCCATGTTGAAAGCAAATACTTGTGGCTTTGAATTGCCAAACATTTGCAAGTTATTTACCTAAACTGTTACAGGTTGTAAGTATTAACTTTACACGTTCTCTACAAGGACTACAGACGTGTAATTATCGAGACCTGTTCTTTTTGAGTGATATATACTTATATTATTTCAATAGCGTCTTCCAACATGGCAACTTGCAATCTAGGCATAGACCAGTACAGAAACACAATGCAGCTGAAGTCCTGTGCTTTAATAGTCTTTAATTCCCACCAACTGCACAGGTCTCATCGTTGCTGCTTCTTTAAGCTCCTTTTTAGTTTCTTTCTAGTATTCATATCACCCGACAAACTTGTTAGGTCTCGCCTGTCGATGCGCATGCGCATCGAGCAAGCGAGACTATTGCGAGTTATCCACTCTTTATCCACACTGCAAGGAATCGTGGCGATTCCTTGCAGTGCCCGTGACTTTTAAGGTCAATGCGCATGCGCATTAAGCTTATGCGCATGCGCATTGACCTTAAAAGTCACGGGCGCGTGCATGTCCGTCTCAGTTTACCCGCTCCGCCCCCTCCCCTTCCCGCCGTGTCGCATTTCTCCTCCCCCCTCCCCTCTCTTCCCTCCAGCTTGTTGTTTGTATAATTTAACCCGCTCCGCCCCCTCCCCTTCGTGTCGCATTTCTCCTCCCCCCTCCCCTCTCTTCCGTCCGTCCGTCTTGTTTATAATGCCACCGTGGGTTCCCTTTCTGTACCGGGTGTTGATGGATGTTTTCAGATTTTCTGCCCGACCTCCAGTGCGGTTAAATTCCCATCTTTCCCTCCCCATGTGCTCCGATCCCCTCCCCCACCTCTTCTGCCCGTGATTGCCGCTCCGTCTCGCTCGGTAGTGGCAGGGAGATTTACTCTCTGTTAGGTTCCCGCGGGGAAAATGAAGGCGCACAACATAAGCACAGATAAGGAGGAGGCAACCTGCTCTGTGCCAACAAGAACGGACCAGCCCGAAAGAGGAATGTAGACTGACTGTTGCTTGCAGCACTGCAGATAAGGGTTCAAATAAATTGATAAATCGTGTTGCTGTTTTATTGTAAAACCGAATTACAGGAGAGGAAAACCGCGACAGTATCTTTAAATCTGTAGCAGTGTACTGCTCGTCTCCATCAGGGTGCAGGTCTTTGTAAAAATGGTTTAATCCTCTTCGTACCGACTGTTTCTGTTGCTAGTAGAGACTCCTTGCTAATAAAATATATCACCTTGTAGTGGATTTAATTGAACTCCACATTCGATGTTCTGTTTCCGGTAAAGCACCACGACAAACTATCTGCAAAAGTGTGGTGGGGAACTTGGGTTTAAAGCAATAACATGTTTGAGAACAAACTTTCGTGAAATAATATTTGTGGAACCTTCAAAAGATCGCGCCTTAAAAGATGGAAAATGTTTTGGAACCCAAGTATAACCAACAAGTTCGTGTTTACGTCCGTCCTTTCTGTGCTGCTTCCAGTTCCCATGTTATTATTAGGTCTGGCCTTTGAGACGCTTTAAGCGGTTTCACCTTATTGTTTTTCCACGAAATCCATACATGAGTTGCATACAAGGAGAGTGTTTGTCAGCACGCTTTATCTATTGGCCCGTTAAATTGTCATTCACGTTTTGCTTCCATCCACCACCGCACGGCATATCGCAAAAAGCCATGGGTCAGCCTACTTTACCCATTGGCTCCCTTCGTTTTGAGTGACTGCACAAGACCTGTGCACATTGTTCTTAGCCACCAAAATAATACTTTCTCTGCAATGGCCATGCAGGGGTGAAGTTAACTTTTCATTTAATGTATTCTTTTATATAATATAGCTAAAGTTCTGGCTGTTTATTTTTCCTGCACTTCGAGTGCTTACTTTATTGGGGATTTATTTCCTTACTGCTTTTTTAAGTGTTGACATTTTAACATTGTAGCTAACTAGGATTTGAGTGCATGGTTAATTCCTTTTTGTCTTTTTCACAAGTAATACAATGTATGGCACAACTAAAGGAGACCACTAGTAAAATGGCCACAATAGTGAATGTGTTTTTTCATTTTTATTTTTATGAAAGCCTATGGTGGACACGTATAGGTAGCATTTTTTTGTGGTACATATTACAGTAAAAAGGTGTTAAACGTTTTATGTAATTAGAGTAACTAACTGCTAGCATTAAGAAATGTGAAAAAGAATCCGTGCTAGCTGTGAACCGAGTTTGGCTTTTAAGCCGTTCAGGTTGGTTTGTCAGACTTTTCCCAAAAGCACCAAATTTACTGTAGGCCGAGACCTATCCAGGAATGTGTAGCTCCAGAAGGGGTGTTTGGGTTTCTAACCAGGTCAATGTGCAGTTTGCAGCTGTTGGTGCTGTGCTGGTTTAGAAAGTGTCCGGTACGCACTTTCTGCAATATACTGTTTGTTGCCTAGTACAGCGGTTCTTTGTCCTATGGCACAAGGCTAGCCACCTGGGATGCAGAGCACTATCTTTTAATGCAGAAAGAGAGGAATAACGATAAACACAGCACCACCTTTTACAGGCAAAAAATAAACCTGCAGCTCTATAGGAAAGACATTTGTTACAGCAATCCATTTAGTCTTACATGAAAAACGTATGCAACGCTATGTCTGTGTGTGTACAGAGCAATAAGGCAGCAACTCGAAACATCCCCTCGCACAAGATGTGGTGTAACAGGAACTTACTCATGCTGGTAGATGGCAGAATGCCCTGTACTAGTCAATTGTTGGATTTGTGTTATCGGCATTGAAATACAGCCAGTGACCAGATTTGTAATGCCTGGGGAAATGCTGATAACAGCCTACTCTTGCACTGACCTTACTTAGGTTCCCTTTCATCTCTAATGTGATTAGAAAACAGTCTGGGGGAGAGACAGGTGGCAGACAGTTATTCGTCATTCATTTATTGCAGAAATAGCCAACAGAGTCTTTGTCAAACAAAGTACAAAAAGTAAAGTACATGCAGTAGACAGTCGCAAGATTAGCCTTTAGAAAAAGTTGCATCCTTCCTGAAGATAGATTCCCTTCTAGGCAAAATTCTCACAGAATTCCATCCAATCTCGGTTTAGTTAGAGTGCAGTTTGGCAAAACTCTGAACTGGTATTCTGCAGAGTCCCTGCCCAGAAGTTTTGCCCAAATATTTACGCTGTACACTAAAGAAACTGAGAGAGCAAAGACCAAGCCCACAAGCATTGGCAAAAGTCTCGCCTATGGGCAAGCTATTGGATTTGGCAATGAGTTGGGGGTGGTACACCAGAGGGCAGGTGGTCCTACTCTCTCTCACAGCCTCCCCCAGCTCCGCCCCCTCACTACTTGATTGCACGGCCGCTAGGCCGTGCCTCCCCTACTCTCCTCCCCCCTCCTCCTCTCCTCCCCTGCCTGCCTGCCGCATTTCTCCTCCCCCTCCCCTCTCTTCCCTCCGTCTCGTTTCACACACACCCTCTCCCCCGCTCCGCCCCCTCCCCGCCATGTCTGCCCCCTTCCCGCCGCCTATTCATGCCTCTCAGTTCACTGAGTACTCTACGCTCAGACCTCATATGTTGACCACCTCACTCACCCTCAACCCCTCACTCACCCTCAACCCCTCACCCTCAACCCCTCACTCACCCTCACTCACCCTCACTCACCCTCACTCATCCTCACTCATCCTCACTCAACCACCCTCAACCTCACTCACCCTCAACCCCTCACCCTCAACCCCTCGCCCTCACTCACCCTCAACCCCTCACCCACTCACCCTCAACCCCTCACCCTCACTCACCCACCCTCAACCCCTCACCCTCACTCACTCACCTTCAACCCCTCCCCCTCGACCCCTCCCCCTCGACCCCTCCCCCTCGACCCCTCCCCCTCAACCCCTCACCCTCACCCACCCTCAACCCCTCACCCTCAAACCCTCACTCACCCTCAACCCCTCACTCACTCACCCTCAACCCCTCAACCCCTCACCCTCAACCCCTCACTCACCCTCACTCAACCACCCTCAACCTCACTCACCCTCAACCTCACTCACCCTCACTCACCCTCACCCACCCTCACCCTCACTCACCCTCACTCACTCACCCTCACTCACTCACCCTCAACCCCTCACCCTCACTCAACCTCACTCACTCACCCTCAACCCCTCACCCTCACTCACCCTCAACCCCTCACCCTCACTCAACCTCACTCACTCACCCTCAACCCCTCACCCTCACTCACCCTCAACCCCTCACCCTCACTCACCCTCAACCCCTCACCCTCACTCACCCTCAACCCCTCACCCTCACTCACCCTCAACCCCTCACTCACCCTCAATCACTCACCCTCAATCCCTCACCCACCCTCACTCACCCTCACTCACCCTCACTCACCCTCAACCCCTCACCCTCACTCACCCTCACCCTCACTCACCCTCACTCACCCTCACTCACCCTCACTCACCCTCACTCACCCTCACTCACCCTCACTCACCCTCACTCACCCTCACTCACCCTCACTCACCCTCACTCACCCTCACTCACCCTCACTCACCCTCACTCACCCTCACTCACCCTCACTCACCCTCACTCACCCTCACTCACCCTCACTCACCCTCACTCACCCTCACTCACCCTCACTCACCCTCACTCACCCTCACTCACCCTCACTCACCCTCACTCACCCTCACTCACCCTCACTCACCCTCACTCACCCTCACTCACCCTCACTCACCCTCACTCACCCTCACTCACCCTCACTCACCCTCACTCACCCTCACTCACCCTCACTCACCCTCACTCACCCTCACTCACCCTCACTCACCCTCACTCACCCTCACTCACCCTCACTCACCCTCACTCACCCTCACTCACCCTCACTCACCCTCACTCACCCTCACTCACCCTCACTCACCCTCACTCACCCTCACTCACCCTCACTCACCCTCACTCACCCTCACTCACCCTCACTCACCCTCACTCACCCTCACCCTCAACCCCTCAGCCTCACCCTCACTCACCCTCACCCTCTCACCCTCACTCACCCTCACCCTCAACCCCTCAGCCTCAACCCCTCACCCTCACTCACCCTCACTCACCCTCACTCACCCTCAACCTCATGCTAAAGATTTACAAAAAAACCCATAAACAATTCTAAATGCACTAACTCTAATGCTGCGAGACCTATTGCATTTCTAATGCTTGTTTTTATATTTGGTTCTACAATGACAGTTCAGGTTAGGATTTAACGTCTTGATTTTCTTTTTTATAGAAAAGCTTTATTCGAGTTATAGACTCATAAAAGCACAACATGCATATTATAAAAACATCACACTTAATCAGGACATTTCATTCAGTACATTAAAACAGTTGCGCAAGCTTAATCATTGTAAAACAAAACATTATACAAGTAAAACATAATCAAGAAACATTAGGAGAAACAGAAAGGGCTCTCCGCCTAATGGACCAAGCCCACCCCAGGTACTTTGCTATTCCCATAACAATAGGCTCCTCAGAAGTAGTGCAAATAATTCTCTGCGCCTCAGCCGCACTGGATGTCCCAAGGTTCTTGCAGATAGGGGTTAACCAGACCCTTCTTGGGGAGGCATAAGCCTTACAAGCAAATAGGAAGTGTCCCACACTTTCCTTAGTTGCGCCGCATGCTGGGCAGCACTGGGTGTTCAAACTCTTCCACCTGCCTGTTAGATCTCTCAACGGGAGGGAACCAGATCTTAATTGGAAAAACAATTTTCTGTCCATAGGAACAGTTATACTGTCCCAGTAATTTTCTAGAGCAGGACACATTTTACTTTCCAAAAAGCGACCTCCCATTGAGTCAGATTTAACCCTTCTCCAAAGCCTCTCGTCTATCCATTCCCAATATAGTGCTTTAAGTGTATTTTTGCTTGGGAACACTTCCCCCGACGGATTGTCCCAAAGGTTGGAAAGACCTAGTTCGCCTAGCAATACCCTTAGATTTTTCAGCCATGATATTTTATGGAATGTATCACTCTTGATTATTGCCAGGAAGCCTTCCCCATAATGCCTAATTTCAGGGGTGGACCAAAGTCGCCTCCAGTATAAGATGGGACGCAGTCTGGCTCGGTCGGTTACCGATCTTCTTCCCAGGTCAAGACTAAGAGGGATTAATGGTGTACTCTGGGGCAATCCCGTAATACCCCGAAGAAACCTGTTCTCAGCTATCTGTAATGAGGTTAAGTTGTCAAAACCAAACAGCTCCGCCCCATATAAGGCCGATCCTATTGCCTTAGCATCGTATACAGCGAGGACAGGTTTTATGGGTTTTGTTTTGGATCTATTGTGCTCCACCCGTAAGGCCCCCGATATTTGCTGATGTTTCAGGACCGCCTTTTCTATGTGGTGGGACCAACCATAATTACTTGCGATTTGTACCCCTAGGTAGGTGAACTCCCTTACGACCTCAAGCCCAATATTATTCAAGTGTATCCTAGGGCGAGGCTTCTGTCCTTGGGAGAAAGCCATCAGCTTGGTCTTGCCTATGTTTACTTCCAGGCCATGCTCCTGGCAAAAGTCATCAAAAACATTCAGGGCCCGTTGCAATCCAGCTGGGGTTTTGGATATTATCAAAGTGTCGTCAGCGAACATCAGGATCGGAACCCTGATGCCCGCCAACGAAGGCGCATCCACACTAGCGTCCTGCATTCTGCTGACTATCCCATTGATATATAATGTGAAGAGCAAGGGCGCCATTGCACAACCTTGGCGCACCCCACGCTCCACAGGGAAGTCAGTTGAGGATTGGCCATTTGTCCCCCACTGTACTTTGGCAAAATTGCATTCGTGCAACCTCATAACCAAAGTAAGCAATTCTGCGGGAATGCCTATCTTACTTAACACTGCCCAGAGCTTACCCCTTGGGACTAGGTCGAAGGCAGCCCGCAGGTCGACAAAAGCGACATACAGGCTGCCCCCACCAAGAAGAACCGTCCCCCACCGTAACATAGTGAAGCAAAACACCTGGTCGATGGTACTGGTAGCCCTTCGAAAGCCTGCCTGAAAAGGGGAAAGAGAATCATTTTCGTCCACCCAGTCCATAAGTTTGTTTACCACCATCTTCCCAATTACTTTTTGGACGGTGGCAATCAAACTTATGGGCCTGTAGTTAGCTGGAAGGGATCGATCTCCTTTTTTGTGGACGGGTATAATGATGGCTCCCCTCCACTGTTCCGGGACTTGCGCACCCTTTGCAATTGCGTTCCCCAATAGGAGCACATATCTGCCCCACCTATCTTTATCATTTTTAAAAACGTCCGAGGGTATCCCGTCTAATCCCGGGGCCCTGCCCCCTTGAACGGAGCTAATTACAAATTCAACTTCCTTGGCGGAAAACAAATCATCCTTAGGAAATACAGCCAAGATTACATCCCCACCACCCCACTCCTTTGTTTCAGCATATTGGGGCCTAAAGTAATTCACCCAATCGGATTCAGCAACATTATTATCCGGTTTGTTTGGGGTACCGCCTCTGCCCCACTTTACTATCTTCCAGAAAAGCCTGGAATCCTTTGCTCCAGAGGCCTCCTTCAGTTCCTCCCAATGCTTCTCATCCCAGTCTTTTTTGGCCAAGAAAATGCTAGTGTTGTATTGCTTCCTGGCAGTTTTGATTGCTACACTGTCCCTGCTTCTGATAGCATTACCCAGTGTTAATCTGGCTGCCCTGCACTGTTTGTTAAACCACCCTGCTGGTTTAGAGGAAGCTGTGCGATTACCCTTACATGTTCTCATAAAGTATGGCTTTAGGGTGGCGAAAAGATTGTTATGGATTTCGGTGATCGCCCTAGATCCTGGCAGTGTTGCACTAGCTAATTCCATGGAAAGAATTGCTTTGTCCACTTCAGACCCAATAAAATCCATGGAGGCTGCATTCGCCAACACCGAGGGCCATTTCAATCTACGCATATTATTCGCCATGTCTGGGAGCAACCCATTACTAGCATGTAGATAAGGCTGAGTGTGCTTCCACCAGGTATGGGTCACACAGAGGGGGTTGTGATCACTTTCTATCCTGCCCTTGACTTCCATGTCACAAACCCCCTGCCAAAGATTAAGACTACAAATAACGTAGTCTATCCTGCTTCTATTATGACCATTATCATATGTGCACATACCTTCCTTATCTCCCTTTGTTCTACCATTGAGGGCACGCATCCCATATTCTAAACACATAGCATTTAAGGAAAGAATATCTTTAGACCAACGTTTGACAGGGGCAAGATTCAGGGAGGGAACACCCCATAGATTGTCCTCTTCCTGTCCTAATGGGTTTTCGGTACTGTCTAGAGGCTCAAAAGTCCTATTTAAATCCCCAGCTATTACTATTCTGTTCCCAAGGGACTTTGATTGCAGAAAATTAAATAGAGCCTCTAAAGTGGGGGAACTCCCATTATTGCAACCTCTGGCATAGACATTATATAAATCTATCACACCCCACTCTACTGAGAAAATTCGTAGCATTTGAATATCTCTGCAGCCCAAGTCCCACATTTTCACAGTAAGTCCGGAACTCTGTCTAATCCAGACTGTGAGGCCTCCTTTGGGTCTACCCCTAGGGCCTCGACATGCCGGGATTGAAAAATTTAGGTAGCCTTGGAGGTAAATAGGATCACAGGCCCAAGTCTCCTGGAAGAAACACAGTTCAAACCCGTTAATGAAGTCGGCCCACGATTGTAACATCAACTTACTCCCCAATCCTGCAATGTTCCAAGATACAAAGCTTTCCATAGCAGGGCTATCACTACCCATTATATCAGAAATGGGCAATCCCATGGGACTCAATTGTCCACCATCCTCATCTCCCAAATTGTGATCATTGTCCACAATATTCTGTTCCATTAACACCTCACCACTCATATTTTGCATTAAATCCCCGGTATTTTCCTCTACAGATGCAACATTTTCATCGCCTTCTGTTACCTTCAACACAACATCAATACTCATTTCCGGGGTTTCGGGGACCCAACTTGGCTTCTGGTGTGAAAGGCATCCCCTTATATTAAGCTTTGGTCAATATCCCCAGTTCAAACATTGAGTGTCTTCCAGATTATTATGATTTGAACCAATATTTTGGGGTTGCCATTGCAGTAGGGTAGAGGGTGGGGGTGCAATCATTACCAACGGAGGATTGGTGGAACTATTTAGATTCATGGGCCCGCCTTTTAATAAGCATGTTTGTCTTGGGTAGAAAAAAGAAAGATCCACGATACCAATTCCACCACTACTTGTACCCCAACCCTGCCTTGTAATCCAACCAGCCACCCTGGGGTCTTGAAAATTGATGATAATACAGTCACCCCCCAAGTTTTTACTGGTGTACCCAATCCAGTCGATCCTCCTTGCCCCTATTATCAACCCGTCCAGCCCCCCCGGGAGTGGTCTATTTTCCTTCAACCAGTGCATTACTTTATTTTTGAGCATCTGGAAGTTTTCTCTTTGACCGACTAAAAGAGGTGGAACATTAGTGAGAACCGCCACGAAAGGGTGGGAATCCGGGGTAAGATTCACAGGAGGAATCTTTCGGGGTTGTTTCTCCAAATAAGTCGGTGGTGGTCTATTAACCGGGGCACTAGGACAAGGGTTAGGGATATTTGATTTTTGCTGAGGATTTGTGGATAAAGCTTTAGTTGTCCTGGGGCCATTAAGGCCCTCTGCTCCATTATTTGTGTCGGGATTGGAAATACTTGGCATTGGCTGATGGTTACTTGCAACGGTGTTGCTGCTTTGTAGGCCCGTCTTATTCTTGTCCTTTACCATAGGGTGTTGGACCTTAGATGCTTTTTCCCTTGCACTAGTGCTCGGACAGACCTGCTCTGGTGGAATAAGCGGTTGGCTTGGTCCCTTTGCCTGGGTCTTACTTATAGTGCAGCCTGCTTGGGGGAGTGTTACAACAACAGGCAGATTTTGTGCTTTTTCTGAAATTTCCTCAGCCCTACTAGACTCAGTTATCTTGGGCTGTAATTTAATTAGTGACTTAGTATGGAAAAAATTGTCCAGGGTAGCCTGCTCAAAGTGGTCTAGTCGATCCATTAACTTATTTACTTTGGCCTCAATGGGTGTCAAAAACAACCTTAGTAATTTCTCCAACTCAGGTATCAATGAGTCTATTGGAGGAATGTTCGCAGCCAACCCGTTCCCCTGGGGGTCACTAAATGGTGGATTAGAACTCTCTATAACTACATTGTCCCCCTCATTTGGTAAGTCGCCACTTCCACTTACCCCGTTGTGTGCCTTTTGTGTAAATAAAGGATTTTTTACCACTTTTCTTACCTTGTTAGGGGGTTTGGAAGGATGGGATTTCCTTGGGGCAGTAATCCTTTTCCTTTTTACACATGGTTTTGGGCCTGACATACTAGTTTTAATTATGGTTTTCACTGTAGATGAATGAACAATGGGGTCTAAAGGTAAAGATGTGGACAGAGTGGCATTGTCCAATCTTTGTAGTGGGCCGTCCTCAATCTCCAAAGTAGAGGGAGAAGTGTTTTGTATTTCAATCACCCCAGGCAAAGTTATAGAGGACAGAGGGGTTACCAATGCCGGATAAGCTTGCGGCAACCGTTTTTCCATGGAGCTTTTAAGAAGCTCAATGGACAGCCTACGGTCTGCACGTTTCTCTGCCAGTGAGATCTCTTTGTCTATATCTTGGTTGGGACGATTGAAAAAGAATTTGTCCAAGGGGCCTAGAATGGTCGTACCACCCTCAGAATGGGGAGGTGGTAAGCTGGTGGTATTTAACATGTGAGACATTATTGGTAAAATTTACGAGTTCATAAACACAGTGGGGCACACAATATAATGAATCAATGTAGTCCCGAGAATAACAAATTACAGGAAACAGATCTCAAGTCCTACTCGTCAGTGGGGTGGCCCAGCCCGGCCTCCTTCGGCCCCTGACGGCCACAGACGGTCCCGCCCTTGTCCCGGGCTTCTCCCGGCGCCCTCCCGCGCGCTCCCGCGCAGCGGAAGAGCAGGGCCCGTAATATATGCACGAATAGGTGAGAAGGGGGGAGGGGTCGGGGAGAGCGGCCCAGGTGTAGCAAGTCAGGCAGGCAGGCGGGCGCTCCTGGGATATGTAGTCCCAGTGCAGCGCGCGCGCTCGCTCGCAGCCCCTACCAATATCCTTCCCTCAGCGTCCCTCTGTAAACAATGGCAGGCAGCACTCCAAGCGCAGCGGGACCCGCGGAGCGGGTTCCGCAGAAGTGGGTTGATGGCTGATGGCAAACTCCAAGCTCCCAACTCCAACCAGGTCACAGCAAAAATGCAGGAAGGCGTCCCCTTTGGATATGGCACTGATTACTGAACTGGCTTAAAGAGTAGATTTTAATGCCTGCCAGATTCGTTTTGTACTGGTGCTGACAGTTTATTGCTGCAGGAGGCTGTGGTGTATCTCTGGTAGACTAACACTGCACTTCAAAATATTCAATAAGTTTCTTTAAGGGTCGCTTGTTAAGACTGCACTTTATCAGTTATTTGAAATTTAACTGATTTAAAAAAAAATCACTGCTGTGACTGAGTTGTAGTAATGCAAAGGGCTTGTTTTGGCATCTTGTGTTTAATGTTAATTTGCTCTCTAAATGTCAGTCCATTAATGGTGGTGCAAGATGGAGAGCACCAAATCTTTGAAGAAGTTAACTACAGAGTTGTGTGGTTTAAAGTTACTGATGTTAAAGTTAGACCTCCCTGCTATAGACTTCTAGGCTGATTGTCAAGCCCTAAATTGGCAAAACCTTGCAGGCCATCCACTGTGCATTTTTAGTTTGGTGTTTGTTATTGGCAAATACTGTAGTTATCCAAGGTGCTTCCCCCCCCCCCCCCCCCCCCCCCCACCCTCAAAACTAGTTTGTTTGCTTGCTAATTGGGTGAAGCTGATAACATCTCTGGCATTTAATTTGAGGTGCTGTATCGAATTGAAGATCCCCAGGTGGATGGGCACGTTTCCTACTGATCCTATTGGTATATCTACTTTGTTACAGCGGGAGCAAAGTTGAAAAACGAACTGTCTTTCAAATTATGCTGGGTAGGACTTGCTTTACTACGAGATAAAATATGACTTCAAAATGATTTAGCTTGGCAAACCTGTAACAGTGACTCTGAGGTTCATTTGTATACTGGCCTTCATCTCGATTTACAAAAAAAATTTCATTGTGTCACAGTAAGGCAGGAAATGGTTGCTGTCCATTTGGCAGTGGTTCTAAATGTTGCTTTGTGTGCTGAATGGCCCCAAGTAGAGTAGTTTATTAACGAGCTTTTGTTTGTTAAATTTGGGGTTCTGATACGACTTTATGTACACCCTATCCTGGGCCAGAACACGGATGGTTATTTCCTCTTGCTTCACGCTTGACCTCAAAACAATTCCTCCAGCTTTAGGGGCATATTGTCTGTCTGGAAATGCTATTAATTTCCATTTTTTAAATGACTGTTCGAGGCATGTGAACTGTAGATCACAAGCTTTGCATAGCTTGCCATATTTTGTTGGGTCCGAATGTTTGTGCTTTGTTTTTGTTGGAAGAAGTCTTTTCCAGTCACAAGGTAGGCGACTCCTCCTTTTGGTGATAGTGTGCATGGGCATAGAACCCATTGTTTGTTTTTTCTTCCGCCATCTGGTTCGGATGTGAATTGCTGCGCTCCGTTTCGGCACAGTTTCTTGGGCTCCCTTAGACGCGCTATCAACTACCCTCAACAGTATGGTCTCTCGATCGCCTTTCCCCATTCTCCGCGTATCGTTCTGACTCAGACCTTCGATCGGAAGACTGGCGCCTACCCATGCCGGGCTCGCTAGAAGTCGATGGAACGGACTCCTTTCAAGCTCTGTCCTGGGTGTTGCGTCAAGTTTCCGCGCACAAAGTATGCAATCTCTTGCTTATCCCTGGAATACGACGATAGTTTCAATCGAAGCAAACGCTTCGTGACCGTTTGGCTCGACGTCATGAGATGCAAAATCAGGGCGGATCCGCACGGATATCTTCGGCGAAGATTCCGATAGAGAAGAAATAGATGCTCAAGGAGGCGAGGAAGCACACCGCATCTCCGTGTCTGAAGCAGACTCAGACATGGAAAAAGGAGAGCAAGTTATACCCGGTCAGCATACTGGGAGTACAGAAGCCCACTTGCACCAACAACACAAGACCAAATAGGCTCCGGTCATTCCTCTGCCTACGGGCCAAGGTCGGCACAGAGTTTCTGGCACTCTGGGTGGAGTCTGCCCCATGCCGGTGCCAACCCGAAATCTTCAGCGTCTAAACCGAAGCATGTCGTGGTCACTATTCCACTGCTATCGAAGAGCAAATCTTCGGAGCCAAAGGGTTCTGAGCCGAAACTTTCAATGCCAAAAACGGTGACTAAAGATCAAGACAGACAAAAACAGAAAGAGCTCGTAATACATCTAGACACTGGACATATCAAGACCAAATTGCCTGAAAAAAGGAAACTGGGCCTACAGGAGGATTACCTTATTCCCGTCGAAGAAATATGGGTACTAACCCTTCACCCCTTCCATTCCACCTCCTTTGCTCACTGATCCCAACTTAATCATCACACCCATAAATTCACCACAGGATGAACGGGATGGGATGAAAATAGGATACTGGTCCATGGTATGACTGATACTGACCCAAACACGGATAATGACCTGGGTTTATATCCGTTCAGATTCTCAACAACCAATGACAATATAGGATACATTGAGTTACTTGACAGAGCTGCTCAGTATCATGGGTGGAGCTGCATGAGTAGTCTTTAGGAGAGGATTTCCTATTTGAGACCTTAAGTTCCTCTCAAAGGGCTACTTGTATGCTGCCAATACTTAAAGGGATGTTAAAGCACGCATATAAGGTCTTTAAAGATCCTGTGAGGGCAAGAGTCGTCACACCTAGGGTGGAGAAAAAATATAAACCTGCACCTGCTGACCCGCCTACATCAAGGGTCCGCTGCCCTTAGACTCTCTTGTGGTTTCCAACACCCGCAAGAGAGCTAACTCAGACCACAGGTGAGGCCCCTCCTGATAAGGAGTCCAAGTTAATTGATGCCTCCGACAAGAGTCTCGCCATAAACGGCCATTCATTGGCGGATTGCTAATGCTCAAGCTTGGAATGATGGGGCTCATTATGAGTTAGAAAAGCTCATATAATTTCTGCCTGATGAGCATAAATCTATGGTTAATCTTATCCAGGAGGGCAAACTAATCGCCAATACCTCCATCGGATGCACCCTAGGTGCAGCAGCCCATGCAGTAAACACCAGCGTAATGCTACGCAGGCATGCTTAGATGAGAGTATCTGGATTTAAACCTGAGGTGAGAGCCTCTATTCTTAACCAACCATTTGACAACACCTTTATCCCAGCAGTTGACACCTCACAGTATAAAATGAAGGAAGACACTGGGGTCGCAAAGCCCATGGGGGCTTTGCAGTTACCTTCATATAGGGGTTCCTTTCGTTGATCCTCTTACAGGGGTGGCTCCCAAGAATATATCCTGAGGTGGCTCCCAACGAGCAGTGACGTTCCCCACCCCCGGATCATTCCACTCCTGTCGGGGGACATCTCCAAATGTATCCCTGTCTGGAACACAGTCACCTCAGACAAATAGGTTCTACAAATTATACAGACAAATAGGTTCTACAAATTATACAATCTGGTTACTGCCTGGAAATTAAAGACACTCACTCAAATATTCTCCCAAGATCATACGCAATGTCACAGGAACATCTCACCCTTCTGAAGCAAGAAGTTCTCGCTTTGTTGGAAAAAGGAGCTATAGAACCAGTCTCATTACAATATCAAGGGGCCTTGGATACTCCCTGTACTTCTTAATTCCCCAAAATGACGTTTCTATCAGACCTATACCAGACCTCTGAGAACTAAATCCATAGATTCAGTCTGTCCACTTTCACATGGTGACACTCACACATGAGCTCCGGCTCCTTCAACAAGGTGACTTTCTGTCCACCCTGGTCTTGAAGGAAGCCTATTTCCATATCCAATACACTGTGCTTACTGCGAATACCTCCGGTTCGTAGTAGCAGGCCAACATTATCAGTCCAAGGCGCTCCCATTTGGAGTAACTACCGCACCCAGGGCTTTCACCAAATGCCTAGCAGTAGTTGCAACTCATCTACGAAGACCACACACTCACTTCTTCCCATACTTAGACGACTGGCTCATAAAAGCCAGCTCACGACAGAGCTGTCGAAGTCACACTCGCAAAATAGTGCAGTTGCTCCACAAACTTGGAATCACAGTAAATCTGTCCAATTCACATCTCCAACCTTCCAACCTACAGGTGTATCTGGGAGCCACGATAGATGCACACAAAGCTCTAGCCTCTCCCAATCAGACCAGAATCCGCAACATGCATAGTCAACTCAGTTTCAGCCTCCACACTCTTTGCCAGCTCAAGTGTTCATGCAGTTCCTAGGGATGATGGCGTCTTGCATCCTAATAGTCCCTTACTCAAGACATTGGATGCGTCGCCACTAGTGAAACCAGGTTCGGGGTCTGTTATCAGATATAGTGTTGGTGTACGGCCGCACCCGTCGCTCTCTGCAAAACTTTTTCATAAGGGCAGCCCTTCATCGACCCACCCTCCCCACGTTCCACAGATGGTGCTAACTGACGCATCGCTTACTGGTTGGGGAGCTCCTACCCAGACACTTACAATTCAGGGTATGTGGAGTCTGCAGCAAAATCACCTTCATATCTAAATCTTCTATAGTTGCTAATGATTTTTCTAGCACTTAAAGCTTTTCAAGTTCATCTAGTAGGCAAAACTGTCCTCGTTCGTACAGACATGACAGCAATTAATACATATAAACATGTGGGGACACTTCTCTCCAGCTGTCATAAGTAGCGCACACCATCTGAAGATGGGCTATACATCACAAAATGTCTCCTCCAGAACACCTTCCAGGAGTAAAAAATCAGATAGCAGATCTGCTCTGTCGTCAAAGACAACAGATCCATGAGTGGGAACTCCACCCTCATGTTCTCCTCCCATTCTTTCAAATGTAGGGGGCTTTCCAGACACCGATCTGTTCGCCACAAACCTGAACACAAAATGACCAAGCTTCGCATCCAGGTATCCACACAGGCAGTGCACTATGATTTGGTCAGGGATATTTGCCTACACTTTTCCACCTCTCACTTACTCCTTTAGTGGTTTGGAAGCTCAGACAGGCATCCCTGACACTAATCCTAGTAGCTCCCACATGGGCTCGTCAATCTTGGTTCACAACCCTGTTGAAGCTCTTAGTTCCTCACCAAACACTACATCTCTCTCCCAATCTCCTCGCTCAGAGCCATGGAGAGATAAGATATCCAGATCCCAGTCATCTCAACCTTGCGATCTGGCACCTGAAATCTTAGAGTTTGGCTACCTTAATCTCCTGCCAGACTGCTTGAACATTCTCGGAGGCTAGACATCCTACCACAAGAGCATGCTATGCAGCAAAGTGGAATCGGTTTGTAATATACTGTAATAATCAACACGCTTGATGCTTCAGTTCAAAACATCATTTGCTATCTATTACATCTTTAGCTTTCCAATTTAGCGTAAACATCCATATGCTTACATCTTGCTGGCTGCAATAGCAGCATACCTACAGAACTGACATCTGTCACTCTTCAGAGTGCCTTTCATTGAAGCCTTTATGAAGGGACTTGAAAGAATCATTCCCCCACGACTTCCACCTGCTCCAGTGTGGAATCTCAACTTTGTTCTCACCAGCCTAATGGGTCCTCCTTTTGAGCCATTGCACAGATGTAAACTGCAATTTCTCACTTGGAAGGTAGCTTTCCTCATAGCAGTCACATCACTAAGGAGAGTGGGTGAGCTTCAGGCACGAACCATAGAAGAACCATTTTTACAAATACACGAAAACAAAGTTCTTCTGACGACCCTAAATTCCTACCTAAGGTAATTTCTGCCTTCAATATCAACCAATCTGTTAAGTTTCCTGTGTTCTTCCTCAGTCAGATGTTGTGGCAGAACGTGCTTTACACATCTTAGATGTGAAAAGGGCACTACTTTATTATATAGAAAAGACATCGCCTTTCCGTAAGACAAAACAACTATTTGTGGCTTTGGCTCCACCATATAAAGGCAATCCTATATCCAAATCTGATATAGCAAGGTGGATAGTCCAATGCATTCAGACATGCTATGCAGAAGTAAAACTAACATTAACAATTCCCCCTAGAGCGCACTCCACTCACAAAGGAGGGGCTTTTATGGCATTTTTAGGAAATATACTTATAGATGACTTCTGCAAAGCTGCAACATGGTCTACACCTCACATTCACAAAACACTATTGTGTGATGTGTTCGCAAGACAGCAAGCTGGACTAAGCAGTTTTACATACATTATTTCAGACAACTGCAAAAGCTACAGGCTAGCCACCACTTGGGGAGCTAACTGTTGTATAGTCTATGCAAAGCATGTGATCTACAGCTCCCATGCTTTGAATGGAAAATGCTACTTGCCCAATGTGCATCTGTTGGCATGTAAAGCTGTAGATTCACATGCGCCCACCCGCCTCTCTGGGTACCTATACCCGTTGCAGTAACCTCTTACTTAGATACATTTATACATGGACATCTCTTACAAACTCACTTATCACCCTCTACGGCAAACAGTCTAACAATGGAGTCGATGCCCATGTGCACTATCCCTGAAAGGAGGAGTCCCCTAAGTCGTGACTCGAAGACTTCTTAAAACAAAAACAAAGTGCAAACAACTGGACCCAACACTAGATGGCAGGCTATGCAAAGCATGTGAATGTACAGCTCTACATGCAAAGAAAGGATGCCTACTGGGAAAATAGCGTTTTCCTTTTCTTTCTATTAAAGCAGCCTGCATTGGGCTAATTTGTTTAGTTATTTTTGCCTACTAGTTGTTGAGGAAAGAATTTCTTGACTGAATCATCTCTCCTAAGAAGAAAATATTAAGTCCACCAAGTACACAGACCAGCGATGGGGAAGTTGCAATTTATTTTTGTTACCACTAAGTACTTTACCCTACCATAACAACTACACTTGTAGTCCTGTTTTGCATTTCATTTTAGTCCTACCTTGTTTGTTTACTTTCAACCACTTGTACATATTTTTTTTAAACTTAATTTTGCTTTGTAGGGGACAGGACAAACTTTGCCACTTTTGATCTTTCTGAGATACTCCCGGAAGAGATAGAGGTTGAAGTGAAAGCTGCAGCGGAAATCTCCATGGGAACCGAAGTGTCAGAGGAGGATACCAGCAACATCTTGCATCTTTGTGACCAGGTCAGGATATATGTGATTGATAACCTTCACGTTCATATGATTTTTTCATGTGCTATGGCAGCAGTGATGATTCTTTAATTGCATTCTTGATAAAACATGAAGGTGCAAGTCACTACCTCATCTGATGCTGTCTAGGAGGCCTTTAATACATGGGCAGAAAATCAGTTTAGTCCTAAAGTGGGAAAACCACTTGAAGAGATGAATGAATATATTGTAAACAAACTTTATTGGATTTTTCATTCTTTTTCCATATTGTAAACCTATTATATGCATGAATTGTACGAAAATATACTTTCCCTTCCTATAAGATTTCCATACACGGAGCATTATGACCATGGATGTAAATCGGAGGAAGAAAATAATTTTTTCAGTCTACTTTCCATATGTTGTGACACCAACCATGTGTATATATCCAACAATGCTTAACTATTACCCATGAACACCCCCCCTTCCTCCCGGTCTATAACCCACCCCCTATGCTCTGAATGCATAATACAAAATCCTGAATAAACGTCCCTCTAAAAGAGCGTCTGATTACATTAACTTGTCGCACTGTTTCGTACATAACCATCATTGAGTGACTACATAGAAACTCTATGCTATATCTATGATTGTTTACGTGGAACATTAGGGGTATCATCGGGATTGGCACTCTTATGGGCTTCTACCATTGTATCCTAGGAGTTTTCCGCAGACCAAGGACCTCCTAACTACGCAGTGCCGCACTTTCAGCCCCATCCCACCTGTGCAGTTTGCTATGCCACATGCGCATCGTAGGAGCCTTGGCTGATTTCTAGCGCATAGTGATAGACCTTTTGGCAACTATGAGTGCCAAGTCCAAAAAGCGTAACTGAACCCTGTGCATCTTTTTACGTCTACGGATGCCTAATAAGCACTCCAGTGCTGCTCCGGAGAGGTAAGTAGTCTCCTCTCAATCCCGTAACCTCCCTCCAAAAATCAGCAGGGCATGCCCATAGCAAATGAAGTAGATTCGCTGCTGGTGACTTGCACCGGGGGCATTGGTGGGCAGTGACGGTACATTCTCTGTAGCCTATGTGGGGTCAAATAAGCTCTATGTAAGATCATACATTGAATAAACATTAACTTGGCATTGCGAGGTATTTTCCGTGGGTATTCCAATATCTTTCATTTCCCTGTCTGTAAAATATCGTCCCAGATCTATTGCACAATGCTCATGGTATCCAGGGGAATCCTGGCATGTTTACGGGCGCTAATGTATAACCACTTAATAAGATGACTACTGTGTCCCATGTAGTAAAGAGACGTAACTAATTTGCTTGGGGTTCCTTCCATTGTGGGGACCACTGTCGTTTTATATTGTGCAGTAAAGCTGCATGTGTCATGTATAGCGTGTTAGGCGCCCCGTGTCTCTTATAAAGGAATCATGATCCATAAGTGTCACACCAGCAAATAGTGCTCCAACAGTCTCTACACCTGCATCCAACCAGGGTAGTATAGCCAGTCTCGTGCAAGTTGCGCCCTTCCGTGGGTAGGATAACCATTGCAACTGACATTTGGGGAGATGACTACATAATGCATCAATGGTTAAACTTCCACATGTCATATGTGAACTCTAAATTTAGTTGTTACTATTAAAACAATCCAGACTACTTCTCCGTAGCTTGCATTAATATGGATCGGAAGACCATGCATGTGCAAGTTGTATTTTTTTCGTAATACCAAGTTACAGCATCCCAATTTCAGTTGTAATAGGTTCAGTTTCTCTCAACTTTTTTTATATGCAGTCCTTTGAACAGGTTCTGAGAACAACAAAATGAGTAATGATTGTAAACTACGCAAAAGTTATGTATGGAAAGGTGTGTGGAGATTATCTGCGTCCTAATTGTTTTCATGCCTAGCAGGGTTTGTTTTTTGATAGCTGAAAAATATCTGTACTGGAGATACAATGTCCCAACATTCTGCATTAGTGTTTGGCTTTTGACATGTAAGGTCGTCGGGCGTTTATGCTCTCTTCTAGCTCGAAAGCTGCAAGACCACGAAGGGAAGCTATAAAAACTGCTGATGCCCTCTCCAGTTTTCAGATTATCGCATGCATTCTTCTCCCTAAAGGAAATTAGGTTTGCTTTTTTTTTTAATTCAGGAGTGCTCTAACCATATTTAGACCAAAACGTGAGGGCAAATTCGTATTCTTCTCTAGAACGTGCCTTTCTGGTTATTACTCCCTCCTTATTGTCCGGAAGTTAAACCAAACCTGTTAACCGTGAAATAAACCTTAATACATTGTGAAATTTAAAAAAAATGTTCAGGTGAACACATTTTATGATAGTCCTCATGAAATCCTTCATTCCCATGGGAAGTAGTGAGCCCTCTTGGCAGTAGGTATCTGACTGAGTTCACCTGACGCAGTTACAGTTGCGTCAAACAAAACTGGTTACGAGTAATGTGCGATAGTGTTCACCATAACAAGTTAGTCTTATTAGTGCAGACTGTTGACCGTTCTATTTCTACGGCAGTGAAAAAGTATGCTACATACCTTTTGGGATCTGAAAATGAAGTGTACCGTTCATTTTGAAAGACTTATAGCTTAAATTGTGGTAGTGCTCAACCAACAGCACATCACTTTTCCCTGGTCTTGAGTAAGGTTATTTCATCACAATCTGTCCTTCAAAGTTGCCACAAATGAACCAGTTCCTCCTATGTTTTAATGAAAGTGAAACGTCCTTTTAGGAGAGCAGCTGTTTAAGCTAAATAAGCTTACTCAGTAGCATGTTTATTTTGTCTTGCTCAATGAGAAGAAAAAAAGATCAAGGGCTGCATCTACGATAATACTATTTAGCCTTACAGAAGCACGCACCTGCCAAGTTCTGCACTGCTTTGCGAAAGAGCTACAGCAATTTTGATTATTGATACACTTACTGAAACTGGTCTAGGTATGAAGTATTGTAATTAGGGCTTCCGATTTTGATTAATGTTTAAAAATTTTCGTCTGCGTTTATCCAGATGAATTTTTTTGCCATCTTATTAGTATTTGTTTCTTGCATAAATGTAGCTTTAAAATGGTATATTTCTGCGTTTATCGAACTCTTCCATTGGCACTCAAATATGGATGCCTTTCACGTTTTAGCAATCGAAGCAGCCACGTATAACAAAAGCCAATACTCGCAGGTACATATTAGCATCATACTAAAAAATGTATGTAATCTTGTACATGTATTTTAGGAAATCTCAACCTGTATTTTAACCCTCCATACTGTCAGCCTGCTCAACTGTTGCCTGGAATTCATTAAATATCATGGAGTTTTTCACAAGAAGCATTTTCACTATTCTGCTTTTAAAAATAAATAAACAGGAAACACATTTTCTGTCTGTAATAATCTGTAAAAATCATTAAAAATGGAAAACCGGAAGCCTTAGTAATGCAATACATTTAGCTTGTAACTAGATAGGGTTGTATTTGATAATACTGTAGAAGTATTAACTCGTTGTTATTTGTCTGTCCGTCTTAATGTTCCAGGTTATTGAAATCTCAGAATATCGTGCTCAACTCTATGATTACCTCAAAAACCGTATGATGGCCATTGCACCAAATCTTACGATCATGGTGGGAGAACTGGTTGGAGCCAGGCTCATTGCGCATGCGGGTATGTTTATTTTTTGGACACTCTACTAATGGGTTTGTTGAATGTAGAATTGCTATTAAATATTGTGTGCTTGGAGAAGTTCCGCTCTGTTTACACTCATCATTGTTGTGATTCTGTTTACCTGCTAAAAGTACGGTCTGGCTCGGTCACTGCAGATTTTCGCAATAAATTGTAGTAGTCTGACATGTTTGTAAATAAAATTGAAGCCCCTGTGAGCAGATGTTTTATACAGGCAGGAAACCATCTGTTTTTATTATCATATAGCTTTTTATTGTGACAATGTTATTTTATCAATCGGCATCAATTTATTGATTTTTTACTATGTGTTTATCATATTAAAAATGTATTTTTTCATATTGAATTAGTTGTGTGTTTGCCTTAATCCATTTTTGCCTCTTTTCCTCAATTGTATGCCTGGGATTGTTATCTCACATATATGATGTTTTATACTTTGACAGTATGCTGTCTGGAAAATATTAGTTGTTCAAAATTGAATGACGCATAAGCAAAGGTTTTTAGTGAAGAATTGCATGCCTCCAAGGGAAGAAATGCAGAATGCACAGGTCTTTCATTTGAGTGGGATTATTCCTGCACTCCTCCTTGCCTTGTTCTGTTCATCGTACCGCAAATCCGATTTTAAGTAGCTGTTAATCAATTTATGAAAGTGAACTGGTTAATGCCAGACTTGGGGCAAAAAACCTTCCCACGTCATCGGATCATGTCACAGTCCGTGTCTTTTCCTGTTGGTCATAATGAAACCTGCTTTGTATTACCTTGCTGATGATTCGCATACACCCACAAGATACAAAAGTTTACAGGGTACTGCTATTTCCCCATCTAATCTTTTATTGTCAAGTGAATGCCCTTCATGTCCTTTTTGGAGACTAGCAAATCTCTTGATACAAAGCATAGCCTACAATTTGAGACTGACATCCATGGATTGATTCTGATCTAGGCCAGTCGATGTTAACTAAACTGTTTCTGGCTCAAATGGATCAAGTGTTCGTAAGTCCATTGCGACTATTGTTGCTGCGCAGAGGAAAGCCTTATACAAAGGTAGCGTGTCCTCTTTTAGTTGCTTGTTATTGTATTTGGATGCTAAACCAGTACTAATGAAATGAAACTTGTGTGTAGTGTTAACGTGGACAAATAACACTTCTGATTTAATTTCACAAAATGTGACTGCAGGATTTGTCTTTTCTTGCCACTTAATTTAGCCTTTTCTTGCCACATAATTTAGTCAACTCGCATAATTTGATGCTCCCCTGCTGCATAATTCCAGAAACCCCAATTATGATCTATGCAAAAAGAACAATTGATGAACAGAATGTAGAACAGTGTCATACATTCACCCCAGTACAGAGATCTGGGCCGAAATCCATAGTTTTTTTGCTCGCCATGCCATTCCAGTTTGGACCCAGCCATATGCATGGCCCTGCGCCAATTGGGAACAGTCCAGCCCGAACTGCCAGGCCAGGTCCTTTCTGGACTGGAAACAAGCATCCTAGGACCAGTTTCGGTCTTTCAGCCCTCATCAGCCAGGAAAGCTTGACTCCAGTGGCATGGAGAGCACGGGACACACGTCTGGGCATACCAGTCCCACTCGGGTTGACAAATGCCAAAAGAACAATTGATGGACAGAATGGAGAACAATGTCATACATTCACCCCAGTACAGAGATCTGGGCCTAAATCCACTGTTCTACAGTAGGACTTTCGGTGTTCACTTTTCCCTTGTATTATAAGAAAAAAAGCACCAAAAATTGCCTCTTTTGTACATTGCATACATTTATTGAATAACTATTTGCCTGATGGTAAGTGTAATGTTTTAGGTTGGTGTTCAAAAGCAAGTTGTGACACATCTTACTTAAATGAACAGGGCTTTATCAAAATCTATATTGAGAAATCAGAACGGCAGCGGACACTCGAACGTTCCTCCCATGCAGTTCCATACTTAAAAGTTCGGGGCAACCCTTCCTCCATTCCAGACGTCGATCAGTACTGCAGCTTCGCAGAGGCACATAGTTTAACAATATGGAATGGTGCACCCAGTCATCAGAGTCAATGATCCTATATGTCTTAAATTTCACTTTATTAAATTCTTTAATTTTATTCTATCAAAACAGCAAACAATTTGAACATCCTTGCGGCTCTTCGAAATGCAATGCGAGTTTTATCTCCCAATGGTGTAGTCACACGGTCCAATTCTGCTATGCTATGCTATGGACACTTATAATGCGCACAGATGCTCCAGCAAAGGAGCGTCCCGGCGCACAAGGTAGAACACAACACCGCTAAATGCAAAGAACTGAAAAGGGGAACAGCTACGGGGGCAAAATTAAAATAAGAAAGTTTTAATGGCCTTACGGAACAGCAAGAGGTCCTCCAACAGACTGATCTCTACAGGAAGGGAGTTCCAAATAGCTGCAGCTCTCACTTCGAAAGATCGGCCCCCAGCTCGGCTGAGCTTGAACCGGGGGACCAAAGCGAGAGCTTGGCCAAAGGATCTAAGAGAGCGAGTCGGGATATAGAGAGACAAGAGGTTGGTAAGGATCTGGGGAGCAGAACCTTTCAAGATTTTAAAGGCCAGACATAAGACCTTAAAATGAATTCTCATCTTGGCCGGCAGCCAGTGCAACGATCGTAGAGTGTTAAAAACGGAGCAAAACCTGGGCAGGCCAACTACCCCTCTGGCTGCGGCGTTTTGAACGCGCTGCAGGCGAGTGATTTCTGCCTGGTTGGCCCCCATCAGGAGAGAACTGGCATAATGAAGCCGGGAGATCACCGTCGCCTGAATCACCAACTGCCTGGTTGGGGCATCAAAAAATTGGAGGACAGGTCTTAAGCCCCGAAGAACACCAAAGCAGCAGGCTGCAGTTCTCTTTGTGTGGCCAACCAAGCTGAGGGTGGGGTCCAGCCAGACTCCCAGGTTTCTTAATTCCGTGACCGGAGTCGGGGACGGCCCAAGTTCCGGAGGCCACCAGCTGTCCCCCCAAAGTTCCTCTTTCTTACCGACAATCATGATTTCAGTCTTTTTTGCGTTAAGCTGGAGACAGTTGGCATTCATCCAGCTAGCCACTGCCCTCAGTCCACTCTGGAACCTAGGGGCATCCTGCTCAGCATCCCCACTGATAGTAACCGCTAGCTGAGTGTCGTCAGCGTATGAGACCATAGTCATGCCCCACTGCTTGACGACGACAGCCAACGGTCTCACGTATAGATTGAATAACGTGGGACTCAGCGAGGATCCCTAAGGAACCCCCATGCCCAGAGGATGGAATTTGGACTGGTGAGGTGGGATGGCCACGCAAAAAGAGCGATTGTCGAGGAAGGAGCGGAACCACTGCAGAGCAAGCCCACCAATGCCAATCTCCTCCAGGCGATGCAGAAGAATACGGTGAGAGACGGTGTCAAAGGCAGCGCTAAGATCTAATAATACAAGCGCCGCCGTCTGACCCGCATCCAACACCGCACGCAAATGCTCCACCATGGCGAGAAGGGCTGTCTCCGTGCTGTTACCAGCACGGAAACCGTTCTGCGTGGGGTCCAGGACATTGGCCCTAGTAAGATGGTCTGAGAGGGCCAAATTGACGTGTGCCTCCGCAACTTTCGCCGGCCAGGGTAGCAATGAAATGGGACGGTAGTTCTCAGGTTTTAGTGGGTCCAACGAAGGCTTCTTCAGGATTTGAGAAACCACCGCCTGCTTCCATTTGGCTGGAACCATGCCCGAGGCCAGTGAGAGGTTAATCAGGGAGCACACCGTGAAGCGTCCCAAAAAAGACTGGTCTCTAAAAAGGGCAGGTCTTAACAGATCCGAAGGAGAGCCGGACTTGATTTGCTGGGCTAATTTGTTGAACCCCTCAGGAAGTAACGGGGGAAGAGAGTGCAGGATGGTATGGCCTTGAGTGCAATCTGGGGCTCCTGGAGATGGTCCAATACTAGGGAAAGCCTGATAGATAATCTGGACTTTCTCTAGGAAAAAGGATGCCAGGGCCTCGCAGTGGGAGGTGGAACAGGCTTCCTGAGAGGAGATCCTTTTCGCCAAAAGGTCTTTAAGGACTTTAAAGATGGTTTTAGACTGGTTCGGGCTGTTGCGAAATTCCGAGGAATAGAACGCCGCGCGAGCTCTACAGATCGCTCGATGGTAAAGCTTAACGGAAGCAAGATGCGCGGCTTTCTTGTCAGCCTCGTAGGGCTTGCGCCATTGTCTTTCCGCCAGTCTACAAGTACCTTTTAGAGCACGTAAGGCACTATCTTACCATGGGCTCGACTCTCAGAGAATGTAATCAAGGGGGACAGTCAGGCTAATTGTTGAGGAGGTGAATATTCCCTAATGTTGACACCTAAATCCGTGTCAGTCGCCGCCATGTCATCTCGTTACACCAAAGAGTAACCTGGAAATATCAAAATATGTTCCATTTACACATTTTTTAGAATTGATTGGTGACGTTAAGTACTTTGTCTATACAACATTATTATAATTATTTTTTTGCCAAATATATTTAGGACATGTTTACCATACTACTCTTGCATTGCCGTTTTTAGGTGTTTTAACAAGAATGTTTCCTCTAGGTTCACTTCTAAACTTGGCAAAGCATCCAGCTTCTACTGTTCAGATCCTTGGTGCTGAGAAAGCACTCTTTAGAGCTCTGAAGACCAGAAAAGACACTCCAAAGTATGGCTTGATTTACCATGCGTCCCTAGTTGGGCAGTCAAGTGCCAAGAACAAAGGAAAGGTGAGTGTGAAAGTGTATTTTCTTCCTGTTCAACTAAAAATTGCAGTTGTTTTCTTTGATAAGCCGACCAGGCCAGCACTATAGTCGAAATAACCTCTGTTTAGATCTCCCAACATTAGTTATGTGTAAAATGCTTTGTGATCACGTGGATGATTGAGCATCAATCGCAAGTTATTTCCCAATTTTGGTTAGCTTTGTAAAGCTGCACTATTTGGAAATAAAGGCCAATGTTTTTGCTGTTTCCCCTCATATTAGAAGTGCACTCCTTTATAAGCAAATTATCCAAGATCCTTGTTTTGATAACTAATGAACTTACTTTTGGGGTTGTGTATGTATGGAAATATTAGATTTAGATCTTTACTTAAATATGTCATGTTGTTTGACTTGCCTGGATAAGCATGTCACTTCAGTGTATTAAAGGTATTTGATTTTTAACCTACATATTGATGTATTCAAGAGTTGGTGAACATTTTTTTTTTTATTTATTTATAATTGGGTGTCGAAAAATCCATTACTATTAAAAAAAAGTGTTAAATTATCACTATCTCAGTACACAAATGTTTGAAGGAAATATAAAATCCTTCTTAGTCGAGGAAAACCTTTCTGGAGAGTAAGAAAAAGAATTTATAGGAAAGAATCTGCTTCACCACCTCTGTTATTCCAGATACCTTTACATTTCTTCAGTGCACCTACCTTTAGAGTCCCTTTTAATTTTCTAACTCTATCCATATTCTTTACCCATGTTGCAAAAGTGGGAGGGTTGGTGGGACTACCACTTTTTGGTATCGAGCAACTTCGAAACTAGGGACCCAATAAAAAGAATTGTTGCTGCCACAACCTTAAATGGCAATTAGAGGTTGGGATCCCAAATATCGCCCCCTGTATGTCTGGGTCTCTGAGAGCTTGTAGCCCCCCACCCCCCCAAATAAAAGCAAACTAGTCCAAAAGACGAGTATTTGGGACAGAGAAACATCATTTGCGACCAATCGCCTTGCAGATGCTGACATTGAAAACATTTGGCGGATGAGGCCAGTAACTATTGCTGCAAGTTTTGTGGGGGTATAGTAAAGTAGAGGGCTATACGCTTAAAATTCACTCCTTGGGCGGCCTTGTAAGCCATGATATTATACCTGCTCCAAGCAGTGGAATCTATTTTTGCCCTTTGCTGTGGGGAATCAAAGCAAATGCTGCGAGAGCGACCAATTCATGCAGATACACATAGAATATCCAATACTAATTTCCCTGTCCCGTCCGCTTGCTCGTGAAATGTGCTTTGCTGATATGCTCTTTCACTATGCTAGATATCCAAGCGTAGGCGGGTAAATGATTGCAAAATTGGAGATGGGCGAGTGCAGTGAGGCACAATATTAGCATTATCCGTAGCCACCTGATCCCAAGATTTTATCTGCTCGGCTAGCGTGAAATTACCAAAACCTAATACCCCGCCTATCCCATGATTCAGTAGTGCCGCATTTCATTGGTAAGCCTACAGCCCACACCCCTTCAGTTGCATCTGGTAGTGTAGCTGAGGGAACAGATTCTTTTGGGAGTAACGCAAATGTATTTGCCTCTACTTGCGGGAACTTATATGTAATGTAAAAAATTCTTATAGAGCGCACTTACACCCAGCGGTTTCATGGCGCTATAGGCAGTAGAGAGACGGAGAGAAACAAAGCAGAAGATTAGGGAATTAATTGTGCGCCTTACGGAACAGGTGTGTTTTCTGGAGGGACCTGAAATGAGGGTAAGAGGTGGTGAGCCTGAACTCTAAGGGGAGTGCATTCCAAAAGGAAGGGGCCAGAAACGAGAATTTGAGCCTTCCATGTTTCTTGTGTTTGAAAGTGGAAGTTTTAAGTAGAGCAAGATGGGAGGACTGGAGGTTCCGGAGGGGGGGGGGGGGGGGGGGGGGGGGGGAATATAGTGATGGAGAAGGGAGGAGATGAAGGCCGGGCCGAGGTCAACCAATGCTTTAAAGATGGTGCAGCCCAATTTGAAATTACCCTGTTATACTACGGGGAGCCAATGAAGAGTTTTCAATAGTGGACGAACGTGCTGATGCCTAGGCTGATTAAAAATCAGTCGTGCCACCTGGTTCTGGACCAGCTGTAATCGGTTTAGTTGGTAGGCGGTGATACCAACATAGAGGGAGTTGGCATAATCTAGCCTGGAAATTACCAGGGCCAGTAAGGCCAGGGTGAGGGCCTCTGTGGTAAGGAATCGAGATCTTTCGGATTTTATATAAGTGAAAGAAGCTAGAAGAGACCACCGCGTTAATCTGGGGTTTCATCGATAGATCCTTACAGATGACCACCCCAAGCTTTTGGCAGAATCAGCAGGGCAAGGGGGAAGGCCTAGGCAAGTAGGCCAGAAGTTAGGGTTCCATGGGTTGGATGTGCCCCCGATAAGAACCAGTTCGGTCTTATCAGGGTTAAGTTTAAAGTGATTTGCCCCCATCCAATCACTAATGTGACACAGAGTGGACTGGAAGTTGTGAATGGATTGGTCCGAGGGGTCGGTATCTAGGATCAGTTGAATGTCATCTGCATAATTAAATGCAGTGACATTGCTGCCACGTAAAGAACGGATAAGGGGGGCAAGGTACAAATTAAAAAGAAGGGGAGAAAGAGAGGAGCCCTGCGGGACACCACATGTTAACCCGTTCTTGTCAGCAGAGAACTGAGATAGACGGACAGCCTGATGACGATCACTCACGAGCGAACCCAGTCAAGGGCTGAACCCCGGATGCCGGCCTCCTCGACACGGCCGACCAGAATATCATGGTCGACCATGTCGAAAGGCGGCCGACAGATCAAGGAGTACCAGAGCCTGGCTGGTATTGCAGTCCGCCCCCCTCCGCAGCTCCTCCATCACTGAGAGAATGACCAACTCAGTTGAGTGGGCAGGTCGAAACCCGGCCCTTTGGGAATCGAGGAACTGTGAGTGTCCAATACATGAACTCAAATAGTGGGTAACATGAGCCTCAAGAACTTTGCTGAGAAGGGAGTAGGGAGATAGGACGGAAATTATTCATAAGGGAGGGATCAGCATTAAGTTTCTTGAGGATAGGCACCACGACCGCGGTTTTAAAGGAACTAGGGACTAAGCCGGTTTGAGTGAGTTGTTGAGTCGGAGGGGCAATAGGGCAGGCAGAAAAAGCCTCACGCAAAACGTGGGGGTGGCAACAGTCAATAGGGGAGCCAGAGCTCACCTTATTTAACAAAGTTAGAAACTCGTCCTCCGAGATAGGTGGTATCTGTGTAATCCTCTGCGAGTTGTGAACAGCGGGAGTGGAAACAAAAGTGGGTGAGTCAGAGGGGACCGAACCAGAAATACTATAAATAAATGAGTTAAGGGAGTCACAAAGTGCCTGAGAGGGGGGAGGTTTGATGGTGATCCTATCTGGGTGTGAGTTCTTCCACAATAGAAAAAATATCTTTAGCCTTGGGGGCTGAGTCAGAAATTTTCTTAGAGAAATAAGTTTTAGCTTGCAAGATAGCTAGCTTGTAATCTTTAAGCAGGGTCGTAAATATCAGCTTCCTGTCAAGAGTCTATACTCGTCGCCAACAGCGCTCGGCCTGTCTAAGTTTAAGTTTTTGTACTTTAAGTTCCTCTGAAAACCATCTTTGCGCACCTTGGTGGCGTTTTAGCCTAACCTTTTTGAGTGGGGCTACAGTATCGCTAGCAGACTCAAGCCAGCCCTGCAGGCCCAGCGCTTGAGTGTCCAACAAGTCGTCGTCCGGTGGGGAAGAGGCTCTAAGTAAGGTGACAAAGAAGCCTACGTCGGCCCTATTCCAATTCCTAGCAGAGAGGTTGCCCTCAAGAGTACGACTAACATGGGTAGTAATGGCGATAGAAAAAGTAATAATAGAATGGTCCGACCAGGTGCAGGGAAGGACAAGGGGAGAGGAGATGTCCAGGTTGTAAGTCCATATCTGGTCACGGGTATGGCCCTTGATGTGAGTTGCTTGGCGAATATGTTGAGAGCAATTCATACCCAGTAACAAGTTGGAAAAGGTGGATGAACAAAGGGCCAATAGTTAAAATCCCTCAAGATCAAAATTTTTGAATTATTAATAACTAACTGGGAGAGCATCTCGCTAAACATTGACAGGAAATTGGGCATGGACTGAGGGGGCTGATAGACTAAAACACAAATAAGGGGGGGGGGGCCACAGGGGAATCCAGCGTAATAGCTACTGAAGAAAATCTAATGGGATGTTTAATAATAGCTGCCACCCCGCCACATGGCTTACCGGTGGGTCTATTGGCATGGAGGATATAATAGCCTGGTGGAACCGCCGCAAGGATGTCCGGTGAAGACTCCTCATTTAGCCATGTCTCTGTGACAAAGAGTATGTCGGGCTTATCAGAGTCCAACAGCTGGAAGATCTCAGCTAATGTTTGACCAGTGAGCAGGTGTTTCAATAGCTCACAGTGAAATTGGAACTAGCAGCTCCTTTGACAGGAGGGGGAGGGATGGCCACAGGGGTCTGTGCGGCAGGAGCAGAGGCCATAGCTACCGTAGGAACTAACTCCGGGAAAGGTAAACGAGAACAAAGCAGACCCAATGAGTCCAATCTGGCAAGTATAGTTGGGTAAAGGGGCCGTTGAGAGTGCTGATGTTTCAAGTCATAAGCAGTATAAGTAACAAAAAGGGCAGAGTGGCTTGCCCTGGCCGGGCGCACACGGGCTCGCCTTTGGCGCGCCCGTCCGCTGCGCCTCCGAGAAGGGAGTGGCATTTTATGCTGTGGAGGGTGGGAGGGCCGAGCAAGTAATCTGCTCGCCCTCGGACTCACCCAAGATGGCGACCTCAAATGACTGGAGCCGATGCAGCGCCTAGTCGGCTGCTGTTGGCCCTAAGTTGCCGGCGTGCACAGGAGTATGAGAATGAGTAAGATTTCCAGAATTTTTAAAAAGCCTGGTGGCCGAGTGCCATACTTAGTAAGCATGTTTTGCAAATAAAAGCAATTTAATAGACTAGTCTCTGTGGTGACTCAATTTAGGCAATCAAAGGCGGCTTGATAAGATTTCCTCATATGGCCAAGCCAACATCGTCTATCAATAGCTGATTCAAAGTCAGCCTAGTGCGGGGCTTTCTCCCTTGCCTCAAAAAATGACTCATCATTTGAACCACTGTGACAAAAAAAGATTGTTGAAAAGTGAACAAAATATTAGATGAAACTAAAAAAAACACGTGTTGGATCAGCATCTTGATAAGCGCTACCTGCCCTATAATGGATAGCTGTAGATTATGGCAGTTACTTAATATTGAACATGCCTTTTTAACCATGGCTGGTATAGTTTAGCTTAAGCAGGTCTAAAACTCATGAGCGACAAATGCTTGAATACATCATATGGCGCATAGCTGACAATGGGTGGATAATGATATAAAAGAATTTCTACTTTTGGCCAGGTTGATCTTGCAGCCCCCAATATCTGTAAAGGATTGTGTTTTGAACATAGCTCTGTGACTGCTAAATAAAGAATAATGTAATCCGCAAATAGCTTTTGCTTCAGGGAAGCAGAGGCCAAATCTCTGGATCTTGTCTTAGGGCCGTCGCTAAAGGTTCTACAGAGTAAGCAAACTGCACCGGTGACATTAGACATCCTTGTTTCGTGCCTCTGCGAATTGGGAATAAGGCCTATGGTTTGAGAATTGATCATAAGTTTGGCCTCAGGAGTTTAACAGTATCTTTTGACCTCTGTGCCCGTAATGGGAGCCCCTACCCTTTCACAAAGTTCACTATTCAGTGAGGAAGTTTGATTGGATGCAAGAAGGCTTCAATCGCACTAGGCAAGAGGTTGCTAGTGAAAGCTTAAAGATCTGTGTAATCTAAAAACACCCTGCCTATCTAGTCTTATCTGCAACAGTGTGGTTCAATTTTTCAGCAAAGATTGCATTGATGACTCCCCGGTTACGTTTCTCAGACAACGTCAAAAAGCATCTTGCCTGCCTATTCTTTTCGCAGAGTTGCTGAAAACAGGACTTTCGAAGTAACCAAATTTCTAGAAGTAAAAAAAAAAAATCTTTAAGTCTTTGACTTGCTGCCGCCAGATTAACATTTGATTCGGCAGTGTGTAAATTAAGGTAGTCCATGTGTGCTTGCTCCAAGTCTTGTTGCAGCGCAGCAATTTCCTCACGTCTTGTGTTATTGACTTGGGCTGTATAGGAGATCATTTCTCCCTAAAATAAGGCTTCCTTCTCTGCCAAACAAAACAAGCACTGGCGTTGCCAATAGGTCTCGCAGTAGGAAAGTTTGAGCTATTGGTTTTGTAAATGACAAAGCCCTTTATGTTTTTAAAATGTAAACAAAAATAAAAGGCATTGTTATTTGCAATTGTAATAGCTCCAACTTTCCTACTGCGAGACCTATTGGCAACGCCAGTGCTTGTTTAATTAACTATCATCCTCTGGTAATAGCCATTTCAGCACTTTGCCAGAATTAGTGAATTAAATTCCATCTGGTGCCATGTCTGGATCATCTTGTCTGAGGATGTTTAAAGTGGACTTTGTTTCTTCCACCCAGATGTAGTGATGATTGATACATTTTGCTGAACCCTAGATAATTAAGCAGTGCATATTGAACAAGTTTATACAGAGGAGTTGTTCATTGATCATGTTTATCCTAATCCAAATACTGGCCCAAAAAGTGTGACTTGCACCCGTCATTTTGTAAGTCTCAGTCCTCCTGCTAAAAGGCTTTCTTGGTGGCTGACTGCTAACAACTGTTTTTTAGGTGTTTGTGTAATTTAAAATCTGCCTGTATCTTGTAGCTGCTTCAGAGTGTCGGGTGCACAAATGGCAAAACATTTATGCAGTCACTCGAGGTTAACAGAGTGAGCATAGTGCATCAAGGCATTGGTGCTTTCCCGTGGTGCTCTCTCTCTAAGATGCTGAAACATTTCAGGTAGCCACCAAATGCCTGGCTGTGCTCTGGTCTTCATGGGGTAGTGACACGGCAAAAGGTCAAACCAACCGCAAGGGTAGTACATAAGGGTTGTGAGGACTAATGGGTCTTCGGCTGTTGGGGTGAAGGTGTGGGGGGGTGTGGGGGGAGTAGTTGCAACATTACTGATGGGGACGGGACTGCTCATAAAGTGGCACAACTTTTTTGAGAGTTCCAGAATAAGGCAGGACTTTTGATTTCTTTTTTTGCTCTTGTGTTTTGACCAGTGATTTCCACTATTTAGTCAGTTCGTGTACCTATGCAAGTACAACTTTTTGGAGAGTTCCAGAATAAGGCAGGACTTTTGATTTCTTTTTTTGCTCTTGTGTTTTGACCAGTGATTTCCACTATTTAGTCAGTTCGTGTACCTATGCAAGTAATTTCCTTGGGTATATTCACGTTTTCATATGGAACAGCAGTTGTCAGTCTGGGATTCCGACTTTCCATACTGCCTCTGTTTGCGTGTCAGTTCTAGTGCGGTGCCTCTGGTAGAAATGCGCTTGGCTGGGGTGTTCAACGCCTGCTGTATGGTTAGGTTACGTTGGTTGTTGCACATAGGTGGGCTTTTGAATATTTTAGATAGAAAACGCTATTAACTTAATTACCGAAAAGTTATTACTTATCCCCCCGCAGTAATTGGTAGTTACCGCTATCGGTGTTTACCGCAGCGGTAGTATCATAGCGCTAGCAGTAATTGCCCCGCTTGTGGGAGTGAGACTGGCCGAGCCTGCTTTCTTAGACGGGGCACTGGGTGCGTATGTGGGGGGGGGGGGGAACTGCCAGGCGACCTCGCAGTGCTGCACAACTGGACGAATAAGTAATGTCAAATAATTATTCTCCATGACTTTTAATTGATCGCCCGGGGTAGCGAATGCCCATTGATTGGAAAAAAGAAGCTGTGTTGCTTTGCACGGGCTTCCCTGCCTGTTTCTATGGCGATCGAGGTAATTTCCCGTCTGAGGATCTCCGCTGCCCTCTGATTGCACTTCTGCGGTTTCATCCAGCAGTGGCAGGGAAGCGTTAAGACACGATAGCTTCCTCCTCTCTTAAATCGCTTTGATCGAGTGTGAATCAACAATGCACGCTGATTTTGCATTGTTGACATATTCACAAATGTCTCCGTAAGTGCTTTCTCGTTTTCTTCCTCATTAAACAGAGCGCTCTTTAATTACGTGGCTTCTGACACATGCTTTTGCAGGCGGGGAGTATGTGTTTTTTTTGCTAGGAGTCTTGCTGTGGTATTTTGTACAATGTAGTCTAGTGCAGTCTAGTAATAAACCTTAATGTACGTGTCTGCACCTCATACGTCATGAGTGCGATGCCCAGGGGAGGATCCTGGCAAACAGGTTTATCGAGAGACAGAGATAAAAAAGAGAAACGGGCGGGAGAGCCTGGTGGGGGGCGGGAGTGCGAGCGAGGGGAGGAGAATGGAGGGGGAGGCAAGACAGAGGCAAGGAGTGTGGCAAATGGTTGGAGGGAAGCCGGATGGGGCGGGAGAGCCTACGAGAGAAGCACACAGTCCTCGGAAAGTAAAACATGAAAAAAAATGTACATGAAATGAAGGAAATGGCAGAAGACAAAATAGAAACAAGACAGTGGCAGCAAGTCAGTAATTGGAAAAATGTAAAGCGGAAGTAATTAAGTAGTCATCCGGTATGACTCACGAAAGGGCCCGCATTGAAAACAGCTGAAACGTGAACTTCGTAGTGGGTTCGCTTCAGTGCATGTATGACAGGAAATAACATCGTATTTCTACACTGCTAAAAAAAAAAAAAGTAGTAAATGAATATCGTGAAAGGTGGGCACAGAGATGTTCAAGCAGGCACAGTGTGGCGAAGAGCAAGTGATGCGTGGTTAATGGCAGCGGGCAAGTGATGCGTGCCTCAGGGCAGGGGGCACTAAAATGTGATGTGAACAAATGCGTGAGTCTGGAAGCAAATACAAAGAAGAGGAATGACTGAGGCGCATTGGTGTGAAGCACATCAAAGGGCTTCTCCTCCCCTAATTAGCCGTTCTGGGGAAACTGAAAGTACGGCCGGCCTGCGGCCGGCCATGAATAATTAGGGGAGGAGAAGCCCTTTGATGTGCTGGGCTGGCTGGCCCTGAATGCGCGTGCATGTTATCACGTGGTTCACGGGCACTGCAAGAAAACCGCGGCTGAAAGCCCTTTGGTTTGACGAGAAAATAGCCGACTTGAATTCTCCCCATTTCCCATTCCTGCGGAATGGTAAAGGCTCGACCTAAAAACTGGAGGCGTTACCATTGTTTTTCTGAATCAACCCCTTCAGCGTGACTCGCTTGACACTGACTCATCCCTCCTGCGACCACGATTTATCTAATGGCCATCGTGGTTGCTCTTTCAGAGGGCTGATTGTTTTAAGATCTAAATATGGAATGGTCAGAATGGGTTCAAGAGTATACCTGATACAACTCCTCCCCCAACTATGCGATACTAAAATCTATGCGAGACGTAGAATTGAAGAGTTTGGCGAAACAAGTATACTTGCCTCTCGTAGGGTGATCAAATTGCCAGGGATCAACCAAAGCGAGATCACATCACTAATGGACCAGAAACGGAGCTGATTTTGCTTTATTCCGATTTCTTATTTTGGCTTGAGCAGTCACATTTTATATCCTAGATTACGTTTAAATTGCCTTCAGTTAGTACTAGTTTGGTGAGTGGGGCTGGAACATTATAGACTTCTAACGGAGTCACCTCATTCTCTAAAGGCCCATAATAACCTAATTAGATTCATGATTTGGTTGTAGACCTGCAGGCTAATCAGAATCCACCTGGTGTTCGGATCTCCCACCACCCGTAACACTCTGCCAATAATGCTGCAGATGCATAAAATGGCTGATATACAAATTTCGACGCAGTTGGTTGTTTGGCAGAAGCTTTCAAATGAGTCTCCTGAAGCAATATTTGTGTGCCAGCTAACTTAAGCCATGATAAAAATAGATCTAACCTTGCTATGATTAATTCCATTAGTTATTAGAGCTTGGCAAACCTAGTTAAATGTAAGGTCGAGACTAACAAAATGGACATATACATAAAGGAAAAAGCAGGCACGGAAAGAGATTCAGGGGAGGAGATGGGAGCAGGGGAAGAAGAGAGAATGGAGATGGGGAGGGCGAGAGACACAGCATGGTAAGAGGAATGGGAGGGTGACGGGGACACAAACGGTATAAGAGTCATAGCTGCGTCCAAAGTCCAGTAAGCTGTGATCCCGGGGCAAGTGGTATCCTTTCCCCATCTGTTGCGAGAGGCTCCACATACGCAGTGGACTCTCTCAGAGGGGTCTCTGACACTCCAAGGCCTACATACTGGATCCTTCCCCAAAAAGGGGAGAGGGAGTGCTTTGGCTTGGGGTGCCATACCATACCTCTACTGTGAGTGGCTTCCTTGGCGCTGTGGACTCGATCGGCGGGTTTGCTGAGACTCCAGAGTATAAGAATTGGATCTTTCCCCAACAAGGAGAGGAGTGATTAGTCAACATGTCCTCAGGTATGTTAACTCTGGATGGCCGCGTATATTATATATCCACGGCATTACATTCATTGCGATCCCCCACCCCCACTACTTTCACTTTATGCATCTTGCCCTCTCACTATTTCACATGTGCTGGTTGCGATTTTTCCACTGGCAAAATGCAGCTTTCTAAGACTCAACTAAATATAAAGCATTATAGGGGAAAAAGGAAGCCTACTAAGGGCCGTACTCCATCCCCTTCTCCGCTCCATTTTTGGAGCTTAAACTGTAGATCGCTTCCTAAGAATAAATTAAACATCTTCGATTTTCATAATTGATGAATCTCCTGACGCTCTGTTCCTGACCGAGACCTGGCTACATGCCAGCTCGGGCCCGGACATTGCTGCAGCTATTCCTTCCAACTATGTTGTGCTGCATCAGGACAGACCCTCCGGCAAAGGTGGTGGAATCGCAATCATCTTTAAATCCATCTATCAATGCAAACTGGAACTATTACATCTTCCAGGTAGTAAGGCAGCATTATTTAAACTAATGATTAATCCCCGACTGACGCTTTCCGGTCTGCTAATTTATCGGCCGCCCGGGAACGCTGCTTCGTGGATCTCCTCACTTGTTGATTGCCTTTCAGCAACACTATTGAAATCAAACAATTTCACTATTCTTGGCGATTTAAACATCCATTTAGAAGATGTCAATAATCCCCATAATCTTTTTTTTTTTTATTTTTATTTTTTTTTTTTTTATCTGATCTTGAGGTTTTTAATCTCAAACTCTGTAATTCTGGGGCTACTCATCTTGCTGGCCACCTCTTGGACCTAATCATTTCAACTCTTTCGTTCGATTGTACTCAATCGGCGCGTCCGCTTGTTTGGTCTGATCACTATGCGATACACTTTATGCTACCACCTGGTCTTTTTTCGGCCAGTGTTTATGTGGAGGAAACTAAATCGTCCTACCGCTGGGACAGGCTCGACATGGCTGCCTTTAATCAGCGTCTGACTGAGAATTCCATCTTCGATCAACACAGAGCAGGATTTGAATACCCCCATTTCTTGTTGGTTGACAGATGCAGTGACTGCTCTTACCCCCCGCTCTAGTAGCAAATATAGATCCTTGCGCCCCCCCCAGCACCTTGGTTCTCTGACGAGTTGAAAATCCAACGTGCTAAATGTAAAGCCCTGGAGAGGAAGTGGAGGATGTCATACTCCGCTCCTTGCAAGGTGACTTACAAAGAAGAGTTGAAAGTCTATCATGCAAATTGCAAACGTGCCAAGGCCTCCTACATTGCCTCTACCATTACCCTAGTGCAAAATTGTCCTCTGACTCTTTTCGCCACTGTAAAAAAACTCACAGGAGCTGATACCACTCCCTCTTTGCCGGCTTTAGATGGTATACAATGTAATGCCATTGCGGATTTCTTCATATCTAAGGCCGAGGGCATCTATCAATCTTTGGCCTCCCTTCCACAACCAACTGATTCCCCCCAACCTGGTTTTTCTTGCAATGTTTCTTTCTCTCCCACTGTGTTTATCCACAACTGGCTACCATTTGATGACTCTTCCTTCCTGTCTTGTCTAAACAGCATTAGGTCAGGTTCCCCGCGGGACCCAGTCCCTATGAAGATATTAAAACAACTAGACCTTGAACCACGGAGATTCCTAATGAGGCTACTAAACATTTCTCTTACCGAATCTCGGGTGGCACAGGAATGGAAACATGCCATGGTTGTTCCTTTGCTCAAAAAATCTGGTGCTGACATCACAAATCTTGCCAACTTTAGGCCTATATCCCTGCTGCCAGCTTGCTCCAAAATTTTGGAACGCCACGTCAACACCCAGCTTACTGAGTTTGTTGAAAACGTGGGATATCTCTATCCATCCCAATCAGGCTTTCGAGCTAATTACTCCACCGAATCCGCACTCCTTGGGGTGACTGAGCGACTCCGACACGGTATCGATAGCGGTGAGACCTTTGCGCTTATTCTTCTTGATTTAAGCGCTGCTTTCGATACCGTGTTCCATTCCACTCTTTTGGAGTCCCTCCGCTCCCTAGGTGTTGATGGATCAGCGCTTGCCTGGGTGGCCTCATTCCTCAATGAGCGCACCTTTCAGGTCTTCTCAAACAAAGCTGAATCTGCGATTCATTCTTCAGCTTACGGCGTCCCTCAAGGGTCTATATTAAGCACTCTGTTTAATATTTACATCAGACCGCTTGCTTCCATCGTAGAGGACACCGGTCTGTCTATATATTCATATGCAGACGATACGCAGATTGTGTTTTCCCTCTCTAGCAGCAGGGTTCAGGAAGTTTCTGCCCTTAAAATTGGCCTATCTCGTGTTGCAGCTTGGATGCAAGTCCATCTGCTGAAGCTCAACGGAGATAAGACCGAGGTTATCATATTAGGCAAGCATAAAGATCTGTGGGGCTCTAGACACTGGCCCTGTGATATGGGCCCTCTGCCTACCCCTGTGCCTGTTGCCCGTAACCTCGGTTTCCTGATCGACGATAAACTTTCGATGAGCCAGCAGGCAACCAAGGTCGCTGCAGTCTGTTTTAACACCTTACGCTGGCTGCAGAAGATCATATGGATGCTGCCTGAGTCCACTCGAAGAACTGTCGTCCAGGCCCTTGTGATGTCTCGCATCGACTATGGCAATGTGCTTTATCTTGGAGCGGATAAAGCAACAATTAATAAACTCCAAATGGTACAGAACTCAGCCGCTTGCCTCTTGCGCAATGTTCCACGGAGAACGTCCGCAATGCAAGCTTTGCGTGACCTACACTGGTTAAGAATTTCAGATCGTGTGACCTTTAAAACTTTGTGTTTCTTGTTCAAGATCCGTCAGGGTTCTGCCCCCATCTACCTTCATAACCTTGCCCAGCCTTATTTACCTGGCCGCTCCTTAAGGTCATCTAACAACGGCAATCTTTTGATTCCAAGAATCCGACTGGCAAAAATGGGAGGTCGCTCATTTGCATATCTTGGACCAAAGATGTGGAATGCTCTCCCGCTGGCGTTAAAAACCGAAACTAATCTTCTGGCTTTTCGCAAAAAGTTGAAGACTTTTCTGTTTTGATTTCCCCTGCTTGTGAGCTCTTCTTTTTGCACGTGCTTGTTTTCTTCTCCAGTCTGTCCCTGGCGCCGGGAAACCCATTGCGGGTAGCTGAGCGCAATATAAATTCAATAAAATAAAATAATAGTCAATGGGCACAAAACGACAGGAGGCTAGTCTGTGTAGGAGGTGAGAGGAGGGATTCAGGTGAGAGGGGATAGGAGCAAATGAAGTAGACAAAGAGAGAGTACTAAATGGGAACACAGTCTGTCCTCCAAACTGATGCTGTTTTCTCTCTGTGGCCATGAGTCTGCCCCATCTCTAAGGAAAAAACTTAGCACAGGCAATTCCAGAAGCGTTACCATCCAGGAAGGACAGCAAGCACACCGCTTGTAATTCAAATTATTTTCACAATAGTTTATAGTACGCTGCACCTCAGCAATTCAGATGTTTTCATATAAAGTTCTTGGGTGCAGAGGGGTTAGGAGACTCAGCGAGAAGGTCCAGGCTAGACCCAGAGGTATTAGAGCGCTTTACATGAGGATTAAGGCATGTTACAGCGGTAAATCAGTTGCAGTTAAATTACAGACTGATCCATTGCTAGTGTATTCCATAAACCTAGAAAAACGAGATGAGGAAGAAAACGATGTCTGTCTTGTCGGCCCCTCTGCTCACCTTTCAGGACCACACAGGGTGTAGAACTGAAATCGCCTGACCAGTGCCATTTTGTAGATTAGCGACCTCACCCAGTATGTGATATTGGGCAAACATAGCAGAGACAAGGAGTGAGTATAGGTAAAGTGAATGACCACTCAAAGATGGCAACTATACTATGTAAAGGGAGCAGGCCCATTTCTATTTGCATGCTCAGCATCTTCTTCGGGGTCGGCGGTAGGACGACGACATGGTAGTCTAATTATAGTAATATGCCATAAACATACAAAAAGGGTGCTCATGAATGCACACTTACGCCCAAAAGAAGTCCCGATGTTAGCTTTCCCTTCACAGGTGAGGGCGGGTGAAGCTGTTATCGGGGGATCACCCCCTGTTGAATGTTTGAGTCAAGTGACCGACCCCTGGACCTTCCACAGATCAGTAGCGAGGGACTGAGAGACTATGGGGTCAGTAGTTCTCCAGCCACACTGAGGTTCAATAACAGGGCAGTAAGAGTCAGCGGTCCGCTAACGCACACAAAGGACCGCTGGGCCTGATCACTGCAGTATGGGCCTGCACGATTCAGCAGCTCCGCCTCCTTACACCCACCTCAGAATAACACTGGTCCGTAGGCAATTGGCATTTCCCGCTGTTGCTGGCCCGGGCCTTTCACTGTCCAGTGAGACACCACAATCTAGTCAGGTGTGGGGATCATAGCTGCGGCGACCGGATCACCGGCAGACGCAACGCGGGCACCACGATACAAGCACGTCAGTTAGCGAGGACGCAAAAGTCACCTGTGCCCTGCGTAACTCCTCACAGCACTTCAACATAGGGAGCACTCCTCGGACCGTAAGTCTCTGCATTCGCTCCGAATGCAGGGGTTCAAAACCCCCAGAGTCCATTCACCACGAGGGAACCGGGCTTACCGCGATCACTGCTAGATACCGCGCTCAATCTGTCACCTCCTCGGTTCTCGCGCCATAACACAATCTGCATACACAGCACCAGAGTCCCACAATGTAGCTCTTCGCTGGCCCCATAGCTGACCCCCAGCCGCACCTGTCATGCAGCTCTGTCCTCCGCCTCCCTCGCCGCCAGGCTTATTGATGTATCAGACAGTCTATAAGTGTCGGTGAGAGTCAGCGGCTGTTGCCATTTTAAAGTTCGGCACGCCGCGGCTGGTCTCCCCCGAGCAATATCTTTGGCACCGGGTCGTGCAACCATAATTAAGAGACACAGTTCAGGGTGTACCCCGTTCTTATCTGGATCCCAAGCGTAGTCTGACGTTTCTCCTGTTCCACCTAGTTTCGTAGTGCAGATAGCTGGCGCGATCCCTAGCATTACGGCATTGTCATTCCTCACCGGTGTCCCAATCGTACGTGCCTCACCTCCTGCATTGGCACTCAGGGGGGCTGGATCTCATCAATGATCATTGAGATTCAGCTTCAGCTCAGCTGGGGAAATCTTTGTTCCCCAGTCAGCGCCGCCATTTTGGGAGTCACGGTAGCTCCTTCTTTGTTCCCAAAGTTACCCGCTTGCACTTCTTAATCTGTACATGCCGATGTGATCAACTTATCTCCCTCATCACCACGGGGCTTCACACTCCAGTTGGATGTGTTTTGGTCATTCTTCGCCTCATGTAGCCCACAGGACAACCGAACGCTCAGGAGCTAAGGTGGATCCCGTCCACCCGGCCATGTTGACCACTGATTAATAGTCTGTGAAAACTTTGCATTATGGAGTTGGATTGCAGGGACTCGCGTAATAGCTAAATCTAGATTTTCTGCATCCGCTTCGGGATACTCCTGTTTAACGATCAAATCCGAAATCAAGGTAGGCACATCCTGGTCTTTCTTAAGCCCAGCATGTAACTTCTCAGCTAGAGGTTCCTGGTGAGGCTTGACTTCTAAATCAGAGACTCGTTGCTCAACATGGGAAATCTGTGCAGCAAGCTACTGCATATTTATATGAATTAAAATTAGTAGCTGCTCGTTTTTTTGTTTTTTTTTGCGTCTCCTCTTGGGATATTTTTATTTTAGTTCCCCCTCCTAAGATCTGTTGAAGGAGCATTTTCTTCGATGCAGCCTAGGATTCGCCTATTTTAAAGGTTTTCCCTTCTACATGAGTTTGTGGAGTCTATGATCTTGATGTTCATGCTCTCGGACCTGTCGTTCACCTGCAGATTTTCCCATACCATAGGTGAAGGAGGCTATAGCTGCTAGGCTGTGCTATCCTGATCATCTCGAGTTGGATTTTCTTTCGGTGATCAGTGCCCTCCCTCCTTACATTGCAGTACTTCTAAGGATGGAGAGTCATTAGTTTTGGCCTCCATGAAAGCCAAAGATTTTGACCTGAACAATTTCTCCACTGAAATGTTCAAAAGCTGCTACATCATTTTCTAGGCTGGCTCTTTGACCAGATATACTATCAGGTGAAATATTCTGTACTTCTGCACCAGAGAATTTTAATCCCACTCCCCCTAACAAAGGAGATGCGATTGGAATGTTTCTTGTTGCACACTAGATTCATAGCGGCGCAACTTAGTTGCTGAACCTCTTGAGTCTTCAAGGAATATGAATACCAGCGCTAGGAGATGTCTGTAGGCCTCCTCGAACTATCCACCAGTCTGCTTCACCCTGAGGGGAGCCTATTACTCCCCTTTTGAGGTGCAAGTTCAGGCTGAATGCTATGAGCCTCAGATCACCAACGCATAGTGTATGGGGCCAGGCTGTGGGTATCTTTGTGCGGCCAGGCATTGCTGCAAAAACAGAGGAATGGCTCTAAATCCCAGCCTCTGGGGTTCTCTTGCTCTCACTTAGTTTACCCTCTCAACGCAAGTCAGTAAAATTCCATGGCAATACATAATACTTGAACCAGCGTTTAGTGAAATACAAATTCAGACTGCATGTAATGTATGGTAACTCACCAGGAACTTCTATCCCAACCTTCAGCAGTAAATATACCTGCATCACAGAGGAACCGAAAATCTGATACAACAGGAACATTTTTCCGTTAACGCTGCTGTGGAACTGCCTCCGCGTATCCTACCGTCTGGCAGTCCTTGCCCCCGACTTCAGCTCGCCACTTATTGCAAGAGTCTAATCACCTTCCGAGCGGTCCACTTAGGCTTCGTGCAACACGTTTTTTAGGATTTATTTATTTTTCCAAAACATGAGCTAGTGATGCATGGAACTGGAAACTAGCAGGTCCGCTGCATTGTGCTGGGGAAATTCAGCGTTCTCTGGCTGGGGTGAGGTGTGCGCTTTACAAGCCCACCATGCTAGTGTATTTCCACCCCATTTAATAACCCATGTTTAGGAGGTCCAGAATGTCGTCCGGCTTCTCTGTAGCTTCAAAAAATACTTTCGTTCCTAATGAGACTAAATCTTTCCATGGGCTCTTAGTAATAAGTGGATTGAATTGCTGTTTATGGCTTATAGTGGTCCTAAATTTTAGTGTCCCTGAATTTTGATGTGCTTGATGGTGTAGGAGGGCTTCGAGCACTCTCACGTGAAACCACTGTTGAAAAGTATGCATTGGCTACCTATTCCCCAACGCTGCTTGTTCAAGCTGGGCTATACTATTTACAAAGCCTTGTCAGGTCGCCGGCACCGCTTTCATTGCTCTAAACACCCAGCGGTATCTTCCCGCCCCCGTGATTTACTCACCTCCAACAAGAATTTGTTGGTGTCCCACACTTTTAAACAGAAAAAACACGGCGGTCTGAAATACACTACACTGGCTCCTCAATTCTGGAACACTCCCCGCTCCCCCCTTACCTGCGCACATCTGATTCCTATACTCCATTTAGGAAATCACTTAATACCTGGCTTTTCTCCCATGCGTATAACTGACACTCTCTGCTGAGTAACATTAAACACTAATATCTGAATCTGGATTACCTGATATTCCACAGATGCATGCCTGATCTCAGGCCTTTTCACTACTAATTTGACCAGCAATGTGAAACCTTTTTTGTGTATACTGCCCTATTCAAATAAACAGTGTTAACTTTTCTACCTTTTTTATGGTTTTGCCTGCCCATCGCTTGTGCTAGGCTGTTCTTTTGTGAAAAAAATTTGAAAAGGGGCTTACAGCAATTACTTACCTGTACGTACCATTGGCGCCTACATCACTAGTTTCCTTGCTTCCTAGTGCCTCCTGCGGCCGCCTTCTGGACTCCTAGTCTTGGTCCCTACTCCTGTGGATAGATTAAAAAAAAAAAAAAATCAGCATACTCTCCTAAAAGAATGCATGCATCTGCAATCCCTCTCCTACACCCTATCCCTCCTCGAACTTTCCGTTGTCACTCCTGAGCAACACTATTTTTTATAAATATGTATTTAAAGGATATATCTGAGCGATAATACTGCCTCAGAATGTGTGCATCATTTTTCTTCTTTTGGCACATAATTTAATCAATCCTCAACAATAATTTGGTCTTCCACTGCCTCATGTTTACAATAGCCACTACTATAAGGGTTAAGTACAAAGAACAATTGATGGACAGAATGCAGAACAATGTCATACGTTCACCCAAGTACAGAGATCTGAGTCGTACCGTGTCGTCCCAAGAACCAGTCCTCTGATCCTCCAAGCACTCCTGCAGTGGTCTCCTGTGCAACCGTGCGTGAGGCGTGAGGAAGATACAAGAGGCCATCGACCCCAGTAGAGAAGACACCGTCCTCACTGTTGTAGATGGAGCGGTCCTAAGAGCCTGAGCCTTCTGAAGGAGTGATAACCGTCGCTCCTCCAAAGGAGACACGCTTGCTGACAGCGTATTGATTAAGGCTCCCAAGTACTGTATTCATTGGACCGGAGTCAGGACCGACTTGGACATGTTGATGTGCAACCCTAGCTTGTTCAATAGAACGCACGTCTTCTGGAAGTGTGCTTGAGCTTCTGAGAAGGAGGAGGCCTTGATCAACCAGTCATCCAGGTACGGATAGACAAACACCTTGTTCTTCCGCAGGTGTGCAGCTACCACTGCCATGCACTTCGAGAATGTCCTGGGCGCAGACTTCACCCGAATGGCAGTACTATGTATTAATGATTGGCGCCGACTTGGAATCTCAGGAACTTCCTGTGTTTCTGTGCAATGGGCACATGGAAGTACGCATCCTGTAATTTTTCTCCACTCTGCCAGAAAAAATTGCGCCTCCGGTTTGAGTGGAGTGAGGCGAAGCCAAGCGTGACGCCGCTGATTCATTCCGTGGCAGTATCTGTGCGCCGCCAGAAGAGATACATCAGCAGCCGCGCTGATGATCTGGTTAGACAACATCATCCCCTCATTTAATATCTCCAGAAAATCCTTTTTCTTGTCACGAGGGAGGAGCTCAGCTTACTGCTGGAGGGACTCCCATAGGGCACGATCATATCGCCCCAGCAGAGCCCCGGCACTTGCAGCCTTCATGGTGGTAGATGCCGTCCCACAGACCTTTCTGCCTGCCGAATCCAGCCAACGGCTGTCCTTATCAGGCGGCACTGTCGAAGGAGTGGTGCATGCTGCTTCTTAGCCGCTGTCACAATAACGGAGTCTGGTGTTGGGTCCATTCGAAGGAAAGCCGGGTCAGATTCCGGAGCCCGGTATTTCTTGAGGAGCCTGGATGGAGCTGCTGCCTTTACTGCCGGAATGAGAAACAACTCCTTGGCGGGCTCCTCCAATCCAGGTACCAACGGCAGCAGCGGTGGAGACGATGCTTCTTGTGAAGCGTCTCTAAGATCACGGACGTCATAGGTGTTGGCACCGTCACTGTGATCCCTAGCTTAGCCGCACCCCTCAACAGCACTTCCTGGAAGGAGACGACATCGTCAACGGGCGACACCCTCGTCCCTGGAGACTCCGACAGCGTCAGTGAATAATCCCTGGTGGAAGAGCCTGTGCGGGATCTGGATCTGCGCCTCCTGTGGCGTCTAGATCGAGATGACGACCGGCCACGGCTCCGCGATCTCCCTCTCCGGCCGGAGCGGGAGCACGATCTTCTCGGCCTCGGCCGATCCGCGGGCCTCGCATGAGCAGGTGATGTCGGCCTGGCCGGTGTAGGAAGGTTGCCCCCAACTTTTTGCCTTGTGTTCTAGCTGGTTTTTAACATAGTCGACCTGGGACCCTGCCAATCAGGACCCCAGGCCTACTGCTCTCTCTGTAAAATGGATTCCATGTACCCTAGGTACATTTCCAATTGGTACTGGGCCACCTTATCAGACCCTGTAACTCAGGGCATAGGTGTACCCAGGGCCTACCAGGGGCTGAAGCATGGATTATGCCACCCCTGGATGGCCTCCTAAATTTGACACAACTGGCTGCATGACAGCTGGGGCAAAGTCGTGTAATCACCCTTTGCTGTAGGTGTAGTATACCTATACCTAACCCTAAAATGGACACACAGATTCCTATCAGTCACTCCTATGGCAGGCCTTGACAATCCTGAAGGCAGAGTGCTTGGAATCGTGTGAGATGGTGCTCTGGCACGAGCTGAGCCTGTCTGCAGCTTGCGGAACCAAGTCCTAATAGCTGTTCCATGATAACGCATACCATATACTCTTAAGTGCATTATAATCCTCGCGGTTAAATGCTATCTTTGGTATTGCTTTATCACAACATGTCGAGTAAGGTGTCATACGAATTGGAATACTAACCCCTCGCCAATTCTGGCGACGGGGTTAGCATTCCACCCCTCTAGAGGGACACGACATGTATGTAACTGTGAACCCCGGTTAAAGTTAAACAAAGCCTCAGCTCCACAAAATGGATGCTGCCACCACAGACACGAGTCTGACCCCCTGCAGCTGGGAGTCCTTCCAGCGAGGGGAGCCTGGACAAAGGGTTTCCTGTCAGGGGCGGTGCTAGCACCGTCCCAGACATGGTTTTGTGTATCCTGGGTAGGCAGGGCTTTTCAGGAAGGTGACTGCTGAGTGGCACCCCGGTGCTCACTACGCATAGGCCAGTCAGAACCAGTTCCAGGGGCACACCAGCCCCTGGCCTGGGGAAAGTCCGGCATGGCAGAGGGGTGTAACCACCCCCCTCCTAGTCCCACCCATAGGCAGGACCTAGTCACCGGGTCAGCCCCCTTTTTTAGTATAAAGATGGGAGCGGTCCCCCTGTTAAAATTAGATCATCTTTGGAATCAAGACACAACTTTCTACGAAAGGACATCAAGATTTCTTCTTCAAGATTCTCCCTTGTGGCTAAGGAGTAGTCACCCTGCATCCGCAGGCACCATCCTAAGAACACTGCGGTCTGCTGCAAGTCCTTCTTCACGAATCCGACGACCCAGCTCGACGAGACCCGGCTTCCCTGGCACCTCTGACCTCTACTCACCTCTACAGCAAAGCTGAGAACTGTGAGTGCGACGAGACCTAGAGGGACCGACGATCGCCAAGACTGCACGACTTCTTTGCAACAAGCCCACCGTGTGCTCCACTGGTGAGTGCTTTGGGGTCCGAGAAGCCCCAACCCTGAGCAGCTCCAGCACCGAAGATCAGCCCTCCAGCATCTCCACGATCTGCGTGGGGCCCTTCTGCTTTTGCGTGCTCACCGCGCTGTGTGGCTACTAGCCGGCTGGCTTGTGGCCTTCTTCACGACGCCCGACGACATCACTGCTGCTGGTCTGGTTGCTCCAGACTGGCCCTTGCTTCCTTCTTCAAGAGAGGCACCCCGGACCCTCCTGGTCCACTCCAGACGCCATTTTGAGTCCACCGCGTGGGCTTGAATTTGCCAAGGCTTTGTTGCCCAATCCTGGGTCCAGCGACGCCGACAGCTTCAATCTTCGTGGGACAGCTCGCTCCTCCATCCTGGTCGCCGACAACGCCTCCTGGTCCGTGAGATCTGCGAGCACAGCGTCACCCACTCGAGGTGGCTACCATCCGGTGCCCCCCTGGTGCCCACTGACTACTGGCTAGTAGTCTCGAACTTGGTCCCCTCTGCTTTCAGGTGTCATCTTCCTTCGATCCAGGCTTGGATCCATCGAACTTTCTTCACTGGTCGCCTGCCAGCAACTTCTTTCTTCCAGGCTCCAGGTCCGTCTACTAGGATTCCCGACGTCTTTTGAGACCTATGCAGCTGCAGCCCCTGGGCTAGGTAACTTCGGCATTTCGGTGCCCCAGCATAGCCTCACTATCCAAGGGTCAGGATCCACTTTCGTTTTCCTCCTACCAGGTCGGGTTCGCCCGAGAACACTAACTTTGTCATTACTAGCTACCATAGACTTTGTCCCGCATCACGCGTGAGAGTGCACACTCTGCACCCGAGTCCCCTAGGCCTCCTAGAAGTAATCTGAAGATTCTATAGTCAAGTCCTAGCGATTCCTAAGCCTATTAGTACTGTACTTACCTGCTAGTAATTTCGCATTCCACTTTCAGAGTATATGGTTTTCCGTGCCCCTCGGGCATTTGTATATACTGTGCTAACTTAAGTATTTTCGTAAGAGTTTTGTTTTGTGCTTAGTACCCTGTCCTCATAAAGAGTACAGGGCTGTTGTGATTCTTAATAAATATCTTGTTTATTTTCATAACACTTGTGTGGTGTCCTTTCACTGGGTATTCAAGGGGTATATGTGTGGTAAACAGCTGGCTTAACACGCCCTCTCGAGTCTTTAGCCTTAGACTGCTCGTATCCACGCTACTAGGATAGCTGGTCTATAAGGTTGACTTACAACCAATCATCAATAAGGGTTGCTGGACTGATACATAGTGTTCACTAGAATAGTGAGCACTGCATATCAGGCCACCTTCTCACAGCCGGGACCCTCGGCTGAGGGGTCCCCTTAGGAGGCAATGGATAACGTGGCAATGAGGCCGTCCTGGGTGGAGGCACAGGTGGAGGAACGGAGGGAAGAGGCGGTGGTGGAAGCTGAGGTGGCGGTGACTGACGAGGAGCCGGCCCATGAGGTGGAGGTGGAGGCGGGGTGGGGTTCAGCGGAGGCGGACCCTTCGGCAAAGGAGATGGGGTAGGCGTCCTAGGTTTAGTAGGCGTATACACCCCGAAGCACACCGAGCCCGGTGACTTTGTCTTCCTTGGCGACTATGGCGAACCAATCGGCGACCTCCTAGCGTCAGGACTCCTCCTGCGCTTCCTTGGCGTCAAAGCACACCTCGACGTCGACCGGTGGCGCCTTCTCGACGGCGAATTCCTCCTTGACGCCGATCTTCTCCTCTTCGCTGACTGCGAACGGCGGTGTCGCCTCGACGGCAAGCGCAGACGCTGGGCCTTTTCTTGACGCCGATGACTCGACTATGTCGACGACTATCTGTTCAGCTCCCTCGGCGCCAAACGTCGACGCTGCTTGTCCCCAGAGGCCTGGGGAGATGGGGAACAGACCGTTGTCATCCCCCTCGACGCCGCAGTCGACGCAATCCACGCTGGCGGAGTATGGGGACGCTTGCTGGACTTCCTGCCCCTGGGGAGCCCCCCAGAGGCCTCAGCATGGGCAGATGAAACCTGCCCTGACCCACCTTGTGCCTTCTGACGTCTGTCCTCGAGGCCTTGGAGCCTGATCTTCATCCTCTCTCAGGGTCCTGGCAGAGAAGGTTTTGCAGATTTAACATTGCTCTGCGGCTCACTATTCCAGTTTGGACCCAGCCATATCAGTCTTGACTCTGCGACCAATGGGAACAGTCCAACCCGAACTGCCAGGCCAAGTCCTCCCTGGAATGGAAACCAGCATCCTAGGACCGGATTCGGACTTTAAGCCCTCATCGGCCAGGATAGCTTGACTCCAGTGGCATGGAGAGCACAGGTCCCACGACTGGGCGTACAGTCCCACTCGGGGTGACAAATGCAAAGGGAGTGAATGTATGACATTGTTCTGCATTTTGTCCATCCATTTGTTTTGCAGAAATTGCCATATGTACTAGTAAATCGGTTCAATTATATGCCTAAATTAGGAGCAGTTAGGAATCCACTCAAAGCGCTGTGAAGCATGACAAAAAAAGCCTTCGCACCTTTCTGGGGCTCTCTCAATGTTTCCTTTTTATTTGTAACATGCTGCACAGCCTGTAGGAAAGTGACCCTATTGGTCATGGTCACCCCGCCCCTACCCCCCCCCCCCCCACGTTTTGCTCCCCAATACTGATGTTTTCGACAAGTACACTGGGAGCCTGCTTACTAGGCTCCGGTGCCGATGCTCTTTCGATAAAACAAGGTAACAGATCAAATTGTGATACAGTTGGCCTACACTGTGGCATCCCTGTAAGTCTCTAGTAAATGGTACCACTGGTACCTAGGGTATGGGTATCACAGAGGGTCCTTAAGGGCTGCAGCATGTCATATGCCACCCTAAGGAACCCCATCCAAATTCCTGTCGCTATCCTTTTCAATCCAAATGAGACTAACCGGTCCACTGCTCAAATTAAATTATTTTTGCCTATACTAATTCATAACTAATCCTTTTTAGGTTCCTAATTAGCATGCTACTAGCCAGAAAAACACTGACACCTTGTCAGGGGTAGTAAGTGAACTATAAATACAATTGCAGGCTGCATGACCTGGTGCAAACCAGGACGAAAACACTTCATAGCACCCACCCTTATGTCCAATGTAAAAGTCACAGCATATGATACATGTAAGTCACCCCTATAGCAGGCCTTCCAGCCCTAACGCATGGTGCCTTCTATTCTATATGAGGACATATCTGCAGGGGTAGATATGGTCCTGTGATGTCTAGTTAAATTGCTAAATATTTCTGGTGAATAAGGAAGCCATCTTAAGGTATGTACTAGTCGCTGGTCAAAACGAGTTACCCAGCTACAAAATGGCTTCACTGAAATCTGGTGTTTTGTATCGTACAATGATTTAATAAATATATACTGATTCCAGTACAAGAGTTAGTATACCATGCACCTAGAGAACACCTTAGAGGTGCCCCTGAAATCTACAAGGCTATAGTTTTCTGGATGACTGGTATAGCCCAGCCTGCCACCACAGACTAGTTTCTGACCCCCCATTCCCCCCCTGCTTTTGCAGGTGGTAACCCCCGGACTCTGAGGATAAACAGTGGCTGCTCCAAAGAAGATGCTTACACTTCCTCCAGCAGGATGGCTAGTGATTTAGACTATCTGACCCAGCGACTTCAAAAGTCCCTGCCGCCTCAGATATTTGATTCCCCCAGAGTCTTCCATACTCTGGTTTACCAAACAGCTGACCTCGCCCTCATTTGCACTGCAGGAACCCAGGATGAGGTTTTCCATGTTCTTGGGGTAAGTCCTCGTTCCCCAGAGAGTTATGAGACGCTAGATCCTCTAGGAGCCTTCCAGCACAGGTAGCCGGGGTGCAAAACCCCTTTCAGCAGCCAAGACTTGTTGGCGATCCAATCTGGAGACCGACCGTCTTGCGACCAGCTAACTAGACATCTGTACTGCGGAAGCCATCACCCAGAGTGGCCCAGCTGTCCTGTTGTGCCCCATCTCTAGATCATCACCTGAAGCAAGTGTCTGACTGCCATGTCCTGAAATCTCAAAGCACCTCTGCACCCAAGCCCCAAAGCCCGTATCCAAGTAAACAGATTGTAGACCTGAACCCACTACTCCATTTCCGCCCCCTTCACCCCCACCCCTCCAAGTACCCACCTGCAGCCTTTCTGCGGGCCAACTGAAACTAAGAACTTCTGACCGCCGGGACATAGACCACTGTACACAAGCCCCACAGCCTGAGTCCTGATCAACTTACTCTGCATTCTGGCATAACAGATCCTAAAGACCCGAGCCCCTCTGAGTTTGAACCTAATCCCCCAAGCCTCCCCTTCCCTCTCCCCCTTAAAGCCAAGTTAGTTGACCGACGTGTCAGTTTGGTGTGTCAGCGTTATGTAAAGAGCTTTCAATGATTAGTCAATTGGTAAATGTCATTAGATTGTCAGATTAACTTTGTACCTTTTTTGCTTGAAAAAAAACAAACTATTGATGTAGTTTTTTTTAATCTGCCTTAACTGTGACTTTCTTGGCATTCTCAGAATTTAATTTTTTCTGTGTATGGCCAAAGTGAAGTGTACCATGATGGATATCTCGAAGACCCAAATGTGATCCTGAAGAAAGTGGTCTGTGATGACTGACTTAAATTGCTTGCAGGTTGTCACTACCTCATTGGAGACCCTCCAATATTGTTCGGTTACACCTGATCTCTCCTAGCAGTTTCCGCTTTGAAGGGGTTTATCATTTTCTTTATTATCCAGCTTATTGCAAAGTCAGTGCTTTACATCTCTGAGGATTACAGCTCTTTGAATAATGTGTTAAACCTCGTCTAAAATGCACAGTAGTTTACTTTGAATTTTGAGGTGATTGGAGTTAGAAATGTGTCTCTTTTCCTGTCCATGCAAACAGATCTCTCGCATGTTAGCATCAAAAACTGCCCTTGCGATCAGATACGATGCTCTGGGTGAGGACACTAATGCAGAAATGGGAGTTGAAAACCGGGCAAAACTGGAGCTTCGGCTGCGACGCTTGGAGGATAAATCGGTATGTAAATTACTGTTCTAGTTGTAATAATTTAATAATCACTGAAAAGTAGTCATGTATGCTCATTTAGTTTCAGCCACTGATCCGACAGTGTTTACATTTTTAGCTCAAATTCTCACATTTGTTATGTTCTGCATGCTAAGTGTGAATGCTTTACTTTATTATGCCACTTTAATTTTATGATGAGCCTTTCTTTGATTTCTCTTACTCCTCTTTTAGATAAAGCGAATAAGTGGCACAGGAAAAGCCTTGGCTAGAGCTGAAAAATACCAGTTCAAGAGGTGGGTTACTTTCCAGGTAGCACAATTCAATGTAATAATCATTTCATAAGTACAGATTCAGGTATTTCACATTGCTGTAGCCTACCAGTATACTCGCACAGCGTACATATTGCCTTCACCTCCAACACCCTACCGGTACACCCTCCGCCCCTCTAACGCCCAAGTGGAGTGTCTTGAATTTGTCTATTTAAGTATGTTCTCCAGGATTTCTGCTATTTTCGTTTATCTGAAGCATTTTTATTTTCGCCAAAAATTCCCTCAGTGTACCTTGTATTTGCAGGAGATAAAAATTGTTGTCCCTCCTGTTAATCTATGCTGCCATGCCCTACTACCACACTTTTTGTGTGTATGGAATAAAGGAAATGTGCACATTTTATCTGAGCCCCAGGTCTTTACTCAATACGCAAAAGATGGAAGGTGGCCCAGAATAAAGAACTGATCAAGGAAATGTGCAAATTTTATCTGAGCCCCAGGTCTTTATTCTGGGCCACCTTCCATCTTTTGCCTACTGTCTTCCAAACATGTTACAGCCTTATGTAAATCGGCCTTGTTTTTGCGGTGGAATCTGGGCGCACTTTCTTCAGGCTTTTGTTGCACCAGATACACCAAATCTGCAGGCTGAGAGCAATACATTAAAATTAAAGAAAAGGTGCAGGAAATGGCACATTGGCAGTGTGGATGTCTGTGGTTAAGTTGGCTGTATATAAGGAAATTGAATAGAACTGTGAAATTGATAACTGGCTCAAGTAAACATGAACAACTAAAAGTGCTCACACTTCCAGATAAGGCTGAGAAATGGGCAAGAAATTGATGGGTAGTAAATAAGTTATAAGAGAAGAAAAAGCACAGTGTAAGTTGAGAAATGGACATGCATGAGTGGCTGCTCGGAGAATGAATCGAGGAGTATCAAAGAGTAAAACTGTAATTTGAGAATAAGAGTAGGAGTTGGGTTTTTCAGGAAAGACCATCTGCAGTGACCCAAATAACAATACCAAAAAGACAGCCCAGTACCCGCAAATCCATGTCCGAACAGACCATTATTCCTAGCCTCTCACCATGAAAATGGTCTAAGAAGATTTGTGGGCCTTCATCTCTGATTCAAACTCCACTGAATTGTGAGGGGATGTGGCTTTTGGTCAGAGCTGCCAGGAACCATGTTTTAGTCCCAGCGACTGCTCAATGTCCTTTAATTCTTGGCCACCCACTTAATCTCCTGTAACCCCCACCCCCGAAAGAAACAAATCCAACCTTGTGTACTGTAACAGTCTGGTTTTCCGTTAAAGCGCTTCGAGTTTGCACTAAATCTCTGTGTGTGGGTATGTATATGTGTTTGTGTATATAGATATTTATGTAAGTATGTTCGAGGCATATGAACTGCAGATCTCACACTAAGCATTAGATCGCCATGTGGTTTTGGGCTCGGATTATTGCATGTTGTTGTCGTCTTGGAATAAGTCTTTATAGTCACAAGGTAAGTGACTCCTCCCTTGAACGATAGTTCGCTTGGGCATAGACTCCATCCTTAGATTGTTTTTTTCCGGCCATTGGTTTCGGATGTAACTTTCCGCTTCGAAATGTACTTTCCTAGGTAGTTTGACACAAAAAAACTTCCTTAAACTCTTCAAACTGACTTCTAAACATCTCGACCTTCGACTCTACTTCATCAACTTGATTCCGGTCGTTGACGTGGGCCGTTGGGCCGATCCACGCTGTGAGGTCTACAGCTCATGGAAAGGACGCCATTCAAGAAATGCCCCCAGTGTGGAACAAAATTCCTGCACAGTGACCATCACGAGTTCTGCAACCTGTGCTTATCACCGGAACACTAGTCCAGCTATCCAGCCTGCGCATCCTTTTGATCGAAGACCATTCAAGATCGAAGAGCTTGTTGACACATCATGCAAAAATCCGCTCCGGAACCGGTGGACATCTTCGATGAAGGCCCAGATGTCCCAGAAGAAGATTCCGAAGGACTCAATCGTGTCGGAGGCAGATCACTCCAGGTGAAAGACTGAGTACTACTGCCCCTACCCACCCCCACCTCTACCTCCCAAATCGAAGGCAATGGTCAACACTCGGCCTGCTGGACTCTGTCGCGACCGAAAACGTACTTTAGGAGCCCCGCCTTCGAGCCCGGTTCTGAAGAAAATCGAAAGGCCTTCTGGTGGCTCTGGACCGAGCAAACCGCACGTCCCAATCCCACCAGCACCTTCGGCACCGAAACCAAAAGAAGTCCCACTCCGAAAACTGTTTAGACGCTGTCAACTTTGAAAGACAAAACAGGCCTGAAAATTCCCAAGCCCATACACAAACTGGCTTCGGACTCTTCCATACCGAAACATTCAGCTTCGTCTCCAAAACCCTCGGAGCCAAAAGCTACGCCAAAGGACCATCATGCCTCCTAAGGCTAAGGACAAACCCCAACCCCCCCGCTCGGAACCGAAAAAATCCACGCTGAAAGCGGTTTCTGAGGAAGAGGAGCTTTTTTATCCAGATCTCATTGATCCTAAGCAGACAAAGATCTATACTGATCCAAAGACAGGACATGTCCCCACTAGACCATATAAAAAGAGGAAGTTAGACACAGCACCTGTTCCTCCAGTGCCTGTGAAGGACTCTGCCACATCGCCTATACACCCTTCTTCTCCTATACTTCCTGCTAACCCACTTCCTCTACCTAAACCTATTACACCTCCAACTTCTCCACCTCCACAGAAAGATGATGATGACCTGGCAGCAGGGGTGACCCAGATGACCCTTTCACGTACCCAACTGACCCACCGAATTGGGGGTACCCTGTCCCACAAGACATACCGGACATCCACATACATACCCCTCAAAACCATCTCCTCCAGAAGACCATATAGGTTTTGGACACGTAATAGGGCTGCTATTTATCATGGTGTCACAATGCACTCAGAGGAGGCAGAAGAGGACTTTTTATTAGATGTTTTCGAACGGTCCCTAAAGTCAGTACAAATATTACCCATGATTAAAGGAGTCATTAAGCATGCCTCCGAAGTGTTTAAAGATCCCGTACGTGCCAGGATTCTAAACCCCAGAATAGAAAAAGGAAGTATAGGCCTGCCTACATTAAGGTAGAGCTGCCCTTGGATTCTCTGGTCGTTTCCAATGCTAGAAAGCGCGCTAACTCCCAAACATCAGAAGTGCCACCGCCTGTCCAAGCTGCTAGACTCTTCTGGTAAAAGAATAGCTGCCCAAGCAAGCGATACCTGGTGCATAGCTAACACCCAAGCACTGCTCGCAAGATATGACCGAGCCCATTACGACCAGTTAGAAACCCTACTACAACATTTGCCTTACCAATATAAAATTCAAGCAAATGATCTAATCCAATTGAATAAACTAATTTCAAATGCATCAATAATATGTGCACTTGATGCAGCAGACACTGCCTCTCGAGCAATAAATACCAGTGTCCTCCTCAGACACCACGCATAGCTACGCATCTCTGGTTTTAACCCCTTCCATGCTCATGACGAGCTCAGCTCGTCATGAGGCACAGTTGAGCTGTGCTGATGACGAGCTGAGCTCGTCATAAAAAAAGGAGAATAGCAATTTTCAGCACAGGGGAAAAATAACCACAGCAGCGATGTGTTTAAGCAGGAGGTCCAGACTACTATCCTTAATTAGCCATTTAGCCAACAACTTCTTTTTGGCCCGGCTGTGGACACTGCACTAGAAACAAGCATTTGCAATGCAATAGGTCTCGCATTATGAAAGTTTGAGCTATTGGTCTTGTAAATGACAATTTTTTTATTTAGGTGTTGGTTTTGAAAATAGCTAAATTAATAGCTTTGTAATTTACAATGCCAATAGTTATAACTTTCGCAAATGTGACACCTATAGCATTTGTAATGCAACATGTTTTGTATGTACGTTACTTAGATGTATTGAGATTACAAATATTAATGGCTTAATTTTTTTAAATAATTTATACTTAAATAAGTGATTGTAATTTATAATGGCAATAGCTTAAACTTTTGTAAATAACTTTTGTGAAGATTGTTTAGTGTATTTTATTGTGACAAATCCAAGAACAGAAGTGAAATAGTAACATCTTTTTTTGTGACATTTGTAATAAAGCTTGAAACATTGAGAGAACATATTTGAACCAGTTGTTGATTGGTTGCACAGATTGATGCTGTGGTAGTGCATAGTGATGTTGTGGAGCCCCCTGGGGGAATGTTGTGGAGCCCCCTGGGGGAATGTTGTGGAGCCCCCCCCCCCCCCCAGATGGGGATTTTGTAGTGCCCCCCCCCTCCCCCGGGGGGATTTTGTAGAGCCCCCCCCGGGGGGATGTTGTGGAGTGCCAAATTGCTTCTGGCTGAACTACTGTCAGTGGGATTAGAAGCTCTTTTAGTATAAGGTGGGTGGGTGCTCAACCTTGCCTAATGCGGGTAAGCCAACTGAGCTTTCGTTATTGTCCTCCATTGCAGAACAGATCTTCCTGCCATTAAACTTTATTAAGGAAGGTACCGTAGTTTTCTGAAAAGCCTAAACTGGTTTGATGGCTTTTAAATCAGACTACTGAATTATGGAAAAACAATTGCTTTAAAAGTATCAGCTTTCAAGGATGACATGACAGAAAAATATGATGTTTGCCACTTTAAAAAAAAAATTTACTGGCAAATGAGTGGATACATTGGGATTTACTGCAACACTGCCCTACTGTTGCGGGCACAGCAGAGAAACAAACAAAGCCCGGACGTAAATTGTGCTCTCATTTAACAGAAAGTGCATCATCGTTCAGGTTCATTAGAGTACACTTCTAGTTATGAAACTTAAAACATGGAAAGAGTATAAACTAAACAGCAGAAATGAAGTGATGAGTGATACAGTGCAGCACTACGAAGGATGGAAACACTTGCACAGCCTTTCTGGGAGAACTAGCAAATGAGACACTTGCATCTGAAGTGTCTGTTCGGTTGGGCAGGGAAGTGTTGCGACGTTCGCAGCATTATTTTTGAGACTCCTAGAGACCAAACAGACCGCTCTAAAAGCGATGTGGGCATCAAACCACTAAAACTCTCAGATAGCAAGCCCATTACTGATGCTGCGCAAAGCCTGACTCACTATTGTGAGCGGTGGAACAGTAATTTTATTTCCTGCTCAAACCACAATGGATCTTTTGGTGAGGTGTGTGTTCTATGTTAAGTGCAAGCCAATCGCAATGTTAATTCAAGGGTGCATAACTCTATACAGAAATATTTGCCATATTACGAATTTAGAAATGTGTAAGAATTCAGTAAATACAAGGAAGATTCTTCAACTTTCTGTCCGAGGGGCAGCAGTAGTGTTATGGTCTCAATGTATGTATTACCCGTAAATTGCGCAAAGGTATTCTAAGCAGCACAAGGAGGCAACACCTCCACGTGTTCCCGTACCTAGATGATTGGCTAATACAAGCGAAATCGTACCAACAGTGTGCAAGAGACACGTCTCAAACACTTCAGATGTTATACAGCCTAGGTTTTTCGATAAACTACCCAAAATCGCATCTACAACGTCCCACATACAACAATATCTGGGAGCTACTATAGATACCTCAGTGGCAAAGGCATATCCAAACTCGGCGAGGATAGCCAGCATGCAGATGCTCATTCGCAAATTTCTGCCACAGCACTCTTTGCCAGCTCGAGTCTTCATGCAGCTCATAGGCATGATGGCCTCCTGCATATTCATTGTTCCACATGCCAGACTTCAAATGCGTCCATTGCAAGAATGCCTAGCACGGCAGTGGAACGAAGCTCAAAAACAACTAAAAGACTTAGTGTTGGTAGACAGTCGCGCTCACAACTCTCTGCAGTGGTGGAACCCACAAAACCTTTCCAGGGGGCGACTGTTCCAAGAGCAAGTTCCACAACCAATGCTAACAGCTGACGCATCACTGACAGGCTGGGGAGCCCACCTCCTTCACTACACAGTACAAGGGCTATGGACAATCAAACAAAAGAAACTGCATATCAACCAACTAGAGTTGCTAGCAATATTCCTAGCCCTAAAAGCATTCCAAAAATACTTGTACAGCAAGACTGTGTTCCGGACGGACAACATGATAGCAATGTATCGTATCCAGAAACTGGGAGGGACACACTCTCCACAGCTGTCCCACTTGGCAAAAAGCATATGGAAGTTGGCAATCCCAAAAGACATCTTTCTCCTGGCAGAACACCTCCCAGGGAAAGACCATCAAATAGCGGACCTGCTCAGCCGACACAGCCAGCAACGACACAAATGGGAGATTCACCCCCAAGTTCTCCAGCCATTCTTCAGCCAGTGGGGGCACACAGAGATAGACCTGTTTGCCACAAACGAAAACTAAAAATGCCAGTACTTTGCCGCCAGGTTGCCACGTCCGTTTTCACAAGGCAATGCCATATGGATGAACTGGTCAGGCAGATTTGCGTGCGCTTTTCCCCCAGCACCACTTATTCCGCTGGTGGCACGCAAACTGCGGCAACAGTCACTCACACTGATCCTAGTTGCTCCCACATGGACGAGACAGCCATGGTACACAACGTTCCTGGAGCTTTCAGTAGTTCCTCATCAAAGGCTGCGCCTCGCACCCAATCTTCTAACTCTGAACCATGGGGAAATCAGACTCCCAGATCCCAAGCAGATGAACCTAGCGATCTGGCTCCTGAAGTCTTAGAATTTGGATACCTTAACTTGCCTCCAGACTGCATGAACATCATTAAGGAGGCAAGACGACCAACTACTAGAGCGTGCTAACCAGCTAAATGGAAGAGATTTGTTATTTACTGCAACAATAGCGAAATCAACCCATTGGATGCTTCCACACAACATTATAATGTTACCTCCTGCATCTTCAAAAATGCAACCTAGCATACTCTTCGATAAGACTACACCTCGCTGCTATAGCGGCATACCTTCAAAACAGGCAACACCTTTCACTGTTTCATGGAGGGTCTTAAAAGGGTGATTCCTCCTAGACATCCACCTTCCCCAGTCTGGAACTTAAATGCAGTACTTACCAGACTTGTGGGACCGCCTTTCAAACCTCTACACTCGTGCGAACTGCAATTTCTTTTTTTTTTTTTTTTTATTGAAGCCAAGGTTTGTCTACGTAGACATTTGCATAGACCACTAGATCATAGCAAAAAGCTGAATGGCAAACGCATCTTATTAGAACCAAACAGAATCATCAATATCAGTCATTATCCCAAGTCACAAACTTATTATACATTTCTTAGAAGAGAGTTGATCAGGTATAAAAAGTACAAAAATCCTGTAGAAAAAGTCCCCTGTAAACATTCACGCAATAAATAGATAAATGATCTTAAATCTCATTCCCACCCGCCACCAAGCAAACTGGGAACTGCATGTTCACCCTCTGATTTAATGAAATCTCGAGCCCCATGTTTTAATGAATTTATTGAGTCCCCCATTTCTAGCTGCAAAGGTGTATTCACTTTTCTTTACCCTTCTCATCTTATGCCCCGATTCCAAGGCTGACAGTTTGGTCGGAGCGCCAATTTTGAAGGAAGGACCAGTGATCTTGCAATCGCCATAGCTATGTACAAAAATCTATTCACTGAGTCGACAAAATGGAGATCCGGGTCAAAGCCAAAAAGAATTAACCTGTCATTTACTTCCAACTGTAAATTACATTCTTTTTCGAGATACACAAATACCTCTACCCAGTATACATTAATCTTTGGAGAGCATAACGTATGTGACCAGTTGGCAGCTGGACAGTTCAAACATCGGAAGCATTGGGAAGACTGATTGGGGTACATTTTGGCCAGGGCTGCTGGGGTTCGATACAGCAGCCATTTGCTAAAAAAATAGCATCCTGCGCCAATTTGCCCCGGTTAAGAAACTGAAATTCAACCTATTAAAAGTGGTCCAAATAAAGGGGGAGATTTCACAATTTTCCTGTTCTGACCATTTCCTTAAAGCTTTAGATTCAACATCATCCCCTTACCGAGGTCAAATATTTCATCCAAGCACCATGCTTTCTGTCTGAAACCTTAACTAAGAGATCCTGAGTCAAAAGGGAAATAGTGCTAATTTCGGTCAGATATTTGAATAAGGTGCCATAAGAATTCATTAAAATAAAATCATTGATCAATAATTGAAGCATATCGACCATAGACACCCAGTTGCCATCCCGTATAAAATCAGATCTTCACAAACCCTGCTTCTGCCCATTTTACAGTCAGGTGTCTAGGTTGTCTAACACCTATGAAGGGTAGAATTTCTTTTAACAAGGAAGCAGAGTTAATTGCAGGAATGGAATATTTTTTAAAAAATGACTGCCTTCTTTTAAAAAGCCACTGCAGGCTCTTGTAGTGCACCAACTGAGATCTGAAAATTAACAGGGGAGAATGAATTTGGGTGTCCTGACACATAAGATTAATAAAAAAAAGTTGGTAAAACAATGTGTTTGTGGTGCGGGCTTAAATCTCGATGTATTGTGCAAAATACGCATCATAATAGCATTTAAGATTGGGAAGTGCTAGACCGCCCGAATCCAAGTCTTCATATAAAGTGCAAGGCGTGGGACTTTCTTTGCCCATTTAAAGGCTGTAAACATTGCCCCAATCTGAGAAAAGAAGGAATTTGATAAAATGCACGGAATTGAGGCAACCAAAAAATTAAATAATGGTAAAACAGACATTTTAATCAGGGCCACTCGTCCCAAAATAGACAAGGGAAGTAGATTCCATCAGGAGAGCAGCGCTTTAACTTTCTTTATTAGGGGAACAAAGTTTAATTTATATAGATCATGAATTAAATTAGAGAAATATATTCCCAAATATCTCTTTTGAATTCGAGTTAACCGAGCCCAGAATGTCAGGGTGAAGATTTATAGCGTCACTCCCGCACAGAATAACTTCTGTTTTGCCCTTAATGCAGTAGCCTCCCAAAGCTTCGAAGTCCTCAAACAAGTTGAAGACCTTGGATTGCGCCTCTAACTGAGGGGTTAATTAAAAGCATAATATCAGCATACAGCTTTATTTTGGGCATTGCTGTAATTCGAGGGCAAATACCGACAGTTACGTATGGCTGTTGCTACGGGTTCAATAAAGAATGCGAATAGCACGGGTGATAAAGGGCAACCTTGCCTCGTGCCTCGCTTAATTTTAATAGACCCTACCACTTCCGAGTTGATGATTATATTGGCCATTGCGTTGTCATATAGGGTCTGAATTAAAAGTATCAATGACCTTGGGATATTAAGAGTGTAAAATTGTGAATAATGTCTCCCAGACCACAAGGTCAAAGGCCTTTTCTGCATCTAATAATAAGATGAGAGCCGGAATCTTCTGACCCTCAAAATAATCCAGGGCTTCTGCGAGAAAGTGAGTGTTAGTGGGCAATTGTCTACCAGCTAGAAACCAGTTCTGGTCAGGGTGGATCAACTGTGCTGCAAATGTATTGAACCTATAGGATAGAAGTTTTGTGACGATTTTGTAGTCCGAATTCAGCAGCGTGATCTGACTATAAGAGCTAGGATCCATCTTATCCTTACCTTCCTTTAGGAAACTAACCATGTTCCCCTGCCTAAAAGATTCCAGACTGGCCCTCCTTCTAATAAAGAGTTAATCAAAAATAACACAATCTGAAAGTACTCTAAAAAAAAAACTTTTAAAAATTCTGCGGGTAATCCATCTGGACCACAGGCCTTGCTATTCGCCAGACTTTTTACAACTTCCTCCAGCTCTGACAAAGAGAAAGGGCTCGCCATAGACTGATTATCTATTTCGGACAGGGTTGAGGATGGATTTTCTTGAAGGAATTTAACAAGCAGTTGGTCATCAACTTTGTGATACCGCCCCATCTCGCTCCTCCCGTTTCCAGCTAAAGTCATCGAGAAGACCGTCAACAAGCAGATGGCCGCCTTCCTCGAGACGAACGGATCCCTCGACCCCTCACAGTCCGGCTTCCGAGCCAATCACAGCACCGAGACCGCCCTCATCGCCGCCACCGATGACATCCGAGCCCTGATGGACAATGGAGAAACAGTGGCCCTCATCCTCCTAGACCTCTCCGCGGCATTCGACACGGTCTGCCACCGCACCCTAGTACGGCGCCTCAGCAACATCGGAATCCAGGACAAGGCGCTGGAATGGATCATCTCCTTCCTCGGCGGAAGAACACAGAGAGTCCGCCTACCACCGTTCAAGTCAGAGGCCTCCGAAGTCACCTGCGGCGTCCCTCAAGGATCATCTCTGAGCCCCACCCTCTTCAACGTCTACATGAGCCCCCTCGCGGCCATCGTACGCAAACGCAACCTCAGCATAATCTCCTACGCCGACGACACCCAGCTGATCCTCTCCCTGACCAACGACCCCGCCGCCGCCAGAGCCAACCTGCACGAAGGGATGAAAGAGGTGGCCGAGTGGATGACGACCAGCCGCCTGAAACTGAACTCGGACAAGACGGAGGTCCTCATCCTGGGCTCCTCGCCCTCCGCCTGGGACGACTCCTGGTGGCCTCCCGCCCTGGGCACCGCACCCAAACCGACAGACCACGCACGCAACCTGGGCTTCATCCTGGACTCCTCCCTCACCATGACCAGGCAAGTCAACAACGTCTCCTCAGCGTGCTTCAACATCCTACGCATGCTACGGAAGATCTTCTGGTGGATCCCCACCGAGACCAGGAAGACCGTCACCCAGGCCCTCGTCACCAGCCGACTGGACTACGGCAACGCCCTCTACGCCGGTACCACCGCCAAGCTCCAGAAGAGACTCCAGCGGATCCAGAACGCCTCAGCCAGACTCATCCTCGACATCCCACGAACCAGCCACATCTCCGGACATCTGAGAGACCTTCACTGGCTCCCCGTCAACAAAAGAATCACCTTCCGCCTCCTCACCCACGCACACAAAGCCCTACACGACCAAGGCCCGAGCTACCTCAACAGCCGACTCAACTTCTACGCTCCCAAACGCCACCTCCGATCAGCCAACCACGCCCTCGCCGCCGTCCCCCGCATCCGAAGAGCGACGACAGGAGGAAGGTCCTTCTCCTACCTGGCCGCCAGGACCTGGAACTCCCTCCCTCCCGACCTGCGCCTGACCCAAGACCACCTCTCCTTCAGGAAGAAGCTGAAGACCTGGCTGTTCGAGCAGTAGCGGCACCCCCCCCCCCCCCCAGCGCCTTGAGACCCTACGGGTATGTAGCGCGCTTTACAAATGCCATTGATTGATTGATTGATTGTGGGCCATCATAATATCCCCTATTTTCCCAGGATCTTCTGTGGGGGCTGCTGTCAGGGGGCATTTTAATGTTTTAATTTGATTTGCTGCGGCCTGCTCTTTGGCCTGCCATGCCAATAGCTCACCAGTGAAATTGCTTTCCTCATAAACCTTCTGTTGAAAGCGTTAAAAAAAAGATTTCACTTTGGATATTATAGGCAGAGCAGAGCTCACGTTTAGCCTGATCAAGAAGTTTTTTTTATTAGAAACTGTAGGATCTTTCAAAAATATCTCGTTAAAGGCATGGATCTTATCTTCATGCTGTCATTTTTCCTGCCTAGCTTTCTTGGACATTGCTGCATCTTTGCCTATCAGTAGCCCCTGCACAAATGCTTGAAGTGCATCCCAAACAATATGCGGTGCAGCAGAGGTAGTGTTCTGAATCAAAAATTGTCTAATCTCTGACTCCATGGACCCATGACTCCAATGACCCCATTCTTCATCATTTAAATACTGCTTATTGAAAGCCCACCTTTTGGGGAGTCTCAAGCCTTCCCCCAGTTGGATTTCCAATGTAAGCATTGCGTGATCTGAAAATGCATTTAAACATTTTTTTGTTGTGAAAACTGTAACCCCTGAGAGATGGAAAAAAATCAATACGGGATCGACTAGATCCACACGTATATCTCCTTTGAGATGGAAACGCTAAACGCCATGGATCATGTAAGTTCAGTACGTATTCGTAATTTTTCAAAACTTTGAAAGATCTGGGCTTTGTCTGCCTCTTTCCCTGTACTGTGGAGTTTAGCCGTGGATCCATCAAAATATTGGAAATCCCCTCCTAGAATTAAGTCCCCCGGGATCCTGATCAATGCTATAAAAAAAAGTTCCTCATAGGGTTTCATATTGTCCTCCACAGGTGCATAAAAACTCACAAATGTGAGAGGGCGAGGTTTGGATCTGAACGAAAAGGAGGCCCAGCACCACCTTCCTGATGGATCACTAGCAGAGTTAATAAACTCTGCATGTACATTTTTATTAATATAGATGCCAGTCCCTCTATGGGATGCAGAGGAAGATGAGAACCCCCTGTAACCTGCCCATGATCTAAACATAGAGAATTCAGAGATCTTATGGGTCGCAATATGGGTCTCCTGTAGAAGAATTACCCCTGGGTTTTCTGTTTTTACCCATGTTTCAATGGCACGCATCTTTCTCTTATTATTGAGTCCGTTGACATTAAACCTTCAAAATTGACATTTTAGCCATATACCGGCATTAATACCCTTTCTAATGACATTAATGAAACCAATAAGCAAAAAACAACTGAATAAGAACAAATAACTGGCTTCATTTTTTCCCCTTTGCAAAACCCCACCCCACCCCCCCAAAAGTGGACTTCCCACCCTCCACCACACCTTCCACTTACCCCAACTCAATTCGGGTGTCATGTTACTACACCCTGGTGCGCTTCACTATCAGCCTCCCCAGCAATGTGAATCGCAATTCCTCTCCCCCATCTTATGGCGTACCATCAAAATGTAATCAAGATTGACCTCATCAACCTACTCATCCTACTTAACTTAATGTGCAATCTCTCCCTAACTATACACTGGGTTGTGTGCAACCATTTTAAGAGACTCTGCTGGGTTTAAGAGCCGACTTTCCCTCTAACACAAAAACAATCGGGCCTGACCTTTAAATCCGTTATTCAATCCTCCCTAATTGAACAGTTTAGGCTATATTATCTGATTTGGCACAAAATGATTACTGAACCATGACCACTTTGTCAGGCCCTGCATCTTAACTATACGGTTTGAAACTTTAGGCTAATTGCTTGACTCGACACCATCACATTGAACATTAGGCATTAGACATTTCTATCCTTAGATGTTGAAGAGATGCCCTCCAGAAACCCCTGAGCTTAGTCTACATCAGGTAAACAAAAAACTTTCCATTAACTAGGACTCTTAGCTTTGATTGCAGGCCAATGGACGCTTGTGCCCCTTTTGCCTTAAATAATTGCAGTATTTTAACAAACTCCTGCGGCGAGCTGCGGCCGCTGACATGTCAGAGAAAATACAACATTTTGTAGTCTCATTAACAGGAAATTGCCTTTGTTGTAAAGCTTTTGTTAAGACTGCTTCTTTTACTCTGAAATCAGAGAAGTTGATCAAAATCGTGCGTGGGAGTGATGAGTTGGGGAATGGGTGTGCCGGAACACGATGAGCTCTAGTGATCGTAAGATCCCCTTGAAAGTCCGGCATGACCTTTTGTTTGATAAAGGTATTCGCCCAGCTCAAAGTCAGAGAGCCTTCCAATCCCTCGGGCACTCCAACTAAACGAAGATTAGATCTGCTGGAATGGTTTTCCAATTCTTCAACCTTGGTTTCCAGAGCCTGTTTAACCTTCGCCACGGCTTTAACCTCTTTCATGACAGTAGACAGCTGATCCTCTAATACCGAGATTCTTTCCTCGGCCTCTTGGACTCTAATGGGGAGGCCCCCCATTGTAATAATTTTATCAAGACTTAGACCGAGGGCGGCCAGTTCAACCTTCTATGTCTTTTTTAAATCACAAACCTCCTCCAGAATCAAATTGAGCATGTCTTTGATGTTCATTTGGAAGGCCCCAGTTGTCTCCGCCCTTGGGTCAATACTGGCTTCAGTACTTAAATCAGTCTGCAAAGAGAACAAAGCTGTTTGAGAGATTGTGACAGCGGGGGAGCTTCTCAACTGAGCCTCTTCCGCCTCCTCCAGGTGATGGAGGGGTGTCTGGACCCCAGCTCTCGAGTCTAGTCCACGATTCTTCAAAATATCCGCTTGTTGTGCGCTATCTTTCTCCTTCCTTGTATTAAATGAAATGGCAACAGTCCGGGTAATAGGGATAGTAGAGATTTCTTCATTGCCAACATTCAGGCTGCTTGGAATCTGTGAATCAGGGGAGGTTGAGGTAGCTGGGCTGCTTGTATTTAATAATGGACTTTGTGGCTCTTGAGATGCTTCTTGGATTTTGAAATTCTCTTGTCTCAACACGTCGGGGAGCCTCTGTGCAGTAGATTGAGGGGCGCAAGGGCCGAGAGGGCTAGTGAGGGAGGCCTGTACTATGGGTACAGTAGGCATCGTAGATTTTTTCCTAAGGAGAGCAAACTGCTTAACCTCCTTCTGAGGCACCTCTTTCTTCTGAGCCTTTGAGACCTGATCGCCTTCCTGTATGCTATCCTGGGAGTGTAAGGGGATAGGAGTAGTTTTGCAGCGTGAATCTTTGTGGATTCACTATGCTGTGCATATTCCGCGGTCTTGTGGTTGGGTCCGGATTCGTAGTCTTTTCTTTGTTTATTTTTTTTTTTTCCGTAGCCCTTGTGGGCGTCGGCGTCACACCTCCTTGGGTGCATTTCCGGTGACGTCGGCATGCTTCCTGCGGAAGCTCCCACTCTTGGGCGCCATCTTCAGATTCTTTTTTCCGCGGTCGGGTCTGGATCGTTCCCGTTGGGCTCCAGACATTTTTGGAGAAAGTACTGAAAAGAGTGGAAGTTGGAGGAGATATTGGAAGAAGAAGACTAAAGAAGACTTCACAGAACATTGACTAGGAGAAAAGAAGGTGAGCACCTCGAACTTCGACGATCGTCGACGTCCACGCGGTCAGGGAGGCCTGAACGCACGAGGATGGACAACACGCCGTTCAAGTCCTGCCCGAACTGCAGACACAAGTACGCGCAGAAAGACCAGCACCCGGTTTGCAACCTTTGCCTACCGGTAGAACACAGAAGCGAGGACTGCAACGCCTGCGCCGTCTTCGCCCAGAAGACCCTTCGTGTGAAGAAGAGACAGAGGGTAGCACACGCCACCCTCGAAGGAAAATCCCCGACGCCATCGCTGTACGAGCTGGGGATGTCCTCAGAGTAGGAGGACAACGCTGCCGCCGAAGACGACAGCTACACGGTCGTAGAGACCGATTACAAGAAGACACCTGATAAGGTAGGAGACTCTTCGTCCCACAAGAACACGAGAGACTCTGAGTCTCGAAGTACGAGGCCAAGAGCCCGAAGGCGCCGACGCAGCGACATCTGCCGTCCGCGACCACAAGCAGGCCCAGCGGATCCTCGGTGAAGGAGTCCCTGGCGCCGAAAGCTGTTGACCAGCAGAAAGCGTCGAAGATCGTCGCCGAAAGGGACCGATCGACGTCGAGGGAGAAAGACCCTAAAGCCTCAGCACTGTCCAAGGACCAGAAAGCCAGTTCGACGTCCAAGCCGTCGCCGCCGAAAATCTCGCCGCCGAACCAGGCGACTAAGAGAGGGGCTGAACGTTCCGAAGCCGAAAACGCGGCCGAGATGGAAAGGAAAAGACGTTGGCTAGAGGCCGAAATGGCAAGCCTCTTGCAGCGGAGAAAAGATGTCGCCGCCGAGATGAGTGCCTTCACGATTCCACACAAGACCAAGCACGCCGTGCTAGATCTTGTCGAAGAGGAAGAACATGTCGACGACCATGTGCCTAGCGACGAGATGGTCGACGACCAGGTAGGTGAAGAGAATCCCTACGAGGATTACAGCTATGAGGACAATAGGTTGGACGCCGAGTCGGCCACCTCTGACCCACGCGAGGAGGATTACCTAGATGTCGACACCGAGGGCCCGGAAGAGGCGGTCGACTCATACCCCTCGAGACCCTCGCCGCCGGACGACATCGGGGCATACAACTCGGCGATACAATCTGCCGCAACTGCATTCAAGCTAAAGCTCGACTAGGAAAAGCAGAAAGCAGACTTCCTGCTAGAGACATTGCTCCCAACACAAACAAGAAGCCAGTTCCTTCCAATGCTCGAGAGCGTCTTGGCTCAGGGAAAGGAAGTGTTCAAAGAGCCCGCAACATGCAAGGCGGTAACTCCCAGAACAGAGAAAAAATACAAACACTCCTCGAAGGACCCGGCCTACATTCGAGGCGAGGTCTCCGCTGACTCCATTATCACGGCCACAGCTAGGAAGAGGGCGAGCGTATCCACTACCTCGGGCCCACCACGGGATAAGGAGAGCAAGAGGATGGATCAGGTGGGGAGAAGGATCGAGCGAAATGCCGCGACCCACTGGCGCATGGCTAATTCCAACGCCCTGTTAAACAGGCACATGTACCAGATCATGGAGGGGCTGGGGCAGTTGAAGGACCTACCCCAGGATGCCAGGCAGAAGGCCGAAAAATTGATCGAAGAAGGGAAAAATGCGGCAAATTCTTGCCTTAAGACGGCCCTGGACGGGGCAGACACTGCCAGCAGGCTCATGATGATGGGTGTCACGGAAAGGAGACACGCCTGGCTCAGGATCTCCGGGTTCAAACCCGAGATACAACACAGTATCCTGAACACACCGTTCAACGGCGAAACGCTTTTCGGAGCAACAGTTGACGAGAAACTATGCCAACTCAAAGATAACGAGACGGCAAGATCCATGGGGGCATTGCAGTTCAGAGGCAACAGAAGAGGCACCCCGGCACGGAGGCCTGGCGGGAGAGGTGGAAACCAGCCAGGTACATCGCACCAGGCCTTCCAGCAGACGCACCAGCCAGACTCGCAGGCTCAGCAAGGTCACCAGAAGCAGTCCTGGCAATACCAGCCAAGAGGTCAGTCCTTTCGAGGGAGAAATGGCCGTGGCCAGAATAGAAGAGGGGGGCAGCAGCCCACCTCGAAGTGACTTCAGACACCTCCGGGTGCCCGACCACAGAAAAGATCCCAGGGGGCACCACGTACGAAGGGGTCAGGACGATCTAAAGACCTACGACCACATGACACCAGTGGGAGGAAGATTAAAGTTCTATCTCCAAGAATGGAGAGAAATAACATCAGACAAATGGATCCTAAACATCATCCAATTCGGATACTGCTTGGAGTTGGAGAGAAAGCCAACAAACAGAAAACCAGGGGGGAAGCCACCAGCAAGAGAACAGCTTGCGAGGCTTCAGGAAGAAGTGCAAGAACTTCTACAAAAACAGGCCATAGAAAGAGTTCCCTACAGGGAAAGGAACAAGGGAATATACTCAACGTACTTCCTAGTACCAAAGGTCGACGACAAGATGAGGCCCATCCTAGACCTAAGGTTCCACAACAAATTCATAAGAACACAAAAGTTCAAAATGACCTCCCTGCAGGAGGTCCTGCCGCAATTGCAGGTCGGAGACTTCATGGTCACGATAGACCTCAAGGACGCCTACTTACGCATACCGATGAACGAGAAGCACAAGCATATGCTCAGGTTCGCAATCGGAGGAGGCCACTATTCATTCACAACGCTGGCCTTCGGACTGAAATCAGCACCAAGGGTATTCACGAAGTGCCTCGCGGCAGTCGCAGCGCACTTACGAAGACAGGGGATACACGAATACCCTTACCTGGACGACTGGCTGGTGAAAGCAAACTCGTACCAGAAGTGCAAGCAGCATGCACATACAGTGACGAGCACGCTCATAAACCTGGGGTTCTCCGTCCATTGGAAGAAATCATCAATGGAGCCGTAGCAAGTGAAGATCTTCCAGGGGGCAGAGATCAACACCTTACAGGGCAAAGTGTTCTCCAGCGCGAAGAGAGCAAGGGCACTGGTCAAGGAAACTCTCCTCTACCGGAAGGGACAAGCTCGGACAGTGAGGACTGCGAGCAAGATGATGGGGATGATGGCATTGTGCATCCACCTAGTGCCGAATGTGCGGCTCCACATGAGACCCATGCAAGAATGGCTCCAGGAACAATGGTCACAGGCTTCTGGCAGTTGGGAGGATCTTGTGGTGGTGACGCACGCAGTGCAGAAGGAGATGACATGGTGGACCTTGGAGAACTTAACAAGGGGACAGCCTCTAACACACCCAACTCCGACAGGGACCATCACCATGGACGCATCCCTGAAGGGATGGGGCGCTCACATGGAGGAACTCAAAGTGAGGGGTCTATGGACGCCAGCAGATGCGACAAAGCACATCAATTACCTCGAATTAAATACAATCTTCCTTGCACTGAAAGCCTTCCAGACAAGACTTTACAGGCAAAGGGTGTTGCTACAGACAGACAACACCACGGCGATGTTCTACATCAACAAACAGGGTGGCACACAGTCAACAACGCTTTCGACGCTGGCGCAGGAGATATGGAGGTGGGCCATCCCTCTCCAGATAGACCTGCTAGCCAAACACCTACCAGGGAAGGAGAACATTCAGGAAGACTGGCTGAGCAGACAGACCTCGGCATCCCACGAGTGGGAGCTCAATGCTCAGGAGACAAGGAGGCTGTTCAACAGGTGGGGAACGCCATCAGTGGACCTGTTTGCAACACGCCAGAATGCGAAATGCCGAAACTTTGCATCCAGACAACACTAAGAAGGGTCCCATGGGAATGCCCTATGGATAGATTGGTCCGGGAAATTTGCGTACGCTTTTCCCCTGATACCACTGATACAGAGTACTGAGTAAGTGCAGAGCGAGCACCATGACCCTGATACTGGCCACCACAGTGGGTGAGGCAGACATGGTACTCGCAGATCATGGAGATGGCGCAGTGTGCACTCCACAGATTCGGCAGAAGAAAAGACCTGCTCTCCATGCAGAACGGAGAGGTGCTGCACCCAGAACCAGAGAGCATGAGCCTAGTAGCATGGCTCCTGAGGACATAGAGTTCGCACATTTGAGACTGCCAGAGAGCACCCTCAGGGTCCTTCGGGAGGCACGAAGGCCCAGCACAAGGAAGTGCTATGTCGCAAAGTGGAAAAGGTTCACGATGTGGTGCAGGAGGGAGAGACTCAACAATAAAATGAAAAAGGACTCCACGGTACTGAAGTACCTGACACACTTACTGGAGAAAAACCTCAGCTCGTCCTCCTTGAGAGTTCACCTGGCGGCTATAGTGGCATACACAAGGGGTGAGATGGGCAGAAGCTTCGTCACATCACAAGTTATAAAGAAGTTCCTGGAAGGAGCAAAAAGGATTGCACCACCCAAGCGGGTGCCACCACCGGCATGGAACTTAAACGTGGTCCTGACGGAACTCATGAAGGAGCCCTTCGAGCTGCTTCACAAGGCCTCCTTGAAGATGCTAACTATGAGAACTGCTATCATGGTTGCAATTACGTCCTTACGCAGAGTGAGCGAGCTGCAAGCGCTAACGCTAAAGGAGCCCTACTTACAAATACACAATGACAGGGTGGTGATGAGGACCGACCCACACTTCATGCCGAAGGTGGTGTCCAAGTTCCACATGAACCAGTCCATACAGATACCAAGTTTTTTCCAAAAACCAACCACTAGCGCAGAGCGAGCTCTGCACACCCTGGACTCCAGAAGGGCGGTCATGCATTACATTGAAAGGACAAAAGGACACAGGAAAACGAAACAGTTCTTTGTGTCGTTCGCCAACAGTTACATGGGCAAGGCAGTGACTAAGACCACTATTGCACGATGGATCGCACAAACAATCCAACTCTGCCACAAAAGGGCAGGAGAAGAACTGGCAGAGGGGGGCACGCGCCCACTCCACTAGAAAAAGGGGGGCTACAATAGCCTTCCTCGCCAATACACCCATACAAGACATATGCCTGGCGGCAACATGGGCTTCGGTGCACACATTCACGAAGCACTATTGCGTGGATGTTCAGATGAACAAAGAAGCACAAGTCGGACAAAGGGTGCTCCAGCATATATTCAGAAACCAGAGCTCATCTTCCACCCAGCCTCCACGGAAATGAGAAACCGCTACGAAATCTATGCACAGCATAGTGAATCCAGAAAGATTCACGCTGCAAAACGAATAGTTTCTTACCTGTCGGTGTAGTTTTGCAGCTTGAAGATCTTTCTGGATTCACTAGCGAACCCACCCACCTCCGCCAGAAAGATGAGGCTGGAGAGAGAAGAGGTGGTCAAAAAAAAAAAAAAGGAAAATAGGAGAAGTAAGAGAATATAAGGACAAGTGGTAAAGAAATTATCACCTGAATAGAACATTGCAATTGCTTCGGAAAAGAAAGAAACACGGAAAAAAGAATCCGAAGATGGCGCCCAAGAGTGGGAGCTTCCGCAGGAAGCATGCCGACGTCACCGGAAATGCACCCGAGGAGGTGTGACGCCGACGCCCACAAGGGCTATGAAAAAAAACAAAGAAAAGACTACGAATCCGGACAAGACCGCGGAATATGCACAGCATAGTGAATCCAGAAAGATCTTCAAGCTGCAAAACTACACCGACAGGTAAACTATTCGGTATTAGGCACGATCTTGAACCCTCACTGGGGCTTTCTCCCGATAGTGCAAGCTGCTGGTAATTGGGTTCCCATCTTCTAATTCCCCCTCTGAGCTTTCAGCTGTTTCAACTGTAGAGTCGTGCAAGTGAGAGGAGGGGGGGGGGGCGTTTTCTATCCCCACTAAGTGTGCTGCCTTCTTGGCCTCTCTGGCATCTCTTTTCTTTCGCCAACAAACGGCGGGCTTTGGCTTTAGCGAGACAAGAACTTTTCTTCATCTCAGGGAGGCCAGACATGACGCTTAACAAGAAAAAATGCCCAGGAGGGATTTCCACTTTAAATGACTTTCTTAGTCGACCCCTGACACTTCTCAGAATTCAATTGCTATACAGAGTAATGGGAGAAAAAAGGGGGGGGGGGGAATTTCCCCCTCCTAGCTCTTCCTTCGTTTTTAACCCTTCGTCCTTTGCCCCCTCTTACTTCCGATTCCAGTTAGTCTTGGGCTGCTGGAGTCCTCATCACCTCTGTGCAGAAGAGATCAAAAGGCTTTTGCCAGAGGCTCGTCACTTTAAAAGTCCACTTGAAAGTTTTACTGGGTTTCGTATCCTCTATATGTGCCTCCTACTGCTGCTTGCTGCCGCTGAACCGTCAATCACCTGCCATGCAGCATGTAAGCATGTGAACAAGAGGATGGCTCACCCGGCGCACTGAGCATTGCTGACCTCGTGAAAGACGGCAAAGACGGGAAGTTAAACGCCGCTGCTAGCAATTGCTGAGGGGCCGGAGTGAAGTATCACCTGGCTACGAACTGCAATTTCTAACGTGGAAGGCAATGGAACTGCCAGTGTTCTTCCAAAATCCAGTCAGTAGCTGAAAGAGCCCTACACACACTGGATGTAAAGAGCTCTGCTTTATTATGTGGACAGAACGAAATCATTTAGAAAAACAAAGCAATTATTTGTTGCTTTTTCACCACAACATAATGGAAATCAAAGTCCGGAATAGCCAGATGGATAGTTAAATGCATTCAAATTTGTTATCAAAAAGCTAAACTTACTTTAACTGTCCCCCCAAGAGCACACTCTATGCGAAAAATGGGGGCATCCATGGCTTTTCTGAGATATATTCCTCTTGTGGACATATGTAGAGCAACCACATGGACTACCATACACACTTTCACAAGACACTACTGTGTAGACGTGCAAGCAAAGCAGCAAGCTGCTGTAGGCCAGGCTGTCCTCAAAACTCTTTCAAACTGCTGCAGCTGGCACAGGTAACCACCGCTAGAGGAGATACTGCTACAGATATGAATTCAGCAGCCTACATGCCTCGAACGGAATATGCTACTTACCAGTATGCATCTGTTCTTGGCATGTAGGGCTGCTGACATTCATATCGCCCGCCCTCCTCCCCGGTGCCTGTCTCAGCTGCAGCATTATCTTTTGCATGGACATCTCTTACTCTACTATCTCCATCTCTGCCACAATGGCGAAAAACAATCTGAGGATGGAGAAGATGCCCATGCGCACTGTAGTCCAGGGGAGGAGTCACCTATCTCGTGATACTACGAAGACTCTTCCAGGACAACAAGGTGCAATCATCCAGACCCAACACTAGGCGGTGATCTATGCACAGATATGAATGTCAGCAGCCCTACATGTTTTCATCTTGCAGCACTTGCTGCGTACTTACAAAACAAGACATTTGTCACTATTTAGAGTCCCTGCAATTAAAACCTTTATGGAAGGATTAAAAAAAATCATTCCTTGTAGGTTGCGACCCTCCAGTGTGGAACCTAAATATTCTTACCAGGCTCATGGGACCCCCATTTGATCCTTTACACATGTGAACTACAGTTCCTCACATAGAAAACAGCTTTCCTAGTTGCCATTACCTCTTAAAGTAAGTGAGATTCAAGCTTTCACTATACAGGAACCATTTTTACAATTACATCGTAACAAAGTGGTCCTCAGAACAAATCCAAAATTCCTTCCTAAAGTCATCGCTCCATTTCATCTTAATCAATCAGTGGAGTTGCCAGTGTTTTTATAAAAACCTGACTGTAGCAGAAAGCGCTCTACACACCCTAGACTAGAAAAAAGCCATTCTTTATTACATTGATAGAACTAAATTCTTTCGCAAAACAATCGCAAATGATGCTGATGCCATGCTAGCATCGCTTTTGGGGACTGGCGCTAAGCCCAACTACCCTGGGCATGGCGGCATCTGTCGCTCTCCCCTGAATATTAGGATAGGCTTAAAGTCTCCCCTGCTTCCGCCTCATCAGTTCACGAGAGACCGGTAAAAGCTCCTCCGCTGCCGGTTACTGCTGTCCGTGAATGCGAAACATGGGCATGAGAGGTGAGCCAGCCTGGTGACAGGGTCTACATTTATGCCCCGTGGCTGGCACATGCGCTCTGCTCACGCGGAGGGCTGGGTAGAAGGGTAGGCAGCATATGAGCGTGTAACGAGCAAAGGAAAGCTGGGACCCCCTGCCCGGAATCCAAACACTCCAGCCGATAAAGGGGGCGCCTCCAGCCAGGCCTACTTTTTTGTAACTAAAAAACAAGGGTTTGGCTAAAGCGCAGCAAGGCCACGCCGAAATCAGTTCAAACAAAACAAGATGCCAGTACTTTTTTGGAACAGCATGAGGAAAGAGTTCTGCTGCAGCATGCTCATCTAAAACTGGCGCAAAAACAAGCGCTGCCGACAGCAGGGGGGAAGGCGCGCGCGGCAGCAGGAGGGTCGGGTTTGCGAGATTCACTTGCGGGAGTGATAATTGCTGCCATATGGCGGCGCTCGCTCCCGCAAGCGAATCTCCTGACATGCACGCGTTGCCGTTGAAGGCAATGTAATGCATGCACGTGCTTGGCTGAAAAGCCAAAGCGATCCCAAAAGGTCTCTTTGCCTATGCAGGTAGCGCATGGGCGCTGCATAGGCGAGACATAAAAAGGGAAGCTGTAAAGTGTTTTTGAGGGGGGAGGGGTTTAAACAAAATGTAAATATCCGTAAATGGTGATGCACAAATGATAAACAATCACAAACACTATTTCCACACATTATCATGTAAGTGTTATATAGTTTTATCTGTAAAACTGTTCATGTGAAAAGTTTGGAAAATGTATCGTCTGTAAATGACAGTGCTCTTCCACACAATGTGTTTGTTACTTTGAAAAATGGTCACACCTCCTGTCCACTAAAGGCAGGGGAGTCCTGAATACTACTACCAATGACTTAACAGTAAACCCTCATACGGAGTATCTGTAGGAGGCAGAGTGAAGCAAACAAAGGAAAGCCACTATTTGATTAAAAAATGGTATTTGAGTAGCCCATCCCAGCCGCACCTTGCTTTGTTAGCAAATGATATGCATCACCCTGCCTTCAGGTTTAGTCAACAATTCTGGTATGTTCCCATATTTGGCATTTGATTTAGATGCCATATAGCAAAAAAATTGCGTTGAGATTCCCTTGTTTGTTCGTTTCACCTCATCAAGCTGTTACTAGGGGGTAGATACCCTTCTGAAATGCAGAACTATGAACTAGGCTCAAATATTTATGGTTCTTAAAATACGCACCTTTCACAATTGGATTTCAAAAGGTAATCTTAACCATTTGCTTTACGCATTTTGGTTTTTCTTAATTGCTTAAATAAAACACTTGGGTTCCTCCCCATGATATCGAGTGATACTAATATTCACCGCTAATAACACACATCTTGATAATATACTGTTACCGTTTTCCATTTTATGATTGGCTCCATCATGTGTATTTTCTTATGCTGACTTTATCTGCATCTTTCCACTGCAGTGAAGTAAAAACTTATGATCCCTCCGGTGATTCAACACTGCCCTCGGTTCCAAGGAAACGCAAGTTTGAGGAAGTGGAAGCAGCAGAAGAGGAGCAACCTGTGTTTAAAGAAAAGAAAGCAAAAAAAGCAAAAATTGAAGGTGTTCCAGCTGCATATTTTCTTGTGCTAAAACTAGTTTTTTAGAGTAGTGAGTTTGGCTTCTAGAATGACTGACTAGAGACACGTAATTAACATAGACCTTTTCAAAATCTTCTGGAAGTTATTAGCTCGCAGCATGGTTGAGGGTTGAAAAGATGGACTTTTGAGCACAAGTCTTACTTTCCTGTAAATACAGCAGTGGTCCAGCCAAGTTTTGCTGAATGTTAAAAATGCATGTTTGAGCAATTACTCTCTAGGGGCATTTTCTCCAAACAACTGATGTAAGAATATCATAGGACCAAAATATTAAGAAGTAAATATCAAAACAAAAACATTGTGGCGGTAATAATTTATAGGTAACAATTGATTTTCACTATGCTAACCTTCATTTTAAAGATACATAATAGCGGGTATAAGAATAGTAAATCTATGCTTACTTTATTGCACTGACCGTCACAATAATTTGATTCTCAATATTTGTCTCCCACTGTATTTCTTTCCTCCATATTTTCACGTTACCCAATAGTCACACCTTGCAAAAACAACTTAACACAATATTTAAATACATTGATTTTTCACTACTACTGTTATAATCGTAGTTTTGACATTTTTCATTTTTAAATTCGGTTCAGATGTCAAATGTAATGTCAGCCACCTGTTCTTAAAACCATGCTTGCCAAGTACTTATACACCTATGCCGTCCGTCCTTGTACAAGTGAAAACGGTGTGTAGAGACCACCTTTTGTGAACAGCTGATGAAAGTTCCATACCTTTTGGATTTAATGTAATTGCAGAATTTGAAAATCCAAGTTGGAAAAAAAAACCCTGTTTCTGCAGGTCTAGAGTTCTGTATTTCTAAAATTTGACATTTTTTTTTCTATTTTATTCTTGAACCGTTTTTTTTTTATGGCATACGTAACCTAAAATTGTACCTACTTGCATTTGATGGCAGCCTTATTAAACTTCTTTGTTTATGGTTTTATTTTTCAACAGAGTTGCCAGAGGAAGAAGAGCCTGCTGAGGAACTGCCAGTGAAAAAGAAAAAGAAAAAAGTAAAAGTAGAGGTTGTAGAAGAGGAAGAGCCTTCCACAAGTGTAGCAATTGAGGTCAGTTAATTACTCAGTACATCAAAACAATTTTGTGTTTTTTATGCGCCTCAAAGGTTTCTTGTTGGACTGTTTTATTGTATTAGCCATTACATGTTCTTACTGAAGATTGTACCTGAGCTAGTAGCATATTTAAATCCTTTTAGTATGGGGTGTGCCTTTGTGCTATCAAGGCACAAACATTGTGACATTAGGCACCTGAAAACCATAAGGCAAAACAGCCTGTGGTTTTCAAATGTTACCTGAACTTCACAGTAGCAATATAGAAGCATATTTCATGTTACTTGTTACTTTTCATTTATATTGTGTTTATTTTGGTGCTTTCCCCTTGAAAAGGTTCTTTTATTGAAACCAGGAATTGTTTAGCGAAAAAAAGTAAAACATGGGACTTTAAGTGGCAAAGAGAAGTATTACATTTTTGCAAATGTAGAGTTTCAGAAAAAAAGCTTTTACTTTACTGAATGCTAAGATTATCATAATTTCAGTGACTCAGGCCATAGGCCATATACTAGGTTTGAGAACCCAAGCCTCCTTTTTACATTAATTATATCAAAAACACTGGACGATCTGTTAATAGATTCAGTGGTGCAAAGAAAGGCAAGGCAGAGCAGAAGAGGGCCTTATCTTGTTTGATCAGTCTGCATAAAAACTGAGATGGTGGCAAAAAGCAATCTCCGAATGGATTAAGTGCTCAATCCTCCAGAGCTAAGGCTGCTAACACTGCGCTGACACATGGATTGCCTAATCTGCAATTTGCCAGACTGCTTAATGGGTGTTGCTTCATATGTTCGGGAATCTTGTCTGAGAAAGCGCTTATTCCTTGGAGGTTGAAAGATCTCTCCAAGCTGGACTTGAAAGAACAATAACCCCCCCCCCCCCCCACCCCACTCACACACACACACATTTGTTAACTGAACACTTAAGGGTGTGTAGGGTGGTGTAATCTGCGTTGATCCCACTCACCCACTATACCCTGCAAACTTTGCTTAAAAATATAAAATCACACTTTTCCCTCAGATTTGTGACAAACTCCCTGGGCCGATGGGTATCCCCAAAAATCCTGCTACCACACTTGTGCAGTGCTGACCTTTACATAGAATTACAGCTTACACCCAGTAGTCATGGGTTGAACATTCTTACCTTTTGTTTTTAGTATTTGCTATTTGAAACTAGCACGTCCTGAAGGTCCGAAAACCAACCTGTGTAAGTATGTAGTTCGATAGTGGATGGACTCAGCAGGAGCAATACCAATCCCCTCACAAATTTGAGAACTGTACACCCAGAGGTGTCCAGAGTGGTGTAACTTTCACTGATCCCACTCAACCACAATGCCATGCAAACGTCAAAATTTGCCCAAATCGCTAAACAAATTTTTCTCACGTTTGTGTCTGCAGCTTTCAGGGCCTGTGGGTATCAACAAAATTCCTAAGACCGGTTTCCACACTTCTCCAGAAAACATTGCTTGCTACCCCTCTTGTGTGCATGTGCCTCTGCCTAATTCCCGAAATGCAAACATCCTATAACTCAGTGTGGATACGAAGGGCTAGCTGCAGAGTGTGGGACTGTGCTTACCAGGATGCCCTTGCAAAGTTCAAACCTCGGCTACAAACATGCATTTTCCTTCTATTTCTGGGAGGTAAAATTCCATACTCTGTGGTGACGACACATTTCATACAATCCAGAATTTCCACTGAAAAAGTTTATTATTGATTAGGGTGGTTGTGAGACCTAACCTAGTAAGTGTTAATATTCTGTATCTGGTCCAGGTAGGTTGCTTTTTTTTATACAGATTTTATTCAGTTATTCGTTTGAAAATTGGGCAACAGCCCTACAATGAAATGTGGGGGGGGAGGTGATTGACATCGCTGAAGTTCCAACATTTTGATCGTTTTCCAACACCTGCCAAACATGCAGGTAGTACAACTTAAACTCACAGTACTAGATCTCAAAACAAGATTATATGACATCCGAACAGAGTGAGTCATTATACAGTGCGGGATGGATCGGTCAGTGAGCATTGGGAATATGAGGTCCCTTATAAGGGTTCCGTGGGTCAGGTGGGTTACTTTTAATTTAAACCTTATTTCTGTTTGGAAAGTTGTGGCACTGAACCGTCGGGCTTAACTCCTAGGAACAAGTGTGAAGCATTTATCCGTGCCAAAACAGTCCGGTCCAACATAATTCAATAAAATAGCATATATTCACTAAGCCACTAGACACCAAAAATAAACACAAATTATTTGTTTAAAAGAGTTTTTCTCGTACCAGAAAAAGCCAACCACAGGTATCTGATGGTGCTAGTCCGGGTCAAAGTCAAAAGTTAAGGCTGACCACGATGCAGGGTAGGTGAGCTACAGGGACCAGATTTGTCCCGGTGTAGTGTTTGCTTTCTGACTTGGCCTCTTTATGGAGAAATCTTCATGTGGATTGGATGGGTTGCCAGTTGCATCAGACGGAGTGCTCTCCAGTGTTCTCAGTGAAAACCTCCACAGTGGGGCTTTAAAACTTCTCTGGGAGACGTGTTGCTTTCAATTGGAAAACCAGCAAATTGAATCCGCCAGCGATACTACTGTTTGGCGGTGGTCCCATGGTAGCCTCTGGTTGGTTTGTGAAAAAGTTTCAAAGTGACAACTTTAGCAGTTTAAATGGGGGCTGACAGTACACAAATACAGGCCAAGGGGCCAGGACCTTTTGGGCATCACTTAGTGAGTTACGCAAATTCATTTGTAATTGATCAGTTGGGCTTTCCTTTATTGCTGGATTTTTGTAGGTTTTGTGTTTCTGGAGCTTTACAAGAGACTAGCCAACTAGCTCTTGGCGATCAGTCTTCTGTCCTGGTTTCATGTAGCAGCACTTGAGCCCTTGGAGTTTCTCTCCAGAGGTAAGGCCCCAGAATCACTCCTCTGGACTTCCAGTCCTTTAGTTCAGCAGGTGCAATCTTCCCATTTTCCACAGGTCCAGCAGTCTACTGAGGAAGGTAGCCATAGGTGCCAATTTTTTGCCCGAAAATAGCTTGTAGTTATGGGAGACTCCATAACCAATAGTAATATTCCCACCGGCAAACCTACTGACTCTTGTATCCATTCCTGGGGGTTTGGCACTAAGCAGTCACACTGCATCTCTGTGCTCAAATCCAAAACGTCAAATCTTTCTTCCTTTAGCCAGAGCTCTAGACACACCCCTGAGGTGTGTATAGGACGATGAGGAACATAAAACAAAAGTTACAATTTTAAGTTATTAATAATTTGAGTGGTTGACTCCAAACTGAAGGCATATAATGTGTTCTAATGAAATCCATTGCTTTTTTATGGGGAGGCATCCTTGCTACAATGAAAGGCTTTGTAGATGTTCACTGTCAGGACGTGTAAAACTTGCATGCACAGGTCCTATATATTTTTTATACCATGCACCCTTTCCCTATGCCACTTAGGGCCTACCTTACAGATGACTTGCAGGTATTTAAAAGAAAGGTTTAAGCATAGCGAAGTGTTAATTTTGCCATGTCCAATTTGCAGTTTTAAAACTGCCCTGTTTTGCAGTGTGAATCTTTCTGGATTCACTATGCTGTGCATTATTCCGCGATCTAGTGGTTGGGTCCGGAATCTTGGTCCTGTCTGTTTTTTTCGTAGCCCAGGTGGGCGTCGACGTCCCACCTTTTGGTGTCCTTCTCGTGACGTCGGCACGCTTCGATCTCACCCTTGGGCGCCATCTTCAGATTCTTTTTTCCGCCGTTGGGTCTGCATCGTTCCACGAGTGGCTCCAGAGTTTTTGAGGAAAAGAAGACACTGATAAGCCGCTTTTGCGAGGAAAAGCCTGAAAAGACGACTCTGGATAACCACTTTGAACCGGGCTAAGAAGAAGGAGAACTTCGACGTCAGAGGGAGAATGCGCTCAGGGGGCCCCCTGAACGCGCGACATGGACAACACACCTTTTAAATTCTGCCGTAACTGCCACCACAAATACGCGCAGAAGGATCAACACCCGGTTTGCAACCTCTGCCTACCGATCAACCACGAGAGCAAGGACTGAAACGCCTGCTCAGACTTCACACCGAAGACTCTCCGGGTTCGAGAGCGACAAAGACCGGACAACTACAACATGCAGGCCACAAGTCGTCCCTTCGGGACATGGGGCTCTCGAGCGACGATGAGGATAACGTCGCAGGAGACTAAGATAGCTACACGGTTGTAGAGACTGATAACAAGACTTCTAAAAAGGTAGGAGAGTTGGCAACCCCTAAAGTCCCGAAAAGAGCCTCGACAATCTGAGGCAGACTCTCAAAAGTGGAAGTCCTCGAGGGTAGCACTGGTGCCGAAAATCTCGACGGCCGCAGCTGCCTCGAAGAACAAAATGCCCACCGGATCCTTCGAAAAGGACTACCAGGCGGCGAAGACAGGCGAAAAGCCACGGTCGTCGAAGCACGTTCCCGAAAAGGAACGTTCGGCTTCGAAAGAAGGGGCCCCGAAGATGGCTTCGGTGCGGATAAAAGACCCAAATCCCATCTCGAAGTCGAGATTTACGATGAAGAGAGCAGCGAACCTTTCAACGCCGAACAGGCTGCCGAAATGGAGAGGAAAAAAAGACTGCTTGAGGCAGAGATGGCTGCCATCCTTCAACGAAAGAAGGAGTTAGACGATAAAATGAATAGATTCAATATCCCGTCGAAGCAAAGCATGGTGGTTGTGGAAATAGAAGAGGAGGAGGACTTAGAGGCCAAGGAGCCGCCGAAAAGTCCCGGTCCCCAGGAACACCTGGATGAAGAAGCCTCATACTACGATGAGGAGGGGGAAAACTATCAGTGGACGACCCTCGGACCAGCATCTTCGGGGACACCGGACCTGGAGTGGCAGGACCTAGACACCGAGAGCCCAGAAGAGGCAGTGAACACGTACCCTGTGACGCCTTCCCCGCCAGATGACATTGAGGTGTACAATATTGTCATCAAGAACGCGGCAACAGCCTTTGGAGTAAAACTTGATGAGAAGCCGAAAGCCGACTTCCTCTTCGAGACCCTGCTCCCCACGCAGTATAGGAGCCAGTACCTCCCTATGCTTCAGAGTGTCATGGCCCAGGGGAAGGAGGCGTTCAAGGAACCAGCGACATGCAGGTCCGTCACGCCTAGGACGGAGAAGAAATATAAACACTCCGCCAAGGACCCTCCATAGGTCAGAGGATCTGTTACAGCGGACTCTATTATTGCGGCGACCGCCAGGAAAAAGGCTAATGTCCCGACTACCTCAGGGCCACCTCCAGACAAGGAAAGCACGAGGATGGACCTGACTGGGAGAAAGATAGAAAGGAACGCTGCAATGCACTGGCGCATGGCAAACTCAAACGCCCTGCGGAACAGGCACCAGTACCAGATCCAATCGGACAGCTGCTGCAGTACCTACCAGATAAGTACCAGCAAAGAGCTGCACACCTGGTGGAGGAAGAAAAGCACGTGGCAAATGCCTGCCTCAAAACTGCCTTGTATGGAGCAGACACGTCCAGCAGGCTGATTATGTTGGGAGTCACTGAGAGAAGACATGCTTGGCTCAGGATTTCGGGCTTCAAGCCAGAGGTACAGCACAACAGTCTTAGCACCCCTTTCAACGGGGAGACACTTTTTGGCGCACCAGTGGATGAAAAACTCACACAGCTGAAAAGGAAACTGCAAGGTCCATGGGGGCCTTGCAATTCAGAAGAACAAAGAGAGGTACCCAGTCACAGAGACCAAACCGAAGGGGGGGGTAACCAGCCGGGAACGTCGCACCAGGCATTCCAACTGTCACAGCATGGCGACAACCAAACACAGCAAGGGCATTAGAAACAACGCTGGCACCGACAAGAGGCCAGTCCTTTCGCGGTATAGGGAACAGACGTGGACAAAACAAAAAAGGGGGCCAACAAGCCGCCTAGAAGTGACTCAGTCACGAAATCAGTGCCCACCCGCGCAAAAGCCTCCCAGGGTGGAGCACAAAGACCGAAGCAGGGTTACGCAGAACACACATTGCAGAACATGTAACACCAGTAGGAGACGGGTTAAGTCGTTTCTTCCATGAGTGGAAGAAGATGACCACAGACAAATGGATACTCCACATCATACACTTCGGATACTGCATAGAGCTGGAAAAGACACCGCCAAAAAGGAGGGCGCAGTCAGGAAAAGAGCTAGAGCTACTTCAAAGAGAAGCGGCGGACCTCCTGGAAAAAGAGGCCATTGAGCCAGTACCATACCGAGAAAGGCACAAGGGAGTGTACTTCACATACTTCCTTGTGCCAAAGGTGGACGAAACAATGAGGCCCATCCTAGACCTAAGGTTTCTGAACAAGTTCATAAAGACACAGGAATTCAAGATGGCGTCCTTACAGGAGCGCATTCCTCAGATAAGGGACGGAAATTTCATGGCCACCATAGACCTCAAATATGCTTACCTGCACATCCCAATGAACAGGCAGCACAAAACCTACTGAGATTCACAATAAACAAAGACCACTACCAGTTCATAGCCCTGGTGTTCCTCGCAGCAGTGGTAGTGCACCTAAGACTGGAAAGGATCCATGTATACCAGTGGTTCCCAAACTGTGCGTCGCAGCACCCCAGGGCGTCGTTGGGAGTAGCCAGGGGCACCACGGCACGATGTGTGAAAGATAGCCTGTGACTGTGAAAAGGAAGCTTCTATTGTAGTTGTGAATGCTGGACAGTCTGCTGTGCATAATTGGAGGCTACTTGAAAGCACGTCGTAAACGCGAAATTCGCTCTTCGGCCAAAGTGATTACAGATTACACAGGTGGCATTTGTAACACCCCCTGCGCTGCAGGCTGCTGGGTGTTAAATAAGATTCACTTGCTGCTGCAAGTGACCCGCAGGGGGTGTTACAAATGCCACCTGTGTAACCTGTAAACACTTTCGCCCAAGAGCACAACTTCGCATTTACGACGTGCTTTCAAGATGCCTCCATTTGTGCATAGCAGACTGTCCAGCATTATTGCTGCCTGTGTTGTTCTGCGCCTCTGAGGACCCTGCACAAACTACACAGGTTGGTTGCACATTAGAATAATACAAAAAAAAGGGGGCATGAAAAACTTGTGACTGGCCAAGCCCCTGTAATTATGCTGGCTGCTGTTACCACTCTTTGTTCCTGTCCGCACCAGAATTTAAAAGACAGAAATTCCAGTGGGCAAACTCGCTTCAGCTTTGGAAATTAGCCGCATTGCAGCCTGGATTAGTTTTCCGGCCCCAGTCGGACCCTCAGCCAAGGCCAGGCACGAAGCATGTAATTATTATTGTAATAATGTAACCCAGTTTACTTTTCAGCCTCAGTGAAAGCAGTTCCCCCTTCTTCACTCGGTATATTTCTCCCTGTTAGTAACAAGAGTAAGGCCTCACAAATAAAATTAGCATTTTCAAACCTTATCTCCCATCTCACACGGAGGCGCTGTCAGGAAGAGTATAATTTTGTTACAACAAATATCTAGATGGGCCCTTATTTAGAGGAAAAAAGAATATATGGGATATGCCTGATTTAGAATTCTTTCTTCGATTTCTATTCACGCTTAAAGACTGATGGTACTTTTAATAATGGCTGTCACTTCGGATTTTTAGGTATTAATTAGCCCTGCATAGCAGAAGGAAATGCTAAAGAATTTTGTAAAATTGAAATGATGAACAGACTACTCCTAAAAAGCTCATAGAAAAACATTTCCATAATGAGGATCAGAGATTGATTTTAGATGCTCAACTCAAACTTTTCCTTGAGCAAGGGGATTCTAGTGTTACTAGAGTCCCCGATAGTGAGCGAGGGTGGGGTTAACAGTAGCATGTCTCACACAAAACAGAATATACTAATTTAAGAAAAGATGTAGTAAGTAGCTGTTTGACTTGGAAGGAGCCCTGGCAAGGAGTGATTTTCATTTCACCTGAATACTTTTCTCCTCCTGTTACCCAGTATTTTGAAACATAAAAGAAATTTTAAAAAGTACTTTACACAGACCTTGGGAATGCCCTCCAACTTCAGGATAGACTCAAGTAAGAAGCTTTTTAGGTGGCAAATAGAGGGATATGCATCAAAGCCACCTATAGAGCCAGGAAAATATCAATGCTATAAGTTGCAAATTGAAGATGAAATTCAAAATGTTGTTAAAGTAGACCGCTTGAGGTCATTTCTAGAGGACCAGTTTTTTACACTACAGACAGAGCATATGACCAGAGTGCAAGATAAAAGGGGACATACCTGGTAGAAAATGCATATCTTCAAAAAATCTTGGTGTTTCCTAAACCTCTTTTCTTATCAAAGCACTCCTACTGTGTGTGTTTAGGTGGCGCTACACTAAACAAGATTGAGAACATTTCATGATCAACTTGTAATACACCTGACAGTGACCAGAGTCTGCAGTTCATGAGTGCTCTAATTCAGTGACCGGAGTCTGCAGTCTCCTGACTGTTCTAGTTCAGTGACCAGTGTCTGCAGTCTCCTGACTGCTCTAGTTCTGTGACCTGAGTCTGAAGTTTCTGACTGCTCCAGTTCTGGATGCCCACACTCTGCAGTTCCTGACTGCTCTAGTTCTGGATGCACAGAGTCTCCAGTCCCCGACTATTCTAGTTCTGTGACCAGAGTCTACACTCACATGACTGGTCCAGCTCTTATGTCTGGACTCTTCATTATGTGTGGTTAAAAAAGGGACAAGTCATGGAAACCTATTTGTCAAATTAATATTGTATCATTTCTCACTTAACCAATAAAAGTTTTTATTAAACGACTTATCTTTTTATTTTGTTACAAATATGATTGTAATACCTTCATCCCACTTCATTTCAGGGAGAAAATTAGAAGTACTACCGAGGTCGGGCTTGTATCCTACCACCGGTAAAACAAATAAAGTGACCTGATGGGGAGCCACGACCAACTGCCAATTAGGTCAAGGAAGCCACAGGTCGAAAAAGTTTGGCATCCACTGATGTATACCCTTACCTGGACGACTGGCTAATAAAGGCAAGCTCCCACAGAACATGCAAGGAACACGCACAACGCGTGACAAATACGCTGATAGACCCGGGATTCTCCATCCGCTGGGGAAAATCCTCTATGGAACCAGAGCAAGTAAAAATCTTCCTGGGAGCACAGATCAACACCATAGAGAGCAAGGTGTTCCCCAGCGACAAGAGGACAGTGGCACTACTGAAGGAGACGCGCTTCTACCTGAAGGGGTGCGCTCTGACAGTGACGACAGCGAGTAAGTTCATGGGCATGATGGCCTTGTGCATACATTTGATACAAAACTAACGCCTCCACATGAGACCATTCCAAGAATGGCTGCAAGAGCAATGGTCACAAGCTACAGGAAGTTGGTAAGATCTAGTGGTTGTAACGCACGCAGTGCAGGAGGAGATGTCGTGGTGGAGCAAGAAGAACGTTACAGAAGGGAAGCCTCTTAACACCACCGACCCTAACGGTGACTATCACAACAGACTCATCCCAGAAGGGATGGGGGAGCACACCTGAGCAAACTTAGGGTGAGGGGTCTGTGGACTCCAGCGGATGCGGTCAAACGCATCAATTACCTGGAACTAAAGACTGTGTTCCTCGCCCTCAAAGCCTTCCAGACGAAACTGTACAACCAAAGAGTGCTGATCCAAACAGACAACACAACGACTATGTTCTACATCAACAAACAGGGAGGAACTCAATCGGCTCCACTATCAAACCTAGCACAGGAGATATGGAGATGGGCCATCCCACTGAAAATAGACCTGTTAGCCATACACCTACCAGGGAAGGACAATGTGGAAGCAAACAGACATCGGCATCCCACGAGTGGGAGCTCAATACGCAGGAAACACAAAAGCTATTCAAAAGTTGGGGAACGCCGTCAATAGACCTATTTGCAAAACACCTGAATGCAAAATGCCAAAGCTTCGCGTCCAGGCAACCAGGGGAAGGATCCCTGGGGAATGCCCTATGGATAAGTTGGTCAAAAACATTTGCCTACACTTTCCCCCCGAAACCACTGATAGAGTACTCAGCAAGTGCAAAACCAGCAGCATGACTCTGATCCTGGTGGCACCACAGTGGGCCAGGCAGACCTGGTACTCACAAATAATGGAAATGGCACACGGTGCACCCCACAAATTCGGAAAAAGAAAGGACCTACTCTCCATGCAAAACAGAGAAGTATTACACCCTGAGCCGGAGAGCCTCAGCCTAGCGGCATGGCTCCTGAAGACTTAAAGTTCGCGCACCTGAGGTTACCTGAAAGCACCCTGCGGGTACTACGAGAGGCAAGGAGACCTAGCACAAGAAGGTGCTATATGGCGAAGTGGAAAGGTTCACACTATGGTGCAGCAGGAAGAAGCTACACAAAAAGATGACCAGAGAATCAACAGTGCTGAAGTATCTTGCGCACCTGCTGAAGGAAGGACTAAGCTAGTCCTCGCTGAGAGTACACCTGGCAGCAATAGTGGCCTACACGAGGTGAAACGGGGAAGAGTTTCTTTACATCACAGATAGTAAAGAGATTCCTGGAAGGGGCGAAAAGAATCGCACCTCCTAAGAGGATGCTGCCTCCGGCATGGAACCTTAATTTAGTCCTAACAGAGCTCATGAAAGCACCTTTTGAACCCATCCATAAGGCCTCTCTTCAAATGCTAACAATGAAGACCGCTTTTTTGGTGGCAATCACCTCACTGCGCAGGGTGAGCGAACTACAGGCGCTAACACTACAAGAACCCTACATCCAGATACACAATGATAGGGTGGTGATGAGAACGGACCCACACTTTATGCCAAAGGTGGTGTCGAGGTTCCACATCAACCAGACAGTGCAAATACAAAGTTTCTTTAGGAAACCAACCACAAGCGCAGAGACTGCGCTGCACACTCGGGACGCTAGAAGGGCAGTAATGCACTACATAGAAAGAACCAAGGAACTCAGGAAGACCAATCAGTTCTTTGTGTCCTTCGCAAGCAGTTTTCTGGGTAGACCAGTAACAAAGGGAACTATCGCATGGCGGCAACATAGGCTTCAGTACACACGTTCACGAAGCACTACTGTGTGGATATACAAATGAACAAGGAAACACAAGTAGGACAAAGTGCTTCCGCCACAAACATAACAAACCGCTACAAAGTCTATGCACAGCATAGTGAATCAAAGATTCACGCTGCAAAACGAATAGTTTCTTACCTGTCGGTGTAGTTTTGCAGCTTGAAGAACTTTCTGGATTCACTAGTGAACCTACCCACCTCCGCCAGAAAGATGAGGCTAGAGGAGCAGGTGGAAAAACAAGGACACTACTAAAAACTGACACCTTGGAGGACTAAGCGGGTAAAACACTTACTTGAACATTGCCAAGGAAAACACTTACTTGAACATTGCCAAGGATTCACAAACAGAACACAATGAGAAAAAAAGTGTTTGAGGCATGTGGGCTGCTGAATTCATATCTGTGCATAGATCGCCGCCTAGTGTTGGGTCCGGATGATTGCACATTGTTGTCCTGGAAGAGTCTTCGAAGTATCACAAGATAGGTGGCTCCTCCCATGGACCACAGTGCGCATGGGCATCCTCTCCATCCTGTTTTTTTCCGCCATTGGGTTCGGATGTACTTTCTTATCTCAAGTTCGGAATCGATATAACACACTTTTTCACATGGCCAAAAGGCCTTCGGGGCGTCTGTATTGTCTTTCGTTCGGTGCCTCGTACTTGTTCCAGTTCTTCAAGCCGGACGTCGAAGGCTGCTTGCCTTTTGACACCTAAGGCCCCATCAACGAACGATCAATGGAACGGAGCCTGTACAAACGATGCCCCGTTTGCAACTCAAAATACCCTCACATCGATGTGCACCCGGTGTGCAATAAATGTCTATCCCCGGACCACAACTAGGCCAGCTGCACGGCCTGTTCTCGGTTCAGGTCGAAGACACTTCGGCTTCGACGCGCCGCGAGACAGTCGGCGCAGAAGACGGCTCCCGACCCGGAGAACATCTTCGAGGCTGAAGACGACAAGGGCGTCTGAGTAGGATCCTGAACAGTCGGATCCTGCGTCTGAGCAGAACTCTAACTATGATGAGGACTAAGAAGAATACTACGTCCATGATGAAGACGTCGTCTAGGTAGGAGACAACGCACAGGCCATCTGTGCCGTAGATGACGACTCGAGTGATGAGCAAGGCCCAACCGCAGTCGCGGGGCCCAATAATGACACTGTACTTCCAAAGGCTCAGGTCGAGGCATCACCGGAAGGCCTTAGCAAATATCTTAATCCAGATTCTATAGCCCCGCGTCAAAGCCCGGCTAAGAATATTTCTAAGGAGCCATCGTCGATAAACCATATTCAGCGGTGAAATCGAAACCAACAGACGCTACATCGAAACCGAAACTGCTCAAGACAGTCCTCGGATCGACTACTTCGGATTCATCGGATCCAGTCAAGTTGAAGAGTCATCGACCCTTCGGGGTCACAAGGGGGTATCGTCCCGAAGATCGAGGCGCTGAAGCCCATAACTACGGTCAAGCACGTCGCACTGACGCTGTCGACGTCAAAGGCTGGCCACACTAACAAGGGCCTCAAGGCTCACTCTCGATACGAAGCTTCCGGCCTCTAAACCACTGGTGGTCAAGGCCTTCGAGTCGAAGACCACAATCGCCCGAAAGAGCATGTCAAGCCGAAGCAGAAGAGCGTGCCTGCTGCGCACCAAGAGATCGAGTCGACGCAAGGCCACAAACAAGCTAGTGATAAAACAAAGTCGGTCGGATCGAATTTCGCGCCACCCTCTAAGAAGGTAGCCCGTCTCCAACACTTACGCCACCAATGAAGTACGGACTGCCCCCGACCGCACGACCTAGGGCGTTCGAGCCACTTGAGACCCTGTTACAGCACCTCCCAGATCAATATAAAGAGGCAGCTGAGATGCTCATCCAAGAAGGGAAGCTCATATCTAATGCTTCTATAAAATGCGCACTGGATGCAGCAGACACTGCGACCAGAGCAGTTATGCTAGTGTTATGCTGAGACGACATGCCTGGCTCAGAATCTCCGGTTTCAAGCCTGAAGTACAGACCACCATTCTCGATCAGACGGTAAACCCTGATCATCTATTTGGCCCAGAGGTGGACACCACCTTGGACCCTGCTAAGTCCATGGGGGCCCTGCAGTCCCAGCAGTTCTGGGGTTGTTTTTTTCGTCGCTCAAGCAATAGAGGTGTTTCCAGAGGCCAGCTCTCCCAAACACAGTACTATAAAGGCAGCACGCAGAACACTTACACGTAGCAAAGTCGGGGTGGATATCGTGGAAACAGCGCCAAAGGCAGAGGTCGTGGAAGCAAGAACTCCAGATCCTCCGCCACTACCAAACAGTGATGCCTTGTCACTGCTCCCCGACCACGCAACACCTGTCGGGGGGAGACTTCAACAGTTACTGCCAGTCTGGAAGTCCATCACCACAGACAGGTGGGTCACACAGCTTATCCAGTACGGTTATTGTCTGGAGTTAACATGCACTCCACCCAGCATACCCCCAAGACACCGTCCTATGTCCGCCGACCATTTGCACTTATTGCAGCAGGAGATACTCGTCATGCTGCAAAAAGGGTAATTGAGCTCGTGCCTGTGGACGAAAGAGGCACAAGAGTTTACTCACTGTACTTCTTGATACCAAAAAAGGACGGGTCCCTCAGACCCATACTGGACCTCAGACCCCTCAATCAGTACATTCTGTAGGAGCACTTTCACATGCTAACGCTGCAACAAGTCCTACTGTTGCTCAGTCAGGGGGATTTTCTAGCAACTTTAGATCTGAAGGATGCGTTTTTTCATATTCCGCTGCACCCGTCACACAAAAAATACCTCCAGTTCACCATCCAAAACAGGCATTACCAGTTCAAGGTTCTACCTTTCGGAGTCACCACGGCACCCCGGGTGCTTACAAAGTACCTGGCGACGGTGGCGGCGCACCTACGGAGACTAAACATTCACGTCTACCCTTATCTGGACAACTGGCTAATCCAGGCAAAGTCAGCCCAGCAGTGTGCCGCCCACATGTCCCACACCATTCACCTTCTTCACGATCAGATCATTCTGACGACTGACTCTTCTCTCCAGGGTTGGGGAGCTCATGTACTCCATTACACTGTGCAGGGACTATGGACACCACAGCAAAGGAAGATGCACATCAACGTTAGAACTGATGGCTATCTTCCTGGCAATGAAAGCATTCAAGGTACATATGTGCAACAAGGTCGTGTTCCGGACGGACAACATGACGGCCAGTGCTTAATTTGTAAAATATGAAGTGCAGGTGCTCCAATTTTTTTTAGGAGGCCCACCTACTTCCCTCGGCTCCACCCACTTTCACCAGTGACTCCTCCTGGAAGTAAGTGAGGTCAGATTCAGGAAGCGCCGGCAGTTAGTCTTGTCATCCCATTGCATACAGTCAGCATAGCTGCCAAGGTTTCAGATTGCCATGTGTGACATTTTCAAAATTTCCGTGTAATTATGAGTGACATTCAATTACAACGAGTGACACTTTCTCCCGAGCAAAATCAAGCAATGAAGACGATGGTAACATAAAAATCTGAAATGACACCCATATGAGCAACGAGAAACTCTAAGAAGCTCTTCAAACTGCTGCAGAGTGGCAGAAATGGAAGGGCACTAACCTACTGCCCTGTTGTAATTTAAAAAAAGACTTTACTTGGTATCATGTTGACAAGCTCTAAGTTAGTAAATTAAATTAGGATTCATTGGTGAAGAGTGACTGCTTCATTGTCAGAGGTGGTTAAAATGGCTGGTGATGCATCACCCTACGAGTTAGCAGGCATTGGTGTTGGCCATCTGCATGCTGGCCTCGCTGGGTTGCTAGGCTGTGTCAGATGATGCCTACTCACACACACACCCATTACAGAGTGCACAGCCTGCATTTGAGCACCCTTGCAGCCGGGGGCATGGCAGCATAGCACATACAGGATAAACCTACCACAGCACAGCAGGTGTTGCGACAGAGGAACTGCCTGCTGCGTAAACCCACCCGAGGAGACACTGCTATCGTAGGGTGAGACAGTATGTTCTGTTGGTGTCAGCTGCTGCGTTGGCTAAGATGATAACAGTGCTCAGACAGTGCACGCACGCTGGTTTAAGTTATTTTGCATTCTAGTGTTCGTTTTTGAAATTCTATGGGTTTTTAATTTGATGCAAACAAACGTGCACATAGTTACATTTCTGATATGCTACAAGCCTCTTTCTTTTCAAGCATGTGTTTCAGCTGTCAGCAGCTCTGGAGCCTCTGCAGACTATTGCTTGAACAGAGAAGCACACACGAGGATAAACTTTCATACTGCTGCAGTGAGTGGCAATCGGGCAATGTGTGGGGTGACCACTCAGACTCACGCTGGAGGGTCCTTGGTACGGCCATGTCTCCTACGCTGTAAAAGCCATGAATCACACGACTACCTCAGCAGATTCTGGGATAGGGCCGGAAGCGCCAGAAACTCTACCGAGAAGGAGCAGAGGTATGCCAGACTGCATAATTAGCATTTTGTTTTGGGCTGCGTGTTCAGTTAACACGTACTTGCACAAACAGCATGCACTAGGTAGCAAACACCAATCCGTTTATGTAATTTTAAAAATACAGACTCCACTGAGCGACTTCGGTCCCTCGGTCCCAGCGGCGAGTGCGCCACACCATCACCGAGGCCTCTTGCGCGCCATGCTAATCACTTATTTTGTGGACAGTGTGCACTCATCAATCGCACTCTACATGAGCAGGGACTCGCAGCACAAAATAAATATATCAGCAAGTTCACATTACCTAAGAGGTTCAGGATCCATTGTATTATTTATTTTCACACGTTCCCTCCAGTAAAGAAAATGCCCGCCTTTTGCTGCTCTTCGAGTGACCTCAGGGGCTGGATGCAGAAGCAGAGAGGCGGCGGAAGTTAGAGGGTGGAGGAGGGTGCCTGTTTCAGAACGCTAATCTGCCCGGGAGGCTGCGCAGCTTTTTTTAGGCAGTAGGAGGTACGTCATTATAGCCGGAGAACGATCATTTTCGCCCCTTGGATCGTGCGAAGACACTGCTCCACTGTGTGCTCGCTGGCAGTCCCAGGGAAGTGGAATGTGCCTCTTAATAAGGCATGCGTCGATGAGAAATGTATTTTACGACATAGACCCGGCCCCGAGAAATAAGTGCCGGTGCTAAGCACCGGAAAGCACCGGCACAAATTAAGCACTGATGACGGCCATGTACTACATCCAGAAGCAGGGAGGTACACACTCTCCACAGTTGTCTCATCTGGCTCAGAGCATGTGGAAGTGGGCCATTCAGAGAAACATCTTCCTCGTGGCAGAACACCTCCGAGGCAAGGACAATCAGATGGCGGACCTGCTCAGCAGGTACAGCCACCAAATGCACAAGTGGGCGATACATCCATCAGTACTCCACCTGTACTTCTTGTGGGGTCATCCAGAGATAGACCTGTTCGCCACAAACTAAAACGCCAAATGCCCAAGCTTTGCCGCCAGGTTCCCACAGTCGCAGGGCAATGCGATATGGATGAACTGGTCAGGCAAATTTGCGTACGCTTTTCCCCCAGCACCTCCAATACCACTGGTGGCACGCAAGCTCAGGCAGCACTCGATGACTCTCATCCTGATTGCTCCAACGTGGGCTCGCCAACCATGGTACACCAAGTTTCTGGAACTATCCGTGGTACCGCATCAAAGGCTGCGCCTCACAGCCAGGCTTTTGACGCAGAGCCATGGTGACATTCAACATCCAGATCCGCAACAGCTCAACCTGGCGATCTGGCTCCTGAGGTCTTAGTTTGGCTACCTCAACTTACCTCCTGACTGTATGGACCTAATCAGAGAGGCGAGAAAGCCCACCACCAGAGCATGCTATGCGGCGAAATAGAAGCGGTTTGTCATTTATTGTGCAGACCACAACATTGACCCGCTGGATGCATCTATTCAGAACATCATTTGTTATCTCTTACATCTGTCCAAATGTAATCTGGCCTATGCTTCCATTCGGATACATATATCCGCAATGGCTGCCTATCTCCAAAACAGACAGCACCTCTCACTTTTCAGAGTGCCGGCCATTAAAGCCTTTCTGGAAGTCATTCCACCGCGGACCCCACCAGCTCCCGAGTGGAACCTAACTGTGGTCCTCACCAGGCTGATGGGTCCCCCTTTCGAACCACTGCACTCATGTGAGATTCAGTTCTTAACATGGAAAGTGGCTTTCCTTATAGCGATTACATCGCTACGACGAGTTGGTGAACTCCAGGCACTAACTATCCAAGAGCCATTTATTCAAATTCATTCCAACAGGGTGGTGCTTCGCACTAACCCAAAGTTCCTGCCTAAGGTGCTTTCTGAGTTCCATATCAGACTATAGAACTACCTGTGTTCTTCCGGAGTCAGTTGCGGAGAGAATGCTCCACACACTTGATGTCAAAAGAGCCTTAATGTACTACATTGATAGGACCAAAGATTTTCGGAAGACTAAACTATTCGTTGCCTTTTCGCCACAACACAAAGGCAACCCCATTTCTAAGGCTGGTATAGCCAGGTGGATCGTTAAATGTATTCAGATCTGCTATCTGAAAGCCAAGCGCACTCTCGCCATTCCACTGAGGGCCCACTCCACCCGCAATCTGGGGGCCTCCATGGCTTTCCTTGGAAATATTCCTTTAGAAGACATGTGTAGAGCAGCCACAAGGTCTACCACGCACACATTTACGAAACACTACTGTGTTGATGTGCACTCCAAACAGCAGGCAGCTGTAGGGCAGGCTGTTCTAAAAAAACTTTTCCAAACTGCTGCAGCTGGCACATGCGGCCGCCGTTAATGGAGGGACTGCTATGTATTCTAAGCACAAGATATGAATTCAGCAGCCCACATGCCTCGAACCGAATATGCTACTTGCCAGTATGCATCTGTTCTTGGCATGTAGGGCTGCTGACATTCATATCACCGGCCCTCCTCCCCGGCGCCTGTAGCGGCTGCAGTTTTTCACACATACTTCTAGCATGGTCATCATTCACATAGTTTCACTCCATCTTTGCCACAATGGCTCAAAAACAATCTGGGGATGGAGTCGATGCCCATGCGCACTGTATTCCAGGGGAGGAGCCAACTATCTCTTGATACGCCTTCACCTGTCTGGAATCTAAACCTAGTTCTCACCAGACTGATGGGACCACCTTTTGAACCTCTTCACGCTTGTGAGATACAGTTTCTGACATGGAAAATGGCCTTTCTAGTAGCGATCACATCGCTAAGAAGAGTTAGTGAGCTTCAAGCCCTTACTATTCAGGAGCCTTTCATACAAATTCATGCTAACAGGATAGTGCTGTGTACCAACCCTAAATTTATGCCTAAGGTGGTGTCACAGTTCCACATTATCCAAACGATAGAACTGCCAGTTTTCTTCCCAAATCCTGATTCAGTGGCAGACCGAGCACTGCACACACTAGATGTTAAGAGCTCTCCTGTACTACATTGCCTTCTCTCCACAGCACAAAG